>NC_061139.1:4380000-5005000 GCF_905220365.1 Vanessa cardui
CCGAATTTGATGAAATTTGGTATAAATGTTTCGCGAAAGTATTGTTTATAAATAAACCCAAATTAGGCTAAACTAAACCCATACAGAGAAATATTAATACATTCTGACAAACAAGTCATAATCTTGTACGAGTTAAAAATATGATATGTGACTTTCTTATACGGGTAGATATACTTTAGATTATTATAATATATTACTACTAGCAGGAGCTGGATGCGAGTAGCCTCAGAACAATCACAGTGGCGTGCAATTGGAGAGGCATATGTCCAGCAGTGGACGAGAATGGGCTGATTGATTGATTGAATATATCAAAATTAAAATAAACTTTATTCAAGTAGGCTTTTACAAGCACTTTTGAATAATCATTTTACAATTAAGTGAAGCCGGTTCGGAAAGTAGATTCTACCGAGAAGAACCGGCAAGAAACTCAGTAGTTACTCTTTATTAACATTTAAAAAATACAAAGTCATGTAAATTAAATACAATTATTTAAATTAATATATCCTGCTTGGAATTCAACAGGCATTAACTCCACGCTTTTTTATCATCTATAAAATCTTGTATCGAATAATATGCTTTTTCTACCAATGTATTTTTTACAAACGATTTGAATTTACTAAACGGCAAAGTTAAAAATGTCTGCGGAATTTTATTATAGAAACGGATACCTTGCCCCAAGAAGGATTTATTGACTTTTTGGAGTCGGAAACTTGGCGTTATAAGCTTATCCTTACTCCTAGTGCACATACAATGATTATCACTGATTTTATCAAAGTGATCAATGTTACTGTGAATATACATAATATTGTTGTAAATATATTGCGACGCAACAGTATTAGTAAAGTAATCTTGTTAGCCGGGTAGGGTCAGAATCCGGCCCAAGTTGCTCGTGCAGCAACCACGGGCGCGTGACGACGACGGCGGCGCGCGCCTCGATCACGACGCTGTGACGCGCGACTTGACGCAACCTATCTGCGACCGTGTTGCAAAATTTTGTTCAACTGTTTATCTTAAAACTATATTGGCATTCATTTGACGATATTTACATTTTAAACACAGTACTGGTATCTAACTTTGTCTGCTATTATATTATTTCTGTAATACTTAATATTACCTAATTTAATTAGATTTATTGTATCAATATAAATGTCGCTTTTACTAATATTAAATTTAGATTAGTAAATTAATTTATTTTCATAAGTAATTAATCCAATTGCTTAAATACCCCTGATATATTTGAATTATTATTAAATTTTTGATTATTAATTTATTTAGCAGACTAGTTCACCTGACGGTAAGTGATCGCCACGTAAAACTGTTTTAGAAAAAAAAAAACAGTTTTCAGTTGCTCAGTTTTAAAAATAATTTAGTAATTCTTGTTACGGGTTGAAAAAAATAATACATTTTAATTAAATATTCTAATAAAACGTTCGAGATAAAAATCAATTAACACGAACGTATCACTTTGTTGCGTCGAAAAGCACTTATAGACCGACATATTTCAATCTTCACGTTATGTCAAGTTATACATTAAAGTAATATAGAAATGTACATCTCGCTTGTTGAAAAAGTTAAATAAAAAATCAAAAACGTGACTGCCGACTGCTACACAAAGTAGGTGAAAAAATATTGAATGATAGATATTTATTTCCTACGGAAGTTTATTAAGAGACCTCGACGTTATGAATTCACGTTTGCTTAGCAAAAAATGCCCACTGGGTGATTCGTCACCCAGTACAATACTTCTGTAAGTATTTATTGTTTGTTTTTCCAAATCAATCACATTTTATATCGTTTTAATAATTAATTGCAATAAATAGTTCCATTCAGATTATTTTTACTATTGTAATGTTGGTCTATTGGATAGCCAATATAAGCGCAAACATTGGTCCCAAATTTAATTCCATGCAAATTTGTATTAACCTTTAATATACTCCTTTCTTTCACTCTTTGATAAATTTATACTTTTTTTGGTTCATTTTCATGTATTAGAAAACCTTGGCCATTGGCTAAACCAATCTACATTTATTACAAAACAAAGCCAATCCACCTTTCTGTCTACTTGAACGCGGCGAAACAAAAACCGGATGGTTTTTCATACGGTTTTCACTTTGGTGAAATTCTTGCTTTCAAAGTAATTTATGAGGAAATCTTCTAAATAATAAACCTTACTATCTATTTATTATTATTAAATTAGTTTAAAACTAACTAGTTTTAGTTCATATTTGTATATATATATATATATTTAAGCATTTAATATTGTTAATTCTTATGTTAATAAAGATATTGTAATTAATAATTGTATTAAGTTTAAAATATGACCATGTGTGTATCTACTATCTAATAATTGTACTTTAGCAGCAACAGGAGGACGCTTTTATTAACTTTTAACTATAATCATTACAATAATAATTTATATCAAAATTGAATCAACGTAATAGTGAGGAACACAGAAGAAATTGAAACAGTTTCCATAAGTTTACGATGTGAATGCGGCCCTACGTAGGTTTCGAAGCTCCTCTATCATCTCCACGTCAATTTCTCATTAAGGACAAGGACGAGGGCGTTTGTTTTGAGTACCAATCTAAATATATTAAAGTGAACTAATTTAGGTTATTTATAGTTTATCGGATTATTTTATTATTAATTAGAGATTAATACCATCCATCTCTATTAACAATATTTTTAGTTTCACTTCAGTCTTAAATTTGTACAATGATGTAATCTTGACCGCACAGATCAATCTCCTTCGCGTCATTTTCATCCTACGTGACATTAGTGAAATAGTGTATACCTGGTTGGCACAAATGAAAGTCATTAACTAAGAATTGATAAACATGAAAATAAAAGGAATCAATTTCAATTTATAAACTAGCTATTAGTCCCGTCTTCGTACGATTATAATAAAATTTATATATTGAACGACAAATATACATAGAAAATGTCTTGGTTATTGTCGTAAATTCTACAGAGTACGTTGAAAAACTCCCGAAGTTTTTTCGCATTCGGATGAATATTTTAGTCATGCATAGAAGATAAACATACTAGAAATATGTTTCTCATTTTTTATTTCGATTGATATATTTATTATAGTTAAAAAGTCCATTTACTTGGTGGTAGGGCTTTGTGCAAGCCCGTCTGGGTAGGTACCACCCACTCATCAGTTATTCTACCGCCAAATAACAGTACTCAGTAACTCAGTATTGTTGTGTTCCGGTTTGAAGGGTGAGTGAGCCAGTGTAATTACAGGCACAAAGGACATCTTAGTTGCCAAGGTTGGTGGCACATTGACGATGTAAGGAATAGTTAATATTTCTTATAGTGTCATTTTCAGGCGATGGTGACCACTTATCATCAGGTGGCCCATATGCTCGTCCGCCAAATTATAGCATAAAAAAATGTGGATAGACTACACATTTACTGACTATACCCACAAGTGGTAATGTTTTGTATTGCTGTGTTTCCGATTGAAGAGTAATTGAACCTCAGCTATTAGAAGCAGGACGATTTGACATATTGGAACTCATAGCATTGACATATATGAAGTTATTTATACTTTTTTTTGTTTGCGTTTATGGGTAAAGGCTACTTAATATTAGATGTCCTATTTGTTCCTATTTCGCACTCGCTTTGACTCATATTTTTGTGGAAATTAATTGACAATCGGCAACAACTGTTACCAGATAGAAGTTGGTCCAGTCTTGAACACTTGGGTTTACACTGAACATCACGATGTTCAGCGTAAACTCAAGTGTTCAACAAAACAGTTTTTGATGGGTGCGGAACTGTTTTGTTTGCTTAATTTGTGATAAATTATACGTCTCGTTCCTATTTTTCAACATAATAATTGACTAATATGTATAGTAGAATCTTGAAATACTTTTCTTATCTGAATCGAGCCGTGGAAAATCCAAATGTCGTTTATTACTTTTTGTCAATGTTGGCTGAGAAAGGTCTAAAAGGCCGGCGCTAGAACAGGAAGCTTGTATAGAGGCAATAGTCAGTCGATAATTGTAGTAGAAAAGATAGATCAACAACCGTAATACTAACTAATGAAAGGCTTTATTCAGCGGGCTGATTCAGGACGCAGATAAAATCTAGCGAGGAGTGCACATACAATTAAATGAAACATTAAATTTCAAATGAAATAAAATATACAACAACAACACTACCAACAACAGCAACAGACTGTAAAATTCGAACTGCTGGGTTAAACCTACTCCACTGTTCCAATGTGGGTTGATGGAATAACCTTGTGGCTTAATTTCTATGAAATTAGACACATACAAGTTTCGTCACGATGTTTTCCTTCACCGCCGAGGGCGAGATGAATTATAAGCACAAATTTGTGCGTTGCTTGCCTGGGTTTGAACCCGCAATCATCGGTTGAGTGGTATGCGGTCTAACCATCACTGGTCGATATAAAATATGCTAATCTAAATTTAAACCAGAAGATTTAGCGCGTTTTGTACGGTTTAAGTAAGGTTTAAGTTAAGCTTGTTGTTATAAAAGTCATAGTTTCAACCGCGTCAAATCAAAAAATCTATTGACGCAATAAGAAAATTGGTCTGATAAATATTTATTACAAATTCAAGGCGTAACAAATTCTTTTCAATTTTAAATCTATCTTCTATAAATATGAAATTTCGTTTTCTTATTTTTTTACGTTATTGTTAGATGAACTGGCGAATAGTCCACCTAATGTACCTACAGAAAGTAAGGAATCATATATATTTGCCATTTACACACAGTAAATGGCAAATATATATGATTCCTTATAAAAAGGATGTGCCAATGGGAATTGTGATGTTATGTCCCTTGTGTCTGTACCCTATATTTTTTTTATTACGCTGGAAAAACGCTTTGCGCTTCCCCCACGTGACGGAAAGTAGAGGAGGGTGTGTGGGACTCCCCGGAGCCCTGAACGCCGAGTGCACCTAAGCACACCGGGTTTACCCACTAAAAAACCAGCGGTACCCTCTCCGTCTTTCGGCGGACGCCACGGGATCGCTTACGCATGCTACCGTGGCGCCCTGACGGTCGGCCCGCTTATACGGGCTTTCAACAGCTAGGGGGGATTCCCAGGGTACTGGGACCCCCCCTGGTCCCTACGGCGCCTATTGAGGCGGAGGGAGAAGATGCGCGTAGCGCCTTTTCCTTCTCCCCGGTCGTCTTCTGCGGAGCGAGTCAGCGGCGGCATTTTTTTCCCGCTCCCGCTCCGCTGCTTCCTTCTGCGACATGACACTTTCGCAGAAGGAGCGCATCTCTGACCAGCACACCTCGCTACCGAGCATGGTGTTGATAACGCTCGGTAGCGAGAGGTCTCCGCCCATAGTCGTCGCAAGGATGTGCCTCTGGGGCCCCCACGCAGCACACTCGTACAGGGTGTGGTACGCCGTGTCCACTGGCGCACCACACTCGTGGCAGGAGGGTGACTCCTCCCGCCGCGCTATCCCGTGCAGGTATTTACCGAAGCATCCGTGTCCGGTAAATACCTGCGTCATTCTATACGACAGTGTGCCGTGCTTCCTCTCGACCCAGCGACTCAAGTGGGGACGGATCGCCTCCACTGTCGCTAGGCCCGCCGTGGGAGACCCCAGATCCTCCTGCCATCGGGCGATCAGGGCTTGCTGGGCTAGAGCCCTGATCCGCCCGATCTCCGCCGACCCTGGACGGTCGCCGCGGTCCCTCGCCTCGACCCGGAACCGGTACACTTCCGCGAGCACCTCCGCCTGGAGCTCCCAGGGCGGATCGCCCGCGAGAAGTGTCGCCGCAGTCCACGACACCGTACGGTACCCTCTGATGCCTCTCACCGCTATGACCCTCTGTGGCTTTCGCTGCAGGGCCCGATTTTTAGCGGTGAGGGCGTCTATCCAGATCGAGGCACCGTACAGCGCCATCGACCTCACTACGCCGGAATAAAGACACCGGCATAGCGACCCCGGCCCTCCCACATTCGGAAGGAGGCGACCAAGAGCGGCAGCGGCGTTGATGAGCCTTGGGCCGAGATGAGACAAAATGCTCAGGCCCAGATACTTCATCTGGGCCTGCACCTTGATCACCGTCCCCTGGACGGTGATACTCGCCCCTCGTGGGGGTCCTTTCCGTGGACCGTGAAAGAGGAGGGCCTCCGTTTTGGATATGGAGACCCTCAAGCCCAGCATAACACAACACCCCCATCCCGGGAAGGATGGGAGCCAAGGACCGAACCCTGTGGAACGCCGCAGCCCACTCGATGCCGGACGATCCTCCCATCGACCCCCGCCCAGAGGATCTCCCTGTCCTGGAGGTACGCCTCCAGCAGTCTCCTCAGATAGGTCGGCACCCCATGGTATCGGAGTGCCTCCCGTATTGTCTCGAAAGGGAGACTGTTGAAGGCGTTCGCCACGTCAAGCGACACAGCCAGGACGACCTGCCCCCGGGCCACCGCTTCCGTCGTCCGAGTCTTCAGGGCATTCAGGGTGTCGACCGTCGATCGGCCCGCCCTGAATCCGTACTGCGCCTCCGAGAGACCCGGACCGACCTCCTCGAGGTGCTGAACCACTGGGTCTTCGGTCACGGAGCGGGGCGCCATCTGCGGAGGGACGTGCTCGCCTGGATGGGGGAATAGTTCCTCAACCAGGCGAAGGAGGAGTTCCGGCGGCATCGTCTCGATGACGGGGGCGCCTTGGGAGAGGAACTTCCCGCGTACACCGCGGTACGGGCGCCCCCACGGGTCTCGATTGAGGCCCGCCAGAAGTTCCTCCCTGGCCTTCTCCTTGGCCTTGCGTATCGCCAGCTGCAGCTCTTTTTTCAGCTGGCGATAGGCGTCCAGCAACTGTCCCTCCAAATCCGTGTCGAGGCCGTTGCGTCTTCGACAGCGGACGTAGGCCCTCCGTGCCCGACAGCACGTCGCCCGAAGGTCGGTGATTTCGGGCGACCACCAGTATACGTGTCGGCGCGGAACTCTGCGCCGAGTGCGAGGCATGGCCGCATCGCAGACTTCCTTGAGTGAACTGCGCATCCGGCCTGCCAGCTCCTCTGCGTGTGTCTGTACCCTAACTCATTCAATCTTTAAAAAGGAATACATCAATACTACGTGTATGTTGGGCGCTAGATATATGATGACTGTGTGGTAGCTAGACGGGTTTGGACAACGGCCTACCACCATGTGAAATATAATTTATCGAAATATACTGTTATTCCAATTTTTTACTTATTCCGTATATCTTTCATATACTCATTAATATTATGCCATTAACCAGACAATAAAGGAAACATTTAAATATATATCTTATTAGTCATTAATCTAAAAGTTAGCAAATAACAAACTAATTCATATTATGTACATATAATTAATATATCATTGGAAATAATTTATGAGTCTTAAGTTGAACTATTTATTTTTATTCATCTAATAGAATTTAATGATCGCGCCACACTTCCGCGGTAAGATAATAACAATAGCGCAGAAAGTATCGTTACGTATAATAAAGTGTTGGATCAGAAAGGGTTACGTAAAATTGGTAGCCGATTCGAATCACCTCTGAGGAGTAAGGCTTTTGCTTTTTTGGTTGTTACATTTCGTCACGAATGTCAGTTTGTTTTAAGTAATTTATTATTTACACGCAAAAAACGACTTACAACGGACACGCTACATAAAACCATTATTCAAAGAACTCTAAAATGACCACAAATAGTGACACAATCTTTAATAAATTCTATGAAATGAAATGTTTGCTATAAACGTTTAACGGTGGTGATGATAATATCAATTTACACGACGTTTTTTAATATCAAAATGTAATAAAATAACGTAAGCTTAACACTATTGTGAAAGATTATACAATAACGTAACGTACGCGGGCTCTGAAACCGAAGAATACCAATGGTTTATATTACCAGCAAGATGTAAAATTATATATCTGTACTTCTTATTTGAGGTTACTTTAAAATTATTGCTATCTATTAAAGAACTCTCTGGTCACTTAAAAACTTTTGTTTGTTACTCACTCATTCTCTTTCTCATTGGTGTTATATATATGACACGACTGCGTTTTATGGGTGGTGGATAGCTTTTGCGGTATATATCGGTCATTATAGTAACAACAAAATTTTCTAAAGTCACCTTTATTTAAGTGGATACTTAATCGAATTTCATAGAAATTCACAAATTTCATAGAAATTCTGTCACATGTGCATTCCACCAACCTGCATTGGAACAGCATGGTGGAATATGTTCCAAACCTTCTCCTCAAAAGGAGAAGAGGCCTTTAGCCCAGCAGTGGGAATTTACAGGCTATTGTTGTTGTTGTGTAAGTGGATACATATATACGAAGATCTTACCCGAAGCACGCCATTTACATATAATTTAATTTGTTAGTCCTTATAAAAGACTTAGCGCTTGGCTAGAATGTAGGTCCTGGATGAAATATTGCCAGATGGATATATCCCCTTAGAAGTAGATAAGGCTCTTTCCCGCTAGTTAGTCATCTACAGACTGTTAAGTTACTTTAATATTCATTTGAATACTTGGATAACTGCTCCATATTTTTAATTGAGTTACTTCCGTGGAATAAATATAGAAAACATAGTTTTAATAATCGCTTTTATTAATTTTTTTTTTTTTTTATTTGTAATTTTTCCGTAGCTGACGTAATGTTACATTGAATTCCTGAACCTTCCGTGTATTTATTATACATTTGTAGGTCATTATTACATTGTAGTCCTAACTATTTTATTACAGCGTTCCAATTAAGGACGGAACACAATAAGTAATAAATATTTATGGTATTGATGATCTTAAAGAAAAATCTTATAAACTTCGATGATCGTCCAATTTATGTTTACGTCAGAAAGATATATTTTTATCTCAACGGTGATTTGAAAAGACAATTTCTGCAAATTACTTGTAGCGGAATGTAATAATCCATTGAAAATGTTTCATTGGTCTAAAATTGACATATAATATAATTTACGGATTGAAAATCTATATGTTGGTTGAGGAAAATCCGTTGAATAGCTTAAAAGGTCTAAGCCACATCAGATCACAGACGGCGGGAAGTGACATTGTTTTATACTATGTAATGATACACTTTACATCTAAATCTACATCTACATTTACACATTTGAAAAAAGAATAAAATAAAATATAATTATGTAAATATTTGTAATTGTCTATATAAGAGTTGAATTCGCAGATCCAAAAATAGTTGTTATATAAAATTAACGTAAAAGTTTTGCCTTTTCTACTCGAGCGAAACTGATGTCTTAAAGCTAGGTAATTGGTCAATTGAGATTACTTTTACATATACGTAGAGAAATGTAATATACAAGAAACATTTAAAAGCTCTTACATATCAGAATCAATTAAAAACAATCGTGATCTCATGTTCTGTTCTGTTACACTTAAATCAAATATCTCACGGCTATAACTAAATTCGAATTGCGATCCGGACTCCGTGGCGTTTTCACCGGCGCAGGCGCTTCCCACGGCCGCGCACGCAACGAGACCCAATTAGAATGGATCGAGCTAATTTTTGAGTGCGCGTGCGCATAGGACGGCACCAATTGTTACATTCGGGCAATTACATTATCAATTTAATAATATACCTGTGAACTTTTGTAACATCAATTATCGTGATAAAAGAAATACATTACAAGGCTGTATAAAATTTAAAATCTTTCCAATTTTGTGTTGCTACGTTAATTTATCGATATGTTCATTAAACATCCCTAATTGGTATGAAAGCATGGCTATCGATATTGCAAAAATTAATGAAAGAGTAATAATCGTGACGAGACTTCGTCTAGCGTGCTAGTCACTATAAAGAAACACAAAAATAACAAATCCGAAGCGATTAACCTTTCTTTAAGTATTTAACTATTCTTACTTTTTTTTTATTGCTACTATTAACACGGAGAGCAAACATGGCTATTACATCAATAACAGGAAATTGCTGTATTGATGGTACCGTTGGCTAAATACAATGTATTGTTGAATTTTATAGGCGTGTAAGTTTTAAGGCGAAGAGTTTATTAATCTTTATGACATGTAAGAGTTTATTACACAAGACAACAACATACATAAATTTCTTAAATTATATAAAACCTTTTCAAAATATAATCAGCAAATAAAATTGAACAGGAAATTTTATCGTAAAATTTCAGTAAGTTATTTATTTTTTAATTTCAGTGCTTTCTTTTATTATGAAAGCTAATTAGATCTGTTGCGGTTTTAAATCTTAGATTTTAATGCATATAAAACACACTCTTTGTAATGGTGGAATTTTTACAAACGTATAATTTACATTAATTAGTATTTCGTTTTAGATCTGAGAAAATAAAAATCAATAAATCAATTTTTCCCTTATAAATTCATAAGGCTATAGTCTATATACTGCCTATAGTCTCTAAAATCCTTGTAGGTACCTGAGACGTAGTCTACTCCTTCACAATCATGTAACACTCATTGTCATACGTATTCTGAGAATGTGATAAAAGAAAGGGAACTTGTGCATTATGGCTTTACTTTGCTAGTTTATTGAGAATAGCTGCGGTGGCCGGTAATGGTCAGGTGGTCATCATCATAGCTTATTACTGTGGTAATGCTCAGTTTTTGTTAGGAAAACCAATTTAGGATTCTCGGATGTATGATTTTCATAAGTCATGAAGTGTCAGAATTTTGTCAAAGGTAGCTTACGATTAATTATGTTATCAGTGAGATAAACACACAGACCACCTTATGTACAAGTTGTCATTTTAATTTCATTGATATCATAATGGTATCAAACCCAATCATCAGTTATTCTACCGCCAAATAACAGTACTCAGTATTGTTGTGTTCCGGTTTGAAGGGTGAGTGAGCCAGTATAGGCACAAGGGATATAACATCTTAGTGCCCAAGGTTGGTGGCACTTTGACGATGTGAGGAATAGTTAATATTTCTTACAGCGTCATTGTCTGTGGGCGATGGTTACCACTTACCATCAGGTGGCCCATGTGCTCGTCCGCCAACCTATACCATAATAGAAAAAAAAATTGATATCATGTAACTTGCAGGAACAAAGTAAAGGACATACTAACCAAAATTTACTACGTATTAAATAAAAAAACATTTCACTTAGTATTTAACATAAATATATTTTCATTCCTGTTTGAATAATAAGAAAAAAATTGTAATCAGATTAAATGATCATATTGTTTAAGTTTTAATCTAGTAAAAAAAACTGTATGCATTTTAAAATTACAATAATCAGTAAGACATACCTAATACGTTCTATCTACGATTCTAAAAGTATCTATCGAACTTTAGCTTAAATGTTTTTATTCTGTAATTATATCTACTAATTACAAGAAAGTAATGTTTAGATAAAAAAATACACCACCATCAAAGATCTCATACTATAATTTCACATTAATCGCCTTTTAATTGTATGAAACGCAAGGCTTCTCAGCTCGAGGAGCTATGACGCAGTTTGTTATATTTTCCTGTTATTTCTACATTTTTATTACATTCGAATTCAAGGTTGTTTAAATGATTGCGACTACATGTGTGTTGAAGTAAGATGGAAATGCCCGCCTTATCAGTTATGTTCCTTACTTATTAACAACGGCTTTTTAGAGTTCTAAATTTAAATGTTCCTTGATTTAAATCTTTATTAAAATCGTTCAACGATTATCCGCGTGTTACTTAAATTTGATAATTATTACAGTCAATATCGTACATCACTTGGTGACGTATTAAGATCGTAAACATTATGAAGCTCTACTAAGATGTAACGGTTAGAAGACGTTGCCGATTCTATTCCGATTTCAACTATTACCCACTAAAATAAATTTCAAACGTAACCAGAATTTGACTTATTTTTATTCAATATGATACAATTCCGAATACCTATGTATATATTCGGAATTACGATCTAACTTTGACTGAACTGCACTTGGATTTTTGTTTTTATACAAATAATGGTTATACAAATAATTTGAAAACGGTAGGAGTCAATGCTGAACGGCATCGATAACGTTTGGATTCGATTGCGACAACTGAAAAATTGTAAGCAGAAATGGCATCCTGGTAATTCCACGGTCAGCATCAACAATCGATCAGAACCGGCAAGAATCTCAACTTTCTCAAATAAAATATAATCGAATAAATTATTAGTTTTTTTTTCAAATGTGTTAAAAGACGAACCTTGGGAACAAAGACGTTATATTATTTGTGTCTCGTGGACACACTGGCTCACTCACCCTTCAAACCGGAACACAACAACCCTGATATTGCTGTTTGTCGGTAAATAATCTGGTGAGTGGGTGGTACCTATCAAGGCGGGCTAGCACAAAGCCCGACCACCAAGTAATATAATGTGTAATACGTCTTACAATATATGTTTTTTCATGTTAAAAAAATAAGATTAATCTTTGCCTCGTATCCCACGGTAGATCTCCCGCACCACGTAGACTGTTTGCACTGAACAAACATCTGACGGCGTACCCTCACTGTGCCTTATTTACAGACGAACGGAACAAAGTCATAAGTCAACGGTTGCAGTTTATATTTTATTACCTTTATAATTAATGTATAGTTCAAATACAGTAAGTGGTTTATCTTGTATGTTCTAATTGGATAAATAATTTGCGTACAAATCAACAATCAGCTAAAAAATAACTGCTATTTTTATGTTATTGACTTGGTTACATTTTTTTTAAAAGTTATTTTAATAAATATTAAACCTCTTTGTAAGCGTTCTTACGATTTGTACCAGATACAAAACTCTTTTTAGTATTTTTAAGCATACTGATATTTAAATCTCATCATCATCTAAAATATTCTTTATTTTTTAAAGTTATAAAAGTATACGATAGGTATAGCTTATAACTGTCTGCTACTTATTTTGATTTGGGCTATTATTGTATCACTAATAAATGTAATTGATGTTGCTGAACGGAAATAATATTAACGTTTTCTATTTTTAAATTATTGTGACGGTTTCTGTGTTTTTTTTTTATTATGTCCTAGATGCAGTGTATCCAGCTAGTGTAACTACAGATACAAAAGATCTTAATTCCCTGGGTTGGGTATTGGCAATATTAGGTAACAATTACAATAAGTTGATCTATTTACTAGTCTCCTTACCTATATTAAAATCACTTAATAAGTAAAATTGTAATTGTCGACTTACATTGCGAGCGATCTCAAAAGCTTTAGGTTGACACATACAAACAAATTAGGTACACAACATATTAATTAATACAAAATTAAAAAAAAAGCGATTTTAATTTAAATTTACGTCGAAATGTAAATTAACTATTTTTATTTTATTTTGAGAATGTTAATCTTTCGGTAGATAAAATGGAATGTTTGAAAGACGGTGACATTGTTTTTTATTACTATTTAGTGTAAATTAATTAATACCAGTGTTCTCTATATATATGATAGATTGTTTATAATATATGGAGATTTTAATTAGATGAAGTCTAAATTATTCTTATTTATTTTTTTGGAATGACGCAATTTCATTTAAAAGCTTGATGATTTTGACATTTTCGATTATTATATTTTTTGAATATATATTTCTAAAATTTTTGTATAATATAGAAATATATATAAAAAAATATTGTGAAATTAGTTTTGTAATCATCAATTCAGTCGAAAATAAGCTGTCTCAGCCAGTCTCGAAGAACCGTTCGTAACGGCTGATGTTCGCGATAGTACGACAGCGTGAGAACTGACATTTACCCGAGTGACTCTTGAATATTTCATGATTACACTTTTATTGTTCATTGTACCAACTTGTTCCACCTTCCTATAATTATACTACGTGAATCATTTCGATGATCACAATATGTTTTACATAAAGCTATAAATGTATAATGAAAATTAAAATTTTCACAAAGGTGAACGGTTCTGCTTGTGTTTATTTTTTATCCGAACGTTCACACGCAATCCAGTTTATACAACAATGTAACGTGATAATTCACATTGGAATCGAATTTAATTTAATTTGAATTATAGATGCTCGTTTTAATACTTAATCCAATATTATTTATACTAATGAGATAGAAGGGATTAAGTGTCCATTCACTCGACTTGGAAACTATAACGGGTTAACTAAAACAAATATAATATAATATACAACCTTTTTATTATTCTCTTTTCTTTCACTATTATAGCGATGTATATTCAAAAGCATATGTCTTTACATAGACCTAACAAACTCCTGTTCGAGCAGAGTCTACAAATATGTATCACAGTATTAACTTAGGTACTACGCTAAACTATGGTACTTCTTAATATTTTAACAAGTAAATGCATAACCGACGCGGAAGACGTTGAAGTTAGGAATACAAAAATAACAGTTAACTCGTAAAAACAAAACCTTATTTTATTAAATTAAAAACAAACTTCAACAAGCAAAGCGAGTTCATGCATAATTTTCTAACACATCGGTTCTAGGAACGTTAACGGTATCAAACAACAAAACATTCGTAACTATCACACTGGTGTCACAATCCTGGACGTGGGGACGAGATCATGAGGTGGCGGTGGGTCACCACGGCCGCCACATCGACTGGGCGGAGTCTGGCTCGGAGGCGGGGCTGTGTGGCGGCGAGGGCGGTGCGTATGCTCTTTTCGTTCCAATTGTTTCCACGTCAATTGGTTCCTCAGCCTGTCTTTTAAGTCCTCGTTCCACTAGTGACGTCCTTTGGAGGACCTGGGCTGGCTGTGCTGCTGCCGGTGCCGGTGCTATCGCTTGCACCGGAGTCGGTCTCGCGACAGCACCAGGCGCAAGCGGTTGGGGTTGCACAACTGGGGGAGCTTCTAATCTTCTTATACAATTGCTTAAATGCTGAAGTAACCTCGCTCCAGCTTGGGGGTCAACGGGGCCTTGCCGATGCATAGCATTAGCTGCAACGGTAGCGTTGGTGATGAACTGTGACACTTCCGTAGCACATTGGGCGAAACCAGCACGGAAACGTTCGGCATATGACATTTCGGGTTTAAGCACTAACTGTCCTCTTCGCTTCAAGCTGTGGAGGTGGCGTACTGTGAGTTCCAATATGTCAGCTTTCTCCAATTTTGAGACGTTTTCACCTTCGGCTTGGAGCGCGGTCACCATGAGATCTTTGAGTTCATCGAGGCAACGATTGATACGAGCGCGTCGCTTTCTTTCAAGCATAGGTTTCATAACTTTTCTGTATTGGTAAGTGCGGGAAACGGGCTCCTCGTCAGGATGCGCGTGCGACGGCGGATGGAAAGCCCCATGCGGCGGGGACATAGTGCGTGTGGGAAGGATCATTATTGTTGCTCTCGCGGCGGGTTGTGAGCGAATGGCGCGCGCGTTGCTCACCGCTCTGCTTTTATGCGCCCTACACCGATTGTGGCAAAGCGCCCGTGATAAAAATAGGGGTGGCACGCAATATATTTTTTGAATGTAATTTAAAATATTATTTATTACATTTGTTAGAAATACGTTAGTTCAAAATTTTATATTCTGAAAATTATGTTTTTGAATTATAACATTATGTGTTATGCTATGTTAAAAATGCTATCGTAGTTTTTCCCGAATTCCTGTATAATTAAATAAAAAAAGTATGATAAAATAAAAGTTTGTTAATAAAATAAGATATTTATTAAAATATACGCAAATAGTATGAAAACGTAAGTTTTTGTGTATTAATTAATTTTAAGGAAAACTAGATGTTTTTCTATTACTGCACACATTCGTTTTATCTTAATAGTTTATATACTAAAGTGTGAATCTAAAATTTGATTTGCATAATTACACACATCGATTTTTTTCTTTTTAATCGAATTATAATTTTTAATCAACATTTGTATTCAAACTGCTTCAAAGCTTAAATACAGATTAAATATTTAATTATAAAAATATCTAATAATCTAATATTTTTCTATCATTAGAGAACAGCTGCTCGATGAGTTTCTTCAGGGGAGTCAGCTGATGGCACCTGGCCAGCACGTTCCCACGCGCACCCTCCTTAAAAGCTGCAGACTCGGTAAGACGCTCCCCTAGACGCGAGTCAATGACGTAATGACATCAATGACGTCACACGCATAAGTCCCCTAAAGACTCGTGGCTATATATTAAATCACTGTCACTACTAATTTATTTCATCTTTAATAAATAATAATTATACCCTTAGTATGACGTACTACGCTATACCTAATAATTATTTAAAAAAAAAGTGTTTTTCTTCGTTACAAAATGTATACAAAACGTAACAAATACTTTGTGATATAATTTGGTTTGTTTTGTTTTGTGTGAGAAACGACATAATATAATTAATAATTAAAGTTGCATGTAGCAGCCCTGCAACACGCTCACAGGTCCCGCGACACGCGGCGTGTTATCGTCGGTCATACAGACAGACAAGACGGATAGAAATTGCTATACAAACTTTTTACTGGTTAGGCACATAAAATTATCAGTTTAGAAAACGTTTGATGGCTTTGTATGAGTTTGTGACAGCATGAAAGTTATACTATGATCTACTTTGATATACTGATAATAATTATTGAAAGCTTAAAGTAATTTATCGATCCGATAAAATGATAAAAACTTCAAACGGGCTTGATAAGTGAAAGAAATCTTAAAACTTAAATTAAGAACGAATACGGAAATGTGAATTTCCCGAGCGTTCCAGATTCATGTAACGATTTTGCAATATCGTCAATCTATCAGTGTCACTAATAATTTATCTACTGCTTTGTACTTACACGAACGACTCGTCTTAATTAGTCACAAAAACAATAACATTCGCTTTATCGGTGTAAAGGTGTGAGTTTGTTCCCAGCACCGCTAGTCGAGTCGACACCGACCCATTGTGCGGTCGAAACTGCCGTGACGCTACTTACTCCAATTCTGTCTTGAACCGCTAGACATCGAAACGTCTTAAGTTACAAAGGAGCCTTTTCGACAGGCGAAATGTACCGCTCACTGCGGCCCCTCGTCGCTTTCGACGTTTTAGTATCACACCTTTAATATCGATCCAAAGCAGAAGGACGTAAGTAGCAGATAATTCTATACAGAAGCGGGCATTCTTCCTCGCGCCGCGATGTCGTGGGAAAGCCCGTGCCGCGCGCGTTCCCACACACTCGGCCGGCACAAGCCAACCGATAAATTATCATAATTCCATTGTGAGTGAGACGGTACTAAGAAATTTTATACTTCATCAATCGCTGCGTTGAATATATTAGCGCGTGGACAGAGGCTTTGTTGACTCGGTGACGCAAGTACCTCGGACCCACCCGGGTCGCATTTACATCACGTATATATAACTATTATTGTGTTTATAGAGACAATTCCTACTAGATATTGCGGTTTTTAATGTGCGCAATTTCAGTGTGTGTATCTAGGAAGCATATCAGCGCCTACGCATTCTTTGTGGTTAGATAAAAATTTAAATTAGGTATGTTGTTACGTTTGTTCAACATAAGTATTCACGTGGATTAATTTTGTATGTAATTAAAAGTCAATGAAATGATTACAATAATAGAATATAAAAAATATAAATGGCTTATATAATATTGCTAAATACTTTACAAAATGTTAATAATTTAATCGATTGAAATGCCAATACGTTTAGCTTAATTTCAGTTTTATAATCAGTTATTGTTTTTTTTATTATCAAAATAGCGTCACAATTTTTATTATTTAGGATTATCTTGTTCTATGTTATAATCCGTCTTTTGTTAAAACACTAGAATTATATGATAATGATATGTGCCTAGGATACATTTAAAACGATCGTATTATTTATTTGCAAAGAAAAGGGAAAGGTCAAATAACAGTGGCTCTCGACCCAGACATACATTCCAGAGAAGAGCATACGCACTGCATACACTTTGAAATAAAATAATATAATTGCGTATTCGCTCCAAAATTTATAAATGTATTTTTTAAATAAATCTTAATGCGTAACAGTTAAACAGATAAAAAAGATTTATAAAAATTATTGTCTAAAATTTAAAATTTATTATTGAGCCAGTATTTAGGTTAATTCCCCTAAATACTGGCAACATTTTTCCTTTTTATAGTCGACTTCGGAATCAATGAGCGTTTTTTTTAAAAACAATATTGATTTTTTTCGATTTGGAATCATATTTTTTTTTATGAATAGTTTTTAAAAAAAAATTAGGAATAGTTCACATGGTATTAAGTTGTCACTTCTGTTTTGTATGGTAAGAAATATATTTCTAAGTTATAATGTCAACACAACCACGGGAGGTATCAAATAATAGAGTAACTATTACTAGAGTATTAACCAGGGATGCTATGGATATATTATTACGGATCTGAATATGGATTCGGATATTTGAATATAATATTACCGATACGGTTTTTTCAGGTACGCTTACGGATACGAATTTATTTCGGGATATCCGATTGTTTCGGATAGTTTCGGTAACCGATATTAGTATATTTAGAATTTGTAAAAAACATACAATATATGAATTTTACTTACTAAACCATTATTTAGTATAGGTATAATCACAGAAAAAAATGCACTTAACTATTCTTTTAAAGCATAACAGTATGCGAAAACCGCAATATAATAAATATTTTATTCTTGGTTTCGGATAGGGATACATTTTTAATTCAGATATCCGGTAGTTTCTGTTAAAGTTACCAAACCACATGCCTGGTATAAGTCTCTTATTTAGGAACGCATGTTTTTTATATTTTAACACCAGATAATATTTACGATATACACATTATATTTAATATTTGGATATGGATTTTATGATATAGCTCAACGAAATTAATAGCGATTATAAAAACGTTAAAAATTAATTTGAATTTTTAATTGATCAATAAATAATTCTATTTATTTTTCGAGTTTTAAAACACTTACGATAAGGGTAAATCTCAGCGGGGGTTTTTTGAAACAACTTGACATTTAAAATATTTTTAAAAAATTCGTAACATGGCCAGTATTTTTTAAATTTTAAATAAAAATGTATCGCATATATTCCGACTAGGATTTTTTTTTTGAAATTTTAAAAGACATTAAAACATTATTCGATATGAAAATCGTATTAAATAGTAAAATTTAACATCTGTCTTTATATATTGCAAAATAAATAATGTGGTTATAAATATTCATATTTGAGGAAATATATAAAACGTGTAATATTGAATAAACAACACATTCGAAAAACGATAAATAATGTATTTATAAAACCGTGAGAAAAACTAATGTGGAATTTTTGTTTTTATTGATACAATATAATAGTGTTGTATGTAATGGAAATAGAACGGAACTGAAATAAAATTAGGATCTTAACTAAAAGTATATAAACTATCGGTAGTAGTAATTACTTAGATATTATATTATAGACTATGTAGAGATAGATATAAATTTACCATCAGATGGTAAGTGATTATCACCATACATTCGCACTTTCATAAAAATTGTATAGGATAGTTTGCCACTGAATTCGGAGCTAAGATGTTATAACATCTAGGGAGTATATTCCTTGAGCTGGCTCATTCATTCTCTTTGCTGTTTAGTGATGGAATATCCAATGAGCGGTGCCTTCTCAGGCGAGCTTGTACAAAGCCCAACCAAAAACAAAAATAATATGAAATACTTACATCTAGGAATGACTTGTAAAAATGTTTTTGATATAAATGGCTTAGCTTAACATAACTGTACAGTTATTTATATCTCTTCAGCTGTTCTAAAACCGACTTATACTAATATATGGTACGCAAATCTTAACCGAAAACTAAGGATTCGAACCCGAGTAAACTACTGCAATAAATTATCGTATGACTAATTTGTGTTTATTAAGGCGGTTGCGTGTTGATGAAGGAAAATAACGAGAGAAAACCTACACATATCGGAAAAAAATCAATCACATGAAACATCGAACCTACAAGCAAACGTGCTGGAATACGCTCCAAGGCTTTTCTAGACAATTTGACATTTCACGATCGATTTTCCGTTGAATTTCGTATTTGTTCTGACGGAGTATCCGTCACAGTTTATATAATACTATTTGTTGCCCGCGGTTTTGGTAGTTAGTCGCCAATCATTAGGTATAAAAAATTGTCTATGTTCCTTGGTGTTCTTGCTTCATCCATAATAAATATCATTAAATCATTTGCGTTGTTGCAACAGATGAATATTTTTGCATTTATAATATTAGTATAGATATTATGGAGCCCTCGCGCTATGAACGAATTTCAAGTATTTATGCATTACCGAATATTAAAGGTATGTCTCAAACAACTCCAGAGCGACGAAACGTCGAAGCATTCAAATATTTGTAGTTCAGGGTGTACTGAACTCGCAAGCGTTATATTTACACAACAATATCGTGTTTTAATCTATAAAAAAATCAACATTAAACTGTTTACACGAGACACTTGATATGGAAAAATATTTTATCACAAGTATTAGAATCAGCAGGTTGTCGCACCTGGCCGCACCCTGATTTAGTGTTCCAAGTATAAATGCGTAGGTTGCACCTGGACTCAACCTATTTTGAAAATACGGAAAATATAGGTATTATGTATACGAATTACGTAAATACGTTTAGATTAAACATCATGTTGAAGCTGCTTTTATTATAATATTTTAGCAAATATTTCGGTGAAAAGTTTTCATCAAAAATCAGTAGTAATACTCGAACATTGTTGTAGGAAGATTTATGTACGCGATTAATGTGCTGCTGTAGTGGATAGGAGTATGGTCACAGACCCATGGACAAGTTATAGCATCAACTCACGTTACTAAAAAGTTAGTAGTTTTATCTGTCCTAGAATTATATAGAAAGTCAGTAGCAGCCCGGAGTCTAGACCAGAATTTATACTACCATGCTTCAGAATACACCTAAAGCTGTCGGTGACCCGCCTAAACATATCTGGTCAAGTAAGATTTACTGCTGGAAAACAGATAAGCCACACGTACATATTTGAAAACACAATCAATTGTGCCAACTACCGAAAATAAATAATCAATTCAAATGCAGCCATTTTACGTATACACACGCTTTAAATGAGCACAAACAACTGTATGTTACATTGTACGTTGATAAATTGAAAAATGATTTAAGTAGAGACTATTAAGTGTAAAATTTAAACATATATTGAATTAGAATATGGGTAAAAAATAATTAAGTAGAAATTACGACAAAAACAAAATTGATAAAAATTTAAAAGTGACACAAATCACTTGAAACTGTTATAGGGGTTAAGACATTTTGAAACTTTATATAAAAGTCCAAAAAAACATCTATATATTTCTTGGAACGATTGATTTGTTACCTTTATCATATAACAAATCATCTCAACTTAACGTTTAAAGAGGCAGACATGTAACGTACAAGTTACTTTTTCTATTAAATGCAATTTATATATACCGTTGTACTTGCGCCCGCCTACCGCCACGCCCGGAAACCAAGCTGGACAAATAGTCATTACCTCTTTAATATTAATCTTTGCAGCCATACACGTAATGTTTTTAGCGAATATATATACGACCTCACCTCGCAACTCTTAACGTATATATCATACATATATTTCTGATTTATTTAAAGATAATTCACCTGCAGTGTAGATAAAATAATTGTGCATTTTAATCGTCAGTGAACATTAGTACTAAGTTGACTACTGGTTCCTTCCAGTGGAACTTAAATTAGGAACGTGTTCCAAATTTCAACTGATTGTGTATAATGTAATTTTAAAATTCAAAAAGTAAGAGCCTAATCGAATAAATTATGTCTTAATTTGATTTTTAAATGTAAGTTTTATCTAGTTTTGATAAAATAAAATCAACAAAATTTTTAATTAATTATTTTTAAATTTTCTTTTGAATACATTGTATTGCTGAATTTTAGTTTGGGTGGTCAGTGTACCGGTACAAGGACATAATGTCTCAGATTGGTCGCTTGTGACGCATTAACATTTTAAAAAGTAGTTTATATTTTGACAACTCGCCATAAAATTACCACATTTTTTATTTTCTAAAATTAATTTAAAAAACAGGTATTTAATGTCCATTTTGTATATTTAATATGGTAACACCAGTTCACTAAAATTTACTTACATTATATATATACACCTTCATATTACTTACAGTACCGAGCAGGCTAAGATAGATATGTCTACATATCTAAGTATATACGTAACATATAATTGCTAATACCATTTTGTATGTGAACGCCTACCGCCTTGCGTATAAGTAAACTATGTTGAACAAATAGTCAACAATTTATATAGCGCGAATGTTGACATTAGTATGCTATGCTTCGTCAGTAACACATATATAATGAGGCTTAGGCTTTGTTCACACTTAACATTAGGAAATACGCGCAGAAATTTTGTAAGAACAATCATTTTTATGAGGTCATAAAAATAGTCGTTCTAAATTTAAATTTACTCGAAGTTTATGGTTTACGGTAAGTCAATTCGGATAGTCGTACTCAATAATTTGACTAAATAAAATATATGCTATTATTGTTATTCGCAATACTGGCTGTATATTAACTGATGTATTTGAATAAAGTAGTTGTAACTTATAAAAAGAATGGCTGCCCCAAGATTGCCCTTTGAGAGGATTTGTATTTTCTATGATTCTATTTTCTCTGGAAATAAAATATAAACGCATTACCGCCATTTTTAATAAACATAAATTAATAAAGAAATACTAAATAAGCTTAAATCATTTTCTTTGCTTCAATAGTGTTTTGATCTCCATAGATATATATATTTACAAAAACATATAATATATTAAAAGACTTGCAAGAAACTTAAACGTTTCTAAAATTATATAAATACCTAATTTTAATCTGTAATGCTTATCTCGCAATCTCGGTATGAAATGTGCGATTTTATAAGCGAGTAATATCCGTTATTTTTATTGATCCAGATAATAAAATATAGAACATATATCAAATAGGTTTTATTCTTGTCTCAAATATGAACTGGCAACGTAGGGTTGACAATACCTATGTTATTTTACGCCTACCGCCACGCCTTGTTTTACTTTTTTTTCAGTTTAATTGGAATTTTTGCATATTTTATAAAAATGTAGAATACAGCTCTGATCATTAGTTTAAAACATTTTAATACATATTCATTATATTTAAAAAATTTAACCTCTTGATTGTAATGAAATTTGACGAATATCCTAGCCCAACTTGGTGAGTTATGTGCTCTTTTTAACCAACTTCAAAAAATGAAAGAGATTCTTAATTCGACTTTTTTTTATTTTGAAGTTAAGGTAACGTATTATTAATTCACTAGCATATATAACCTCTGGATGTGACAAAATAATATTTTTATGTTACTACGTCATACTTTAAATTGGGTGCCGCATAAAATTTCTCATGCAAGCTAATAATTGCTAATTAGTCCTTAGATTTGCGTCGCTTATTGTTTCTTATATTAATTAAACATATATTACACTTGGTATAAATACCTGGTTGGTATAAATACCTACACATACTTATAACAGCTTCTATGATCAGAGTGATTGCAAGGACGATAACAAGGCTGTGATGTTTCATTTGTTATCTTGTAAACAAATAGTTTTAAATGGACAGTTAAAGTTTTACAGTTTTTTTATATATAATAGATCGTAAGGAGATCGGGATCGAACGAACGAATTTCATATTGTTGGGTGCTGTAGAGTTGCGCTTTAGAGGTTTTGATAGTATATTTTATAATAGATTAATTACTTAGTTATGATATTTAAAAGGTTTACAGGTACTAAATTTTGTTACGAATTTTGTGTTAAAGAACATTGGTCTGTTTCACTAATTTTTGCAGTAGAAACTTAAAGACGTTAAAGAAAGATGTTGTTATTGTAGTAATTTTTTTATTGCATATAAAAGACCATAGTAAAGTAAAAAGTAAAGTAAAGTAACAGCCTGTACATTTCCCACTGCTGAGATAAGGCCTCCTCTTCAATTAAGGAGAGGGTTTAGAACATATATATTCCACCACGCTGTTCCAATGCGGGTTGGTAGAATGCACATGTGGCAGAATTTCGATGAAGACATGCTGGTTTGCTCACGATGTTTTCCTTCACCGCCGAGCTCGAGATGAATTATAAACACAAATTAAGCACTTATATATAGTGGTTCTTGCCTGGGTTTGAACCCGCAATCATCGGTTAAGATGCACGTGTTCTAACCACTGGGCCATCTCAGCTCTATAAATAATAAATGACCATACAAGGAATAAAATGATCAAAAACTTTATATTCTTGAGAAATTTTCACATTCATAATTTTTTTACTGCGGGCTACTTCGATCCAAAGCTTTCAAGTGAAATAATCTTTCCGAATAATTGCCTCATTAATGTCAAAGTTCCTGTCACGCACTTCACTACGCTGTGCTACGTAGAAGAAAATCTTCTGGAGATTTTTGTCAGTATGTAAAAAAATAAATCTCAGGAATTAAAATTTCGAATAAAATTATGTGGAGTGTAATTTATGTATATAAATGTACATTATATAAATTGAATTAAGTCCTTTCTTGTAAGTCTGTTACAAATGTATATAAAAAAATATGACGTAGCCAGTTTTGTTAAATTATTTTAATTAATAATAATAATAATAAATAACTTTATTGCACACATAATACAATCAAAGAAAATCACACAGATACAGCAAGAAGCAAACTTAACACTAACATACAAAGCGTGCAAAGGGCGGTCTTATCACTGAACAGTGATCTCTACCAGACGACCCTAAAGAAATAAATAAAAGTTATATTTATAGTTTTCAATATTTATCACTTTATAGATTTAGCTTATCATGTAAATAATTCAATGTAATTTTACCACAAGCATACCCGTGCGCTATCTCATATAGCTTACTTTAAAAAAGTCGAATGAGTGCACAATAAGTTTTATCTTACAGAGTTGATGCGTGGGCGCAGATTACTCGACCGTGTACGATCTAACACCAACATCGTGTGACGTGAAGCGCTACTTGTGTGACGTGACGTGGTCTATAAAAAATATTTTACAGTCAAAATAATATGACGTGACACTGTGATTGAATTCAATTTATTATAGTAGCTATTTTGAAATATTATGATAGCGATAATAAAAATAATTTTACAGTTGTTATGCTTATTTACCAGAGAATTAAGAAAATATTTTTTAGTATCGCCACACAAAAACATCGTTAGATCACTTCGCCACTAAATTAAAAATACAAATCTATAGTAAGTACACGTCTACAACAACAACAACAGCATGTAAATTCCCACTGCTGGGCTAAAGGCCTCCTCTCTCTTAGAGGAGAAGGTTTTGGAACATATTGCACCACGCTGTTCCAATGCGGGTTGGTGGAATGCACATGTGGCAGAATTTCTATGAAATTTGTCACATGCAGGTTTCCTCACGATGTTTTCCTTCACCGTTGAGTACGAGATGAATTATAAAGACAAATTAAGCACATGAAACAGCGGTGCTTGCCTGGGTTTGAAACCGCAATCACCGGTTAAGACGCACGCGTTCTAACCCCTGGGCCATCTCGACTCAAACGTCTATACATACGTATATATTATACTTAATATAAATTATATAATGTAATCATTGTTTAGATATACAGATAACCATATACATATATTATATATATTGGAGGGTAATGAAACTTCCAACACAAATCGAAATATTTTGCGCCATAGATAGAAACAAAACGCAATGAAATAAGAAAAAAAATGTAGTCGAATGTTTTGAATACAAAAACTGATTATAATAAATTTTCAATTAGATGGAATATTTTTAAAGGTGATGATTTTTTAATGACGAAATCGTTGTTATTATCTTAACACAGATTTGACAACGACACGCAAATCTATCTACATATAAAATATACGATTTTATAATCACAATGCTATGTAGATAAGATCTCTGATAAGATCATGCTAACACGTTAACATAATCAATTTTTATAAGATTTTTGTATGTTTACATATTTATAAACAAGCATTTGAATATAAGATCACTGTTGTTAACATGATCCTGACTTTAAAATCAAAAATCGAATAAAATCTGAGAATTAAAAGAAAAACTACAAAGGCAGAAACACACTCAATAATAATTATGATAAGACTTCATTTTTACTGTTCATTTCTAAAAATCAAAATCGAAATAAAATTTATTCAAGTAGTCTTTTACAAGCACTTTTGAAACGTCATTTTACAATTAAGTGAAGTAACCACCGGTTCGGAAAGTAGATTCTACCGAGAAGAACCGGCAAGAAATTCAGTAGTTACTCTTTTTCAACATTTAAAAAATACAAAGTCATGTTAGTTAATACAGTTATTTAAATTAATATATCCTGCTTGGAAGTCAACAGGTATTAACTCCACGCTTTTTTTCCATAAAATCTCGTGTCGAATAATATGTTTTTTTTCCAATATATATTTTACAAACGATTCGAATTTACGAAACGGCAAAGTTAAAAATGTCTAATTATTACTCTTTGTCATGTTGGTAATCCTAAGTAAGGCAGGTATGTATACTAACATAGTAATAAAAATATCTTTGAATCGTATTAAGTATATTTAAAGCAATGCTAATGTTGGTAGTGGTGAACGATTGTCCACGCATGGGGTGTGAGGGTTGAGGTTAATGTAGGCAAAAAGGTATTCTGCTTACCGCCAGCCTACTTATATCATTATCTACGGTCACGCGTCTTTGTCTGTGGAGCTTTGACCTTACTCGTCTTATTATTTAAATAAAAAATGTATTAACATATATTAAAAAAATAAAAAATGTTAACATTCATTAATAAAACTACAGATCAGATATCGTATAGATTAAGATCTCAATAAAACTTATTTTTGAACAACTTACAATACATTACAAAATTCTTAAGAATATACGATATAGTCTATTATATATACTTTATTGCTTGTAATACGTATATTTTTTCGTAAAACATTAAGATAGCAAGACTTTTGGATTTTTAATTTTTCAATCAAAATATGTAATATTAAATGAAATTAGTACTTGAATATAAAATGACGGTAGAGTAGGGACATGCCGAGCGACAGTAAGTCACGAAGCCTTATCAAATAGGGGTCTTTCTTATGTCCCTTTGATTATTCCCATCGCTATAGGTGTCAAAGAGTCCGGGCCAATTTAAATCGCATTACCTTTATAACTCTATTCGTGTGCAATATTATGCATAGGAGAATTACGAAATGGTGAACATATGGATTTTTCTAATGACCATAGAGTTATAAAAGTTATAGATATCCATATTATACTTACGAAGTACTAATTTCGACTATGTGATTGTTATCGTTTTTCTCAAAGTTTAATGAATATATGTAAACTACCTCTAAATGTTGACAGGCCAATATGATACTTTTTGCTATGTAGTTACTACCACCCATAAATATTGGTGCTGTAATAAATATTGACCTTTCCTAACATCGCCCATGCATAACATTTTAGCGCTAATCTTTTTCAGCAATTGATCTCTATAATTTAATTTAATTAATTAACTATTTGTAACTTGTAATAGATACAGAGTAAACTTTTTAATTATAGTGTTTAGTAATAATTAATAATACTATTTAATAATAAATTTCTTTCATTATAATTATGCACTTCTATCACATTCTTATAACTACAAATCAGTGTTTCAGTACTCATGGAAATGAACCATTAAGCTATTTAAATATTAGAGCTGCCCTGCCCTCAGGCAATTTGTCCAATAAAGACGAACATTAGCAACGAATAATGCAATATTAATGCGTAAATAGTGCGTTTCGATATGCATCGTTTGCAATTTTGTTTTTATTTAAATCATAACACTGTTGTATGCAACGACTACGACTACTAATAGTCGTACGACTTTAATACTACGTAAATTTAAGCTACAAGATATAATTTATAGTGTATTATTTTAGTAGAGCAAATTAGCATACACCATATATGGTAACTTATTTGTTTTTATGTATATCACATAGCTAAATATATATAAGTTAAAAAAGCCTATATATAATATGTAAATAAGCCATTAATTTCTTCTGTAATAAGAATGTATGGGACTATAAAAGATCGATACATAATTATAATACAAAAAAGGCCCCGCCGCAAAAGTCTGTCGAAAAACATAAATAAAATTATACTACAGATAATGTACATTTTCTTCTTTTTTTATTAATAATCATACACAATTTCCCTGCGCAAGTTAAGATGTTATTAAAATAATAAAATATAATTAAACGTATCTACAAAACAGGCGTTTACATCACAGCTTCATTGCTGATTAAATTACAAATGTGCGTAGCGAGATACGAAGAAGAAATTAACGGAACTTGCTTGGCGTTTAAGCCTTCATTATATACAATGTTTCGTACGCAATGATACATCGGTCCCCTTAAGGGCTCAATTAGAGCATTCTTTTTTCAGTAATTAACAGCTAGATCTAGCCTGCGGCTTCTCTTGGGTGGTTGAGATAGATATAATAACTTGATTATTAAACCTTATCGTGAAGTGGTTTTTATTCGTGTTCTTTTTAATAGTTTTTAACTTTTATCCATATTATCAGCTATTGAAATAAATTATCATACATTTTAAGATGTTGTCTCTATATAAATACATTAGCATTCGATAATGTTGATGCTGTAAGGTTTTCTCGCCAGTAGATACTGAGTACTGCTGTGTTCCGGTTTAGAGTTTGAGTGAGTCTGTATAATTGGAGGCCCAGGGGCTATGGTTGAGGATTCATGTTGTTAAGAATGGCTTATATTCATTGCAGTAGTGACGTCTATAGACGATAGTTACCACTCTATATAATATGTCTTATTCAATAGAGTCTCATACAGCCCGTAGCTCACAGGTGTTAAAAAGTAAGTTTTATTGTAAAGTAGTAACTTAAACCTAGCAGACTAATTATATTTCTTTGATTTTAAATTTAAATTAATTCTTTTCATCAATCGACAGTAATTATGTTAGTGTCAAAATCACGAACAAATTGACAAAACACGATCGTGTCAACAGTACTTTTTATATTTCACGTGTAATTACATGGAAAGACCTCGTCGTGCATATGTATCATGTTTAAGGGCATGTACACAATAAAAATTAATGCGAGTACAGCCTCAGGCGGCAACTAGTGTTCGGTACGAGGCGAATATGACACTCGGTTGCGATCATTAAAGAAATATATTACCATGCATTATCCGATTATGGATGCATACTTCTTACATATATTTCATCTCTCAATCCATTTTTTTTCTACATTTCGTATTTGTATGCAATTCATCATCATTTAATGACGGTGAACCATTTTAAATCATCATTAAAGCTGAACTAGCATGACCGTTCTAAAAGAGCGACATACGCTCTTAAAGATAAATAAGTTTAATGTTATATGATGTCATTATTATATTACTTATTTCAAGTCTATATAGCAATAACAATTAAATTTAACCATTCTTGAATGTATTTAGAGAAACAGAATATTATTTTTTATTATATGTTGCGGTTGTGGTTTTTACTTTGAATATCAAAAAGTATATTTATTTTATATATAATTAAAGGAATAGAATGTAATTGTTGTGGATTATTATAAACTAACTGAATAATAAATACATAATTCCCACCTTCCTTATATTCCTCCTCAAAATGGTAGTTTTGTAAAATTCTCAGTGTTTATCTATCAGGAAATTTGACAGATTTATTACAGTGCACAGCTATGGGCGTAAACACAGGTACTATCTATTTCGTCATTCTGATATTCCGATGGGGCGGCAAAGCCAACACGACGACAAAGAGTTTACGTGCGACTCCACTGGCTTTCCGAAGCACTGTCATGTACCCATTTTACAACTTCCACACTTTGCGCTATTACTATTAATTTTTCGACGAATAATCCCATTCGGTTTTTATTGAACTGACCTGAACCCATAACATGTACATGGACCTGTGGATCTATCAAGTCATTATTGTCATCACCGACAAGTCAGTCCACCATCGCTGATAAATTTATAAAAAATGTGACCCTTAAACTATTTTAATATATATAATAAATATCAATTAATTATAATTTATTTCAGTAGTAATCAATCACTATAGAGGTCAGTATTAAATCACATAATGATATCCTTTATTTCAGACCAGACATATATCAATTTTAATCAATTTATCTTTATTCTAGAGAACCCTGACAGACGTCGTTCTCCCTGAGTATATTATTTGAAGCGATCGTAAAATTTAAACTATTCGTCCGAAATATTAAGCAAATTTATTTAATTTATCCTCGAAATAGTCAAATTTATTATAAATATATACATACCTAAACAGATATACATCTTTGCGGATTTTATATAAAAAAAATTACGATATAAAAAGATTATATAGAAAGCATTAATAAGTATATGTCAGTAGGGTAGTAGAAAGGCTTCATGTTGCAAAATTAATCACGAAAATTGATTTTACTAAAGAGTGTTATTTTATAACCTATGACCTAAGGGTTCGTTCTATGTTAATGGTGATATCTTTTGTCGTTGATTTTACTCTTGATAATATATTCTTAGCAAGAGCTGATAATAGAATAATTTATGTTTATTTTTTTATAGAATAAAAGGAAACTTATTTTTTTATTTCCTCTTATGCCTTATTTACGATGTGAAATATGTTAATGTAATACATTAACAAAATCATAAATTACATTTCAATTAATTAACTTGAAACCATCGGTGTCTAAAGTTTCAATATTAAAAGCCCTTTTTGTATTAACATGTTAAAATATAATAAGTTATGCATTATTTATGTACTTATATCGAAAAAATATTTTAATACTTTTGTACATTATACATTTGACATGACTAATGTATTTTTCATATCGTATTTTATTTTCAATTTTGGAAAAATGTATTCAATTATGAATAAAGAGAAAGTTTACTCATGACTGACTGCCCAACTACCTTGATTATTAATATACTTCAATAGATTTTCAAAGCTTAGTAGGTATCAAAAATAGTTCACGTACAAGTAGAATAATATAATTTGGCGAATGTCAAGTCTACTTGTCACACACACAAAGATTATAAAGTTCTTTTAGTTATTTTGTAGTTTAACACTATCTAGATATAAAAAGGAATCGAATTCTAGTGAACTGTAAATCATAAGGTTGCTACTCCAGGCCAATAAAAATCAACAATGTTTGCTTAGTTTGATTTTTAACCGTTATCTAACTAATTTAATGAAAATGAAAAACTACCATTATAACGCAATATAGATTGTACCGAAAAGTACTGAGAAGAAACTTAACCGTTATTTTTTCCATTAATTTATTTAAAAAAAAAATCATCTCCTCCAAAAAACTAATATAAAAAATAACCTATGCGCTATTCTAGATTATAATCTATATTTAAGATAAATTTTATTCAGACCTGTTTAGCTGATTTCAACAAACAACGATCCATCGAAACCTTCGCATATATGTATATAACAGTGGGATATTATCTTGAATTGATAAGCATTTTATATTTTTATTTTTTCAACAAATATTGAAATTAATGAATTGGTAAATTACAAGTAATAATATTTCTTTATATGTAGGTACATCAACAACAAACTAAACTTATAACGATGTCACACTTCAAACAATTTATTAGATCTGATATGAGAAACAATTATATACATATAGTTTGCTTAAAAACCTATGAATGTTACATATAGAGTTACAGTCCGGATGTCAGGGCTTTTACTATATCATGGCTGTAATCGATCAACCCACTATGTCAGTCTACTTAAAATCGTCCACGAACATATTAGTTCAAAGTTCACATTCCTATTAATAATTGAAAAGATACATTAACGTAATGTCATATTAACATAAAACCCATATATTAAATAACCACTTAGTTTAAAAGTTAGTTTACATAATAGAATTTTTATGTATATTTAATCTTATAAGACAAAAGACAAAAGTATATTTGTGTATAAATGGATGGTCACGTTTTTGTTAACCAAATGCTTTTGTTTAAATCATTCATTATATAAATATTTATTATATTAAATGACAAATCTGCCTTCCTAATATATTATATATTATAGCCTTCTATTGTTCAAAATAAATTTTCCGTTTTAGTATTTTTTTCACAATGGCATTGTAGTAGTTTTAGTTACTTATAACGATAAGTAATAATATATCAAATTATTTTGTAAAACATTTTATGAGATAAACGAAATTCCTTAGGTTCGAGTTTTGGCTTTCGTCTAAAATTTTTTATTGTTTTTTTCAAAAATCTTTCAAAATTATTTATTATTTTTTTTCTTGTTGTTTTACACTTTATTATTTAGCAAAACTTCTTAAGGCTTGTTTTTATTTGAAATCTTGATAAAATAAAAATGCGTCACGACAAAGAGACAAACAAAAAAAATTAATTAAAATTAATAATTTAATTTAAATTCAATCCTTAAAAATTTCATCGAACACATTAACACATTTGAAATCAATATGTGTACTGGAAAAAACTTTATTTTAACTTTCTCCTTTTTTAACATTATAGGTAGGTTTTAACTTTTGGCGCGATATAAAAAATGATAATGAATTATCATGATGAAAAAGAATGACAAAAAACCTGCACGATATATTTGGTCTCTAAAACCTCCAATTGAATGTCCAGTCAAAATAGATAACTTCATACCTAATCTTACTATATTACAAATTTAAATTTATATGTGAATGTTGGAATGGTAGTAAAAAAATGAAATTATTTTTATCATAATAATAATCATTATTTTATTCATTACAAGTCGATTATTATTTTATTTTAACAAATTATTTGCATGTAATAAAACCTTTTTTGATAAATTAAAAAAAAAAAATTACATAGTAGTAAGTAGGTAGTACTAGTTTTTAAACATCGAAGAAGTATAATTTCTCACGCTAGTACGTAAGTACACGCAACTTTTTTTAATGTCTACTTTACACAACAAACTGACCGATCATTTGATTTATTGCATATAGAGGTGATGTCAACAGTGAGATACCTATCGCTGCAAATAAAACAGTATCTTAGGAATAAATCAAAATCCGTTGACCGAATAATAATGCCAGCAATACGCAATCTTATGAGAATTACATTATATTTACATATAATAATAAAATATAAATCAATTATGTCTGTGTGTTGAATGTTTCATTTGTTTATAAGCTTGTAAATGTGGCCCTTTTTAGTATACTGGCTTACTCAGCCTTACAACCGAAATACAAAGATACTAAGAATTGCTGCTTTGTAGTTGAGATATATGATAAGTGTTTAGTACCTAAGTAGACAGAGATACCAATAACTTATTAAATAATGTTCCTTTTAAACTTTGCAGTTATTTTTATACTTGGTGTTTTTAATATTACTAGCTGTTTGTCCAAAAAACATCTATGTTCACATGCTTGTTGCGCATTAATATTGGATGTCTGGTCCATTGATCCATTTACTGTCTAGTCGGCTATGCAAGATATCATCGTTCCTAGGATAAAGTGACACTTAAAATTATATAATCTCCTCTAATGATAATGAGATTGAATTTATTCTAAAACATTTTCCCCTGCGGGTTTGTGTACACTTCCGGTAAACCTTTGGCTAACACATTCAGATTTATAACTACAAAACGATTTTTTTTAATCGCCGACTATGACTTAAAATATAAAATATAAAGCTCGTGAAAGCTTAACTACGCTTACCCTTATTTATGACGCGATATTCGTTTAATCAACGCGTTTCATTCGTTTCGCCGTCTCAGCTATTCTCATTTTTATTACAAAATTGTATGGTAGGCATTCATAAAATATTAATTTATACTTCTGTTTTAATACATATATATTAGCATGTCGAAGGCGCGGCAGCTGACTTGAAGCCTGAGGTTTAATTGACTAGCGAAGAACATTGACGAGATCTAAAAATAAATATTGCTAATAAAAAACGTATTAATATATTTCTAGTTATGACCTGTTGTCGTTTTCAATGCCTGACTAATCCTTGAGCAAGGCTTCACTAACAGACCCGCGAGCGATTCCTCGCTTGAAGCAAAAATGGTGTTAAAATCTACAATAAAATACACCTTTAAAATAATATCTCACTACAATAATTTCATTTTAGAAACGCAATTGTCGTTTGTTTAAACTATAAAACGATTGACATATTTATAAAAAAATATAATAGCCCGGTCTATAAAAATATTTTATAGACCAACCTAAAAATTAATTTAATATCATATTCGAAAATGACATCATTAGAATGTTATCTATAAGATATATCAGGATTTAGCCGTTCTATTTTTAAAAAGAAGGTAGATTTTTTACTATACAGATATAATTTTTAGCTCATTTCAAATAAGTATTAACCAAGGTCAAAATTATCTTTTAGATTCTATTATTAGTTTTATCTATTCGAGACCGTGGCACGAAGTCTTAAAAAGATTTCTTATTTAGATTTTTATGACATCGACTGTATTAATTTTCATACATTATTTACAGTATGACAACACTTAATTAAATAAATATAGTTTTAATAAATAGGAATTATAATTCAAAAGATAAACGTGTGGAACGGTGGCAGCACTGAATTAGCATTTGTATTCAATTTTTAAATGAAAATATCCAACGGAAATAAATAAAAGTTATTTTTTTTCTATAAAATAGTTAAATGGATGGGCATTTGCGTTACCTAATGATCACCGCCACTTATAGGAATTGGCGCCAATATACTATGTCAATGTGCAAAATATGTGACCTACCACCTCGTAAAAGGCTTGATCGCCAAATGTATATACATATGCAATTTCTTTCAAATAAATATTTAAAAGTATTATATATTTATTGTCCCTAAACTATCAGTTTGCTCTCTAATATTATAACTATTTAAAAGAAGTTTTACTAGGAATATTCAAGACATGCAATCCATCCTAATATCAACTGATTAGTAGATTATTTTATTACATAATGCATCTTACAATTTTAACTTATTTACATTGAGTGGATGGCAAATCGAAATTGAAGCATTTTTAATTAACATAATATAATTGCAAATCACTTAATTAAAAAGTGAAATACACTCATTGGTCTGTAATTAGAGAGAAATGTAAAAACAAATTGATTCCCACGGAAATGCAAATTTGTTTTAGATCAACACACATATAATTAAGGATGTTTGCACAATAAAAATCAAATAAATAAAAATTGTCTAATATGTCTTAGTTGAATAATTACGGAAACATAAAATCGCAATATCAAGATTGCCACTTAAAAAAAGCACCATCTTTATCGCGTACACAATGACCGCGTCCCATCACTAGCGGTCATATCACAACTTAAGCAATTTATAGCTGGTTTAACGATCCTGGAACTGCTTGTTTTACGATGTTTCATTTGTATCAATGGACAGACCATAATTTGTTGACAATTGCAGAGATTGCAGGATGGTGACTAATACGGGATAATTCAGGACAATCTCAGCAATTGCGACATTATGTCACTAATTATATTGTTTTAGTATTTTCCTATTATGTAATTATGATTGCTGTTGAAATGCTTGGCCCTTGGAGTAGTAGTGCAAAAATCTTCATCAAAAGCATAACACCTAGCTTCATTGCCTCCACTGGTGACAGGAGGGCTGGTTCGTTTTTTGCCCAGAGGATCGGAATTGCGATTCAACGGGGTAATGCCGCTAGCATTCTTGCCACCATTCCACACGGTCAAGATTTATACAGTAACTAGTTTTAGTCCATATTTGTATATATTTAAGCATCTAATGTTATTAATTCATATGTTAATAAAAGTATTAGTTTATTCTTTTATCTGATTAAGTGTGCAAAGAAATATGATCAACAAAGATATATGCTGACGTCTACTAAGGCCTTGCACGCAACGATCTTGATTTCATGGTTGAAATTTATTTTAAATTGATGAATTTTATAATATTGATAATAATCTAAACGGTATTTAGATTATTATCTATGGTTATATTTTACTTTGTTAAAGACTTTTTTATTATGAAATGTATAAGACAGAATAAAAATTATGTAAGATGTAAAAAATATTTGGCTTGTGAATTCATATTTCAAACATTGGGCAATTGTCAAATCTCACAGCTACTTTAGACAATATATTCAATTTTCATTTTCATTGTTGACCTCTATATTAAGTCTAATATTTCTTCAAATATTTATGATCTACAGTGCACTTGACTCAATCTTTTTTTTTTCGATTTTAGATCAGGATAGTCAATAATTATTTTAAGCCGTAAAAGACAGCCCTTTTGAACCTGTAAAAGGGCAACCTAATGGTAACACCAGAAGTGTGCCTATTTCTACTTCATAGAGATTGGCGCATGTGAAAGAATTATTATTCCTTATGTGTCCAACCAGTGCCACTAGCTTTGGGGACTAAAAAGTTTTGTCTCTTGTGCATGCAGTAGCACTGGCTCACACACCTCTCACAAAACTAGGTAAAATGATCGATAAGTTAGTGGTACCTACCCATAAAAGTTACAGAAAACCCAGCCAACTTCCTTTCAATAACCTCGATCATATGTTTGTGGATTTAACAGAATTGTTTATGTGTGTTTGTTTTATTTCTTTTATCTTAATATTAGAATTCATGGAAAGTCACACGTCACAAACTTTAGGAACTTTTTTTAAATTATTTTATTAGAATTTCCTTGACCCATAGCCATTGGGGTTTAAACTGATCACGTGACGTGTACTGGACTCTATTAAAACTATACCGATTGTTTCAAAAAAATAAACTATCACTTTATCTTCCTGCACTTAGTGCATACTAACTAACTGATGAATGTTTCTAGTGTTTAAATTGTATACTAAATATTTTGTCCTATGATGTAAAGCATTGAATAAATAATAAGTATGACACTTAGTGATTTCATCACGAGATGGTTTTAAATTGATTGATTGAAACTCGAAAAAACAAAGAAGGGTTATATGGCTTTAACTTGAATAATATAACCGGTCTTAGATATGAAGATGACTGCTAATAACTCATTAACAAACATTTTAGAGTAAATGGGTTATGTTACTATGTAATAAAGAATATCGTTACGCATATAATTAATTTAAAGGAAAAAGAAACATTTAAACATTTCTATCTTATAGTGTAGTAAAGGTTTTAATTATTAGTATAATTTAATAACTCTTTCACCTTCGAGATTTTTTTATGTTCTCTTCATTTCAGACTTGGCTGTATAGACATATTAAAAACAGCCATTATATGTATTGCCTCCAGATTATAATATTAGTGTTGTAAATAGTAGTGGTGTATCACGCTTCATTAGACCGTCGTTCGTTTTATTGTATTGTTTTTGTAAAATAAAAATTTTAACAAAAAGAAAAACCGACTTCAAACAAAACACTATTTTAAAATAAATGAATATGCACGAAAAAGTAATAAAAATAATTGCGTATTCAACATATTTTTAGAGTCTTCCTAAGTTAAATGAAATGAAAAATATTAGACTACTTAAAAGTCGATTAACGATTATATAATGTAGTTATAGTTATTGGTATATTTGGAGCCGGTGTCAGCCACGGTGCCCTTGCCCCAACAATCAAAAGAAAGAAGCGATACGAGCCCCTTGATTGATCCAGTATATTATTGTGTAAAAGGTAATTTGTAAAAAACATATTTGTTAAAGTATTCTCGTATTGATTTTTGATAGATATACTGTAGGGTTTTATTGGCTGACACCGACTCCAAATATACCAATAATTATAACTACATGATATAATCGTTAATCGACTTTTAAGTAGTCTAATATTTTTCATTTCATTTAACTTAGGAAGACTCTAAAAAATATGTTGAATACGCAATTATTTTTATTACTTTTTCGTGCATATTCATTTGTTTAAAAATAGTGTTTTGTTTGAAGTCGGTTTTTCTTTTTGTTAAAATTTTTATTTATTTTTTGATTTTAAGTGAAGCTGATATTGACTAACTATTTTTTTTTTAATATGGATAGATTAAGCGTTCCGTTTATATGAGTTAGAAACTACTTCGAGGACAAAGGAAACTTGCGAATAAAGCAAAAATAGACTTTCGAAAATGCGGATTTAATACGTCACGCGGCGTAAACTACAAGGATCCCTCGAAAGAGCTGTAATCGAACTCAGCAAAAAAGCTTTGAAAAAGACCAACTATATTTCGTACATCATATGACATCACATCACATACACACAATTTGATTAAAGATAGTAAGAAATTCTGCCCCATATCACACCCTAACTGCGAGCCATATAGGAGTTCCATCACTACATAGTATAAAACAAAGTCGCTTTCTCTATCCCTATATCTTTAAATCTACGCAACGGATTTTGATGCGGTTTTTGTTAAAAGATAGTGTGATTCAAGGGGAAGGTTTGTGTATACAATACATGAACAATATAGTAAAGAAACACTGATAATTTTAGAAGTTTGCGATGTGATGTCGTAAATAAACAAATTCTGTAGTATATTTAGTATCAGTATTGCACCCGTGCGAAGTCAGGGTGGGTAGCTAGTTGATTATAATATTCGACTATGATAATTACATAAACATAACCACATTACGGAAGGTGACTCAAATATCCAAATAACCTATAAATAAAAGATTCGACTGAGTATCGCTAACGTGCTCCTCAGAATTGTTCCGTTCCCTTCCGTTCCGTCACTTTGTCATGGATCCTGTGCTCAGAACCTTACCAAACTTTCACCAAATTATCCTTGAAGTTTATATTTTATAATAAAAAAAGAATTATCAAAATTGGTTAACGTGATTTTCAGTTATTCACCTATTTGTCGCGCATATACATAATGCAAATTTAAGACTTATGTCGTTTTCATATGGATACCATGATCGGAAAAAAATAAAAAAAATGGGACCCCATGGGAAGCACTACCTTTCAAACAAAAAAAAATTATCAAAATCGGACCACCCAGTGAAAAGTTATGAGGTAACAAACATAAAAAAAAATAAAAAAAATACAGACGAATTGATAACCTCCTCCTTTTGGAAGTCGGTTGAAAAGGCGATGCAGTTTTAAATAAATAAATAAATAAAACGTAATGCTTTAAGCTGTATATATTTTTAAAATAGTACCTAAACATTTCTAATGTTGCAGAATTAATATCTTGGTTTTTAATTAAAAAAAAAATTTTATAAATATTAATTAATGTTACGAATCTTTTGTAGTTACTAATTCTCAATATGAAACGTTTTACGTAACATGGCTGTACGAAATAGGCAATTATTATGAAAGCTTTTTTACAATGACCATATTAAAATTATTATAATTTTTTAAGTTATAAATTTTTCGTATATTATATATTGAGTTGACGATCTATTCACATAAGTCATAATTATTCAAAACAAAACACTTGTCCACCTACAACACCTATTATACTATATGTAATAAAATTAATGCTTATATTTGGACATAACTAATATTTAAATTGTTCAAGTTATGCGACAAATTTGAGATATAAATGGGTAGCGTATTCTATCACAAGGGCAAACTTCATTCATTGCTAAATCTTATAACATTGGCCGAAAAAATCATATTAGAATTATGAACTTGACGCTGTCGATCTGTGAGTATGATCTATAAAATACTGCGAACGAACTCGATACAATAAAAATACAAGAAATAGTTAGACCGGGATCTATATCTTTGTTAAGTTTTATTAAAATCTATCAAATCATATTTTATACTCTATTTTTTTTATTTTTTCTGTGACATAATACAATATTGGTCTTTATCCAACATCATAATGTTAAAATAAGAATATAATTTTTCGTTTTAAAAAAAAACCTAAAACCCGATCACAGCGCTCCATATAGGCTCCAAAACACACTGAAATCGATCCAGCCTGCTTTATAAAACACTTATATATGTATATATAAATTTATCGCAGTGTAAATAAATAAAACCTCCACGGTCATTTGACAGTTCCGCCATTAATACATGTATATAGATCTAACGCGTTACATGCGTAGTTACAATATTAATGTTCGTCTTCTAAATAGGCATTAACATTAGCATGTTAATCGCACCTTATTATAATCTGCTAAATAGACTATAATATATAAATGAAACAGGTGATCTGTCACCAGTTTTAAATAAAACACGTTTTATGATTTTGACAAGAATTATTAATAGTTTATGAAATTATGTTTGAATAGCTTTAATGTTATCTGATTTTCTCATCTTTGGATAAGAAAACATTCATTTAGTATCTTCACATTAATATACAATTTTTAATTTCATTTTAGTGAGATACGAAGTGATTACTTATAAAATTATACACATTTTCAATTTAAATTAAATATTAAAAAGCAATCTTACTAGTACAGCCTATTCGGTATTTAATTTCAGAAAACATATCTAAAAATACAGCATGAAATGATTAACATGATTGCTGAATCTTGTAATTAAATAACGATATTTAATTAAGTAATTGACATGGCATATAGGGGTTTTGGTAGTGTATATACCTCTATATGCCGTGTCAAATCCATATCAAGAATCGAAAAAATAAAAAGATCGTTTTGATGTGCACGTCCTCGATCTCTACTGGTGGTTTAATAAAGGTCTTCTCTGAAGATAAGTTCCTTTGTTCCTTATCTTTTCCTGGGGCCATCTGAAACAGGATACTCAAAGTTCTTATCTTTTAAGTAGATGATATTTAGACAATCCTTTGATCGTCATTAGTCTGAACATAAGTAGAGTCGAAACGATGTCTTTATCGTCTCGACCGAGTGGAATTCGTCCTTACCTAATTTCGCTCCACTGGCTCTCTCTGAACCATGACGGTATCACTGAAGGAGACTACAGCCCTCCACGCTGATTAAGTATTACTAGAACAACACAAAAACAATATAAAATTTTCAAGTGAAAGATCTAAATCTTTTTTCATCTCATGCTCAACGATGTAGGAACTATCTCAGATAAAACGTCACATGTACCTTAATATAAATTGATAAAACTATATCCTTATCTTAGCAAAGTCCAAGATTATAGACCTCTGCTTACGATCAGTACTGGATGCTGCTCCACAGCAAAAGAAACACCAGGAAGGAAGAGAGCACAAAATGTGAAAAAAATAATCTCATAAATCATTCTGCTATACTGGTATTGCAATTATTTATTCCTAGATAAGGTAGAATGACCTGACAAAGATCTGACTTGTGGGACTGAAATAACCAAAGCTCTTATATCAGGAGCTGGATACACAATTTTTTTAAATCTCGCTTCATTCAGACAGAAATGCATACAATTACAAAACGGTATACATCTGCCTAGCGATGACAAAGTTGCATTTAATGTCTTGGATTTTATCGTACTCACGTCGTTGTGAAGATTGTTGCGTTTCAGAGAAAACAATATAAATGTTAGTAAAGCTACCCTAAGATATTCGCTTAATTCTTTTAAAAATTACATAAATATTAATTGCATTAAATAGTATGTAACTTATGTTAGTTTTTCTAATAAATAACTATGCAAAGGTATGATGTCGAGAATATATTGTATATTTAAAAAAAAATAGATCATTTTAGAATAATTAAAAATGTATTAGCATATTTGACATAGCAAAGAATTATAATATCATTAATATATAATACAATTAAAGATTAATTTCAATTAGTTATTAAATTTGATTCAAATTCATTCATTCATATACATGTTTGTGTCATTTTCAAAATTACGCCAAAGCGGGTTAATGGCTAATTTATTAAAGTACCCTGGGTGGTTCATAATTATATACAATATTAATTAATTAAATATTAATAACAATAATTAATGGTGTTATATGTAATATGAACTTATCACACGTTATTTATGTTTATGAGAACGATGGAATTTATAACGATTTAATTAAGCCCTTTGGTATACTGAAATAGACGTTAAAAATTAAAATCTCCATTAATAACACACAATATGTTAATGAATATTTAATTACGTATGTCATTAATTGACAGATTTATTTATAAGGTTATTTATTACGAAAAGAAATAATTTTATTCTCTTAAGTATAATCGAATTAGGCTCAGAGTATCGATTTTGAATAATTCATGTATAAAATTGTAAAGGATATGTCAAACATTAGTTTTTAACATAATTACATAGTTGATCATCGGTTCATTAATATTTTGGTCATCGTGGACTGTCATCACTCATCGACACTTTTGGAAATAATAAATAATATATAATTAATTACTATTCTTAACAAACCGTACGATTATGACGAAGTGCAAGTCCGGGTTTTTGTGTTTGTTTGACTCCGAACCCGCAACATTCGTCTAAGATTCAGTTGTCTTAATCATTGAGCGTTTCATTTAAACAATTTTAAAGTACTTATCTATTTTGGTATAAGCTGTGCGTTTATTGTCAGAATGCTGCATTTTATAATAAACATAAATACACTTACTTTTTTATCGAATAAGTCAACAACAACAACAACAACAGCCTGTGATTTCCCACTGCTGGACTAAGGCCTCCTTACCCTTTGAGAAGAAGGTTTTGAACATATTCCATCACGCTGTTCCAATGATTGGTGAAATGCACATGTGGCAGAACTTCTATGAAATTAGACACATGCAGGTTTCCTCGCGATGTTTTCATTCACCGCCGAGCCCGAGATGAATTATAAACACAATTTAAGCACATGAAAATTCAGCGGACCTTGCCTGGGTTTGAACTCGCAATCATCGGTTAAGATGCACGCATTCTAACCACTGGGCCATCTCGAATAAGTCATCTTTATTAAATATAAATAAGCTTAAGTCTTAGTTAAAGTTAAAAAAAAACCTATACAATTTTAATAGAATATTTGACAAATACGTATCATTAATTTATTAGTATCATCAATCAAATATCATCTGAATAATGTTTGCATACAAACCAGTGAACGCATTATCGATATTACTGCGAGTAAAATGTTTCATTATAATTATTCAAAGGAACATAATCGATGTACACGCTACCATTTTACAAGAGCTATAAAAACGATAGGTCGTTAATCAATGCGCCATATAAGGTGCGCTTACGCTGTTAACCCTACACACGAGAAATTAAATATAATAAATACACGACTAGTGGCGCCTGCGCATCAGAAAAATTGTCTTGTCTGGTTTGTCGGGAAAGCAAAAAGAAATCAAGAAAATATATCTTCCATTATTTGTCGTTTGTCTGGGATTGTGTAATATAATATTTATATATAAAAAACATTAATAAGAATAGTAACAAATTTATTTAGCATATAAAAATATTAATATCAAAAATAAAACAGTTTTGTTGTGCAAAATTTATTCTAAATTAAAAAAAATGATTATTTTGTTATAAGGCACTAATAAAAATAATTAAGCAACTAACAGAGATAAAAAAAAAAGTTTATAATTACAAAAAAGTATATACATACTATATTAAAAAGAAATATATGTTATAATCAACTCCAATTGTTTTTTATGAGTATTGTACATAGTGTAACGTAGGTGTTAGTAAAGTATACATATACATATGTTTTCAAATAACCTGACATGCAACATCCGTTACTGCGGGCCTGTGGGAAAAGAAGACAGGTGTCACTTATCGCTTTATAAAGAACTACCGAAGACTTGATTATGTATTTAATTCATTGAAAAATAAACTCTAACAGTATATAGATATGGTTTAAAATTGTACGAGAATTTTTATGTGTATTTTCTTTTGGTACGCCATAACATGAAAAAGCCAAGTGCAAGGAAGTATCAATATAGTCATAAACAGCAGTGATATGTCAGGCTAACATCAATTAGCAATCGATTATAAATTTTAAATCTGATTAGGTTTTAATAATTTTATATGACAGTAGGCAGTTTCAACAGTAGCATCAACTTTAATAAAAAAAAGTCCGCTGGTACCATAAAGGTGTTATATAATGACGTGGAAGAAGGATTTAATAAAAATGAAATTCTATTTATAATCTATATCATAATAATATTGTATGAGTGATAATATTTTGAAAATGGATCACTAGTTAATAAGGATTGTTGGTTGATTTTTTTAATAATAATTAAGCAAGTCTTAACAGAAAAATATTTATAATCAAGATAAAAATATGAAAAAGCATAAATACTTTACTTTATATTAATTCTTATTTTAGGTAGGAGAAAGTGAAATTAATCATCTTATGGTAAGTAATCACCGTCTCCCACACACATTGGCCCTAAAAGAAATATTAAAAAAACCAGAACACAACTATACTAATATTGTTGTTTGGGGGTAAAATATCTGATAAAAGGGGGGTACTTATCCAGACAGGGATTAAAAAAGACCAATAACCAAATCATTGTCATCCAAAAAAATATATATGACCTATCTATATTGTTTACTTCACTAATATATTGTCAAAGTCTTATATTCTTAATTATGTCTAGATTGTACCTTAAATATACATTATAAAGCCTACGTAGCCATACATAAGATACATTAATAATTAGTAAACATTTATGTTTGCGTGACTGTGATAATGGTATACGATTTTATATTACGATCCCACAGTCATTTTTCATTTGCTACTAAATAAGTATAAAACTTATATTAAATAGAGAATAAAAGACAAGACGTAGTTTTAATGTAGACGTGGAAGAACATATTGTGAGAAAAGCTTTGAGCATGGATGTGGACGGATAAAGAGGTAGAGGACGACCAAGGAATCGATGGATGGATTGTGTGAAAGAGGATATGGTTAGAAAGAATGTTACTTGTGAGATGACGTTTGACAGAGAAGTATGGAAGGAGAAGACATGCTTCGCCGACCTCAAATAATATTGGGATAAGGGCAGGAGGATGATGACGTAGTTTTAATATAACCAAAAAGATTTAGATATAACTTAGAAGACAGAATTGCGAAATTTTGTATTCTTTGATTTTTATACATAATACTACGAAATATTTAGTACAAATGTTGAATTTGTCTAATAAGCCGGGGCTAAGAAGAGTCTAAGACTAATTATTTTTAATTTAAAAGTAATCGTTCTAAATCGATAATAACTTTAATTTTTAAATAATCTTGTCAAATTACGATTTAAAAGTGGTGGTAAAAACCTAGTTGCATAAAGTTTTCATTTTGTTTATTTAAAAAAAAAATTGTTTAAACATGTTTTACTTATTTGAAAGTTACTGTTATAGTCAGCATCTCATCATATACGCAATTAAATTTTAATTACTTCTTTAGTCTATTTTCGTCCCGGAAAAATAATACGAGGAAATATTCAAAAATACTTACTTAATAAAAGTTAATTATATTAAAAATAATACTTTTTTTATAAAAAGAAACCATATAAAATTTACAATATCATATCATGACCACTTCCTCATTTCGCGCCCTTGAAACCAGCCCAAAGTTTGTAAAAAAAGCTTACACAATATTTTACACAATATTAATTATTACTAAAGCCAAATAACTGCACGCCTACGACAATCTGATTTTAAGATTAGATTCAACCCTTAACAGAAGCCCTTAAAGATATTAGTTTCACACGATAAGGTCTGAAAACTGTTTATATAAACTTATGTATATGAATACATAGACTTCAACCACTTTCCTGAACTCCTTCTGGTCGGGTCAGATTTGATAACCCATAAGATTATGAAAGTTATAAAAAGGGCACCTGTATTTACGCACTACGACATGTCTAGCATTGGTAACTGCGCTCCTTTGAGAACGTCAGGATGACGTCATCTACATATTATTTATGGCTAAGGCTAAAGTAAGGAAACGGCCTAAAAATAGCCTATCAATGACCTCTTTATTGGGGGAATATATTTGTAGCTGTGAGCGGACCCTCTAATACTAGTCAATAAAAAACATTTTCACAAGCCATACAAGCAATGCATTGGTTGCGAACTTGAATAAAAAATTCTAATTAAGCACAAGAAATAACAATGGTGCTTACCTGGCTTTGAAGCCGCTGCTCAATTTTCGATTTATCTTTTCGCGATCTAAAAAATGATTTCTCTATGTTAGAGTAAGAGACTAAGTTACTTTGTGTTTTCTTTCGGTGTATCAACACTAAAGTGCGGTCGCTCTACATTTATTTCTATTCCATATTATCTAATTAATTAATTTGACTTAATTTTTTTTAATTACATTTCAAAACTTACATCTAAATAAGTAACAATAAAACATATATCAATACTTATTCCTTGTCCGTCAAATTTATAAATAGCATATTAATGTCTGTTTTAAGTAATTTACAATAGACCTGTAGTCATCTTATAAGTCAACATTTTATTACTTGCCCACAATACGTACATTGTCGTCATATTAGTCACCATATAACGACTTCATCTGGCATGATATGGGCGTCATATAAGTCATATTATCAGCTTTATCCTCAGTACAAAGTTTGAACGAGTGCATTGTACGTTGTTTACACCTCTAATTCACAGATTGTTAGCAAGACTATTATCCTAATCGTCTGTCGTGCTCTTTTTCCTGCCGTCTGTCTTCATTTAACCAATTGACATCACGACCCTTTTCTCTTATATCTTGCGCCGAGTCAACGTGTGAACTATAATAACTGCTTGGATTAAAATTACTCATAACATTTACAATTACTACAAGCTATTATTAACGGTTAACTAAAGTACGTTTGTTGTTGTTATGTTGATTCCTATTGACAAAGATTTCTAGCTTATTCAACCACGCTGCTTAGAAGCAAATATGGCAGAGTTTTATCAGCCCCATGTAGATTTAATTGGTGATAAGGCTCTTTGCATGCTTTGGGTGTCAATGGGAAGAGGTAACCACTTAACAAGAAATGATCATGTGTCCGCCTATTTATGCTAGCAAAATAAGTTTTACCATTATGTGCTACATTCATTATAAACACAAATTCGGTGGTGCTCACCTGGATTTAAACCTACTAATAAGACCATTATTACCATTAACATTTTCAATAATTATAAAACATAAGAAAGTAGATAACATATTATAATATGATACTATTAAATAATAGATTCTTCAACTTGCCATCACTAGATTTCATATTTTATAATAATACGAAATATGTTGTCATTAAAAGATAAATCTATTAAAGATGTAAGTATTTGAAGATATCGTTTATATCGTTTCACGATATCATCACTGTAGCTTTAAGCCAAACATTGGCATCAACTGTCATAATAATTCTTAATTTTGAAAACGAGTTTATTTTATAATTAGCCAGAATATCTGACAAAAGACGGGTCACAAAAATATCATACTTCAAGAAGAATTTATGAAGAAAAAATCAAAATCAAAGGGATTTATCAAATTAAATACTTTCACTGAGAAATATACGATATCATTATATAACGAAATGATATTTATCATAAATAATTAATTTATCAAGTGAATTGATAAGAGTTTCTTGTCCGTTATTTATATAGAATTAACCGCTGGTAATTTCATTTGTGTGAAGCTTGTATAATCAAATTGCATTAATCATAATTTGAAGCGACTTCTTATTAAAAATATCTTATAATTTGATTTATTAACTACTAATTAAATTTTATTGAAACAAAACTTTATCTATTCCTTATTCCATGATACAATGGTGACCCTCTGACCAGTCTGCGTAGGAGATATTATGCGTAAGTGTGTCATGCAAACACAGGTGCACACTCTTTCACCTCACTTTCATAATCCGATGGGACAGCAATCAAGAACCGAATCAGACGCAAGACCACCTTACATACTTTCCGAGGCACGGGAGTGTGGATACTGCAAACATTAATACACTAAGATACCTTAAGTCCAAGGTATCCATGGTGAACGAGGCAATTTATACGAAATTAGACTATTTAATCGATTCAATGCCTTTTAATTCGCCTTTACATTCGTTCAAACTTGACAATTTCATTGACACACTTTCACATTTAGTAGGAGTGAAATAAACTTTAATTAAGGACCACGCTGTTATAAGTGCTTTCACTACTGTATTGGGTATATTGTAACGACTCTACAAACTCAAACATTTTAAAATACTGACTAGGATTACTAAATGTATATCTATATAAAAAGAAAAAAAAAACTCTGTATGTCAGCTATCGCTCTTTCACGACCAAACCGCTGAACCGAATTTAATGAAATTTCGTATGAAGTAAACTTGAGTAAAGTAAAGAAAGGACATAGGCTGCTTTTTAACCTGACACATGACAACCAACAGCCTAAAACGCCAGCGAAGCCGCGGGCGACTACTAGTATATATATATAAAATACTAATAATAGTATAATGTAGTTAAGGTGTCATTAATAAATTGGGTTGAGATAAATGTGTTACTTGTACCGTATTACGGTTCGCAATTCGATAGTCGTGATTCTGAGTCGCGAGGCGAGGACGCCAGATGTTGAATCTTCCTTTATGCGGGACTTGTATTCAATCAAACGGGGGCACGATGATATTAGCATGGATAATATCCACGATGAATCAAATATTTATCGTAATTTATCTAAACTGTCAGATTATTTTTTTATTAGGTACAAGTCTTACCCACATTATTAAAACTTTTGTTACTCTAGAACTCAAATGGTTATTCAAATTTTTCTTATATTGTTTGATAGTTAGTTATTTAATAATAAAATTTATATTAAGTCCTTCGATTGATGTTTCGTAAATGCTAATCGTAATTCCCATATACTTGCTTAATTTACTATTCGCTTATTATATACTTACAAAATCTGTTTGGTTTCATAGGCAACTGTTAATTATCTATTCGATATTATAATTATCTAGTATATAAATGTACTAAGTAGTTACAATGCCATAAATAAGTAATTGTGCACAGTAAAGTGTGTTGCACGATCGATCCCAATTAATACCGTAAAAAACGAACCGAATGGGTTTTTTTACTACTAGGCATTTAAGGTATATTTTCATGTTTACACATTCTTTCTTCACATTATCATCAATACAGATTAAATAATTATAATACCTCCTTAGATCAACGAGTGAATTGATGAAAAAAAAAATATAGTACAGATTCTAAATTTAAATTTATCTTAAATAATTTTGTTCAATAATATTCTGTATATGGAAATATATCCATGCTAAGTTATCGTGATGCTGGCATGTGCTCAAGAAACAATATCCCTACTTCAGTAAGATCCCGAGGGAGCGAGATTCCCACGGCCTCCACACGTGTTATGTACGCGAACAGTATTTTTTTATATCTTTATTTTATCACTTATATTGCATGTAATTTTTTATATATATCGTCATTTTTATAAATAATCAAATTTTACAGGATAATTAGGGATGTCGGTATTTCCTTTATGAATCGATAAAGGCTCATTACAAGTTTCAAAATGTAAGTGTGAAATAAAAGTATCAATTACTTTGTTAAAAAATACTCTTATTATATCATATTATGTTATTACGGTGTACGAAAGTATCTGTAAAAATTGCCGTATTTTGTTTATTTTCGGAAAGTATCGTATCTCTCAATCATACGTAATCTAAGTTGTTCTTAATCTATCTTGAATGAAGTAAGTTTTTTTTTTCATATCTATTATAAGCAATTAAAACTAAGTCATTCTACTGTAGCTCACTATTACCGTTGACCAACCACGTGTCCTTTACAAAGAACTATTATTAACGTCAAGACGAGAAGGCAGCGGCGTGCGCGATCATAATTGTATTAATCATTCAACGCGACCGGCAGACGTCGATTTTCTTCAACAAAGTGCTCTTGTTTGTTTTTTTTCGTAAGGAAGTCAGCCGAAGGTGAACCGTGGGAACGCCGGGCGGGTGCACTTCCCAAAACATCGACGCACGGCAGCGAGTCCGACGTGCGCCGGACAAACCGAGAGAAAACATACATTCGCCTCTGTGTTAAACAAGGACGGGAGACATGACGTGTGCGCGCCAAGCGACAGCTTACAATCGCGTGATCATCTACAAGAAATAATAAAACGGCAATAAAAGAAACACGAGACAACTGTAACCGTAGAGCGCGTGTGCAAACGAGACGGAAATATGGCGGAGGGACTGCGCACACCACTCGACTTACCGACGAATTTCAAAGATCAATGATCGATGCGATAAGAGCGGGACGCATGGCCAAGATAGGCGATACAATAAACCAAGGTGAAAGAGAGACATATATAGCTTAGTTGATGAGTGAGCGAGAGAGGTATATATTTGGCTCGTGGCAGTTTTCTTCAAAGCCTTTACAAAAGAGGGCGCTGTATACATTTCAGCGGCTGTTTTAAAAGCTTCAGCCTATTGTATGAGCGTTCTCGGTTTTAATAACAATGCGAATTGAATAGTAAGACTGACATTTACAAACAGTAACAAGTTTACTAAATATGGTCCGTAGTTAATTTACTTGAGTCCACGCTGTGCTGTTTTAATTTTTATACAAACGATATATCTAATAATAAAATTTTGAAACAATTTTTCATACACTATGACAAATCTATTGAACTTGTAAAACAAAATTTTTACTAAATAATATATTACTGTAACCTTATCGTGCTAAAACATAAATTTAATGGTTCAGTTTGAATATCTTGCTTTAATAATATTTTTCATAAATATAAGCCATATCTGTAATAATATCAAATCAAAATATTATCCCAATACACGACAGTAGCGCCAGCGGAGGTTTTATGAAACATTCTTTTAGTTCTCGACATCTGCACTAGATGGCAGTAGTACATAAATTGCATCTAAACAAATTGTAAAACCTGTTTATAATTGCAATTCAACTAAAGAGGCTGCATATATTTTTTATTAATAAAAAAAACTTTATCGTTTTATAAGCAACATGCGCTCGTGAATTTAAATAAGGAGATAGAGTACTAGCATCGTCCCTATAATAGTAGAGCTGCAACAATACAGTTACTATGACCAGTTTTTAAAAAAACTTGATCTATAACAAGTAATTGTTGACCAGTAGTATACACACAGCTATTTATATCGGAACTAAATGATGTTTTATTTATCGTAGCCTAATTAGTACTCTCGATCGACTCTGCTGAAGTAAACCAAGCAAGTACATTATAAATTTGTACTACTTTTTTGACTTTAACTTTGAGTTATAATTACATGAGAATATGTATTTTTAGTGAGCAGAGATGGCCCGGTGGTTAGAACGCGTGCATCTTAACCGATTATTGCGGGTTCAAACCCCGGGTCCAACCTCATATATATGCTTAATTTGTGTTTATAATTCATCTCGTCCTCGGCGGTGAAGAAGAGGAAACCTGCATGTGTCTAATTTCATCGAAATTCTGCCACATGTGTTTTCAACTAAACCGCATTGGAACAGCGTGGTGGAAAATGTTTCCAACTCTCTCCTTATTGGAAGAGGAGGTCTTCTCCCAACAGTGGGCAATTTACAGACTGTTACTTTACTAACTTTACTTTATGTATTTTTATCATACACATATTTTATGAGATCTATAATTGTGAAACAAAACATATTTTGATATTATTTTTCCACTCAAAATCAATGTATTTTCAATGACTATTAATGTATCTTCATTACAAAAAGTATCACGATGTCAAATCTGAATATGAACGTTATCAAATTGTCAGCAAGATGAATCAACGAGCAACTTATCGAACTAGTTCGTAAGCAGTTATATTAATTATAAAATTTATTATCTCTGGATCAAATGAACCGAGTTGTAAATTAATTAAAATGTTAAATCTCTCAGATTGAACGCTCTGTTAACATTCATTCACTGAGCATGAGTTTAGTTTTACCTGTGAATGTAAATGGTCCGAGATATACTCTGATATGACCAGATCTACAGGAAGCTGTAATTACTTACTGCGCATTGGTCTACGCAATAAATAAAAGTTAACTAAGTCGTTGCTTGCTATTTATCTGTGCCTGTGAATAAAACCTCTATAATATTTTATCCGTGTAAAGAATTTTTATGTGTTTGAATATAGAATTCGCTGTTTTTTTTTTAAGAAATTGATTATGTTTTAAAGGGTTTTTGGCTCATAATGCTTCATAAAGATTGAATTATTGAAAATGGTTTCCTGCTGAAACGTTTAAATTATTACCTATACACGAATTGAAATCGAATAAACAGCATTCTTTTGCAATAAATAAAAATGATAAATGTTGTAAAGAATAATTTACAAAGAAATACATTACATGACCTACATTTTTAATGATTTTGTAATAATTTAACCACCTTTACTGACTATAATTCTAGAATGTTCTATAAGAAGAACCTTTCTATATAAATCATAGAAAGTTACACTAACTATAAAAAAAAATAACACAAAGTATTCGAAGTTTAAAAACCGCGTAAACATTGTCCTAAGTCAAAACGAACATTCTTGACTACTTCTCGTAAATAAACTAGTAGGTACATCATTCAATAATTATAATTAATAATATATGTACATCTGATAAATCTGTCATTTATTACAAATTCGATGGACACAAGATAGATTGTACCTACCACAAGTCTGATATGATCAGTTGAAGTACACTTCCTTTGATATTCTAATCGGTTATTATCGTTTTAATTATGGTGAAAGTTAATTGATTATAAATCTTTTTTTTTTTTTGAAAATACAGATCACGATCAATCTGAATTTTGTTTTAAAAAATTACCAAGAATAGATAAAGCAGATGTTTATTATTTTAGTACTTTAATTTACAAATAATTATTTTATTATAATAATTATTGTTACGTCATTTTTTTATCTAAGTACAAATATGTAATCGTAATCATGACTACAGATGGTCTTGCTTTAAACGTAACAGATCCGTAATAATGAAAACACCAGTCATCCAACATGGCAAAAAAACAATCATGGAGCTTATAAAAATCTTAATCAATTAGTAGCCTTATGTAAAGGCTACTATGATATACATTAGACAATCATTTTGTTTCAATATGTCATAAATTATATTTTTAATTAATTATTCAAGTTAATAAATCCCAGTGACTACAAATTTAATATTTAAATTTTAATAAAGACAATAATAGTGTTGCTAAGATTAGTGTACATTTACTTATCGCAGAATATTTCTAAGAAAAAATAGTTTACAAATTATTGGCTACAAAAATGAAAGTTTTGCTTATTTTGTTTTTCACCATCATCATCATCATCAGCCCCTTTTTGTCCACTGCTGGACATAGGCCTCTCCAAGTGTACGCCACTGTAGTCTTTCTCCGGCTACTCGCATCCATCTCCTGCCTGCCGCCTTGCGTAAATCGTTGTCGTTTCGTTAATGCGTCAAATAAAATCCCTATTTTATAAATTCAATAAACTTGAACCTAGCCCCAGTTGTTGATTATATTGCAATATTATTAGGTGTTCATCATTAGGCATAGCAGTCGGTTCAGTTTTTGCTATTTCAAGAACATTGAAGTGATTTTACACACTCTGGAAAAACAGTGGGCCAATAAGAACTGACATTCGTGACAGCTAAAACAGCAAAAAGCGGTAACAACGAGGCTTTTGAATTTAGAATGGATTCGATAGAATCTATTCAAATTGGAAAATAGTTGGGTAGGCGTGCGCGCGCATTTCGACGCGCTCTCTCTATTGGTCATTGGAGCGCCAATCACGGCGCAAGGCAGAGCTAGGCGTGATGGTTTTTCGCGCCATTCGATTAGGAAAACTGTTTTAAAGATAGAATTGTTTTTCTTTTAGAATTATTGAAACAATTCAACTTTTATGGACATACAATTTGATTGTGTAGAACCAATATATTAGCTACTTACCTATCAAAATAATACGAACATCGTATACCTAATTGTAGTCGTTTTCTACAGAAATTAAAACGTATACCTGTTTATTTAAAAACGTTAAATAAATAATATAAAGTCAATATTTGGGATAATCAACTTTTGGAGCATGATTGTAATCCCATTCTATTGGCTATTTTGCATGTGTGTGTTTTATGTAGGTACACGTAAGAACATAGGAATATTCACAGGTACCTACTATTTGTATGTCAACCTATCTTGGACATTTTAAGTAGTAATGCTAAGTATGTTAAAGTATAGGTTATTATTATGTTAGCCCCTAGTTACAAATGCGGTACCTAATTATACCTACTTTATTTTGACTGTAGATTAAATAAATTCTATATTTAGTGTCATAGACTAATTTTATACTTTGTTATATACATAATCTTTTTTAGGTTTAAGAAACTAAACAAAACTAAAAACTAACCATCAATATATTTTTTTTAGTACAAATTCTTCACGCTCAATTACATAATGTATTCTATATAAAAAAATAAAAAAGGCCTTGACCAAATTTTGTTCGAGTAGTGCCCTAGTGCCCCTTCCACACAAGGAATACAAATGCGAAACCACGAACAATAACAATGAAACACCTGTGACGGTTTTATTTTTTGTCATCTAAAAAATTTTAGCCCCGATTTTAATACATTTTTTTGCTACACTATTGTAATATGAAATGGGCAAATTTATTCATATAACAGATTATATTAAATAACACATAAAAAATATCTACCTCCCTTTTTTGATGTAGGTTTTATTTAAATTTTATTATAAAATAAATAAAGGGATATTATTTAAAATTATTTATTTAATAGCGGATGTTTAAATTGCAAGTTTTCAATTTTATTATTCGATAAATAATCTGATGACATTTAAACATTAAATCGTTTCTATAGTTTCCGTGCTATACTTTATCATATTAGACACTCATTAAATTAAATATATATTTCCTCTAAACATGTTTTATTACAAAATATATAAGGTAGTTCCAAGGTACCTATAACCTTTTTAATTTGCGTATATGTGTAAACATATTCAAACTACAAAATATTTTGCATATGATTTATACCAGTAATACACCATAGTAAGTATACTAATGCACTAATTATTATCCGCTTATGTTCATTTATTTATTTATATGTTTATATATTTTTTATATGAGCTGTGATGGCCCAGTGGTTAGAACGCGTGCATCTTAATCGATAATTTTTGGTTCAAACCAAGGCAAGCACAGTGGTTTTAAATATAGTGATATATATGTGCTTAATTTGTGTTTCTAATTCACCTCGTGCTCGGCGGTGAAGGAAAACATCGTGAGGAAACCTGCATGTGCCTAATTTCATCGAAATTCTGTCACATGTGCATTCCACCAACCCGAATTGGAACAGCGTGGTGGAATATGTTCGAAACCCACTCCTTAATAGAAGAGGAGGCCTTAGCCCAGCATTGGGTCGTTTACAGTCTGTTACTTAACATTTATTTAGGGTAGACAGGGTTTATTTATCCCCAATTATCCTCTTGTGAATTAAAACGTGATAACAGCTATATATGTAGGTATTTATGACTAAACTTTCTAAACATGAACAAAATATCATGACTCATCGAGCCTGAAGATGTTCAACCGGTTCACATTTTAACTATTAACTTCTTAATAAATCTCACGAATCGTCTGTAAGGTGTAGTGATTTATACTGAGTTGATTGATATTTAAAAAGTAAAAGGCGTTCTAATAAAACGCATACAAAAATTCCATTACACGAGAAATTGAAAAAGCAATGTGTAATTGAACACTCACACAAACAAATGATACTAAAAAAATTAAGAATGACAAAATATAAACTCATTTATCGCAAATATATTTAAATATAAAAAAGAACTACTGTCACAATATAACCTTTTAAAAAAAATACACCACAACATTTAATTATTTTAATTAATTAAAAATGGAACAAACTGTATTTAAAATACAACGATAAAGTGAAAGTCGTTTAAATAATAATATTTAAAGCAAAATTTCAAGAGTGCACACAAATATAAAAAAAAAATCACGAGCCAAGTAACCTTTTTCTCAAATATCAATCATGAACGTGCATAAGAATATTTATTTATAGGTAGTAAAAACAGAACGCATCTGTCAAAAATCGTGCCAGAAGATGAGAAACGAGGTGTAATAATGCTATAATTTTAAAAATGGAAGGAAAGTTACTTAAAATGCAAAGGGAAAAAACGCAAAAAGTCGCAAAAGCGATGCTACACCGTGGGAGAAATAGGCAGGTGCGCGCAGCGGGAAACAACGAGACACCGTATCGTAGTTTTTGCGGTCATATTGATTTTTAATTAACGCTGAACTTGTTTAAAAAAATAATAATATAAGCAGACTAACTCGGTAATCGTGTAATGCGACTTATTAACCGGAACTGTTTGAGCAATCACTCGTCAAGCGGTCATTATAGCTTTCTATTCAGGGGGGTTGTTAATCTGTACCTTGTACGTAATTATTATACAATTATATACATTAAATAATAAATTGACAATTTTACAGATTATAAAAGTACTCACTTATTATAGAAAACCTCTTTTTACATTGCATGGAAAAATAAAAAAAATAAAGTTCAAAAATGAAAGCGATACATACAGCTTATTATTTAAGAAACACTCACAAACAGTAATAATTTAATGCTCATCATTGACATTAAATTTAAAATAAAATAAGACGAACCGACCCAACGAGTACTTGTAGCTCGTATGTATCTAATTAAAACGGACAAACAAACATATTCAAGGCCAGAACATTCACATGTATGTTTTGTTCCAACAATATCTCCACCGGTACATACAACGGTACTCAACGATGCAATTTATTCCGTACTTATTTGGCCTACTAATATATTGTAAACACCCGACCAGCCATACCAGTTGCGAACAATTTCGTTTTATTTTCTATCTACTCTTTTACTATTTGCCACGCTGTGCGTAAATACTTATTCTCTTTTTAATATAACGGGGACACGTTAATGTTACAGTAAGTTTATATTTTTTATCGCTCATCGTATAAATACACGCACGATGTTTTTCTTATATGGATATTACTATTTATTTACTCCTGCAATATTACTACAACTATATATAAGCGAAGGAATATTATTAAAATACATAGAAGATATTACTTATTAGCGCGTTGTTAAAAACGTTATAACTGAGATTTATAGTTTCGGGATTAATTGACTTATATCAATAAATCAAAATTTCAACGGATTGCTGTATCAATCACGGGTGTGCTGGAGCACGTATTCCGTAAAGCGTTTGAACCGTGCCACAATGCATTTGACGCGTGACAAGCGATAGAGTAGAGGATGCACACATTGCTAACTCTATAATCAATATGTAATTTGTATGCATAACACGCACGAACCCGACCGCGCCCGACTTCAGCCGAAGACGGTCGAATGCAATCGTGGGAAAACGCGGCAGGTGTTACCGATCCGAAACACTTCTTACTGAGTAAACACTCAGCGTGTACAATATTATAACCGCCTCGAAGCGTCTGTGTAAATGGAAAACATATTTTGTGTGCTTAATGATACTGCTTACTTTTTTGGTACGCCTCGGTTATCAGACGACAGGCTTTTTTTGCGACGCTTTTGAGATACTAAATGTGGCGTGTTTTATTTTTGTTGAATTTATTGAGTCACCCTTAATTGGTGCGCTTAAATTAAGTGAAGCCGAGAAGATCGATGCGTGACCTTTTCTGTCCCTGAGGTTATGTGGATTATTTATTTTGCATAATGAGGAGAAATAAATTTAGCGTTCACGCGTAATCTATCTTATTAAAAAATGCATTTAGTTAGTGTTTGAAAAATATCGCAATTAAAACAGATTAGATAAGGGTTTTATTTAAGGCAAAAATAATCGCTATGTTTATTTAGCTTCTAATTTAATTCTAAATTATTTTATACTAGCGACACGCCCCGGCTTCGAACGGGTACAATACTGGTAGGTACTAAATATACCTACTAAAGAATTTGTTTCAAAATCAAAAATCACATTAGAAACTAATAAAATTATCAGTAATTCTTTACTATGTATTATAAAAACCTTCCTCTCGAATCACTCTATCTGAAAAAATAAACCGCATCAAAATCAGTTTCGAAATTTTAAAGATCTAAACATACATAGGGACAGACAGCAGTAACCGACTCTGTTTTATAATATGTAATGATAACGATAATGATATTTTATTAGATTAAATAAAAAATGACATAAACTTCCGATGTAGCCGGTAAATATTTAAATCAAGATGGCGATTTGGTTAGTTAACATAAATTCCAGGAATATTCATTACAACCCATAACACAGCTGAATGACACCCACGTACGCCTACATAGTTGTAAAAGCTACATCTCACATCACCGTTGTGGTAGATTTTATCTCGAAATAAATAAAAGTATTTTAACAATTACCTTCAATGTAAAATGTCACTTTAAGAATTATATTAATAGTTATATTTTTAATTTAAAAGTTTCTTAAGTTTTTAATCGTCCGTTCTAGAGATGATAATCGCTTTTAATCGAATCATAAATCGATTCGTCTATTATTATTTTTTTATTCAAAGTTAATCAATCGAATAATTAAGAGGCTTCGTTCGAGTTTTATAAATAAATCTTGCTTTTTATATGAATAGTTTAAATTACTTAATCGAATATTAACACGAATACGTATTTATAAATATTCATACAAATATTTTCAGTGTAGGTTATGGTTGCTATAACACAGCTTATCATCGAATTTTAACAATAATTATTATTGTTAATAGTACAATGATAATATTGTTAATATTGGAATATAAATTTTTAGTTATACGTGAGTCAAAATATGCTGAATGAAAAAACGTTGCTAATAAACCCGGAATAAAAAAATATGGAAATAATCAAATGAAAAATGCTAAGGACGTTATTGCAATAATCCATAAAAGTTTTTAAGCTATCAGCGATTACTAACAAACATCATATTTTTACAATTCTACGACATACTACAAAAAACTTCAATTTATAATAGAAAAGCAAAAGCACCAGCCTGTAGTCCCACTTAGTCAAGACCTCTTCTTCCTAGAGGAAATGTTTTAAGCTTATCCCACCATGGTGCTCCAATGTGGGTTGGTGATCCAGATCAAAAATGTAGGAAATTTTCCTCTGACAAATAGGTTTCCGCACGATGTTAATTCTGAGCACGGGGTGAATTATTAATACAAATGAAGGCTTCGATATTGCATCGATCCGCAAACATCATTTGAATTCACGCAATGTAACCTCTGGGCCACCTCGGATCATTTTAAGATACATCCACACTTATAGATTAAGACAATCATATCACAAACAGCTAGCTATTATTCCACCCAGGTGTTTCGTGTAATGATTACTTATTATTTTCATATGCGGGGTGGTTGCAGGAGCCCTTATTAAACGTGAACCAGATATATTGTAAAATCTGAAAATGTAATGCAAGGAGTAATACATATATACACTACATTAATGTGCGCATATATGGCACTTGGTAATATGTACTACCTTATCGGAGAGCTTCAAAGTAATGTTCATGTTGATATAAGATCGGTCTTATTTGAGGAAGAGTTAGAATTTTCATCAAATTTCGTCAAAATTAGGCAATTATAGATTTTCATATTTATATTTGCTACTAATGAAAATATATTTCTCAAACTGTACCTACATAGATTCGTATTATAATACATTCTCATCCTTAAATTTACGCAATTAAATGACCTGGTAAAATATTTATGACAAAAAAACGAAATTCATTTTATAGCTATATTGAATATGATAGAATTTTTAAATAAATATTATTCCTTAGCCTGAATGTATATTCGATTACTTCAAAATACTTGCACCAATATACAGCGAATGTACATTGATCATGAACTAATATCTTTTTGCAGAAGTAACTACATGTAATCATAGTTTACAAATACAAGTAGAAAACATTAAGGTAGAAATAACAGAAATATAGGATTTTAAAGGCTCCATAATAATGGACGTGTGAGTAATTACGAAGGATTCAATATGAAAAAAAAAAAGAAATAATTACACAGAAATCTCCCGTACAATGTAATTCCGATTTGCTATGTGCCACGCAAATTAAAATGGACGACGTTTTATTATTTAAAAACGTTTATTTTGTCGTTATTTTTAATATGACATTCAAAATAACCTATAATTACTTTAGGTTACTTTAGTTGCTTTCAGCTTTTTGTTCTCTAAATTTAATTTTAACGAAACCTACTTTAGTGCTTAGCCGATAATGTTAGTAGTAGATTATGAAAGTAAAACATATGTACCTATTATAGGTATACCATGTCAATACTAAACCCCCTCTCTTTCGGTGAAATATATTTATAAGTTTTCGATACTTCCAAAATCACAACTGACAATACTATTGCTTCTTTATTCTATGTAGTTTAAGTAGGTACACAAAATGTTTAAGTATTGATTACATTCTTATAATTGTGATAAGTTATATATTATATAGTGAATTTTCTATTATAAATTTATACATTATTTTAGCTTTGCAAACGAAATAAAATAATATTTATTTGTATTTACAATATTCGTTGATACTACTATTCAAGGCCAGATGGCCAGATGGATTCATCTCGTTCTCGGCGGTGAAGGAAAACATCGTGAAGAAACCTCCATGTGTCAAATTTTATAGAAATTCTGCCACATGTGTATTCCACCGACCCGATTTGGAACAGCGTGATGTTCCAAGCCCTCTCCTTAATTAAAGAGGAGGCCTTAGCCCAGCAGTGGGAAATTTACTGGCTTATTCACTATTCAAAACCTCAAGATTTTCTTTCTATTGATTCTCTAAAATGGTTCATAAATCAAAATCCAATCGAATAATAGAATTTATTAAATAAAGTGATATTTCAATTATGGGACTAACTGCATAAACAAAAGACGACACTATATTTATATTACAAAAATGATTTGTTAAATATAAATTAAGGTAGAAACAAATTCCTTTGCTCAAAATATTAAGTTGAGAAAATCTGAGACTTTCGCGCCCTGGATAAAGACAACCCCAGAACTTTAAGTTTCAAAGGAGCGAAACTAATAAAATGATTAGTATAGTTGAGGTATGAGTTTAAATTTAAACAGTATACAGAGTGTTTTTTATAAACAACATTAAAAAAACGTGTCACAATTTCGTAACTTCAAAAGCAGTCCGTCGGTCCTCTGTGAAAAAAGATTTCTCTCGAAGTGTACACTCAGTGATAATAAAATGTGCCTTCTTATTTTTAATGTTCGTGTAAAAAATTGAAAACCATTTAAATCATCAAACGATGCACTTTAATCATTAAAATAATGATAACCACATTGAAGATTCATAACTATCTATTTACATAATATTTTCATATTACAGATACAAATTAAAGGGAATTGATATCATTACATAGTATAAAACAAAGTTGCTTACCGCTATCTGTTCCTATTTATGCTTAAATCTTTAAAATTACGCAGCGGATTTTGATGCGTTTTTTTTTTTTAATAGATGGAGTGATTTGAGAGGAAGGTTCTTATAATATATACATATATTATAATACATAAACAACATAGAGAAAAAACAGTGATAATATTTGAAATTTCTAATGAGTTGTCGTAAATAAACAAATTCTGTAGTATATATAATTAGAATCAGCATTGCGCACTCGTGCGAAGCCAAGGCGGGTCGCCAGTGGCGTAGCTATCGTAGGGCCAGGAGGTGCAGTGCACCAGGGCCCCGGAGTTCAAGGGGCCCTCTAAACTAAACCTTAAGCTTCTGTAGCTAGAAAATCACGACCCTGCGCACAAGATTTCTTATTTGGTATCTATAATTTTAAAGGGTAATTATTAGTTATAGAGGGATGAAAAATAGGGGGTGAGGGCACGTTTTTTTTTTGCACCAGGGGCCTTCCTCACCTAGCTACGCCACTGCGGGTCGCGAGTTGATCAATAAACTTAAGGAGAGGCTACTCATTAATTTGATAAGTTATCACAATATAAATGAAATAAGCATCAAATTGGGACAAATTTAAAAATAAAAAGTTATTAATAAATCTGAGCCACCGTATCAATATTAACTTCAAGTATCAATATTTTAAAGGAAATAGAAATGTCTTATTTAAAATCCGTAAGATTTACATTTAGTTGGTATTTATTTGGTTTTTATATTTTTGACTGAGTTCATTGACGATGAGATTTGACGACATACATAAAAAAATCTCTTAATGTTTTGTCGACTGTACCATCTCACATAACCGCTGATTACCGCCCTTCAGAACGCTACGCCCACAATAATATTTAACAACGCGTTCGTAATTACAACCCGAAGTGACATTTCGCCCGGGGCGCATATCTGACATACGATTTAATTGAGGCGTTCTTGCCACTGTTTTCCGAATACGGTTGCAACTGACGTTGAAATGAAAGTAGCCACGATTGCGATTATTATTTCAATGAGATAATTATTTTCATACAATACAAGTAAACAGTCTTTCTCATTACATTTTCAGGTCACGAAATATTATCCCAAGGCTCGATATCCACTAAAGTAGAGGCGGGAAATATGAAGGAAAATGTTTTAATTTTTCCCACTACACAACTCGATTCGACCTAAATCCTATTTCCAAATTCAAAATTATCGTTAAAAACAAGCATGTTTAATCGTTTCCTCTTAATCCGATTAATAACTAAAAAAAAAACTTGAATATAATTTAAAAATGATATCACTATAGAATTATAATCAATATGGAATATACGTACGTTATGTTAATTAATCAAAATAGTGAAAACCAATGACAGATAACAGTCGGTGACGTCACTAACGGCCATAACCCACGACTGCTAGACCCACCGAACTGGAAAATATACGTATTCATATAAAATTATGCGGACAGGTAACACCGGAACAAGTGACGGGATATGGCAAAGGTCAATCGATTGTCTGTTACTAACTCTGTACTGAATATAATAGGGATGGCGTGTGACTCGACCCTCGTACTAAAGGTGTGAAATGTGCCGAAATCACCGAGTAAAATATAATTGGCGGCACTTTTGTTTATTTATTTGTGTTAACTTGTCACAAAAAAATTGACACGATTACTTCTGTAATAAAAGCAAATAAAAAAATACATATAATTACACAATAATAAATAACTTGCATAAGGCTGTCTTTAAAACATTCCAAATCTAAATTTATTAATGATTATGAATGTTTTCGTTTTAATTATGTATGCTGTTGAATGAAAATAGAAAAATATATTAAAATCGTACGTTTTAGGTATGTTTAATTTTTAGGTGACTACGTTAAATGTTTTTATTTTAAACGTAATTGTTAATATATGTTAAGTCTAGATTATAGATCAATTGACGTTCTACGTTCAGTTTTTGTTATTAAGCTATCCAGTACACAGATAGTAGACTCAACTAATGTTATTTATTTTAATATTGTAATTATTAATTTGTTAAGAATTTATTATAGCTGCAAGGGTAATGAATTCAGATTATGCCTTGGTATAAGAAAAATAATAATATTGAGTTCTTTATAAAGTAATGAGTGGGCGTCGTAAACTTTGCATGATTTCTTTTTTAATATATTTATTTTAAACAGGTGATAATTAAATATCGCAAAAAACTAACATTGACAAATTGTCGGCGAGAGTAATTGATATAAAATCAATTTCGTAGCTCTCGTCCCGTAACCGCTCCCTGCTTCTTGTTTTATAAGAATTTACAATGACATTTTTACAATTTGATTGATTAATTTCGTTATTGAATTCGCCATTAAAGTAATTTAACATGCGACACCGGTTGCGCGAGGAGGCGGTCGAGAAATATAATTATAGATATTATCACGATTCCTTAATCTCTCAGAGACATCATAGAATAAAGACTGAAGCCAGCTAAGTGATTAATATTTTATTATCCCAAGTATTTTATAATAGGTTTTGCATGTAAAGTTATCAGGACTTAATCGATTAGCTTCAAGAAACGTCCATCAAGGCACCCTCGGCTCATCGATCGAGTCGCGGTGCGGTATCATTAAGATAAAATTAATTGGGCTCCACCGGTCTTCCGCGTCCCCGTCGAGATGAAAAAAGTGCACACACGTGGTCACTACCGTTCATTTACGAACGCGAATTATGCGTAGTACGGCAGGTGGCAGGTGGCGGCGATCATGGGAACTCGGGGTTGAGTCGAGTTCCCACGGCCGCGTCATTCACCACACCGCACCTGCGCCCCTTAACGGGGATGCTACACACACGACTGCCACGCGAAGGAAAGCGTCGATTAGAAGTTGTTCGCGTGTGTGCGCTCGGTGCTCGCGCCTCGCGTGTGCGTACGCATGCGATCTACGCGTGCGTACACGCGTGCGTGCGCGTGTGCGTGCGCGGTGCGCGCATACGGGCTCCGATTTCAGGATTTATTTAACTAAGTGTCCGTAAAAGGGCTGTTTACGTTCCTGCATTTCGAATCTATGGATGTGTATGTAACACCTTAGATTTATGCATGTTTATGCTATTTTAATTATAATCGACAACGATAATAGATCAAAGATTTCCTTGTTCTTTTTTATAATAACTTTAACTACATTTACGGTAGTTTCTCATTTAGTTCACATATGTAATTTCCATTTCAATAAATTATTAGACACTCTTACTATAAATAAGCTCAGGGAATAACTAATTAATGCTTTGTATTATAGTTTTATAAAATAAGACACTTAATTTTGAGTACCTTGTTTATAATTTTGTACGAGATTTATCACGACCAATATTTACATACATCCATTGTGCTTACAATACATGTGTGAAAACATTTATGACAATAAGCAATGAGTTGCTTTGTAACAGACACGCACGCATACAAATAGAGGGACTAGTTCAAGCATAATAGACAAGATAATCAAAATGAGCAGTGCGTGCGGTCATCGGATACATTCAGACCGAGCACGCTTAAATAATTGTATAATTGTATTCACCCTAAGTCCGTACAAAGATAATTTGAACACCAATGACAACTTTATAAGATTTACAAAATAGCTTCAAAAATTTATTTACAATTGTATTGTATTTTAATCATTTTTATTTTATATATTTGATTCGAAATAAATAATTCGATGTTATTGTTTATATCAATATGTCTAAAGACAAAACAACTCTAGGTATAGTTAGATAACAACAAACAACAACAACAACAGCCTGTAAATTCCCACTGCTGGGCCTCGTTTCCCTTTGAGGAGAAGGTTTGGAACATATTCCACCACGCTGTTCCAATTCGGGTTAGTTAGATAAAATTATATAAAATCATTCTCTCAAAATTTTCATCGATGTATTCAAAATAAAATATAAATACCTATACATCCACAAATTTTTAAGCATATAATATACTCAAGCATGCATTTATGATAAGTGGCTATTAGCCCGCATCTACACTGCCGGAATGCATGCATTGTCGTCGACGCGTGGCGTGCGTACGCGCACTTATCTATGCACGTGATTGTTTTATACAACCCTTTCCTGCTCCTACCAATATTGTTATGAAGTTATAAACTACCTATTGTTACTAAGTGCATACGTATTATTCATTGTTATTTTTCTGTATTGCACTATTCTTTATAAATAAGCAAAAAAAACTTATTTTTCTATTTCTTTATCTTTATTTTAATATTACAGTAATTACACGGATTTTTACAAAAAAAAAAAACTGTATTATAGAAATTTATAAAATTTATTATGTTACCTTTCTCGAAATTAAAAGAATCTATTATCGAAATGGGGCGACTACATTACAATACAACAAAATATTTCCTATTTTCATCACCCCGAAACACAATAAATACATACACACTTTTATAATTGACGCCTCGAAATACCCCAAACTAAAGTCAACAATACAGAAGCTCTACGCGTGTAGTGCACGCTTCACGCACACTACAACAAAACTTCTATTCATACAGGACCATAGACTATAAAACATAATGTATACTTTGATACGTAACGTTCCGAATACAAAGTCCCATTTGTAACCCTACCCTGTGGGGACGCGGCAAAAAGGTTAAGATTTTATATTCTTTTTTCGTAAGCTAAAGGCTGCACGTGGTCGGGTTGTGGTCTAACTTTTTTTCTTTTAATGAAAGTATTATGTTGAGTAAAATTCTTCAGCGGAGAGCGCAAGGGGATCAGTTACGACAGCTTTCGATGTCGGTATCAATTTTGGTGGACTGATGTAGCGTCATTAAATTATTTTTAATTACCAGACGAGAGTGTTAGTTTGGATATTATTAATTAATTGAAATTTAAATAAGTTTTTTATACGAACATTTTCCAATAAGAGTGGTTAGATGATCATAGAAAAAAATATATAATTAACATAGATATGGCCGCTAAAAATTAAAGGCGTTGGTTAGAAATAATAATTAATTAGTCTTTAGTGGTAAAGTATCCGTTAATAGAGTTAATTATAATAGTTTATATAACTCTATAATTTAAACCTTCACCTATAGAACCAAAATAACAATAAACAAATGTAATACGTGATTATTATAAACCATCCAACAACAACATAATCCGTTGCATAATATATAGATTAATCTTTTATAAAAAAATACAAAGTAGGTATATACATTTTTTATATGATCATTTCAAAAGTTTTCATGACGTTACTCGAAAAGAGGTTTTGTTGCGTTTCGCGCCTTTTTAATTCTAATAAGACATAAGACATACTGGATATATAATATTATTATTTATATATCTAGGTAGAGTGTCGCAGTACAAAAGAAAAAAAAAAAAACTGGGCCAACTTTATTTTACTGTTTGTATTTTTTTTCTGTGTGACAGCTATGGTCGGCATATGCCAAACGTCATACAACTTTACTAATGTGCGTATAGTTAGTACTAACTGTTAGCAAACCTAGTAAGCACTGTTAGTATAGTTTCGAATCTATTTAGACATATTAATAATTATAAATATGTCTAATTATAAGGATTATATTCAAAGGAGATCTATTAAGATTAGAACACTTACACATGTACGAATATATTACATGAAATAAAGGTATAGTCAACTTCAGCAGAACAACTATTCCTGTCCTTTCCAGTAGTCTGTCCATATTATTCATTTACTAATATTATTAATGTAAAAGTTTCTGGATATTTGTTGCATAATCACTCTCAGTGGTCAGACTTTTATAAAATATTTCGAAGTCAATATGCGATATTCATGTAAACTTAGAAAATAAAAATTTACATCTACACTACAGTGACTCAAAATTTGATACTAATTTGTTAAGATGTACTAAGTACGTAAATTGTATCTTACACTTTGCCATATCGATTGGCTTATCAAATTTAATACGCGGCTTACATACCTACCAGTGTCAGCTAGTAATTTGATTTTGTTAAAAATACTTTATATAGTTTGCTGTCGGTGACTAAATAAATAATTAGCATATAGGTAAGTAGTATTCCGCGCCTCAGGGCTTTATATTTCATTTGAAAATTTATAAACAGATAAATTAAAAACTAACTAAATATTTATTGAAACCGAACTTCTTATAACTTTACTAACGTTCAAAGTCACAATAAGTTTTGCAAATTAGCTAATATACTTTCTGAATTCTGTACTATTATTTTTATTTATATACGCTGTGTAATATATTACTGACATACCTTATGCCATTTCAGTGTGGCGTCATTACTTAAGTGTGAAATTATGTTAACCACTTCGACGCTCCAAACCAGCCCGACCAGTACTTTATTTTCAACTTTTTTCTAATATCTGGTCGCCGCTTAATAAAGTACGCCTTTTTCTGACGTAACATCGTAGAGATAGTATTTCAACCAATTAGATTTTCTATATTTAGTTTACTCTCCATGCACAAAACGTAACACTATATGTAATAAGATTGTATCTTAAACTATTTAGAAATTTTAAATTACTTTTAAATTAAGAACAAATGCTCAAATAATGATATTCGGAAAAATAACATTACGTATTAGTTCAACTCTTTCTTAGATACAATGTACAATTCTAAATGAATTATCATTAAGTGAAATCTAGTATTAAAATAATTCATCAGTGTATCCTTAGCAAGTGACCGGAGGAAATGATTTATCAGGGTGTAGTACGTGATTTGCGAGCGCCGCGGAGCCGATGTAATCGCAGGAAGCGACACCGGCGCGGGCGCAGACGCTATGATCAATCTGCAGCGGAACTTATCTATCCACTGCTGCTAGCCAGCTGCTAGCCGTGATTCATAATAGTGCGATAGCCTTGTTTATTCTACACCGAGTTGCCTTCGGCAACCTGAAATGCCCGGCTCATGCAAATATATGCAAGACGCGATTGCAATGCAGGGAAGTAGAGACACATCATAAAACAACATTGGAATTAATAATTCTACCAACAATAATTATAATCAAAGAAGAAATGAGTCATCACGCTAAGCGTGTGGGAATGTCAATCACGAGATGATTAAAAAAATGATTAAGGAAATAAAAAAAGCTCATGAATCTAAAAGGCTTGTCTGCCTCTTGGTATGATTAAGAAGGAATTATAAACGCAATCTAGTCTGTAACTATTCTAAGTCGGCACATTAAAGCCTCTATTCGTAGAAGTCTTCGTAAAAACCAGTCTGTAGGCGCGCGCTACTGCTCGCGTGCTGAGCGCGCGCCTCCCGCTCCGGGACGCACGCGCGGGCGCACACGTAGCGGGGACCCGGTATATAAAGCCCGCCGCCCTTCCTGATTCAATCATTCCCTTCGTACGCTCCGTGTGTGCATGTCGCTTGCTATCACGCAACCTTGTAAATACGTAGTCGTAGTTCGTCGGATTAAGTTTATCGTAGTCATAATTAATTAAAAATGTGTCTCGCTAAGGAAGATTCACCATCGCCGCAAAAGGAGGTTCAGTCACCTCGTTCCCCTTGGATGAAGCTCTTAAATCGTCAGGTATGAATCACATCTTTTTTATTTTTCTAGATTCATCTCTTTCTAGTTATTTCGTATAGTACTCATACTATTAAAGTTTATTTAGAATTTTCTAGATTTGACCAAAATATGATTCACAATAAGTTATTAATATTTGTTTTGTTTATTACAGAGCTCAAAACCAAGGCTTCCACGAAAAGTGACGAGCTCCACGCGAGTGAATCTAAACAAGTGCTGGTCGAAGCTTGGAGAATTGATCTCTAACTCTTCACCTCGCACTGACCTGCCATCGCATAAGACTGTCTATCCCGAAGAACCCGTTTTAGTGCCGTTCTCCGAATACTTCTATCCCGTGGACCCGGTCAAACCGGTTCCGGTCGAAGACAACGAAAACGCCGAAAATCAGAACATCCTAAACTCTAGCCGGTTCGAACTCATCTCAGAAGAAGAGATCAGTGACAATATGGCCAATGAAGTCCGGGAAATCTGCTACTCGGCGACCAAAACGAGCTGCTTTGTATGTAAGCTTTGCTACTAACTCGTGCGTCTGCAAAATCACTTTCGTCTTCCAGTAATTTTTCAAGCAGTTTTAATTTTGGTACTAATGCAGTGAAAACAAAATCGTGTCTTCCAATATTAGATTTAGTGAGTGCTTTGACAGCACATCCAAGTCTTCCATTAGTCTTAGTGACGCGTAATTCTTGTACATCTTCACTCAAGTTGATATTGTGATTTCAGTTTATGTGATCCTAGATATAAGCCTTAGATATATTCGAGTTGATATTTAACAGAATAAGATGTACGAGAATTTCACGTAAATTAGTGTTCGATATTGTGACCATATAAATTGTCCGTCATGTTTTGGTAGACAGCTTTAATGTCAACTGCACTGTAATTATCAATGCACCGATTTCCACCTAACTTCTTAACTTTGCTCCTTGAAGTTCATACTTTCAATTATGATGTATCTATCGAATGTCTTCCATTAGTTTGTAAGGATATTGTCTGTGATATGAAGAGTACATGAATTGAAGCTTTAATTAGGATAAGAAAAATACAGATTTTTATAAATTTATTAGAGATTTCGGAACACTAATTTCAATCGAAATTAATGGTATTTAAATTGGATTCGACGTCTTCCATTGTAACTTGAATTCATGTTTTTATACCAAATATTGCATATAATGTATTCCCTCGATTGAATTTAGTGTTTATCTATTGTAGAAGATAAAATATATGAATCACAAGAGCTTTAATAGAATTAAGTTAGTTAAGAAGAAACATTATAATTTTCTATACTTATCTTTCTTTTCGCTTGTTTATATACTCTTATTATATGTTTATTGTCTTCAATGTTTTCAAACGTGTATTCGTGCAAAAGTGGGCCGAACGTGCCAATCTTAATGTTAGATCTTCCGTAGTATTAACTATTACTTTAAGGCTTAGTAAGTTATCTGTAAGTTTAGGCTTTAATTATTTTTTTGTCTTATTCTTTAGAAAATTTTGTCGATTTTTCCCTCGTATCAATTACTAGGTTAAGTTTTTTTTCTTTTTATTATTCTTATTTCTATTCTTGTATATTAGTTTAAGATTAGTATATAAACCATTTTGTAGACTGATTGTTAAGTAACTTCAAGACTTTCGTTTGATCTCTGAATCTTAATAAAGATACCTATTATTATAATAAAACATATTTTTATTCCAACTTCTATCTATATCCCATACCATAAGTATATATACCAATATTTTTTCTTTAAATTCTCTTCCGAAATTTAAAAAATCAACATAAAAACCTTAGAAAACATTCATTACTTTCAATGACTTATAGAACAATAAAATTCGTAGACCGAGAGATTCAAGCTAACAAGAATTATTAATAAGAATCAAAAACCAGTGACATACCTATTTTCAGTTGTAAAACAACAAAAAAAGCAATTGACAAACATAACAACTGATATTATTATAATTACAGGCATGAGTAGGTACTATTATCCCATCATTGACAAAGCATCGACGCTATTTTAAGTTCGACACAGTTCATATTTATTAAAGGCCCCGTAGAAGATCTTGAAATTTACAATATTTACGTAAATTGACCTTGTTATAACAATAACAAAACACTAATGAATTGGTAATTCAAATCGGTCGTTATAAAATGTTCAACAAATCTATACTAAAAAAATTCGAGATGCAAAGTCACCAGTCTTTGTAAAAACTACTTTATTATATTTAGAAAATTTATTGTTAATTTGGTCAAATATTATGTAATAATATATATCACAACTTGTGATTAAAAAATCGAAAGTATATAATGTTCATCTGCGAAAAGTCAAAACGTATTAGACAATTTAGTATTTTAAATGATATTGATGTCAATACTTCGTTAATTATTCTTTAAATAATAATAATAGGCAGGCAGTTAGAGCCAGCAAATTCACGAGATGATAAGTGGTCACCAATTACCATTTACCTTGACTTGAATAATTAGCTATTCTTAACATCGCCAAAGCGTTACTTTGGAGTTAAGTTATTCCCTTTTGCCTATAATTACACTGTCTTACTTATCCTTCAAACCAGAGCACGATGGATAACTTGGTGGACCTATATCTAGACGGACTAGATCTTAAGATTTGCCTAGATATTGTTATTAGAAATATCAAAGTCATCAATTGAGTAAGCTTTTATAGAGCAAAATGTTTTTTTTAAATGTTTTATTTATTACTTATATTAATTTACTTATCCCGTATTGTACATAAACAATTATAGTGTATTCTCACTTTGTATTTATGTGCTGTAATTTTTCTTATTTTATATCTTCGTCTTTACCATTGCGCTCATTATGCATACATTGTTGCCGTTGCTTGAATAATATTGAAATAAATCAGTCGTAGCCAAGATAAATTTACACAGAGTACACAAGCATAGAATAAACAGAGGACATTACAATACATACATACAGAAACTTAAGTAAAAACATAGTCTGGAAATTGCTAGTTTGAAACACACATTTCTCCTGCCGATAGACTAATTTTGGTAGTCTCGAATTCGCTTTTCTTATACTGACAGACATACTTAGACAATATCATATCCGATGCACAGCTTCGGTACTGATTTCTAAAAGGACCATCGAAATTGACCAGGAAGATATCATCGTCGTCAAAGTTAATAACATAATAAGCAAATATTACTTATTTTGCCTCAAAGTTGAACTTTCTTGAAATATATGTTAAAATCTGGCAATATATACCTAATCATACTGCTTAAATTTTACTAAACTACGTATTTAAAAACAAACTTTTATTTGTAATTTTTCTTTCCTTATAAATAAGTAATACAAATTAATTAATTTCTTGACTTTTTGCTTATTCTCAGCTTAACCCATCACTAATAAGAAAATCTATTTTAGCGCAAAACACACACTGCTAAATAACTAAAAAACAATACACTGCTAAATAACATAAATTATTACTATAAATAATCTACTTAAACATCGTAAAAATCTTGCTTTTTATCTAATGTTATCTATTATTACCGCAAGAAGGATTTTGTTATACAATTCATTTGATAAAACTCAGAAACCCATACGCATAAATGTTTCAACGCGTTAATCACAGAAACACTTCGATATTTTTTACGTAAACACATTTATGAGCTTGGCGCTACTTAAACTTGAACTTAGCGCAACGACCCGAAGCAGCTTTTAACATTAAGATTAACCAATTTGCCAAACTGTAATAGTTAGTTATCTAATCAATAAGTTGGTTATGAACTAATTATGTAAACAGTTATAATTCAAATCGAAAACGGTTTTAAACCTCGGTCACAAATACTTACATAATAAAATAGATTGTGTGTTCCTGTAAATCGTAATCAAACAATATATGTCTTTAGAGTTGCAACAATATATGAATATTTTTGTACGCTATCATTTACTTCGACAAATAATATAAATAAGAAATATTTAAGAGATTATATAAACGTTAATAAATGAAATCAGAAGACATTTCTACACGTAGTCTCAGCAAATATGATTGATATTGAGTAAATATTTTGGAATTATATAATAAATAGATTAGATAAATATTCTATAAAAATGCTTATGGATTAATAAACAATTGATGTTTATTTAAACTTGGTAATTGGACTTCTGCAAGGTCGTCTGGTTATGTACTACGCACCCAAAGATTTTCTACCAGCATCCAGCAATACTTAATATTATATTGCAGTTTAAATGGATAGAGAGTGTGAAGGTAGGAGGGAGAGTGTAACTGCAGGCACCCAAGGTAGATGGCCAATTGCTGATATGAAGATTGATTAGTACTTTTTAATGTCCAGTCCGTCTACTTATGTGACATAAAAAAGACCAAAAGAAATTGTGATTGAAACATTATTAAATAATTACTAACACAATACGATTAAAGGATGTGACATACAAGCTAATTCACTTTTAATTATTCAAAACGAGGTGATGTTCAGAATATCAATTTATTTCCGTTGAATCCTTTCCTGCTTAACGACCACTTAACAAATGCCGTCAACATAACAGCGAACATTTTTTTAACTGACAATAATACCAAAAAGTATTTACTTACGTAATACTGAAAGAAGGTTTTATATCCATCTCAAATTAGTAGGACTAAGCAAACGTATATACCACACATTCAGAACCATTTGTAAAAAATATATATTCAGTCTGGCCATAATACATAGTAACAATATAAAGAAATAATAGATATCGGCATTACGTGTCAAGAAATATTATAAGATACGTGACATTCTATAAAAGTTCTGGATGTCCATTTAAAGGGTATAATGCAACGCGGGCAAACGTTTAAGAATGATAAATCGGTTATATTTCTAAACGCGATTCGTTCCAATCCTGCGATATCGGACGGGACAAAAGTGTACGACACCTTCGCTCATGTCAATGTCGGTCACAAAGGTAGTTTTAAACACAGCCAAGTCCCGCAGGATGCGGTAATAGGGTACCGTGAAATCGGGGCGCTGTGTCGAATCGCAGAAAAATTTCGGTTTTTCGGTTATTTCTTAGGGATTTGTACGGGCTTTCTTCGCCGATTCGTAACGCTAAACGGGTGTCAGCATTACAAACACATGCTCTTTGATTTAGCCTAGTGCTGCATTCAGAAATCCGCAACGGCTTTTCGATTTCGCGACAGATTTCACGGTTTGCGACGCGTTACATTGATGTTGACTTACCTTCCGTCACAGCTGCTAGATGCCTATTTTATGGATTTGACCATAAGAAAAATATATGACACCTAAGCAATGATAATAAATGACTTTTGCGCGACAATTTATAGATTTCAGATCTTGGAAACTCAACGAACACATACGTATGTATATATATACCTATACGTTTTGGGTTGGCTTTGAGCTATTATGGTATTCCAATTCAGATTCAAAGAAATGAAGTCAAGAATTATAGGTACAGTTGATTTTAGCGCTTTCCTTTAGCTCGTCTGGGTAAGTGTCACGCAATCACCATACATATTATCCTCAAGCAGCAATGCTAGTGAGCCAGCGTAACTATATGCAGAAAGGTTACAATATCTTTGTTTCTATGGTTGAAACGATTGGAAAGGTTATTATTTCTGGCCGTAGCAATGTCAGAGCAGTAATTAGCACTTACCATCAGGTGGCCCAACGACCATTGACTCCTATTAAAGGTATAAAAAGTGTTTCTACATGGAACGCTTCAGCCTCTGCTGAGGTAGGTACTCGTGTAAGGTTTGAAAATTATTTGGTAATTGACGCAAATGGCCAAGTAATTTTCGGTTATGATTTTTATTCTAAGAACTTAGCCTTGCTTATCAAGTGTTAGACCACTTCTTCAGATCAATGTCTTTTTTATATAAATATACATATATTCGAAATACTACCTGTACGAATTTATTATTTACATATAAATGCTATGTTTCTCTTTATAATATTGGTTGTACCGAAACGTTTTCTTGTTATATGATATAATGATATAATCTCAAAGTTATTCAATATGGTAGCGAGTTATTCATGCAGATTAGCGGTAACGTACAACACACAGCTTTGTATAACACTATAGTGATTATACAAATACTCAGTGCCAGAGCTTAAGGTTTCCGCAGCAACGAATTCCATTATAGCGCACCACATCATTTCAAGTCCATACAGCTGTGAAAACCAATAGAACTCGCCACTTGCCTTGTTAAAATTCACAACTCGGAACGTTTTGTGCAAAACAACATCGCGTAAAACAAATAAGTCTCGCGTGAAATTCGTATACTTACTTAAAACTCCACCAAAAGCCGATTGATGATAAAATATTTTATACAGCATTTTCAACCGTATACCAATCGTAATAAAGGCTATTACTTTTTTTATTAATTGTGATTTTTAACGTGGTATTTGTACCAAGAGTTCACGCATCAATATTTCGTCAACAAGAGGTGATCAACAAAGTGCCGCTTTTAACAGTTATTGAGGTATTTTCGGTAAAAAGACCTTTTAAGGGTGCGAATGAGGCTTTCATCCTGTTTGGTTTCGAGAAGAACATGTTAATTTTGACCCAAAGATCCAGACGGGCGTGAATTTAAACACGAAGACGACATAAATGAAAAAAAAATACTCAATTTATTAAACGACTATATTTAGAAACTATATATGACTGATTATTTATAATGTTTATAAAATAATTATACAATGCTATTTGCATTTTATGCATTCATCGTTTAACTATAATTATACACGTATTAAATATAATGTTCTCATGATAGTATATATAAATAATTATATATTCATAGTTTTTATAAAAAAGGATCAAAAATTATCGGTAAACAAGATGTTGTTAAACAACATTAAGTATGTACCTATTAAGTTCAACTGAACACAATAATTTATCGTTTATGTCCTAATGCGGACAATTTAACGGAACCTTAACATATTAACACATACGCATTCTGCCACCATTCATACCACCAAACCGCATTGGAACAGCGTGGTGGAATATGTTCCAAGCCCAATTACCTAATGGGAGAGGAGGCCTTATCCGTGCAGTGGAAAATTTACTGGTTGTTACTTTTTTTATACATTCTGCACAGTTAATGTAAATATATATATAATTTAATATAATAATCAGGCAATCATGATACGAATCCTAGGTACAAATCCCAAGTGGAGCTAGTAGGTATGCAGGTTCGAGATAAAAATAAACATATTCTTTGTTACATTAGAAGATGATATCATTTTAGAATCGTGCATATTTTTAATGTTACAGGTTTAAAATTAAATGTTATTTTTATTTTCATTTAATCGAGTAGAACTGGAAAAAATCGCAGTAATCACTTTTATTCGCCTTAAGCGATGTATAAGTAAGAGGTATAAGAATATATAAGACATATATTTATTCTACATTTTAATTAACGATTAATTCTTACTTACTATCTATACTTACTTTATGGCATATGAATTAATGACATGAAATGAGACTATTCTCGTGGGTCTTTCTGCAAAGATGTTTCAGTAAGGCTGCAATTGCTGACCATCTGACTCCCCTAATAGTATCTCGACTGCATGCAATTACTCTTTATTAGCCCGAAACGAAATCAAGACCTCAGGATTTGCGATAAGCTACCTTGTATTAATAGAAAAACGAGGCAGGAAATGCCTTATTATGATGGCAAAAAATCATGCAAGTGTTTCAATTATTGCGTATTAACACTTGATACTTAAAAATATTTTAACGACGTGTTTATTTTCACTCAAGTAACTGTGGCTTTTAACAGCATTGAAGTATCCGTTTCCACTTCATTGTGGAGCTGATAAAAGCCGAGGAAGTGACTTTTGGTGTTAGTTAATAACACAAGTTCACAACTTATTAAGTGAGCAAAAGTATGCAAAAAAATTAGGAACTATACAAGAATAGATTCGATATTCCGAATCTACGATATATACCTATTTTACTCAATTGCGAAACACAGTGTCATAAATAAACAATTATTGATAATTTTTTGAAATATTTACATACAGAGAAGACGTTTATCATCATCATCATCATCATCATCATCAGCCCGTTTTTGCACACTTCTGGACATAAGCCTCCCCAAGTGCGCGCTGCTGTGGTCTTTCTCCGGCTACTCGCATCCAGTTCCTGTCTGCCTGGAGTATATCGTCACGAAGATATATAGCTAAAACGTTATGGCTGCAAAAAGTATTTGATGATCACATTTAAGACCATTATTTTGTTTCATAGGCATACGTATAAAACATATTTATATATTCCACTTAATTGTGGAACTGATGAATGTCGAGGAAGTGGCTTTTGGTGCTAATTACTAACGCTTTACAATTTACAAAGTGACCAAAACAAAAATGTAAAAAAATAGGAACTATAAAAGAAAAGAGTCGATAAAAACAGAATAAAAACAGTCGACAGAAACTATACAAGTATAGATATTACAACTACACTGTTTATATTTTTCTCAATTATGTAACACAGTGTTGTAAATATATTTTTTCTCCACATGTAATAAGACGTACGTCTGCAAAATTATTTGATGATCACATTTAAGATCATTATTTTGTTTCATATACATACATTTAAAAAATATTTAAACGATCGCTCCATAATTAATTTTGTACGGCTAATACATATAAAGACATATATGTAAATTCTAATACATATATTAAATTGTATGAGTATATCTAAGCATTTAAACATAAAAAAAAACGTCAGATTTCGAGTGTAAGTTTTTTCTTCAACCTAAAAATGTAAATATTATCACTTGCAATAAAAATGTTAAGGTTAAATCTTATGTAACACTTCGGTCATTCGAGCAGAAAGGAAACATGGAAATGACATTTTGCAAGTCGCACATCGTAAGGACACGGTAATGAAAGGCCAGGAAATCGTTACTTAAAACACATAATTAGTTACTTAAGTAACACTCTTATACTTCCGATTGTTCGTAGGGTGTGTATTACATATAAAAATAAAGGATAATTTAATTAACGAAGATTTTATATCGAACAAATCTTGAAGTGAATAATAAAAAATATATGTAATGTCCCATATAAACAATCACACATATAAGTAAAGATTTTAAATATCCAGCAAATAATATTCCAATATGAAGCAATGCCAATAAAATATGTTGATTAAAACATTTTATTAAAAAGATACACCTAACTTTAAATTGATAAATTTAATGTACACATAAAATGTTTAGTCTTTATTTTTTTAATTTCAGCTCAAAACTCTCAAACGTATGGTAACACTATAATGGCGTTATCTTCGACTTAACGCAATCGGAAATAGCGACAACACTGCCATTAGTGGCAAATCAGAAACACGTGACGCTAAAATGTCGAAATAAAAAAATCACATCCCAGTTTGTTTTTATAAAACATGGCTACAAGTGGAAAGAATACAATCTGCACGTGTAGCGGCAATTTTGTGCGGTTTTAAATTACAGCGCATTCCTTTTTTAAACGGAAACTGCAAATTTTTGGGTGCTGACAAAAAGAACGGTAGAAAATTATGACAGTTAACTTCAGTGCTAAGTAAGATGAGTTTTGTAATTGACTTTTACCATGACGATAAAGTTGCCTCGACTGATAATAGGAGGCTAATAAGTTTTCACTCAGAGCTAGTGCTGCACTAAGAGATATATTTACTAGGTGGTGATTATTTAAGTAGAACCTATTTTTTGTTTACGTGTATGTGTGTTTATGTGTGTTCTTAATTCATTTTTTATTTAAATAAAAAGCGAAATCACATAGTCTATAAAATAATAATAAGTCAAGTCTATAAATCTAACTAAAACAGTTCAAACCTGTACTGAATGAACATGGTGGCTGTCGTTTTTTAAGATAATCCTTAAAAATTTACGTCAATTGAGATTGAGTTGAAACTTATCTATTTTTGCTTAAAAAAAATAAAGCAGCGATGCGGTCATTTTACAAAGATGAAAATGATAAAAAACCTTCAAAAATCAAGCCATTCAAAAACATATTCGGTTAAAATGTTCCTTATCTATCTTTACAAAACTCGAATCCTTATTTTTTCGATCCATTGTAATATAATACCGACTGACCGAGATTTAAAAAATAGAAAAAGTTGCCGAAAAAATTTAATTGTATTGCGAAATTCGGCCGAATGGCCTTGGGCCAGAATCGACACAGGAAATGACAGGACGGCAAAAACTCAATAGAAGCCTACGAAACGTCTACGGTTTGATGGATCGACCTAACACAATCATTCGCTACGACGTCACTAAAACGATTTAAAGTGCCCCTTAGGATGAAGTGATATTATTCAATTACATGCTCGTGCAAACTGGACTTTAAGGACTCGATACATATACAATTGATATTAAGCTCTAACGCAATGACATTTTGGTTCAAAGTTGGTAAGCCGATATTTTGTTTTTACATCATTCTGTTATTGCAATTTTATCAACAAAAATACACTTTCAAAGAAAATTAAACCGTAGACAACTAATGTATAGTCGTTTTTATGTATAATGTAATAGTAGTTACGACGTTATAGAAATTATGCACGAATGTAACCAAATAGTTCGAACACGTGTTTGATGGCCACTAGAAAACCATTGGAGCTTGTTTACTGGAATCGTGATAACAGCGACCCTTTTATAAGCGTGGGTTGGCGTAATTTGACGTGATTTATTTATACACTTTGGTGCATAAAACTAAATCCTAATTTAATTAAAGTACGGTTTTTAAACTATAAAAAAGGTGTTTTAAAAATAAAATTCTAGCACGTTACATATGAAGTCTGTATATAATAAGGAAATAAATAAAATTATTTATATAAATATCTGTATATCCTTATCATGTATCATTAAAAAAAAACTAAGATTCAACATCCAGCCTTCATATGAAACCATTCGAATCTCTATTCACGTACCTTATTCTATAATCTTTAAAAACTTTTGAAGATTCGGACAAAAAGAATTAAAAAGTGGGCGTAACTTTTACTGTCATTTCAGTTTCGAGTATAATAGTCGTCGGCATCGTTCGTGTCGGGCTATTATCTAAAAAAAATTCAAAAAAATATCCTGCCCGCCTTAACAATCGAAATCTTAAAAGGAAGCGTAGCCTTGCGAATCTGGGCAATAAATTCCTATTGATTGAATTTCGGACTCACGCTGCGCTATAGGGGCTCATTATAGTCCCGATAATTTTACATTTTTTTGTCCCCGTAACGTACATTTATTAACATTTATTTTTTATCAAACATCATAACAACTTTGATTATGTCTTTTGATTATTATAGAAGATATTTATTTTGATTATTGTAAGAAAACATGTCAAAAATATTCATAACTGTTATGAATTTCAACTTTAAAGTAAAGTCCCACGACTTGGCTAAGACCTAATGTCCCTATAAGAAGAAGCTTTAGAGCTAATTCCACCACCCTGCTCCAATGTACGAATTCTAACCATGCTCTTTCGGCATCTTCTCTAAATCTATTAAAATGAAATATCTTGACTAAGACTTTAGACTGGACTTTAGACATTACTACAGCTAAATATGAGAGTTCTTAACCAAGGTACGTCAAGCCCCCAGTTCTCTGCCATCCACATACATCACCACGTATCATGAATGGGTACCGTCCTGGTTCAGGCTCTGATGGGCAATACGTCTCATAGCAAGAAATCACAGTTAATAATCATTTAGATTAATTACAAGATTATTTTCAATTTGTCGAATACCTTTATTTTATGATGTAGAAAACCTATAAAAAAGGATCGTGATTATTTTTTTATCTATACTAGATAATTATCTAAGTATACAATATCCAGTCCAAAAACGAAACAACTTTTTAGGTTTCAAAAACATTACTACCCCTAAATTATCCCACTTGATCTTATCGATACGTTGAATTTTTTATTTAGTTTATCTAATCATTACTATTAAAAAATACGAAAAATGTTATATTTTTCTAGATTAGACAAACTTAGCTGCATAATAAATACTAATATTTCCTATATTCTTATATTTTAGACGCGATAAGTATCTATTTAACATATTACAACTTTTCCAATTGTTCTTAAACTTATTGCACGGGATTCATATTCAAAAATGACTGAAATTTTAAAACACAATTTAATGAAGTGAATCAATGAAAAACGAAAGACTTCCGTGATTCATCTTCAAGGATATCTACTTGGCCGGACTCGTGAATGAGCTGCGTGTGCGCAATCGATTACACAACGGTATTTCAAACTGAATAGCGGACGTAATATTTAAGGCTTCTTCGACTATGCAAAATTTCTTCAAAACTTTTTTACCCTCAAAAGCGGATAATTCGTATTTCCTTATTATATTCCTTTTTGTACAATATGAGGTATTATGAATGATGATTTTTTTGTACGGATTTGATACGGACTCGTTGATAATAATGCATTGAAGAGATACCTTTTGTAATTGTAATGTAAGTGTACTAGTATAAGTATTGAATGTTCTCGTAAAAGCACTAAAGACTTGATACGCTTCGTAAAATTAACTTTAATAGATTGTGGAGTTTTAAGCTTTTGTGTTTAAAGTATTACTTTTAACGTAACTTTTGTACTTGAATTTTATGTTCAGTGATATATGTATATTGAAGGTAAATATCCCTTCTATAGGTATATAGGTAGGTAGTTAAAATACCTATATTAATTTTTATTGTTTAACAAAAAAAGTTATTGTTTTAGCCAACGTTCTAGAGATTAGCCGAAACCAACAGCCAGATAGACAAAAATTGAAGAAAAATTTATTTTGGTATATGTACCACATATGCATATAGTAAAAATTTAATTTTATTAATTAAGGTAATTTTAAAATGACGAAAATAGAAAATTAATAAAACTTGTACAATAATATCGTGTCACTCGAAAAAATTCACTCGTATAAAGTGATATTTCAAGTCATATTCCTGCCCGTCTAGTCCAATATAGTTGACACACACAACACAACAACAGCCTGTAAATTCCCACTGGTGGGCTAAAGGCCTCCTCTCCCTTTGAGGAGAGGGTTTTGGACCATATTCCACCACGCTGTTCCAATGCGGGTTGGTGGAATGCACATGTAGCAGAATTTATATGAAATTTGTCACATGCAGGTTTCCTCACGATGTTTTCCTTCACCGCTGAGGCCATCTCGACTCCAACATAATAGTTGACACAGGCTGTTATAAAATGTCTATCCGGACGTCGAAGTCTTACACTTATATTGGTCTGACTCTCTTTTGCCAAGTGTCTGGAGTGTCATTCCCATCCTTACAATTTCAGCCAGACATAAAAAATATGATCAAACCTATCAATAATACACCTATCAATATATATTAAAAAACCGTTTCATCGCTTCGATACACTTTGTTTATTTATCGAACACCAAAATCCGACAAATCTTAACTAAACACGGACGAAATTCGTGACGTTATTTGCTGCCGCCATTTTGTTCCATAAACAAACAACCGTTTTGTTTGCAAAGATAACAAGAGTCAGTCCGAATCAACAAAACAAATATATGCCGAACACTTAAGGACGAGGCTGTTTAGATTATACAGAAGACCCTTTACTGGTATAAGGTCCTAATTTTTTTTCAATTATAAGATTATAAATCCCTTTTTATAAGGTGACTTAGGACCATGAGTATTTTATTAGATTATCTATTGTAATCTTTGTTGGCCAATTCCGTCTTGAGTTGATTTTTAATACTAACAAATGAATATATTAATAACATACCTTTAATATTACAAGTGGGTCACCCGCGAATCGTCACGTTCATTCAAAAGATATGACAGTTTCGTTTTGATTTCATTTCTTTGTAAACTTATGAAACCTTCTTAAATGTTTTTATTTTTTAATGTCAAATATATTTATTCTCGATAACAGCCAGTATTTTTTTCGCTCTCTAAAATTTAATTTCTATTAAATTGTGACAATTTAATAAATTACAATCAAGAATCCATTTTATTTTTGGACTTGAGCTCTTCAAAATATTTAGCAAATTTTTATGTGCCGCTATCGTCCCATTATCACTGGGACAAAAATCGCTTACACTATTAATATATATGTTTTGATTTTACCTCATGTAGCAATGTACAGAAAATGAGCAACCCAATAGTGGTCACCATCTAGTTCCTAAGTATTCTAAGAAATACTGACCATTCCTTATCATCACCATCAATATTGGATTATATAATATATTGAGCCTCTACGCTTATAAAGACAAGGATTCACTTTGATATTTAGATTATAGTTAATGGTTCATACATGCACACACAACTTTACATAAAGTGCTTGTATATAAACATTAAAATTGTGAAAAGCTACTACCAAGTTTGTAGTTGTTCTCGATGGAATAAAAATTCAAAATCGTTTTAATTTTTGCTTTGTTTAATACACATTTCAGGAAAGTATATATGCAAGTATTATATAATGTACATATAAGTAAGTATGGGGCTCAATTTATTTTGTATGTACGTACGTACTGTATGTTATGATCACCATAATAAATATCGTAAATTAAATTAAAAATTAAGCATAAATTTAAATCAATGTGAGTGCCTTAAATAATTAATTACTTAAACGCATTACCACAAAACCTACCGATCCATAATTCAATTAGGTGGCGTAAATAGGGCTGACAGATTCCTAAGGGCCCATTCAGAGTGCACGTGCGACAACAATCAGCTAACCCGCTGCGGGTCGCGCGAGGTTTCACAATACTGTCAAAGTATTGAACTTAGGTGTGACGGCTTCGGATAATAGCCCAGTGAGCGGTCATTTGACAACTTTCGTACGCTTTGATTGGAATGTTGTAAGGAAATCGAAAAAGCCCTTTTGTAGGAAAAAGATGGAAATAATACGATTATGGAAAGGATACTTAATGGTTAAAGTATCATAATCAGAATTATTTCAATAAATTTTACTACATAATTAATCACAGTAGATTATGAAACGTTTATTATTGATCGTGTAAATGATTATTTTACGTGTGATACAAAGTAATTAACATTATGGACATTAACAAACACATACTAATATTACAGAATACATAATTGAAACATTACTCATATTTCAATTTGATGTTGATCGAATTTGAACTCTAATACAAGCAGTTTATGGTTCGCTATTAATTGTAATATGGTTACAACTAATGACCGCAATATTGGACCTGCCTCAACAATTTGTAGAGTAAACCGTACTATCTACACAGGATGCTATCAGCAGTTGAGCGACTTATCTTTGCCTACTTGGTACTGATCGTGTGCTGTTTGACACCGTAAAGGGTGTTTGGTTTTAAATATCAAATAAATGCAAGTTTAGGTGAGAGAATGCTTTAAGCGGAAAACATCACCTATCCATTAATGCAAGTTAGGTGAAGACTTACCCTATAACAATCGCCCTTACATAAACATTTTGGACATTATAGTGAGTTACAATATATATAATATAATAACATCAACTTACAAAAATATATGTTATTAATCATCAACTTTTAGTCAAATCTAGTGTTAATTGGCTTTATGCATACAGGGAAATAGTCACATTTATTTTAAATGAAACTTTCAAATTCAAGGCAATTGTGGTATTTTGTTTGCATGTCTACAAAGGAATATCATCGACAGTTTGTATAACGTCATGTATACAGAATGCCCTCAATTGCAATTATATCTTTAATCAGTTAATACTCAGCGATTTTGCTTCGGATTGAATGACGATTTTAAAAACATATTTTCCTACGAAAAGACGTACCGAGTATTATTCGTATTAATTTATTAACTTAATATTGTAAACAAAATGTTCATAAGAAAGGCATGCAAAATTTGCAGTAACAGTATTTTCTATCGCTATTTTGTTATACATTAATACTGATTTTATTTCTTTAATAAAAAAATCTTTTGATGTTTATGCCAGTTTCTCATTGAAATCTATGTTCCGTGATAGTACATTTATATTTGTATATAATTGGGTTTGATTAACCATTTAAGATTATTTTTAATAATTATGTTTGTAAATTAAATATATTTTGTTTAATTTTTAATTGAATTGAGTATAAGTTTCATATTTCGAAATTTTTAAATGCACAGATTAAATAAAAATCAAGAAAAAACAGCTTCCTCGATTACTCTTAAAGATTATAACAGTTCAGAAATTTAACAAGAACGTTACCCTACGCATCAATTATAATATTCTATTGTTGTATTAAGAAATAATTCCAGCAATACAAAATCTTAAGTAGAATTTACGATACATCACCAATCTCATGCTGTTAAGTTGTTTATGTATAAAATAGAGCGCGTGTTAAATTGAATAAAATATTAGAGCATGGGGAATACAATGAAGCGTTTGAACGAAGTGGCGAGATGGTAAGGTGGTGCGGTGGTCTCGCCTCCCGCGGTGATGATCGTGGACGTGCAAACATAGTCGCCTTTGCTCGCTAAATTTCTTGTTAAGGTTCGGTTTCATTGTCGATGGTAAGACAACTTAAATGTACAAAGCTAGCTACTTGATTTAGCTATCATATTTCAATTCAATTTAATCATAATTATTTATGTATGGTCTCTATTTATGCAATACGAATAACTGTGTATATGATTTTAGAACCGTTTTTTTTTATTTATTAAAATTATTATGGTACCTGTTGTAATGTAAAACTAAAATTTTATTTCTAAAAATAAGAGCAACGTAAGGAACAGGATTTAAATTTATTTCTAAAATGTCTATTTAGTGAAACCGTACCTTAAACTCGTCCTCGTGACTCGCAAGAAAATGCTAACTGTCCCACAGGGGCTTTGTTTCTTTCATTCGTAAGGCAAATATTGGGCCAGGCTTATTCAGAGTTTGCAAACACACCTCGACTGGGTGGCCGCTAACAATGCGCTTCTTAGAAATTCCGTGACAACACTCCAAATATAGTGATTATACCCTAATTGTCTACGCACCTGGCCTCTTATATAGTTCTTAACACGAACGACATGTTTAAGGAAGGATGGAGTTGTTTAATTGATGACCACTCATTGTGCTTGTAGGACAAGTCGCGAACGATTTTAGCGGATGACATCTGCGCTACGGCTTGACAGTGCCCGCGGGGTGCTTCGAAAACAATCGTCAGGAAGACGCAATTATGTTAATTGTACTAATATAAAGTTGTAGACGAAATGGCAAATGAAAAAAATTTAAACATTTCTTTGTTAAACGTATAATTAATTAGATCTTATAAGTAACATAATAGGTTGGGGAAAAAGTTTCTTCGTATTTTATATGAAAATTCAAAAAGTTTTTTTTATAGTTTATTTACATTTGACTAAAGTATGTAGGTGCCATTTTGTTCCATAACTTTTTGCCATCTTGTTGGTAGTGACATGATCCCATTGCTGTAAAAATTTTGGGGCTTCTGATCGAAAAACTGCGACAAGTGGTTTTGGCAGTCCTTTCGTGATGTTAACCTGACACTGCCTAAGGAATTCTGCAGAGACCGAAACAGATGAAAATCGGAAGGTGCAAGGTCAGGACTATACGGCGGATGCATTAATACCTCCCAGCCAAACTCTCGTAATTTTTGTTGAGTGGCTAAAGATGTGTTAGGTCTAGCGTTGTCATGGTGAAAAACCACACCCCTTCTGTTGATCAATTCTGGGCGCTTTCTCTCAATTTCTTGCTTCAATCTTATCAATTGTTCGCAATACAGTTCTGAATCGATGGTCCTGCCGGGCGGTAACAGCTCATAATGAATGATGCCCTTCCAATCCCACCATACACACAGCATTACCTTGTTGCGAGTTAATCCGGGTTTTGCCACAGTCTGTGAAGCTTGACCGGCCTTTGACCACGATCTTTTTCGCACGTTCTTGTCGTATGTGATCCACTTTTCATCACCAGTTATCAGCTTCTTCAAAAATGGTTCGGTTTCATTACGTCGTAATAAAGAATCACAAATGAGTACACGGTTCATTAGGTTTCTTTCAGTGAGTTCATGAGGCACCCATATATCGAGCTTTTTTGTGTACCCAGCTTTATTCAAATGAGTCAAAACCGTTTTGTGGTCAATTTCCAGTTCTTCAGCTACATCGTAACTACTAATATGCCGATCTTGCTCCATTTTTTCAAAAATGGCATCAATTTTGTCCGTAACAGGGCGACCAGAGCTAGATGCATCTTTGATATCAAAATTTCCGCCTTGAAAACGCTTAAACCAAACTTGCGCTACTCTCACAGATACTGCATTAGGTCCTTAAACATCACAAATTTTTTTCGCGGCTTGAGTTGCATTTTTACCTTTTTTATAGTAAAATTTTAAAATGTATCGAATTTCTTCTTTAGATTCACTTATTTTAACAACATCAAAAACAAATGAAAATGACACAAATTCCTAATTTGAATTTGGAAGTGCCTTCTTTAAAATTAAAACTTTTTAATGATACCAAAACCAGCCAGATACAAATGGTATAGCCAAAGAGATTTTATTACAAGTTCATACATACTATATGCGAAAAGACTTTTTCCCCAACCTAATATGTGTTTTATGAAATTGATTATCTTAGCATATTTTTTCGTAACGGGTTCATATTATCAATAGAGAATTTTGTTTTAGTTAGCGATCCTATTGCGGTTCAGTGGTAGCTTCACTTAATTCTAAAATGACGATTCAAAAGTGATTGTAAAAGCCTACTTGAATAAAGTTTATTTTGATTTGATTGCCTAGAATTATTCAATGGTACTGGTCGATTTGAATGTATTGATGGTAGATTAGTTAGTAGTTACCTACACAGATGATGGCAGTAGATCTTTATGACATGAGCTGAAACCCTAGACGGAGCGAAATTATTTAAGATTCTGCTAAATAATCACAATTGCAGTTCTCCCGATGTAGAAGTTCCAAGCAGGATATATTAATTCAAATAATTGTATTGAACTAACTTGACGTTGTATTTTTTAAATGTTGAAAAAGAGTAAGTAACTACTGAGTTTCTTGCCGGTTCTTCTCGGTAGATTCTACTTTCTGAACCGGTGGTAGCTACACTTAATTGTAAAATGACGATTCAAAAGTGCTTGTAAAAGCCTAATTGAAAAAAGTTTATTTTGATTTGATTTGATTTGTAGAAGGAATAGACTGGAGAGTTCATTACCAGTCTTCATATTCAAGCCCGTGATTTGTATTCAATAATCCATAACTTTAAGGAACTAACCAAAACGGTCAAACCCTCTTAACATTACAATAATATTCATGTAATGAAATAGTATCTGATTTAGAATTGATGTTGTATCTCAATAATAAACTGCCAAAAAGCTCATACCCAGAAATGAATAGGAAATGATCTGAATTATCTTACAAAGTACTCAATTTCTAATTAATTATAATCAAATAACTTTTTCAAGGTTAAAAATAAAATGAATCATTTAAGTTAGCAAGCAACTTAAGAATCGATATCCATCCTGGGTACCTATCACATGGGTAGGTATATCGTTATACACAATTTTAAGTCTATTGGTCTACGCGGCGCGCGCCAGTAACCCTTCCGGTCGTCGTAATTTTTTTCGACACCTTAAACAGTCATAGTCTTACATCAGCCAATTTACAAAACAGTTTAAAGAATGAATTTAAATAAAATCTTCTTTTAGTTTATTCGTCCTCTAATTTTAAATAAAAACTGTCTTTTTTTAATACATTTTTTATGTAATAGGTTGGTTGGACGTGCATATAGGCCACTTGATGGTAAGTAGTCACCTTCACCCATAGACAATGAGGCTGTAAGAACTATTAACTATTGCTTAAATCGTCACTGCGATTCACCAACTAAGATGTTATGTCCCTGTAGTTACACTGGCTCACTCACCCCTCAAATTGGAACACAACAATACTGAGTACTGTTGTTTGGCGGTAGAATAACTGATAAGTGGGTGGTACCTACCCAGACGGGCTTGCACAAAGCCCTACCGCCAAGTACAACAAGAATTTCCTTAAGTAAATAAAATATTTAATGGACTAAAATATATAAAGATAACAACATATATATTAGAAACAGACACTAAAATCAGTAGCCACTATATAATATACATTTAAATTAACAAGTGGACAAAAAATATTGGTACAGCTAAACACATTAATTAACTATCATTTTAAAAAAACCTTAAAAATAATAGCAAAACCACGAACGTTTTAACTGTGTATTAAAGTTTGCATACATTTAATTAGAGTATAGTATGGCAGTTATAAATGTTTATCAAACTAAATCGCCTCCGAGTAGAATAATATTTAAAAATCGTCGAACAACTATACACGTACCATAGATATTCATACACAATATTTGTTGCCTCAATCACAATGAATACAAACCTCTTCTATATTCAACGACTAACAGTAACAAGAAATATTTAATTCTTACCTTAAAATCTCAACAATGAAATCGGCCTATCCTTTTGGCCAATGTTTGGTTAGCTGCACGCGTATTGTCCACTCGGAAATCAATTTACGATAATTGTCATTTATTATGAAATAAATATGATCCTTTATCCTTCACTCTTTTGTCAATGCCTCCAAAAGACGATCACGTCGTCGTTCTCATTCAATTCGGTACATTCAGCGAAAATAATTTTTATATTCTGTGCAGAAATTCGTCCATGCGTGCAAGAATGGTTTTCTTGTATGACGTTTGACAATAATTATATCTAAGGTCCATACCTCGAGGGATATTAGGCGGAACGGGAATTGTGAAATGATGTCAAAGAATGTTTTCTCAGCTTATAAGCAGATGTTGATAACAAGCTCTTACATTGAATTTAACATCATTTATTAAATTATATCTGAAAATATTACATAGACCCACTGAACTGGATGAGCTTAGTCATCATTCGTTGTATTGGATTCAAATTAGTTACCCAAAACTACATACATTATACGTATATTACAATAAATAAATACATTTTATAAAAATACAGTTTTGTGCAAGCCCGTCGAGGTAGATTGTATTAGCAGGCATAATATCTGGGAACCTATTTGATTGGCGCATGGGCGAAAAAACTAATGATCAATGAAATTACCCTCAGGTGGTTTTTACAGAAATTAAAGGATCTCTAAAAATTGTTTCTCACCATAACGTTTTAATCTTATGGTGAGAAACAGTAAACGACAAGAATAGATTTTTAAATGAATTACAATAATAACTACCAATATATACTCCCTATGAAAATATATTTATTATTAATAAGTAAGTTATCTTTTATTTTCGCTAGTTAACTTTTATTAACATTTGAGTTTTATTATTTAGCTCTTAAATATATCCAAAAAAAATTTTACTTTATATATAATTACACTTTGAAATAGCGGCAGCATTGCCACGTTTAACTCCAAATAGATAAAAGATCTATAAAAAATTCTAATGTAACGTCAGTATTATAATTATTTTTTAAGAATTTGCAATAATTTATTTTTTTTAAACACACAGACTTTGTATCGTATTAGAAATACGTCTACTTATTTCGTTAAAAATCTTCTGAAAGCATCCAACAGAAGTATATTTTTATAACACCATTTTACATTATATTATGCATGTAACACAATGGGTCAAAACTATTTATCAAGTCTATTATATGAAATAGATAATAAAGTATCGAGGCATTATATAAAATTCTTCAGTTGAATGCTCAAGCGTGCTAAAATTGGCTTTTAAAACGAATTTGTCTCCATTTTAAGTACTAAAAGGGCCATTAAATAGCTCTTTGTCCGCCATTGATTTGTAGTTGGTGAAGTTCGATTATACATGGTGTAAAAATATTCTTTATATATTATATTATCAACATTATTTGAGTAAGTATTTTTATTTTTGCGATACAGCTCTTTTAAATAAAATATTATGTGACTAAAATTCATAGTAATTTATTTCTAAAACGACAACAATATAATAATGTATGATTTTAAATCAAACCTTATATTTAAGTGTGTAATTTAAAAAATGAATATATTTCTTAAGTTAATTGTAAATTTAAATTAATCGAAGCACCCTATATCTGCAACCATTGACAAGCAAGATCATCAAACGATTAAACTCAACAAAGGTCCTAATAATGACAATAATAGACAACTCATAAGTCAAACATTAGTCGTTTGCTGCGAGATATCCTTTCAGAAGATGATATTTAGCGTAAACACGATGATATTGGATAATGACTTTACTATTATGTTTAAAACACCTTTAATATACGAAAGTATCTCTTTATATTTTTAGTTTATTAGTGCCTGTCATTGGAGATATACTCACAGAAAACATACAATGAGCAGAGAATTTAACAATTTACAGGTTATGAGATTTGACAAGCGTCTTTGATTTTGATCGACTTCTTAAAAAGGAGGTTTTATATGCATGGATGTATGTAACATTGTTGGTATTGAATCATATTTTATTTTTTTTATGGAAAAGGTTGGCGGACGAGCATATGGGCTACCTGATGGTAAGTGATCACCCATAGACAATGACGCTGTGAGTACTTTCATAAATCTATATATTTTTTTAATTTTGGTTTACTATTTCAAATTTAGAAGGAGGTTTAAGGAGGTTTATTTTTTTAAATTGTTATCAGTGTTGGCACTGTATTTTCACTTCGAACAATTTAAGCTGCTCATCATCATTACGTCACCACATTGCTTCGCGTATCATCAATTCGCATTGCCAGCTACGACTCCTAACTAGTTAGTTCCATGAAATACTATTTAATATTATCGACTTAATTACGACAATATTTTTATTACTACTGAGTTTCTTGCCGGTTCTTCTCGGTAGAATCTACTTTCCGAACCGGTGGTAGCTTCACTTAATTGTTAAATGACGATTCAAAAGTGCATGTATCACTTGAATAAAGTTTATTTTGATTTTGAATTATTACATAAATCTTACAACATAATAAAGTCTTAAAAGAGCGTATTTGGATAATTTTCCCTAATTGATGAGTAACACCGTCTAACTTAATCATTACGGGTTTTTTAGAATTATAAAGCAATAAACCTCTTAAGCTCAACAAAACATAAGGATTGAGTGTAATTCCAAAGTCTTGAATGTCCTCGTGTGATATTTCTTCGAAATTGGTTCATCGTTTAGCAATTGCAAACGGAAAATGAGCGGTAAACCTACTGAAATTATCGACGAATAACATTACGATCCGAAGCAAGTGAGACAAATGGCCCGCTTTTTAAAAAGTAGAATGCAAGTTAACCTTAACCTTTTTTTTAATCTTAAGGATTGTATTTTGTTGCAACTTTTGAATACATTTATATCATCAAAATATTTTAAATTTAACATTTAACTTCTATTGACAAACACTTATTGGTTATTGAAGAATCGATGAATTATGAACAGATTTAAAAATGTATACCTCCGATGTTTTTCGATGTTTCAGTCGTAGCTCCAAAATGACTGTCAAATAATTTCTTATATTCAGGCTTACGTTCCAATTTTTTTCTTAACTAGTTTAAGTTTTGATTTGGTAGGTAAATGGGAAATTGGATACCTAATGATATGCACTCACCACCACCCATGCACATTGGTACTATAAGGAACATTAACCATTCCTGGCATCGGCACTGCGCCATCAACCTCGAAATTGGTATATTATATCCTTGCCTGCAGTTGCGCCGACTAACTCACTCTTGAAATAAAACTAGTTTTAACGGATTTAAATCGCGTATATTAATTATTTTTGTCATCCCGACGTTTCAGTCATTCAGTCTACCCGTGACCACGAACGCTGTAAAGTGCTCGAAACGTCGGGATGATAAAAATAATTAATATACGCGATTTAAATACGTTAAAACTGGTTTTATTTGAATGTGTAATAATCGCGAAAATCTAAGACAACATTAACTCACTCTTCAACCGTTTGAATAAGATTCGTTGTTTGGCGGTAAAATATGACGAGTGGGTGTTCAAAAAGTACCGCCAAGAAAGGTGTACCATTCCTTTCTTGGCGGTACTTTTTTGATTATGACTATTTACAGTTTCTCAATCTAACTTTCTTAGCTAGAAATATTCGTAAATAATTCTAATTAATACTTGTACTTCTATTCTTCATAATTATTTTTCCATCATGACCATAGGTGAATATTTATTATGAAACATATTCGTGTTTTCCTTTTATTTTTCAAGTTTGTCGGATATTGTGCTTGTACCCTTTTACAACGATATGAACAACGAAGTGAACAATTTCATCATTATTATATGATTTTTATAAATCTATACACAGTACAAAACAAAGTCTCTTACCGCTCTCTGACCCTATGTATGCTTGGATAATTAAAATGACGCAACGAAGTTTGATCCAGTTTTTTAACTAGGTAGATTGCTTCAAGAGAAAGGTTTTTATAAATAATACATGGATAATAGTACGATACAAAAGTTAATCGTTTACACCAGAAATCGATATTTCACAATTTTTACAGCGGTGATACGTCACATACAGTTCTCACCCTCACGATTGCTTTTCTTTGGTATTTATTGATATATACTTGTTACTCTACTCTACTCTTTTAATTTGTTAATTTAAAAATACCATTCATAATAAAGCTGGCTTATTATATTTGTTTCATGAGAAGTATTAATGTAATAAATCAAATTTAAGTATCAAATAAACTTTGTTGTAAATGTTTTCGTAACTATTTTATATTATAAAACGCTTAATTAAGATATGTATTCCTTATCTTCTCGTGCATTCATAAAAAAATTATAACATCAATCTGTTCATGAAAAACATTTGTGAAGTCCAATTTGGCTGGCGTGAATAGCCGTCCACGTGTAGCGTTGATTTAGTACCATTGTGTGTGCCCGTATAGGATTAGTCCCTTCAAGATCCCTGATAACATCTCCTTTCAAACTACAAGATCAGATAAGAACACCGAGCCCCTTTGTCTACTACAAAACTTGAGGACCCAATACGAAAATTGAGTGCTGTTTTTTTTTAATTTGTTTTCGACGGTTGACGGAATTTGTGTCAATCATTACGTTTTTGTGTTTAACGGTACTGGTCTTGGTGATTCAGGGTTCGTGGAGGATAAAAGTGTCCTGCTGTTAGTAAGAAAGACTCTCGGTGCCCTAAATGTGCTGAATCATAGATCAAACGATAACACTTTTTCGTGCGAGAATTTTTTTAGACGACTTATATTGAACGAAATCTTCACCTCATTCTGGCTGTTACTTTATATATCATATAACATATTGTATAAAATGTTACTTACTACATACAGTGTAAACACTTATTAACCACATTGAAATCACTGGTGCCTGCCTGGGTTTGAATTCGTAATTACTTGGCCTAACAAACCACTTGGCCTTCTTCATCCACTGAATTTCTTTATGCCTAGTTAGTGTCTATAATTCATGTATAGCTTGGCAGTGGAGAAAAAATTGTGAGATTATATTATGAGATGTCAACTAGTATTGGAGCAGCGTGGTGGAATTGATTTTTTACTATCCCCTCGAGACCTAAGTGGAACATTTACAGGCTCCTTTTCATTTTTAGACTATATGAAAGAACACCGAAAAATATAAAAAATGCTGATTTCATTTTTCATTATATCTAATTTAAGCCACCTGACATTTTATCTTAATACTTGTATATATTTTTATTAATCTAATAAATTCTTGGTGGTAGGGCTTTGTGCAAGCCCGCCTAGGTAGGTACCACCCACTCATCAGTTATTCTACCGCCAAATAACAGTACTCAGTATTGTTGTCTTCCGGTTTGAAGGGTGAGTGAGCCAGTGTAAATACAGGCACCAGGGACATAAAATCTTACTTCCCATGGCTGGTGGCACATTGACAATGTAAGGAATAGTTAATATTTCTTACAGCGTCAATGTCTATGGGTGATGGTGACCACTTACCATCAGGTGGCCCATATGCTCACCCGCCAACCTATACCATAAAAAAATAATAATAATCGTACAAAAACTAGTAGGTACCTATTAACCAAATCCTTATGTATTACATTTTATAAGGACGTCACGTCAAACCCAAGAAAAAACCTTCAAAAACTATCTAAAATACAAATAGGTACTCATTTCAAGGGCACAATAAGTGTCGGTTGTTAAATATTTTGTCTGATAACACCTTCAAACTTCTTAGAAAGGCCGCTTTTATGACAAAAGGAAGTCTTCACCAAACAATTTAGCAGTACCGCCTTGCGCCGTTGCTTTCTATCAGGCGTGATAAGGCGGGGCACTTGAAACCTAGGGCGGAGACTCGGTTATTTGGTTTGTAACAATTAGCTTGATTAATAACGTAGGCGGACATTTACACTCGAATCAATGGAAAAATCGTTGAAACTAATGTGCGTTAACATCTGCTTCGAGATAATCAATTTATTATAATTTTTAATTACCTAACAGCCAGATCAGTTTGTATGTTTAACTTTAGTAAATAAGGCGTTGAATTATTTTTATATTTTAGCTATAATAGCGGCTTACATATGAACTTATTTACTAACTTACTTAACTATAAATACTTTTTATTTAAGACGATTGAGGCTTAATAAGTATTGAAACAATCGATGTACGCTTTACAAACAAATATATTACGAATTAAAATCTAATTCAAATTTAAACATGAATTTATGTTATAACATACATTTTAATAAAATATATAAACAGTAATTAAAAATATAGATTGATTTTTTAAAGTTTTGCGAATTAGTTTTTTTTTTTATCTAAATATATTTTAGAAATTATATTTGTTCATTTTAAATGGTAAGGGAAATTAAATATTGACCAACACCTGCCTTCGCAACGATGTTATAAACGTATACTTAAGTCGGCAAAACTTTGAGACATCTCCAACTAGCCAGGCGTGATAGGGCGGGGCGCTCGATACCTAGGCGGGGTTGCTTTTCATACCACGTCTGCGAAAAATTCCCCTAATTTGTAAGATTAATTATGTAGGCGGACAATGTCTGTTCTGTATTCTATATATATTTTTGAAATCATCGTCATTTCGTATATTCATCTTAGCCATAAGAAGATGAATATAGGTACGAAAAGTAGCAACAATATTATATACACGAATATATGCTTTTATAGTTTTGATAACAAGTTTGATTCAATTTTTGTACATGAAGTATACCGATGATAAACAAATCAATGAGAACACTCAGAATTAATAACGTTCAAATTATTCAATAGCCTTAAAAATTATAAGAATAGTTATTGTTCGTAAACCTTTAATACATATAGAATTTCATAATTACAATAACATAAGCGCCCTCATAACTGATCGTCTAAATATTGAAAATAGAATTAAATGCATTAGTTTCATACAATATGTTCGGAACAAAATAAAAACTAACATCACAATAGAATGTATTTATCGTGGCTCATATTATAAATGTGTAAAACCATTTAAGTAGCGAAGTATCAATAGATGAATGTTTCTTTATGTTATGGTGAACCAACTTGGCCGTGATGTTTCACGCGCATTTTATTTTAAAGCATTCTGAAAATATTTAACTCCTTATCTACAAATGAAACTCAACTCTGTTTTATATACATAAGGTTTACAATTGCATATATCTAATGTTAAGCATTATGCGAAACGTACATTTAATATTGTACTTTTTGGTTTATGGTATAGAGTTGAAATTCAATTGTGTAATTGATCTGTAAGTTTTCATCCCTGTGTCATAAGAAGGCTTTTATAAGGCAGCTAAAGGTCCGTGTATTGTTGATAATCATTGAAGCAAACACTTGTTATTTTAAGAGATCATCCACCCTTAAAGCTTTACATTGAGTTTCTATTGAATGAAGAATATAATGTATTATTTATAGCACACACTTGGAAGGCATATTCGGGGCCAATGTGACCATTGTAGTTTAAGATATACGACACAAGGAAATTGTAATGTCGGTACATCATCAATCAGTACACGCGTTTACTTCTTAACAATACAACTTTAAAATTATGCAGTTGCAGATGATAATGGTTTTACTTTAATGAATATTCGTTATTGATATTAAAACAATATCATACGTCACCATCGATACGTCATTTTTAGCTATAATCAAAAATCGAAATATCATTACAACAATTAAATTGCTAAACATCTATCTGTAAATAATAAATTTAAACATTTTTTTTCAATTTGAACTGTAGTTATTTTTAACCTAAGTGGATTCAATTTATTTTTTTTAAATTATTGTTCATTTATTTTTTTCCTCATAATGTCGAATCGAATTTGAAACGTCAACCATATAAATGGCTACGGCAAAAAAATTCCAGCCTTAAAAATTTATAAATGGAATAGCCTTTTCGAATGCGTTATTATGCTATTTGTTATTTATTAATGTCGTCACGAAAGGACAAAAAAGCTTTTCGGGGCGAAAAAATGGCTGACATCGCGGACGCTAATCTGTCAGACCCAGTCTTTGTTAGAAAGGGTCGATAGTAATACATACTTAGTAACCATTAAATAAATTCAAATCAAAAAACTTCCAACAAAAAAATGTCCGCAGGCAAACCACTTTTAAATATTTGTCCGCATATGGCTTCCGGCTATTTCGAGTGGGTAGTATTTATGCCAAAAAATACTAGACCCTTTTTTTAGTACTTAAAAGAAAACGTGATTTATGATTGATAAAACGCAAAGGAATATGACTCATTTTATAAATTTCTTATGGTGTTTGAAATACACTTTTATTCAAAAGTTGTCCTCCAAAACTTTGAAGGAGTTTAAGTATTTAAGCGGATTATGTATGATAAAATGTGACCAAAAAATAATATTAATTCCTTCTCTGATTGTTACACATTGAACTGACGAAAAAGAGAAATATGTATGTTAGTGTAAATCCTTGATAAATTGTATTCCTTGGAATGATATAATATGTAGAATGTAATCCATTTAACAAAATACAACATAAATATATAGAATCTCAACATACCTCATCTAATGAAGATATTTTAATATTCGGAAACAGCAAGTTCAAAATCGCCCATTAAAAATACTTCTATACTCTAAAATTGTTCTTACCTACCAACACAAAAAGTTCATATTGATATTAAAGGTCGGTGCGAAATTCCTATATCCCTCACTAATTGCAGATAACCATAAATTGACTCATACTCAGGAAACTTCGAGAAATATTACAAGCAAGCGCGAAAGTCAGGTAGCTCATGAAATTCTATTTATTTTAGATAAAACCATAGGTTTGGCAGAGCAGTAGTATTGCACTATAACATGTATTCGTTAATTAACACGAATACAAAGCGACAAATAACGTTGTTAATTTTAATATTATATGAATTCTATGCTCTGACACAACGTTATATTTATATACCAACCGAATGTATTTTTGCTTGTGGCAAAATTGTGCACTATTCATTAATAACATCGAATTGTATCAAAATATGACCTGAATAAATCTATTTTCATAACATAAATTATTTCTCGGATTGATGTGTATGGTAATCGTATTGCTGTTTAATACCAACAAGAGTTCATTACAATAATTTCCACAAGGTTTCTAGAAATAAAGAGTCATGATTTGTCAAAATCAAAGACCATCACTCGATTATCTTTGTATTTAAAACAATGCATAAAGGAATGCAATCTATTTGAAAGAGAAAAAATAAACAAAAAGACATCCTTAGTAGTCAACAAGGAGAACAAGAGTTGTGGTACTCGTACAAAGCGAAATAAGGTAGCGAAACTAATAGACGAATCGTAAACGGTTATTTGCAGCCCATTGACGATCTGAGACCGTGAAACAGAAACAAGGCTATTCAAAATCACGTAGGTTCGTCGTCAAAGGATGCGAAACCATTCAAGAACCGTAAAATGGGTGCTTTTCCGAAAGGACTTTACTACAACATTGTATTGTACTGTTCCTTGTACGGCGTATTCTTTAAACCTGACAAAGAATTCCGTAAGCTGTAAAAACAATCCTAAAGGCTTGGGTTCCGAACATAATCCTTTACAAAGTGCACCGCCGTGCACGTTCTATTTTCAAAACAGTAGAAAATCCTTTTTTGATATCAATTTGCCGCCTGAATTACTTCATTCTGTTAGTTTTTTTTAAATTGATTATAAAAAAATACATTTTGTATTGGATTCGCACCTTTAGAATCGGAATTTTTGATGCAGAGTTAAAACTTTTTCTTTAAGTCCGCTTGCTAAGTTTTCCGATCCGATAGTTTAATAATGATTAAGTCTTGTCATATATATATATATTTATATATATATTTAAATGCTTGCTTGTAATATATATATATATTTAAAGGTATATTACATAAAATAAATACTCAAAACAAACAACAATGAGATATAAAATATTATTGCGTAACACAATACTGTATGGAGTGAATAGGAGTACGTAACTGTCTGACACATTTTTTACGCAAACAATCGGAAAGACGGAACATAACGCACAAAATCGGAATGCACAATCGGACCACGCCCACAAGTGCACTATTCTCTTCTAACAATTAGAAGAATCATACAACGGTTTCAGGAATTTCGCATCTGTGCTTCCACAATGAATTTCCTGTTCGGATTAATGAGATACGGGTCTAATATCGCCCGGGGGCACGTTATCTCGATGTATCGCGAATTCAATTCGTAAAATGATAAACGAACTTTATATGTTCATCACTATACAGAACACTACACTACTACATTCTCTTGGTGGTAGGGCTTTGTGCAAGCCCGTCTGTGTAGGTACCACCCACTCACCAGTTATTCTACCGCCAAATAACAGTACTCATTATTGTTGTGTTCCGGTTTGAATGGTGAGTGAGCCAGTGTAACTACAGGCACAAGGGACATAACATCTTAGTTCCCAAGGCTGGTGGTACATTGACAATGTAAGGAATAGTTAATATTTCTTACAGTGTCATTGTCTATAGGTGATGGTGACCACTTACCATCAGGTGGCCCATATGCTGGAACGCCAACCTATACCATAAAAAAAAACTATATAGAAATAAGGCATACTTACATATTTTATCTAACTATGACTTGTGCTCTTCGCTAAAAGGTAATTTTATTATGAATAAAAATACTATTGCTATTGTCTAACAACATAATCATAGTTTACATTTATAGCAATTACTTTTGCAGTCCTTTCGGACCACTGTGTGGAAGGACTTTCAAAAGTGTCAGTTATACTGACAATCATGACCCAAACAAATTCATATATAAAATTTTCTTAACACAACTCTTATAACTTATTATACCCTTTATTGATTAATGAAGAAAATGCGATTTTCTCTGCATGAAATTAATATGGAAAATAAAAAATTCATTTCCAATTGTTTCTTGTATTTTTCAATTTTTTTAAGAGTGCTGAAAGGTCATTAATACTTCCACAATATAGAAGTACCTATAATATTTTTTTTCAAAATTATTTTACTCAAACTCAAATATAAGCTTTCAAATTCAACCTAGAATTTTCCCTAATCGCATCTAAAAATTTTCCACTAAAATATTTCAACTATAAAATTTTACTAAAACAAGAAGCTACCATTATCATTTTTAATTACTTTCAAATAAAAATGCATTTATTAATTTAGATAATGCCTTCCCAATTCGTTCCGACTTCAGAGTGTTCGTGGAGCCTTCACAAAACTTCACGGCCTAATTATGAAAAATAAGACATAGTTTACAATCTCCGGCTTCTATTTAACACGTGCTGGAGTATTTTTTCTAACAACATTCCCGTAAATATTAATTTCGAACGAAATAGACTTGCAAAAAACACTAATTGCTTTTTGTATAGCAGCTCGTCAAATGTTTTTGCGGCGCGGTTCATAGGTTCTGTGTCGAGTAAATGTGGGCTTTGTCAGAGAAAAGTGTCAAATTACGTGGCACGAGATGGGAGATAAGCGTTAGGGGTGACCGGGATTTGTTTTATTTATACAAGTGCTTTTGAAGACAAATATTTGAGTTACTAAATTACGATTTCGATATAATGAATAATTTATAATGATAGATCTCACTAAATACAAGCATATATGTTTAGACACTAATAATTTACCTTTGCAGACATCCCCACTTTTAACAAAACAAAAAAGCTCCTAAGGTTCCACTTAACGTAACGTAAATTATAAACTGTATCAAAATTGATAGCTCCTCCGCTTATGTTAAATTATCAAAATTAAATTATTAGTTAATAAATTGAGATTTATGTGGCAACCCTATTGCTGCGTAGAGATCATGCTTTTTTGCGCGCATCCATTTTTAGTTTTTCGTAAAGATTTTGCTCTTAGATAATAAATCACTGTCTATTACAAAACTGTGTATGTAACATCAGCAAACTGAAAGAAAATACATCTACCGCTAATAAAAATAAAGTTGAATTTACTTTACAATATTTTCATGTTACATCGCTTTAGGTTTTATATATTAATGCAATAGGCAACTAAACGGAAAGAAGCGGTAGATAAAACGCCGACAAGTTGGAGAAATATTTCCAAAATATTTGTAAGTGAGGCGGCGGCCCCCGGGCGGTCGCTGGTATGCGCAACATGCTGGAATCTCTTACGTAAGCTTTAAATATTTCGTATTAATTATCGATAATTAGCGTGCTTTCATATACAGTTATTTGATTTGCAAAACCTTACAAATATTTCTAATACGGAATTATATATGACTTTAAATATAGATTTTATTTTATTGATAAAATAACCTTAAACAAACTTTACCAAATCAATCAAATTAAAACATCGAAACTAAAATGTACAAGTAATTAAAAAATAAACAAAAACAAAAAATTAAAACAATAGAACGTGATCTCAAACGTCACAATAGATCTGTTCAGACTACGAACTAAAGTTTTGGCTCACAAAACTACCTTATTAAAGCGAAAAGATTATGTTGTGTAACAATAAAACACAATTTTGATAGTGAGATGGCAGATTCTTAGAGAAAATTAAATCAAGCGTAAGTTTAACTTGGAAATAAATCTGGAATTGTTAAGGCTTACATACAATTCTCTTTCTTGGTAGTTTGTAGTCATTGTAACTTTACACCGCGAATGGACCGGTAGAGATCGTCGCTGAGATAACTCGGGCTTAGGATTCACCTTTGGAAACTTTTATTGAACCTTTAGTAATGTTTATTATACCCGTTGAAAGGAAAAGGTGTCCGAGTATACGAATAATATGTGTATTACGTAATACGATGCTACATAGCTACAATGATTTGCATTTTCGATTGAGAGGATTTTGTTTGATGACGACGCGACGTACTTGAAGATTTTTATGAAAATTCATGATAGTTCCAAATTTAAAAACACTAATTTTAAGGTTATTTGTATGTATTTAAATGAAGGCGAAATAACGCTTTCGATCTCATAGATATATATCAAACATATTGAAAAATCTCTCGTGAATACAATATTTATAAAAACTATGTAAGTAAGTTAACAAAAGTTTAATCCATTTGCATGATAAAGTTATACAACATTTAATCCCTAACAATACAAATATTATGTCGTCATTGTCGTAAGATGCTCGATAAACATGTTCCTTGGCAAATGTTTGCAAAATGGTAATATTGATAAACATCGTAAGATCGCGTAATCCTCGATGAATGCGCCCGCGCATACGCGTCAAGTGTAGCGTGACGAGATTATTATATTGTGCAAAAATAATGCCTAGCCAGCTTACATCTTTATTCTATGGAAGTGTGATTCTATTTTATTATTTATCACGGAGAATAAATTCTTTGAAATTCGTACACATTCTTACATCTGAATTATTTATCTTTACCTCTGTCTTAACATATATCAATAATTTACTTTTAATGCTTATAAAGAATTTTAGAATTTAAACATAAGAATTTCTGATAAGAATTTTAAAATAGTTGGTATAATTATTATATATATAAATCAATAAAATGTATTTTTACTAAATACCAAGCTACGGACGATTTCAATTGCAATATTGAATGTAAATAAACACTGCTAAATCTAAATCTAATTTTTTCAAAGTAATTTAATTGTGTATGTCTTGTTTTTTAATTGTTAGATAGCAAACTCACGGTAAAATTAATTAAAACACAAACATGAGTTATCGAATTGTACTGATCGATCAAGACAAATCTATCGAAAGAAATCGATAAAAAATAATGATTTATCATTAACATATAATGATTATCATTATGTTTACGTATGATCGCCGAATTAATCATAATCTTTAATATGCTATCAAATTTTATCATTATAATAATATAAATGCATTTTTAAACACGCCTCAATAAATATTATTATCATAATATACTTTATTATTGCGTCGAATAAAATAAAACCGACGCTCTAAGGCTAAAAATAAATTTAATCTAATTTTAATTGTAAAATCAAACAATTATAAATAGTAATGTCGTAACGCGATAATTTTTAACCCAATCAAAGAAACATAACAGAAAGTCGCTCACCGAGATGTAAGATAAGAACCATTACTTGTCTACAGACCGGTGATCAGATATCTATGATACCATCACTGTCGCCTCAGTGCGGTGCAACTAACACCAGTAAAGATTGCGATAAGAAAGAAATAGTAGCGTTAAATAACCATTTGTTATCTTTAACTGTGTTATGGGATTTACAAACAATCATTCCAACTTCATAGAATATAAATACGGATGTATCAGCGTTATTTAACATTTCGAAGTAATGAAATATAAATAGGTTTGATACACTATCGTAAATCGTAATCAAAGATAGGTGAAACTAATTTAACGTAACATAAATAATAGATTCAAATAGTTTTTTAGATAATATTTAAATTTCCAACATTCGCAGAATGTTATAATATAGAAATAGAAACCAATTAAAATTTTTTATACTCCATTTTATTAGAATCACATAGGTAATTGACAGCCTACCTAGGTACTAGTACAATTACTGCTATTGAAACTCGGTCTGCATCGCGAAACGAATGCAAATTAATTCGGATTTATCCTAGACGTAATTCTACGCAGGCGTGATATTTATTAATGAGTATTTTGAATTTGTAAATATTAAATACCAATTGTATAATTGAAAAAAAAAAAACAAAATAAAGTTTTATCAAATTACTATAATCATTACAAAATTAAGTCGTTTTAAAATCTTTCGCAACTCATTAATTACAAGAATCATTCACACCAAACGTAAGACGCAACTTAAACAAACATGACTTCACGACTGATCCCAGCAGTCATCAAATAAGTGAAAGTCGTTAAAACTAAATTACAAAACCCGAGAGGCTGGCTTATAAACTAATTAAATGAAGGTTAGGCTGAATGTTTCTGTCAACGTTAAATGTGTCAACGCAATTCCCCAAGGAGGTTATAGTCGTATGTCATCGACGAAATAGAATTAACACGAAAATCACCATCCAGCCATACTAACTCAAAGATGTGTATACATAATTTATGTTTAATGAGATCTCCCGGGATATAGCATCTTCAAATTTTAGCCATCAACATTATCAAACACATCATTTAAAAAAAAAACGAGGTCAACGTTTTTTTTTTAAATCTATTGGAAAATAACTTACGATTTCAATCAAAAAAAGTTTACCTTTACAACTTATAAAGTAAATCTTAATTTTAATGATTTTAAGTTCATGTAAAAATAATAAATAAGGCATATTATTAAAAATAATATCATACGTCACGCTGACATAATGTATCAAAAAGTAATCATTTGAGTGACTGTAATGTTGTCTATCTTTAGTAAGTAAGTACTAACTTACTTTAGCTATAATTAAAAAAAAACTTTACCTCAAAATATACTTTTCTGTTAGTAACATAAATAACATAACCAATATAAAATTCTAAATTATAAATATAAGATTATATCATTTTAGTTTAGATAAATGAAAAATAAAACAAAATATCTATGGTATAATTAAGTTGGTAATATTAAATTCCAACAAAAATATGAAGTCCGTTTAACTGATTTCGTAATATTTAATGAATATTAAAATTCCTACCTCGTTCCTGATATTGTGTTAATAAAATCTAAAGCCTATTGTCTATACACGGAATAGTTGCATACGAAATGAGTGTGCACTTCATTGAAACGGAGCCCTGCATTTGTAAACAAAAGGGTAACGCCACACGTGCCGATCGTACGATAACATTGTTACGTGGAGATAGGTCCTTAGGGAGTGTTGTATTTTGATACTTAGGGTTGCGCTTGTGTCTCAACAAATTTAACGGAGAGTTTAATCTATTCCAAAGTTTAATCAGATACGCTATGTTTAATTAAATTAAATTTCTTTGCAATCACACCTTATATATCAAAAACACAATTAACATATAGTACGAGCTGGCCCATTCGTTAGAACGCATGCATCTTAACCGAAAATTGCGGGTTCAAAACCAAGCAATCACCACTGAATATTCATGTGCTTAATTTGTATTTATAATTCATCTCGTGCTTGGCGGTGAAAGAAAACATCGTGAGGAAGCCTACATGTGTCTAATTTTATCGAAATTCTTCATAGAAATTCTGCCACATGTGTATTCCAACCCGCATTGGAACAGCGTGGTGGAATATGTTCCGAACCTTGTCCTCAAAAGGGAGAGCAGCGGCAGCAGGGGGATATTTAAAGGCTGCTTACATTATGATAACATAAATTTAAATATTAGTAGGTAGTATATACAATACTTAGTAGGTACTACTAAGTATTGTATAATACTTAATACCAAAGTAATGATGGTCAACTTTATTTTTACACGTCAACTTAATGGGATACATTCCTGGTCTTCGAACCGCGTTATTAAAGTATTATATTAAATGATCATAAATTCCAAAAAATCCTTTCTACTTGTCAAGGAGCAACGACTCTCAAAGATATCATCACGGAATCAAATCATCTAACACGCAATGTCTAAAGGGCGTATTATCTCTTGAAAAGGAGCGGAGAAAAAACCGTGCGCAACCCCGACCCGGCTATTATCTTTGAACACCGAAGTCATTTTAGCCATAATAAGATAACATTAAGGAACGACAAACTCACTGCTTCTCAAACTATTTATTAAAATTCATTTAAACGTCGTAATTTCATTTACAGATTATATCATTTAATTTTACTTTATAAAAACAACCGATTGTACTACATACTTTAGTCATATGGCGAATATATTAATTGTTTAACGTTCGTAAAAAATACAAAACACTATTAATAATAAACAAAACAAATATATTAGTACTTAAATGTTTTGATGATTATTATTACGTTTTAAATATAAAACTAATACAAAGTTTGAGAGCCGTCCCTCCTGTAGAGCGCGTCAGCGGACCTGTCGCTCTCGAAGGGAACAGGTATAGTTTTTTCTTATTCGTTTCTGCGCACGTGTGCCGCCGCCCCTTAATTACCGACGCATACCATAAACAGATCTTTACGCTCCCTTAAATAAATCTTCGAAGGTATTTTTTCTTGTTTTCTTAGGCCCGTAATATTCAAGGTCTCGTGGCCCGTTCAGCCAACGGTCCGATACCAATGATCGATGATGACTCTTTGTTTTCACAGGCCCAAGAACTATTCATTATGGAATGATGTTTGGATACACGTGGCGGTATGCTTACTACGAACTGTTTGATCTGGTCGTTATTGGAAGTAGGAATTATATTAATGTACCTTTATAGAATACTATCATAAAGTAATCTTAATTTAAATCTATTTCTTGTTTGAATGAATATTAAAAAACTTAATGTCTAATTTAAGAAGCAAATAAATTATTTTTGTAAAAATAAATAGGTTTATTTTTTTCTATGAATTGCTCTAAATACTGTCTATTTTCTATGGTTTAGGTTGGCGGACGAGCATATGGGCCACTTGATGGTAAGTGGTCACCATCACCAATAGACAATGACGCTGTAAGAAATATTAACTATTCCTTACATCGTCAATGTGCCACCAACCTTGGGAACTAAGATGTTATGTCCCTTGTGCCTGTAGTTACACAACAATACTGAGTGCTGTTATTTTGCGGTAGAATAAGTAATGAGTGGGTGGTACCTACCCAGACGGGCTTGCACCAAGCCCTACCACCAAGCAACTCTCACTATAAAGTTAATTTCCACACGAACAAAGTTATGGTCACAGAATTTAAAATACTTACAATATATGGATCAGGATTGTCACATAAACAATCTTCTAAAATTAATTTTGTTTACGAAAATCGGGAATCTAAAAGCTAATAACTAATCTTCCTTTACACAAAGGGACGTGCGTTTGACATTATTCAAAAATTTGTTATCTAAAGATCGTAAAGCTTAGACTACGACCTCAACCTCCCTCGACGCGAGATATGCGGGGTTTATTACGGTGTTAAGCGATATTTTATTATCAAAACGATAAACTCCGCCGCTATACATATTTATCTTTCGGAATCTTTTTTATTCGACACTTTATCACAATTATTTAGGGTCGCGATAAAACGCTAAAAGTCCTTCGTATTATCTTCCATTAATGTTCAGATTTTGGGTTTATGTAAAGAAGGGTTGGGAGGAAACGGAAAAAATGAGGATGTTTCGATAAACAATTTTTTTTTCTATTTTAAACAAAATAAAAAATTAACACGCTTTTTTATGCGCGTCTCGGTGTATCGATGTAGAAGTAATTTAATGAACAGAAACTCAGGATTAATTTGAGTTAATTATGTTTTAAATTTTCTCATATAAGATTATATACCTACCTACTTTAATTATATCTAATAACTAATGTAAATAATAAAACTTATCTTTTAATAGTCTGAAAAACTATAGTCTACATAGTCACTCTAAATTCAAATTGATCTCCAGTTTATCATGTTTATTATTATAGTTTTTTTTAATTTCTAGATTATTTTATTCATTTCTTTGCTTACATATAAAATGGAAAAACAAAGATTGATTTTCGTTTCGCATAAAGGTTCAACATCTAATTAAAATGTCTGCAATAACCATATAACCTTATAGCATTTCTTAAATTACGTATATAATTAATTTATTTTTTATTTCTCCATACATTCCCTTTGATTTGGTTAGCAATAAATAAATGATACGCGCATTATAAACGACGCACCAAAAAAGTTCTATAAAGGGCCGCACGGGCCGAATTTACTATAGCAATTTACAATCATTAAGACAAATCAACTCCGATGATGCCAATCATCTGTAATTAGGTGTTCTGAGCCTCAAAAAAGGTGTTACACCCTGGAATTTTAAACCTGGTACATTAAAACCTCATATATGGTTAGGCTAAAGTATCGTTTACATCCAACATTATCATTTAGTTTAAATTTTTTTTCGGTATAACGGAATATTAAAATTTTCGTTTAAGGAGTATTTCCGAAGCCGCATGGTTTCTCTTACATATTAATTTTAAATGCTACAGGGGCTTAATGATACGTTTATATAATAGCAGTTTTCACGTATTTAATACTGGCTGCTTCACGCGGTTTGCCTCACGTTGTACGACATCTTACTTCTCATATCTTATATAAGTCTCAATTAATCGACTCACACGGCAATAAATAACTTGATAAATTTCTTAATGACTATACAAACAAAAAATATTTTTAGCAATACAATACACAACTAATAATTAAGTCTAAAGTAAATTAAAGTAAGATAAAAAAAATCTTTATAATGGATCATTTTCCTAGAAGAAAATTTGAAGCTGATTATAAGCTATAGGATATCGAACGATATCTGTTCGATATCGTCTTACTACTGGGAAAATAAATTACCTATTATTGTCTAATTTGTCGACCTCCATGGTCGAGTGGTGTGTACACCGGTTTTCATGGGTACGCCACTCTGAGGTCCCGGGTTCGATTCCCCGCCTAGTCGATGTAGATTATCATTAGTTTTATATGTTGTCTGGGTCTGGGTGTTTGTGGTATCGTCGTTACTTCTGACTTTCCATAACACAAGTGCTTCAGCTACTTACATTGGGATCAGAGTAATGTATGTGATGTTGCCTCATATTTATTTATTTTTATTTATTATCTTCTATGATATATCTGCTCATGACAGATGATATTTTATATACACTTTGTGTATTAGCTTTTTATCTGTCGATACATAACAATCACACTTTCTTTAGGTAACCTAGGTGGGAAGGAAAACAAAACACTTAAAAAACGCGCATTACTAACTTGTAACCCTTTTCTAATTTTACCTACTTATCACCGTGATACATTGCTGATCTTCACTATTTTAATAATTGTTAAATACTCTTATAAATGTATAACTAATAAATATTATAAAGTGTAGAGCTAGACCCTTAAATAACATATTCCGTTAAATATTAGTGAGAGTCGAGATGGCCCAGTAGTTAGAACGCGTGCATCTTAACCGATGATTGCGGGTTCAAACCCAGGCAAGCACCGCTGTTTCACGTGCTTAATTTGTCTTTATAATTCATCTCGTGCTCAGCAGTGAAGGACAACATCGCGAGGAAACCTGCATGTGACAAATTTCATAGAAATTCTGCCACATGTGTATTCCACCAACCCGCATTGGAACAGCGTGGTGGAATATGTTCCAAACCTTCTCCTCAAAGGGAGAGGAGGCCTTTAGCCCAGCAGTGGGAATTTACAGGCTGTTATTGTTGTTGTTGTAAATATTAGTAGGAAATCCATTTAAACCATAACATGCAACTTATTACGGAACCGTGCTAATAGTATCATTATCCTAATAATTAAGATTGGTCATACATTTTACTTTCCTATACTTTGCTCTATTTTTTTTAAATTAGACTATAGAATCACTAGTTGTATGAGCGGTGTACACTTCTTACCATGACCACACAACTACCCATCCAATCCCTTGTGCCTGTAATCATTACATAGTATAAAAGAAATTCGCTTACCGCTGTCTGTCCCTATGTATGCTTAGATCTTTAAAATAACATAGAGGCTTTTGATGCGATTTTTTTAAATAGAGGGATTGATTCAAGAGGTAGGTATATATAATACATGCACAATATAGTAAACACTGATAATTTTAGAGATTTTAAAGTAATCGTAAATAAAAACATTCTTAATATCAGCACTGAAACCGTGCGAAGCCAGGTCTGATAGACTAATGTGGAAAAGCAAACAAAATGTAACGATGTCAAAGGATTTTATTGTCGTACTAACTTATTCGAGACTATTCTAGAATACAAGTAAACTCGTTTGACACACAAACGAAAAAAGAACAAAAAACTATATAGCCAGTAAACATTATTAAAGACCTATTTATTGCTAAGTCATTTTGTAAGACCCAATGCCTTATGACATTGTTTATATTAGCCAGCTCTAATAAAGTCGGGTCGCTTGTTAAACTACATAGGTATATAACTCAACCTTCAAACAGGAACCTAACTAGACAAAACATTGCTGTTTGACGGCTAAATATTTTGAGTGTGGGTGGTACCCAAATCAAGGGCCTGCAGAGGCACCAATAAATCTCATATTATATTTTTTTTTAAATTATGTAATGGCTTCAACTGCCAGAATTTAATTGTGAATCAACCTCTTTCACTACTGTAGTTATACTTAAAAAGGTTATAAAGATTATTAATAAGAACGATCCTTTTTTGTATTAATTCCTTAACGACCGATCAAAACCATTCTACTGATTGATTGCTGGTTAAGGCGTTTGAAAGGGGTTAAATTGGACAAAAGGGTTGATATAAACAACCCTTAACTGACGTGTTAATTCCGTAATAAATAACAGTGTAATTCTGTTTTGGTTTAAATTGAAAACAATCGATTTGACTACTAAAACCATAATACCTTTGTGAATTATATATTTTTGAAACATTGTAATAGAAATATGAAATAAAAGCTTTTTGTAATCTTCAATTAAAAAAAATAACCACAGCTCTAAATAAATGTCAATATTACACGAGATGATGTTACGATACTTACACAAATTGGCTGTTCAGGCATTTAAAACTTAGAGTCAAATAAATAAACTCACATACATACACACACACACACATAAACATGCATACATACATACATACATACATCCATACACTCTTTTTTTAGTACGCCTACTATCATGATAGTAATTCGTAATAGTATTCCGTTAACTTATTACTGAATATATTGTTTTAAGTATAACATTATTGTAATTCAGTCATGCGTCGTTGATGATATTATCGCGATATGAGTCGTGAATCTTAATCAAAGAACGTGTTACCAAATCCACAACAATTTTTTGGTATGTCGTTGTTTTTTGTTTATAATTCATCTTAGGATTTGAAATGTTGACAACATTGGGACAGGATTACAGAACAAGAACTAAGCTTTTTCTCCAAAGGAGATATTAGGCATCAGGATATAATTTAGCATATTTTAAAACAAAAAATACTGAAAAACAATTTTCAAAAATAAAACGTTGAATAATAGTAATCATGCAATGATTTTAGAGTTTACTATACATTCATAAAATTATAAATAAATAAAGACTATATTTATGATCTAATAATCTTATTTATATGATTATATGTTAATTAAACATACATTTAGTTTTATATTTAAATTTTTCTTATAATTAGTATAAGCATTTAGTTTAAAATTTTGTTATGACAAATTTGAACAACACAAATTAAAATACACGCAGAAATAGTTATTTAATATTATAAGTATTGTATATTTTTGTCTTGGTCAAGTGCGAATGCTTAACTTACTCTTTTAAAAGGAAATAAGATGATGAAAAACTGCCACTGCACGCTTTAAATAAAACTATTAAAGTTGTAAAATTTAATAGCAGACTCGAATACGTCGCTTTGGCAACGTTAAACGTTGAATTACATATTATTGTACAATAATATGTAACCAAAACATTTTTGAATATATATTTAATATATACCTATAGGTATGTAACAAACCTTTACCAACCCGCACTGAAACCTGCTCCAAGCCTTACCTTTGGAAGAAAGATATTTCATATTCATATTCTTAATATGCCAACAATCAAAGTATGCTTGAGAATCAGAAATTGAATTTCTATTACGAATAGGTTCATCACAAGTCAAGTTATAAAACGGACCAAATTAATTCTTCAGTATAATGTGACTTTATCACATTTAATCTATGATGATGGAAACACATAAACTTCTCCAACAGTTAATCCAAAATAACAAAAAAAAAAAAATATTTTGTAATGAAACGATGTCGATAATACATAAATATTTATTAATTTGAAAAAAAATCTCACAATACAAAGACCCAGATATTTTTCTTTGAACTTACTACAAACAAGGAACGGAAAGTACAAATATGGCCCAAGCCCGTATGTACGCTATAAACAAAGATCGCGTGCGACCTAACATGGAGTGCGCCGGGACACTATTAGCTTCAATTACATGCGCCCGCGCCGGCACGCGCATGCGACGAGAGACACGCGGCAACACACACGAGCTTAGAAACAAACCATACCTAACTTTTAACAATAAAAATTGTTACGAATTATCATTTTATAATTTTTATATGCGAGGAAACTAACGTTTTGTTTCATTAGTTTGAAACATACATTTACATAAAAAAGCTTTTTACATTCTTGAGCTTTTTTCATCCTTTTATGTTTCTTAAATCTTGTTTCACATAACGATACTTTATCTTGTACTTTTAACGTTTAATAATATTATATTATTAACGAGAAAAAACAAAAGCTTCACAATAAGCGATGTTAGAAATTAATGAATTTTTCTTTAGTTTTCAAAGTCATTACCAGCATTTTCAAGATTAGATGCTAGTTTGTAAAAACAAATACAAAACTTATTACCGACTACAGTTGCAAATTGACAAATACTTGTGAAATTAAGACTAAAATATTTGTTAATTATAAATACATCAAACCAGCGTAACACGATTATAAGTCTTTCATATATTTTAACAGTGATACGAGTTCTTATAGAATAGCACAGCTAAATATCCTATTTCAGCTTTATAAGGGACCATATGGAATTTTATAAGAATTATGTGGCCATATAAATACATATACGCAGTGCTTTTAATGTCGACATTATTTCGATATAACTGTATGTGCTAAATAAAACAAGGCTTAACACTAAATTTTATCCAGTAAAATAATGATTTAAGTAGAAACTAACTTAGTAGTTATCAGGTTACATATATGTATGTAGTTAGTTATCGCAGGCCCTACGTCACTAAAATTTATTATTTTAATTTATTATTAAAAATGTAATGTATAAATTATTATTATAATACAATTGCTACAACTTTTATATTTATGTTTTCCAGGACCTTATATTTAGATTTATTCTTTCCTTCATAGGTGCTAGGTGTTTCTTTCGGGACTTTTGGTAGAAATCAAAATCAAAATAAACTTTATTCAAGTGGGCTTTTACAAGCACGTTTGAATCGTCAATTAACAATTAAGTGAAGCTACCACCGGTTCGGAAAGTAGATTCTACCGAAAAGAACCGGTAAGAAACTCAGTAGATACTCTTTTTCAACGTTCCAAAAATACAAAGTCATGTTAGTTAATACAATTATTTAAATTAAAATATCCTGCTTGGAAGTCAACAGGTATTTATAGATTATTTATTGATAGATTCTTGTCTATCAATAAAGTGCTATATTAAGAGTGTTTTAAGCCACAATATATAAAGTCTTCAATTAAAGTTCCTTAATGCCTATAATAGGATCATCCTAATACTTATATCATATACATATGTACGTATTAACGAACAGGATTACAACGAATGAATATTTTCTATAACTATGTATATTTTGGTATCGCAAACAGCTTCTAAATTGAGACCGGCATCACGCAATTAATCGTTTTAATTAATGAGTCTGTACTGTAACTCGCTAGAGTGTTACACTTCTCTTAATAGAGTTTATTTGTTGGAACAATTGGAATTGCGTGTCTCTAATTCCGTCCGAAATATACTTGAGATCAATATAGGTTTTTATCTAAGCATGTCGTAATCTCTTGCTTTGTAAATTTGTACTAAAAAAATAAACACATTTTTCATTTTCTTATTGGAAGTGAAGTGGAAATTATGTATATTAATATTGTACGAATCGTAGGTGAAGCGATGACGTCATTGATTTGCTCACCGTTGTTTTTAAATAACAGAAACCATGTATTCTTAATTTAAAAAAAAAGCAAATTTTTGAAGCGAATATAAATCCTCGTGCAACACATAATAGATATATCTTATAAACTTTTAATAAGCATTTCAATAAATGTATAAAAAAATATAGAGCAGCGACAAGTAGTCATTAGCCATAACTGGCCCTATTTAATATTTATTACTCGTTTTAAATCGAATCGAATCTCGAGAGTAATCGAAAAAGTTCCTTCTATCGTCATCAACATTATATAACAAGCATCGAAGCAATCAGATACGATACCTATTAAGCGCCCACTATCGTAGCTCCTACGAATCACGCCGGTAATCTGAAATAAAGTCGATCCTACAGAGCTTAAAAAGGCAATTTAATTTTTATTATACCGCTCAAACAGAGCGCGTCGAATCCTTAATTAAAACCAGGACTTAATAATCTTTTTCTACTGAAGATCATAAAAAGGGAGTAACTACTTTTTTTTTTACTTCATTATTACTCACCATAAAACATTACTCCCAACTCATTTCAGAGTTATTCAAAATAAAATAGAACCTTAACGAGGGAGGTAGGTAGGGATGATTATCACCTCCCTTTACTTCGTTTAATGATCGTATCCTCATTAGACGAGATTTTGAAAGGTGATTAAAGATAACTTAGACGCGGGAAATGAGTGGCGCATAATCTCTTATGACTATACAACATTTCTTTACCTAAGGGATAGCGACTTTCATAACAACTTATAATAATATACATGAACATTTAACAAGTTAAACATTAATGATATTAAACAATAGCAAATTACATTATATTATTATAGAAAACTTATTATTTGCAGAAGCAAAATTCAATAAATAAATTCCTTAATGAAAATCATCAAATTTCTTTTTGCATACTTTTATGTGTAAATACTAAGTGCTCTTATAGCTTACAATTGTCTTTGTATATCACTTGTAAAATAATGATAGCCAAATTATCGTAATAGGTAAATAAAGATCTGAGTCGTGTCCTTTAAATATTATATTACCACAATCAGTTTCTCGTAAAATTTTCAGATATTTTACGAACTTACAATGATTTTTGAGTTCGTTCTTATAAAAAACCTGTACTTACATAGATCAATGTAAAAGGATTAATAAATTCTGTGATATATCCATATTACAACAAGCATTAAGGTTTCCTAATAGTCTCCGGTGTACTTGACAAATAAAACTTCATTTTTTTATCATATTTTTTTTATTTAACGTCTACTATTCGATACGAATATTAATAATTCACAATGTAATCACATTTCTATACAAACGCAAAATCATCTGACCCTTTTTTTTATTTCAATCTAAATTGAGTTTACCTGCGATTCGGTTAATTTGTTCAACAACCCCTGAAATTCACCGCCCCCATATTCCTTCACCTTTGACAAACTTAAAAAAAAATAACAAAACATTTCACAATATAATATCTACCTTATGTACATAAATATAAGGATTAGTTTAGAAATATATGGCCAAAAACACGGCACGATTAATTTGGTAGAAAATCTTATACAGAATGAGGGTGATGCAACAAGTGCAGAAAGCGATTAGGGGTGATTTATACATTCCTTTTATTTTCCACCCTCGATTTTGTACTATGAAATCACGTAACTGAAATTCCCACACTCTCAGCACAATGGTATTTTTTCTAAGTCTTAAAGCGGTTTACAAATAAAAAAAAAACCCTTATAATTAATGGCTTAATAAATTAATACTAAATAATTTATAGAAAAATAAAACAATCACTATCGTACATATTTACAAATACTATATTGACAAATAATATCTTTCTATAGTTATATTAATTGATTATACAATAAAATATATTTTTTTAATTTTAAAAATTAATCACATTATATTGTTAATATAATTAAATATCACAGTTAATAAATAAAAACTATTCCCCGTAAACTTTAATATCGTTAAAATATGTGAAGTTGGCAACGATATCTTATAACAATATGAATACAATTAATGCATATAAAAAAATCACAGACAATCACGACCCCAAAAGCGCGACAAGTGCAATCACAAACAAAGCTCACAATAGAGGGGGCACCCGACCCTTCCCAATCCCACACTTGTCACGCTGTGGGTACACGCCACTTTTTAAATATGACGCAAAGTGCAGCTCCCTTGAAATTTATTCGACCCCATTGTTCAGATTGGCTAGGTATTCTGTTTTTGCATCTTCGGACGTGGGAATGACATCGGACCGTGATAAATTATTCCAATCTGTAAAAAATACAATTTATATATATCAGTTAACTTACAAAATACTTTTTACCTATAATTATGTTGGACGTTTTAGAGTGCCTATTCTATAAAGTTATAAAATCTTTTAACAGCCAAACTCCAAAGAGAACGTTAATGACAGCAACCTAAATCATCGGACATGATACTCTAATTGGTATAATTATAAAAAAAACTCATACCCTTACATGATTGTTCCTAATAATCCCAAAATGCTTCTAATAGACATTTAATTACTGCCTCGGTCGAGTTCCACTGACCCCTTTTACACTTGTTTACATCTTCATCCCCTCGCCACCCTCTACAAACGCGATGAACCATCTAAATGGAATGTTTAATTCAAATACCCATACGATTTATTATAACCGAGTAGAACGGGATCGATCAACCGCTTGCCATCTGTCGTCGTTCCGAATCTCGAATCGCCGAAAAAAAGCTCAATGTGCGAGCAACCCTGGGAACCTAGGAACGGAGAGCATTCCCACGAACAACCCCTCAATTTTCAATAACCAAATTAGCCTTTGCGTTACCCTATTTCGGATATGAAGGAGTCGTGAATCTATTCATATCGATAAAAAATATTTGTGCTCTCACTCGTTTGAAGGTTCGATTCGTATCTTCATCCCCTTCGAATGCACGTGTTCAGAGATCGTATATTTAAACTGGCGACGTATGTGTGCGCGGCTCGATCGCAGCACCTGCCGGCGCGCGCGCACCCCATTGGCTGATCGCCCACTATCACTGCTACACTGATTTCTTTTAAACTTTACATTTTTTTGTAATACATTGGACATGCATAGAAAAAATCTTACATGTTTGGACCGGTACGAGTCGAATATTTTGTGCGTAGGTGGTATCCTATGTCTAATCTTTCTTTTTGTAAACAAAATGTTAATGAACTTGAAATAAAACATTCCTTATAAAATCTTACTTGTTAAAAGCTTATAAAAATTCCAGACAACCGACAAAATAAATAAAATATAATTAGAATATTCATACACGTACATTGTAAATCTTAATTAATGGAAGAAAGTTACTCACCATAAAATTGAGTAATCTAATAATAATATAGTTGCCAATGTAATGCGTTTACCCTGATAAAGGGCGAGTCGTATCGCCGGTGCAGTAGGGTAGTCACCCTATGACTTTGTGACCCCTTTCATTGACCTTAGCCTCGCGCCGTGGTAATGAAATAACGGTATCATCACCGAGGACGCGTGTGTAGCACGTGGACACTGAAGGACACTCAGAATTGTTGTTATATTACAAAACTATAGTTATTTAATTGCAATGTTGTATAACAAGTGGCACTTCTTGTATGCGATATATAAAAACCTATATCAGGTTTGCAAATTATATTTAAAACTTGCCTTTGTAATTATATTATAACATACAAAAAAAAATTTAAATTTATACACAATACTTGAAGTCATATAGAAACAAATATTATTTACAAATATACATAAAATCAATTACAATTAAGTTTAAATTTAATAAACGACTACGACGTAGCTATAAATATAAAAGTTAAATCTCTAATCAATTTCAGTAGTTTCACTTGTCTATGTTTAACAATTCAAACAAATATGATAAGCACTTGATGTTTACGAAAAATATAATAGTATCGAATAAACCACTTTACACCCACACATGTAGAGGGGAGCTTTTCACGCATGCGCGGCTTTTGTATCGGGGGCGGCCGGACGGGTATAAATAGGCGCGCGGCCCGATCAGCCCTACATTCCCGCTTGTAAACTCACTAGCAACACACGCTCTCTTCTCAACGTTAACTTTCCAAAATGTCTTACTACGCGAATAACGAGTACATCATTGCAACAAACAACTCGATCAACGAAAACAAATACAACAGTGAAAAGATGAAAAACAGTGGCTTCAAGGCTTTACTGAAGCCTATCATGAAAATCATTAAGAAAACGACCAAGCGCGCTCCCGCCAAAACCGTCGACACGTGCTACGAAGACGAACAAAACTCGTGCAACGAGGCGCTTGAGCGCAAGATTTACAACGAGATGGACTCGTGCCAGTCTGCTGCGTTCTTAGTCAGCAACCAAGACAATTCCTACGACCTTGTGCCGATCTCCCGCGAAGATTTCTACATCCCAGTTCACTTCGCTCGCACTGATGCCGGCACCTTCTTCTGGACCACTGTCTCCAAATCCGAAGCTGACTTCGCAACAACTGACTGCTACACCGAGTGCCAAACCGCTGAGCAGCAGTACCCAGTCATGCAAGACCGTTGGGTCCAAGCTTAAACGAAGAATCTAAACAACTATCAGTGTCTTCCGTGAAACCAGTGCTCGCTCCGTTGGTTTCGGCAACCGTCTGTGATGTTAGCTTTAATATAGTTCTATGGTGCCATATACGTAGGTTACGATAAAGATATCTCGCTCAATGGTCGTGATAACTCCAGGAAAGCTTTAATTGTATTTTCACTATAACTTGGTGTTGTGATATTTTGATAATGTATAAATTAAGGAATAAATATAGGGATAGGGATCTTATGATTGTGATCATACTTAACTGAGCTTTAATTGTTTTAGGGATAGTAATTTATATATTTATACGTTTGTAACCAAGTCGATGACTTTTCGGAAATGTTGAAAATAAAATAATAATTGAAAAATATTACTCTCTTTCCTTTACCAAACCCTTGATGATGAAACTCAAACAAAACAATACTGAATCAACTTTTACTTATCCTCTTCTGCTTGTTTAACGCTTTAAATTGTAATTTGAAACCAATAAGAATAACCATCTTTAACCGCTATAAAATATTAAGCGGCAACTCTGGAATCTGATGCAGTCAAAACTTGTCCGACGAGATATTAACGGGCGAGGCGATGGCGCGAGCCAACATACTTATCTTTGCTATGTATAATTCGATCCAACGCCAAGCCCAACGTTGGAACAAACATAGATTATGTATACTTAGGCTTTCATGGTGGTGCAAGTTTGCCTTTATATTGGACAGACGAGTTGGAACAACATTTGTACCAATATAATGAGCTGACATAAGACTGGTCAGGCCATACTTGGCGGACAACATTTCGTGCGCACGCGCACGTGCAGGGCCCGAGGCGAATCTCGCTACTGGGTTTTAATGGTCGTCTTTTAGCCTGTGTTTTTCTTTTTGTTTCCATTTAGTTTAATAGCCGATTTAAAAGATTAACGAGTTTAAAAAAAAGTCAAACGGTCTCGATTTATATCGATTGAATAACTGTCATTGCAATTCGTTAAAGATAAATAGTTATTAAGTGAACTATCCTTATAAAGCACAAAAACCAGACTAACAGCTACTTAAGAAAAACAATTAACACATATCATACTCACAAGTAAAGCTAGGTCGCGTATGTAGAATGATTAGTAATACATTTATATCATCAAGCAATAAAAATCATTAAATCAGAATAAAGCTGTTATCACTATGGATTACTAACTATAGCACTATGATTAGCTAGTACCTAATTATCATCATTTTTTAGCATTCAGGTTAGGTACGTCACCCTTAGTACTATAAACTAACTATATGCAAAAAAAACGTGCTGTCAATTAACTTCGTAAGAGAAATAGATCATGCAAAAATATTACTAAGATTAGTAAGATCATGTAATTATTTTTCAACGCATATCCAATATGTTGACGTCATTCACAAATAAATAAAAATAAAATATTATTATTTAATATTTTATCTGATATTACACTCATTAGTAAAATGATTACGATATAAATTAATTTTTATTTCTATTTATAAAACCAATGTCACATAAAATTATATGTATGATGCAAAAGATTATAAATTAACTTGTGCGTATACTACTTTGATGGTTGGAAAATACAATTGTCCTATAAAGTATGCAAATTCCCTACAATAATGTTACATGCAAACCTCTCTAATAATTTGGGTAGTCCAGTTTAAGCCATAGTTGCAACAAAACGCCTATTAAAGAGTGCATAGACTACCGAACAAGACAAACGACAAGCTTTTAATGCATATCATTACATTGATCAATCATATACGCTACCCCAAAAGGTTTCATACAGAAGTAATAATTTTATAGCACACTAAATCATTCCGTAAAATACTCGATATTATCGTAATACCCAATTATTATTCTGTGTAAATTCGTAATCAAGCAGTTATGTGTCAATAAAAAGCGGTCCATAAAATAAATCATGCAAAATTACAAAACAGTACTGGAAAACCTAGACGGGGTACAAGACAAGCACGTACTCTGTAAAAAGCAACCCCGGCACGTCCCAACATGTTTCAACCTGTTGCGAAGTTCACCTCAAGACAAGTTAAAACTCGCTTACAACTTTTAAATGACAAAAAATAAAAACTTTTGCACAATGCTTGAATAATCGCTTCTACTGTTATTTTACTATGGATTGATAACAATAAGCGTCTATTTATAATACGCACGTGCAATAACAAAAGCAACTTTCTTATTCAAAATTTGGTGTAAATGAATCTTGACTTACAGAACATACTCATTATAACTTATGTTTGAATTTTGAAAAAAAATCTTAACCATTCTCGAAGGAGCAAATATTACTTTAAAATTTAAATATAAATGATCCGACAACAATGATAATCAAATCCAAAACATCTTTAAAACGTGAGAAGCTGAAAACTAAAAATGACACATTAATTTGCATACTAAATTATTATAGCCGCAACTTTTACTCGACTAAAGTTATTATGTAGATTTGTATCGCTAAAACTTGATATGCTAATCGTACGCTATTGATTATAAGTCGTCGCCAGATAATACCGCTAGGCGCCCAGTTGTCATAATCAGCGAAACGTGTATAGTATACGTAGATAGCGGAGTGGTCCGGTATAATAATACCATACGCGGCGCTCACGACGATGGATCCGTGAGAAATTTCGGCAGATGTACAATTCCTTGATGCGGTACGACGAGTGAGCGCGTATCTTTTTTTTCTTCGAGCTTAATAATATAGAGTCCGCTTCGGTATCGACGACGTTTTGGGTCTCGTGACTCATCGGCGTATTGTTACCTCATGCACGTGTTCGATGCATCGGACGCTCGGGTTAGAAAGGATTTTTTGCAACCCTTATTCTTAATTCCGCAACTCTTGCAAAATTTGGGTTAAATTTTTTTTTTTCGATACTAATTTCGAATTCGGCGTGCTCTGTACACGTGCAATGAAATTGTTACATTGGAATGTTAAGAAAAAAATATTGAATATCAAAGCTTAATCATACACGTGCAAGTACTCGTTTTATTTTTGTATGATACACTCGAACAGGATTTAATTACTTTGTATTCATAATCTAAAGTTAATTAAAGATTACTGAGACGGTGAGCTAATTATTTTTCGATAACAATAAAATTGTTATAATGAATCTCTCGATCAAATGAATGAGATAAAAAGCATAGAGAGAAACATCACACGCAGAAAACATTACGGATTGGAATCGAGGTTTCTTATTATCAACTTTTAATTAAGCATTTTTAAAGAGTTTATTTTATGTTCTTAAAGGCAGCAGTATGACCGCCGGTAATAACATCTAAAAAAAGATTCAAATATCGTTCGACATACCTCTTATTCATTTGTTTTTTTCCTTCTTGTTTGTTCCGAAAATCTCTTTAAGGATTAAGCATGCCTTTTATACGTAGTTGTTTTAAGACTTTCGTATCCAATTTATTTACCCATAATAAAGTGTTAAATAAACTTCAATTCAAGGCGTTTGCGAGATATTCTTGCATATAAATTACCTTTCCTGTTATTATATTCTTGTAATGTAAGTATTATCTTACATAAATATTGTTAGTGTCATACATATTTGCTATTTTATTACACGAGGTTCTGAATAAGATAATTACAGTAAAATGTTATGGTGAGTTAATTAAAACTTTCAATTGAAACGTTTGACACACGTAGATGACGTCATAGGCATTAGCCTACAACGTCATTTTTTCAAATTAATTATTAACTGTATTATCATGATAAATACATGAATGCGATTTTTATATTAACTAATATTAAAAGAACAGTCTTAAGTATCAATTACGAAAGGCCGTAGGGCTATGTTTTGAGCTATTTGAGTGCCTTTTACGCTTATTAATAATTAAGTTTTAAATATTAATAGTTCTATCGTCACAATAGAACATATTGTACTGTCATAATTTAGATACATAAGTACAATATAAATCTTTCAATTCCAAATAAGTAAGAAGTGAAAGCTGCTTTTTGTTATAGTCTAAATATATCTTCAATTATAATATTTTGTTTTCAATTTAAAATTATAATCTCTTGTTTCGAGAAAACTTTACGCACACATATACGACGATTTGATAATAAATCTAGACAAGCTTGACATTTAACGGTGTTGCAATATTTAATTTATAATTAATGCACAAGATAAATATTTTATCCATCATTAATCTTGATAAAAACTGAAAATTAATTATTTAAAATAAAAAAATACTTAAAAGAATATTTGTCGCGGAAAAAATTTAAACTGAAAAATATATTACAAAGCATTGAAATAAAACAAATTGATAAGAATTTCATTCAAGATGACTCTTATCAATACCTCACACCTGAGCAATTGTTCTGTTGAGTTGATGAGGTCATCGTGTGTATTCAGATGATAAATGCGATCAACGCTATGAGCTGGCACTATTATTATTAAGGCGACTGTTTTTTTTTTTCATTTTTTTTAATTTTTCTTCACTTAACTTTTGCGTCCATGCCTTTTTTTATTTACCTTTTTGGAACATAAGGTTAATATTTTTTAATATTTTATATTTATGATTACATTGTTCTTACATTATTAAACATTACGAACAATCTATATATACCATTCTTCAGAGTTTTTTTTTTAAATAAATGCTTTTACTTTTTTCTTCAACTAGGTACTCCTGAAATATCCTGCTAATTTTGATGGCCCAACCTATTGATAGAAAAAAATCCTTTTTTTTGAGAATTATTTAGGAATTTATTAACTGCTTGAAATTAAACTCTCTTAAAGAGTGTTTCCGAAGACTGTTTTTAAAGACCAAAAGGCAATTATTTTCTGTCAGGATAGATTCATCCTTAGAGTTAATTCTCCCTGAAGACCTAAATATACTAAAAATAAAGAATTTAATTAAGACTGACAATTTATTGTAAATTATTTGTTGGTTTACTACTTTTTTTAATTCAATGTAGCGTTTGACTCCTTAATCAAACTAAACAAATATCGTGACTCATGCTTTCGGCTGTTCATAATATATTTACACTGAACAATTGAAAATATTCAATATTATTTGCTTCGGACTACATCATCGTGTATTTACAAGTTAATAGTGACGATTTAATTTTTATGAGAGTCATAAGTAAAATCACAAATCGAAAAAAATAGATTATGTATCTTTCTATGAAGACACATCCTTGTCTTATGTCGATGCATTTATATTCATAGAAGCATTAATAACACTCAAAGTTCACTGCACTTATAAACAAATTAAAATAAAGCAAAAATCTACATTGCTTTAGCACTATAGTGATTTAACAACGATTTTTTTATATTTAGCACCAAATACACTAACACTAACACTAACACTTTAACCACTAAAACTTTGAACAAAACTATCTTCTGCACTTCTTTAAGTCACTGATTTTAATTCCGCGAAACAAGTACCGTTACTTCCTGTTAGAGATCACAAAAATAACTGAACAACTAACGGTACGAAGGCAAAAATTTATACAAGATTCACCCTCAAATTACTTGCAAAATCACGGTCTTTCCCACGGACCCCAATGCCTTAAACTTTGACCTAAAGATGGTATTGTTCATTGAACAATTGTCTCATACTTCCGACTCCCCTTAGCTTATCGTTCACCCCTTATCATTGAACGTGACTCACGGTTAGTTCCGACTGTTGCCGCTAGATGGCAATGTTTCACAATCAAATAATTTTCATTTTCCGTGACCTTATTCATTTATTTTTTAATTAATCAATACATTCATTAGATTTTTTTGTTTTTATTTAATATAAGTAGTTATATGTTTATAGACTCTTTAAATTTATATCAAATGTTCTAAAAAATTACATTCTCAAATAATATTATATATAGTAAAACCTCTAACGAGTTTTAAAATTTAAACAAATAATACTTAATAGGACTTGAAGAGATTACAATAAAGCGAACTTGATTGCAATCATGTCCGTCAGCGACTCGTGCTGCGCACGCGCTGCTATTTAAATAGTAGGTAATTATCCGAACTTGTCCTTTTTAAGCCAAACTGATTTTAAATTGTTTAATGATAGAAATAGTTAACTTACGTGTATGTATGCTTTAACGAATATACATACTTTGACGCATTTACATTTGTGTAATATTAAAAAAATACTTATTATTATAATATATTGCATACGACAATATTTTATATATAATTTAAAAATAGAAGGTTAGTATAAATTACAGTATATTGTTAATCCAAATTTATTAACGAATAAATACAAGTCTTCGAGATATCTTCAAGAAGTCTAAAAATCTAACTGTGGACGTGTGTAGGTATCATGCACATCTTAGTTTTGTATAAAAAATAACAATAACAAATTGAATATACGAAATTTGAGCTCAAAAACAATTGAATGTTAACAACCTCATTTTATTTTGTATCTAAAGCAATTAATAAAAATTGAACCAAAAAAAATGTTAAATGTCACTGTCAAAAATAATGCCCAAGGCGACAACAACCAAAAGCATAATCATCATCAAAAGTTGATAATTCGAACAATTTCCAATTTCATAATTGGCATACAAGATAATGTATGACGGCGCGGACGCCCGGTGCTCGGGCCGTGGGAACTACGACAGTTGCGAGCGCGCCACCTGCCTTCCTATAAAACACTTCGAAAATTCTAATTTAGAACGATTTATCTGACCTTAATTTCTGTTATTTGATAAGTTATGCAGACTGAAGTTATGATATTGCAATACATATTAAAAAAAAAATCATATCAAAATCAAAATTTTAAAAATAATACAATCCTCGCAAAGGCTATTTAATAATGTAAGTTTCAGTTTAATTTCATAAGTGATTGAATTATGAAATAATAATTTTCATATTTATTGTATCCAAAATGCACCGAATAATCCTGAGGTGAGTAACAAAACGTCAAGATTATACCGGTTTCCTTATCATTTACCAGATCGTCCATAGATCCGCTAAGTCCGAGCGTTTTTTGTGCACGCGTCGCCCTTCGCGCGTAAATGTTCCCGTTCGCGCCATATGTCGCGTGGAGCGTGGGAACGTATACAGAAAATACGCAATGTGTGCTCGTGTTTTCTCGACTGTCAGAGCACGGCTGCAGTGGGGCGACACGGAATATACATTTAACCTCCTTCATTATAGAGTTCTCTTTTCAAATTTCGACAGCTCTGTTTGTTGATAAATAAAAATTTAAATATAAAACCTCTATAGAAAGATTTAAGGTCGGTTTTGGGATAGGCGCGCCTGATACGTATCTTATATCCGCACATGCCCCATTGATTTAACGTAGACCAAGTATGCGTGAAAACATTGTTTATTTAAAGAAACTTATTTGTATAGAGTTATATAAAAATTTAATTAAAAAAATATGTTTATTTTAATGAAATCGTTAAACGATAAAAATATTTAACTAAAAACGTTTTTTCGAATATTATCAAAAATATATTGTTAGAATTAAATAATGCATTGATATTTTACATCATAATTTATTGTAATATAAATAAACGATTGAATTAACCTAAAATAGAAATGCTATAACTTTTAATGATACATATAAATATTGATATGGCAAGAAAAAGAAAAAAATGCAGAGGGGAGACGCGCAACTGGCGCGAGCGAGCGTGGGAACGCGACCAGTTTTCAAATAGGTAAAGAACGCCTTAGAAAAGGTGCAATTCCTTTTTTTGTCCGAGACTTTTTATTTCTAATGGCAGCCGTATGTAGAAGAAGCGGTGAGTGAAATTGGAAATCGGAACCCGAGGAATTCGTTATTTGGAGATAAGATATTTAAACGCGTTGCAAAAAGTTTAACAAAACGTGAGGTTTTTTTCCATCTTTAATGAAACTGTAAATCGTTTTTTTACGTCAATATTTCGAGCAGAAAACTGCAGGGCAAAACTGTAAACCGTGTTGTATTCATACGTATTTTTATAGGCTTATAAAATTATTATTTATTACTTTTTAAGTTAATTTCATTATTTTCATTAAGATATGTTTAGATACAATTAGCGATAGGTACATCTCCTAATGTTAGGTATAACTATCTCTAAAAAAATATTTACGTCACGGTCATGTATAAAAATGTCAATACGATTAACAAACAATATCATTTCAATCAATACATTTTCCACAAAGTATTCCACACTTAACCCCAGAATGCATCTGCCGTTACAAAAGAAGCCCCCGCATTATGCCAGCACGTATTTTTTCCTGACCTCGGCCTTTATGCCCAAGGGGCGAATCGTGGGAACGATCTTGCACAATCCACCGTTTCCTTGGCCATATGCGACAGAAAAAAGTGCAATTATTTATTCCCCCTCGAAGAAAAGGGGAGTTGTGAGAACGTGACCTAACAATGCGCTTCCTGGCTTTCGATACACAATCTCACTTCACTGCCGAAACGTAATTCTAACCCTTAGCGTACATACACAAAGATACCACATTCCGATAACCTGTGGCTTGTGTTCGATGTTTTACAAATAATCTTAAATAGTTGTTACAAAAAATTACTTGTTAGTCTAATTTAAACTCAAATGATATTTTGCATAGAGTTCAAACTATTTTGCAGTTGGTTTGCATGCGATGTTTACGAGTAACAAATGGATAGTTTCTTCGGTATAGCATGATGTACTTTGAATAGAATTACGCGTGACCTTTGGATGGGTGATTGTATGAAAACGATAATCGATCTTGCGCCGTTAGACGTACAATTCTATTGAAATGTTAAATGGTCGTACGTGAAGGTTTCAATTTACCAATTATAACTTATTATAAATTTAATTGTCATTTGAGAAATCAGTATGTCGTTATAAATAATTTTACAATTTATTTATGAGTGAAATGTCATGACTGTTTATTTCATAACATTAATGTTATATAAACAAATCAGTAATGTAATAATAATCTCAGTTAAATCATTATTCAATACATATGTAGGTATATGCGTATGTTACAGCATAGGTAGTGCAACAGTAGTTTAGAAGTTTCCATGTTAATTAACGGCACAAGATAAAGATAAGGTTTACAACACTGTCCTCTATCATGATGGTATGTGACACTATCACAATGTATTGAGCTAAATTGTGTTTTGTTGCTGAAACACATTACATAACTACACTTGAGCCCTATATATTACACGACAGTAATGAGCCTCACACTACATCTAGATATATTCAAGTATATGACAGGTAATACAATTTTGGTGTTTAAAAAACATCCCTAATAATATCATAATCGGCCCGTGTCTGCCACACTTGACACTTCGGGGTTGGGGTTCGTTGTGCAACAGGGCGTAATGATTATGATACTTTTAATCTAGAAATATATTATAATATACCTATTAATATATTTCGAGTATAAGTCTTTTTCTTTTTCTTATTTAGCACGTGTAGATTTCACGTAAATGTTAAACTTATTGTTTTCGACATAAATATTTAAAATCCTTGCTTCTCGTCTTACAGTATGATTTAAGAAATATTTATCATTATATCATTCGTTATAATTAAGGATTAACAAGCTATTTGCCTCCCCCTACAAAAAAAGAAATGTTTTTGATAAAATACAATGTTCTCAAGAACACACATAACATTTATCGTAAAATCCCAAACTGCAAAGCTCATATTTAATTTGTTTTTTTCCTTTATTACCTCAGAAATCGTGGAGAATAATTAACCTAGACTCTATCAAACAACCATTATTTGCATATTACAAGAACAAAACAAGGTTTTGCATATGCGTGTAAGAATAATTGCTAAAGTCTTATTTATGCTAAACAGATACTAGGAAAAGACAAGGTATTTGAATTCAATCTTACATTGAAACATTAGGTACGGAAAATACCATATACATTATTTTTACACATTTTCATTAAAATGTACTGCATGTTAAATAAACAAAATTCTCTGATAACAATAAAAAAGTGCATAAATTACAAAAAAACGCTGTCTTTTCGTTTTATCTACGCCTCACGTGACTTTCTACAAATTATGCCCATACCGTCTTCTTAATATCAGTTGTAGTTCCCAATACACTTAAATCAATGACAATAAATATCTCAGAAGGCTATAAAATAGCCACACATTGCGTAGGAAGCAAACTAGTTTCTTAAACAACATTTAAATCAGTTACTAAACGTGACTATTTCCAAACCTTAAAAAGTATTTGGCGCAAAAAATGCTTTGGAAAACTAATTCGAATCTTGAAATTTGAATTATAAAAACCAGTGAAACAATACATTGTTTGTTTAAAAAGAAGTAACGCAATCCGAGCAACTAAGTTCTGTCAAGTATTTATCGACGGACAATTGCGGTCGAAGACGGTTTCATATCAGAGTAAGGCACAGGCTTAAAAGCATTACTCAATCCGAGAGAGTTACCATTTCCGCCACTTTCATTACCACGAAATCTTCAAACAGCGTTTTGCAATTGGAACGTGCTGTGCGGGCATTCGGGCACTTTATTTCATTGGCACGAGTGTCCGGAGTAGAATCACGCGCGGGGCGCGGGCGCGGGCGCGGGCCGGCGGCTCGAGCCCGCACCGTGGGAACGCTCTGCCTTTAACGTGTCGCACGTGCTCGAGACGCTACTACAATCGAAGCGAGACAGAGCGAGACGGAGAATGCAACCTTTAAACGCGAGATAAGGACACGCGAAGAAAGGAAAAAATGATACGACAATAAAATAACAACAACCAACGATAATAATTTGTGAGCGTTCGAATTCAAATACTTCGCTCGAAAACCGTGAAAAGGACGCTGCGTGTTTGGAGAATAAAACTGTAATGTAGGAGATGATTTATCGCGGAGGTGTTGCTGGCCGAGCTCGTTGCTACTGTTTATGCGTTGTTATTTCGCAACCAAGAGCCGGCTATTGTAATTTAGCGCTGTATTAAATCGAATGTAAGCCGTTTATTGATGTCGCATTAACTGCTCGGCGAATATAAAGTGCGGGTTCGGTCACTTATAAAAATATGGCGACGTAACGTAATCTTATGTTATAGTAAACGTAAAGGAGGTGTTTATAAAAAATGCCACCTCGGTCGACCTTTAGCTTGTCATGTGCGGGAGCATGTGACTTGAATCTCGGCGTCGGGATCAACTTTCACGGCTCGGGTTTCTTGCGAACGGGCACATTTGGCGACCACACTGACCCCGAAGGCGACCAAATGTCGCAAAAAGTCTGCCATTAAGGTTCTAAAATCAATCCGCCGTAAAATAACCGACCTGGAAATCCTACCCGTATGCCGTGATTCATAATTTAGCGTAAATTATGATCTCGCGCGTAAATAATGTGTAATTTTGAGTGTTTACTACACTCTGAAACTAGACGATATACAATCAAAAGAACACTTTAGGTCTGTTGTTACAGACCGGCACATCACAGCAATAGGTATATTTTTTAATTTCAATTTGAAATCAGTATATTGATTGCATATAAATAACTATCTATAGAAGGATAGCTCTTTTCTCATTTCTAATCAAATCACATACGTAGAGTAAAAATAGTAAGTCAAATATAATACAACATTTCGCATATATATTAACCACTTTACACGAAATAAATATCAAGCCGAATAAAGTATAAGGTGACGTAACATAAGAGTTATTTTTTTTTAAATCTCTGTAACATAATCGTCCCATCCGGTCTTCGACAACCCGATTAATAGACTGACCTACATGGTGGACAATCTCTGTTCAAAGAAAAATAACACATTATGCAAATATGAACTTTAACACATTCAAATAAGATTTATATTATGTTATTTTTAGAACGTCTCAAATGTATTGAGAGATGGGATGAGCAATTTTTATTGTTAATTCAACTATAGGATTCATTGGGTTGAAATAAACTAAATAGCGAACATCCGGGGTGTCTATTGACGTAGTGGCCAGTTCATTATCTTGTATTGCATTGTTAATAGGAAAATAACTTCTTCAGAAACAACCTTTATCTAACGTAAGGAGGCACGCAATGGCAAAGCAAGCATCTCAATGCATATTTAGAAGTGTTATTTGATACGCCAGTAATAAAAAAATTGTGACGATCTGTCTATGGGCCAGTACATCTTTTATTATTGATCAAAAACGGAAAGGATATAATTATATAAATTGTTAGCAGTAAAAGTTTTATTTACTAAACAGCACCAAAGTTTGCGTAAAACTTCCTCATATAAAATAAAGTAGTAGGTATACAATTTACTCGCAAGACTGACCCTCGCACTATAATACATAAATTATACTTTTTAAAGATGTATACACAGTTTACGGTTCTGTTATTTCAATAAAAGAGTGAAATTTTCCTCTGTGTCACTTTTAATAAAGTTGAGTTGAAAAATGCAATTTACAATAAAACATGTATTGCAAATTAATATAATTTCAATCCTTCATCCCTTTTTCCCGCCAACAGTTGCAGAGTATCATCCATCAATCCCAAAATGTTATCTACTATCACTAATTATATGATTACCTATATAGTTATAAAAGGATATTAACCTATTAAAAACTTTTTGGTGCTGGCATTCTATCCACTAAACAGTATCTGCTTCATAAAAAAAAATTATTAATATAACAAAATCTTAATCTTAATCACATTTAAATAAAAAAGCAATGTCTTAAAAATAAACTTACTTAGAAGCTATATAATATAATAACATTTATTTCTCAATCCGCGTATACATAATATTGATTCAACTTATACGATGAAAATGATTCTATAGAGGCGATTGAACTTTGATTTATCTATGTATAGAAATCGAGATATTAAAATCTTGTTTAAAAGAAATCTAGCCTTGATTTAGCTGGTTTATCCGCAATGCATATTCAAATAGACTTGCCAGATAAGGTTAGCTACTATTATACATAAAGCGATAGGATTCACGATATAAAAATATGTTAAAATCTTTATAACCATATTACAAGGACTAATAGTACTGTTTATATTTAAAAAAACATTCCTTACTAAAACTTTGGGTTCTTCTTCATAATAATTCTTTTAAATTTATAGATTAAAATTAATATTTTCGCAAGATTAAACATTTATTGAATCAAGGCATCTCGTCGCATGTATATATATAAAGCTAAAAAAAGAATGAATAATTTATTTAGCAAATATCTTTTTTTAGCTCACGGTTAATGTTGCTTGAATAAAATTAATTTATAATGAATTAAATTAAAGTACACAATTGCACATGTATTTTTCAAGTCATTTGTTACTAATGATCAGTTTATTCTGGGAGTGCACTTAGAATTTAATTAATATTACATTGGCGAGCTTTAATTGTAACTTCTGACTTTTTTCAGAGCTACGAAGCTACGCGCTACGCAATCTATCCCTTAAACTGTCTCACTCTTGCTTGCTATCGCTAGCTCAGTCTCGCACGTGCAGTGCACGCGTGTCGTGCGTCTCACTCACACTTCCTGCGCGCGCGCCTCCCGCCCGTCAGCTCGACTGTGGGAAAAGACGGCAGGTGTTATGCGGGATCGTGAACAACCACGCATTACCATTCACATTATTCAACAATAAATAATAATAATAAGAAGCCGTGGAGCGAGTGGCGAGCACGCGCAGCTAACACATACTAATGGGTGACGGACGCTTGTGTGTGTGCGAGGCTCGAAGATTTAGCTTCGTGTGAGTGTCTTATGAGATATAGAGGCTCTTGGACGTTACATTTTTTTTAATACTACAGTTCGTGTGGGCGGGCGCGCGTCACGGATTTAACATGAGATTAAGTTTTCTTGATTGTTTTACAATATATCCTATTCGAGTCGGTGGCTGATTGATTTTCTATACCGACGAACAGATAAGCTGCTTTAGTAGTCTATTTATTTTATGCGATTGGAGCTGTAGTCGTATCTGAAATAAAGACGATCGTTTGATGTTTGTTTTTAAAAAATCATTATAAAACGCATACAAACATATGACTATAATAATTAGTAGGTAAGACATTTTTAATAACATACAATTGTCAATTTGAAACTCGTCATTAGAGTGGCGTCTTTGACATTTGATTTGCATACTCGCTAGTGAATGAAAACGTTGACACCGTCTTTCCATTCAACTTGAACATCGTTAAGTGAGAATGAATTCGTTTATAACGCATTAAAATTTTATGATATACCTTAGGCGACATGTGTAATGTAATTTAAATAGCGTGGGAGTACCACTTCCTTATACTGAGGTATCGGGACAAGGTGTTTTCGATCTATGAATAAGATAAAATCAGTGCACAGGTCGCTGTCTTGTGATATTCATTTCAAATAAAATTATTACATTTATTTATGACCACAGCATTATATATTATAATCAGTCCATGAAGACAAATACCGTATCCTTTTTATTCATCATTTATTTAAAAAAATACATAGTAATAGTAGTTGGTATTTTTCTAACATTTCAGATCAGTGTATTTCACTTTTCCGAGCGATATTTACTTTGACTATCAAGTAGCGAATAGTAACTTACTATAAATACATTAAATGGAATTCAACGAGCAATAAAACAGACGAAGTATTGCTATCAATATGAATAAAATTTTCACTGATCGCCTACGTAACAATAAAATTTAAACAGTTATATCTTAATAATACATACTAACTCAAACCGAATCAGGTCCGCCCCTAAGCACAACAATCTCTCAGGTGTAAACAGTATTGATAATCTCACCTCCCCTATTAATATTCTGTCAATATACTTTATTGTACACCACAAACATTAAGTAAATAGGTACATAAATGCTAGGACTGAAAAAATAAAAATAATACTAAAAAATAAAAAGAATAATATATGTTTATATAAAACATTTGATGTGTTGTACAACCGGTGGACTTATGGCTAATTAGCCATCTCTCAAACAACCCAATATTTCAATGGTCCAATTATGATGGTCCAAGTATAGGGCATCATCCGTCATGTTATTCACACCTTGGATTAAGTCAGGACTGAAGCAAATTACACCAGGAACAAAATGTGTACGCATAATTTCGTAATGATCACTGACCTTAATCAGCATTTTAAGACACTCATAAACACACATATATTATTAAAAATAGCTCAATTAGCATTAATATGTGCAAATAAGTAGTCATCGCGATTCTATATTTAAAACAAGAATATGTTTTAGCATTTTCAAGGTTAATTAGATACAACAGTGTTCCGAGATCTTAAATCTAATAGGTATATTCTTGCGACAGATCTGCGTTTATCCTTTTAATTTATAATATTCTTAATATATATTCAATATATTAATCTTTTAATTATTAGCAATTTTATCCACGTGTATTATCAGTTTGCATAATTTAAGCCTCGATATCTTTTCGTATAATTACGCAATTAGTTTTAAGAGGTTTTATTATGTCTAAATATCTAGCCACCCGGAATTTTCCGTGATTAAAAATAGATTTTTTTTTCAATATCTTTTATCTATACATACAATAAAATTGGAGTGTCCATTTGTAGCTGGAGTATCATTTAATGTTTCATCACTATGGCGCCAAGATGAGTGACTTGCAGTTTACAATGAAATGTAATCCTTTCATAGGTGTCGAAATTCCTTATGATTTTGAATAAACAAGAAGGTTCGCGGCCCACTAAACTAGTCCATAACAAAAAAACTTTTAAGGAAAATTTAATGAAAAATAATCATACAAAATACACACTTGCTGAGTGAAATAAAAACAAGCGTCATTCACTTACTCATTCACGTTGGTCTCTCGTAATTATAACACTTGAGTTGATAATGAGGCATGTGTGAGAACCGCGATTACTTAGTAATGCTATGTGAAATACCGTTACGATTCAGCAAAAAACATAAACTGCCATCACTAAAGCATCCTTTTTTACTTTCGTGTAGCCTTTCTACGCTTGATTACGAGTAGAAGAAATTTTATAAAATTCTCTGATATGAGTCAATTTAACCAAATATCAAAAACGTTTGATATTTTAATTACACATATGTTTTATTGTATTATTAATAACTATTATCAAGGTCAAACGATTTATACATAATGCCGCATAAAGGTAATTACTTCTATATTCAAAATACATGATTTAATTTGATAGTAAATAAAAAAAGCAGGATTTTTTAAGTTTTACGACATCAAAAAAATATGCAATATCTATTAACAAATTATTGTTTATGTTACACGCGTAACAAAATTTTATTTAACGCCAATGTATTATATAATAATATCTATAAATTTTATTAATAATGATACCTATATTTAAATATATTTTTAAGCGAAATGAAATGAATATATCCAATTATACCTAATTAAAGCTATCAACGTCTGACAAGAAACGTGTTCAATCATTTCCTACGTTCGTCAATAAGTGGCATTTTATTTAATAAAAGTAACAGTTCAACAGAACATAATTTAAATAAGCATTTTAAACTCTAAACCATTTAAATAAGGATTAAATTTAAATAAATGTTGTGTATTAAAGGTAAGTGGTTTGCATGTAGTATAAGATAGGGATGTCAATCGAAAAAGAAGGAAACAGAATGATTTTTAAATCAACCGATGAGTATATAGCAAGAAGTTCTTATACCCGATATACAAGTTACCAATTCGAGCATGTAATTATATTAATAAGAAAAACATCGGTAAGAAATCATAGTATGCGTCAAATCCTTAATTGTGTAATACGCAGACTGTTATGGAGCAACGTATGTAAATTTAACTCCAAAATAAAATGATAAAGAATAACTTTAACGATCGTTTAAATAACTGAACTAAGTAAAAACTTTTAATGTTGTCTAAATAATTATTTTTATTAATTGCAAGAATGTCTTTACCTTACATAATATAATTTGCTTAACACTGATTACATATTAATGTAAGGCGAAGGAATAACTAATTAGCAGTTGCTACCTGCATGGGTTTCGCAGAGCTTACCACCAAGGAAATGAGGAATTGAGTACTGAATGATAAAAGCGATTAGCAATGAAACTAACGAATGGATCAGATGTTTGCTTGAGAAAACATACAATGCTAAATATATATTATTTTCTGTCCATTACTATTTCCTTCTATACATTTATGTTTTTACATAACATATTGTATCGTAACACTTGTCTAGATAAACGTACAGCTATAACTTGTTTTCGTAATCTTTTAGATTATATTTGATAGTTTGCAAAATGAAAACCATAAAAAAACGTTTTGACAGTTAGCTGTCATATTATAATTAGAATATAAACCTTTCAAAACATGATTTCATGTAGCAGTTATACTGACCAAATTATAATATCGTGTATAGGTATATATCGTATATATATCGATTATATATAATATGTAAATAGTATAGACAGTACATAAGTGTATATGTTATTATTGTAGAATACACAGATCTATGCTAACACATTAATGAATAAAAGTTTTGTATTTTATATAAATACATATTATCTGTGTAGTTATGCATCTGTCATCTCGAGTAACACACGTCACAAAGCGCGGGAAAATAAAATATAAAAATTGGCGCGCGATGAAGATTTTGTGTGAACAGCGATAATTAAATATAATATCTACTTAATCTAATTGATAAGTCGACCTTATATTTGAACATTACAATAATCTCCGTTTAATTGGTTCGTTGGACCTTAACAGACCTTATACAGTTGCAAGATATGTCCCTGAAATGATGACTATAGTAATATTAGTGAACAAAATAATGTTACTTGGTAGTACAGCTTTGTGCAAGTCAATCTGGGTACCACCCAGTCACCGACCAGTCTACTGCCAGGAATCCTTAGTATTGTTGTGTTCCGGTATATAACTGATAATCTTAGTTCCCGAGGTTGAGGACGTTTGCTAATTGCAGGAATGGTTATTATCTGTTACAGAGCCAATGTTAAGATTGCTATATGTGATCACTTACATCAAAAGGAGATACCCTATTTTCATATCCCCCTACCAATATCATAAAAAATATAGTGCAAAACACCAAATGTACATACAATTAATAGCTAAAGTTAAAACCATTTTAAGTTTAATCTCTCAATCCAAGTCATTAATATACACAGAGTAGTTTAAAAGGAAATAAATAATAAAAAACCGATATGCAATAGTTAGGCTATAAACTAATCAGGTATAACTATCTAGAAACTTCATTATTTCAAATAGTCAATTTATTTTTTATCCTCACGAGAGGAAATGAGAAAAATAATGAGCAATCAAAGTATTACATGCGTTAGCGACTCATAAATAAAACACGCACTATGTCTTGGAGCTGGTTATGCCTTTTAATACGACGACTTAGTTTTACATATTACACGTAATGAGGCTAATATTATAAATGCAAAAGTAACTCTGTCAATCTGTTACCACATAATGACTACGCCGTTAAATTATAATTTAATTGGACCAGGAGGTATCTTGGAGACTTGGACATACTTTACTTTATGAAATAATTAGGCGAACAAATGATCTACTTGATGGTGTCCACTTCCCCTTAACATTGGCGCTGTATGTATTAATCATTATTTTCAACGAGTCGAGATGGCCCAGTGGTTAAAACGCGTGCATCTTAACCGATGATTGCGGGTTCAAACCCAGCCAAGCTCCACTATATATATGTGCTTAATTTGTCTTTATAATTCATCTCGTGCTCAACGGTGAAGGAAAACATCGTGAGGGAACCTGCATGTGACAAATTTCAAAGAAATTCTGCACATTCTGCCGCATTGGAACAGCGTGGTGGAATAAGTTCCAAACCTTCTCCTCAAAGGAAGAGGAGGCCTTTAGCCCAGCAGTGGGAATTTACAAGCTGTTGTTGTTGTTGTTGTTGTTCAACGTCAAACGCCACCAACTTTGGAAACTAAGATGTTGTGTTCCTTCTACCTGTAGTTACACTAGCTCACTCATCATCAAACCAGAACACAACAATACAAAGCTAAACATAAGCAATAGAAGCATAGTAATTACAGAATTAAAGGAAAAAAAATAAATTAGAATTAAATGCAGTCGCGATGAATGGCTAGTTGGATTGTGATAGGAACACAGGCGCCGATCTACTATGGAACTCATTAAAACAACAAACAACTACTTACGCCGCGACACCGATCGGCTGTAATTGATATTTTTTTTATATTTTTTTTAAGTTTCAATAAAAAAAATTACAAGCTATGTTTGTAGTGGTAAAACAAGTAAATATGAATAGGCTTACATCTCACAACACATAATAATAATTGGATTAAGTAATTTTTTCTCTTACGTTCTTATAAATATATTTTCAATATAGTTTGTTTTGTAAATATATTCACGAAAAATTCTTATACAACTCGTACATTATAAAATCATTGAATTCACAAAGTCGGCTATATTAAAAACATTCAAGGACATTTACGGAATGGGTAAATGCATGCAATTATAATTTTTACTATGCGAGTACATACAGTTTGTTTAAAGTAAAACTTAAATGTTATGTAAATCAGTCATGACAAGGAAATAGTGCGCTTGTGCGTCAAATGAAATGTAACTACAGACAGAACCTAGAAATAAACTTAAGTATTGAGTACCAAGCGATCTTATTTATCTCTATCTAAAAACTACCAATAACTACAACAAGTAATGTATAGATACTAAGAAAAATTTTAAATTAGAAAAAAACTAGTCAACATTAATGCTCTGAAGAAATGAAGACTTTGTACGTAAAATATCACTCTATAGGCACAAAACAACTATTATAATAAAATAACAGCGCAGATTCACAACAACAACAGTCTGGTAATTTCCCACTGTTGCCCTAAGGCTTCCTCTCTCTTTGAGGGCTTGGAGCATATTCCGCAAGCTGTTCCAATGCGGGTTGTAGTACAACTATGGTAGAACTTCTATGAAATAAGACAGTGCCAGTTTCCTCACGATGTTTTCCTTCACCGCCGAGCACAAGATGAATTATATATACAAAGTGTGTTTATTTGCATTACACATGAATGTTCAGCGGAGCTTGCCTGGGTTTGAATCGCCGCAATCATTGGTTAGGTTGCGTTTCACCTCCTCTCGGCTATCTCGGCTCTCCTCTGCTGCAGATTTGCTTAAACACAATCTCAAACCTATAAAATTTGAATACTTATAACTGAAAATATTTTGTATCTACACTAATATAGTAGATATCAAGTCTTTTTTAACTTCTATCGTTGACGATGTGAGTAATCCTTTTTCAAAATGTTGGTAAAGCCCGCAATGATGCGGAAACAATACCTATACATTTAATTTAAATATAAAAAAGAAATTTATAAATGTATTGATAATCTTCGTGCATATATTTTTCTAACTATGGATTTGATTTGATTCAGATGAAGCAAAAGTTAATTAGTTATATGAGATTTAATTGTACCCGTCTAGGTTAATTAGAGGCTACGTAGCTACACTACTCAACATATTTTTTGAAACATTAAAATTTCATATTATTTTACTTACAGCTTTGAATTTAATTGTATGGTGATAAAAAGTGTGTTCATTACCATTAATGATAACATGTTATTATGATACATAATGTAAAAACAGTTTAAAATATGTATACGTAGGTACGACACTATGGTATATTTACAATTAATGAACAATACTGCAACATGAAATATTCCATATTACACTTATAATTTAATAAACAATTGTTATTAATCTATACATATAATAAAATTGAAGTGTCTGTTTGTAATATTAAAATAGCCCTTTTTTACTCAATGCTTATGTATGTATACACGGTACGTATATGTACCACACAAAATAAGATTTTTTAAAAATGTTGTCTGTCTGTCTGTCTGTTTGTTCCGGCTAATCTCTGGAACGGCAGAACTGATTTTGACATGACATTTTAACTGATGTAATAAGGAGTACCTTAGAGGTGACAATTTTTTTTTGTTTTAATTCAAACGCGTACAATGTCGCGGCACAGCCAGTATATAATAAAGCCTGTTTTAAATTGTATTAAACGAAAACGCAGTTTAACTTGCTGACAATTTTAATGCGTAAAACCTTAATACGTCGACTTTAAAGTTATAAATTTTTGAATTGGTTTATTTCTGTGTGTAATTTTTATGAGGAGCCTATACATCCGCTTGGTACAAACGCAAAGCCCTTAACACCTAATTAATACTTTACGACCGTATATAAAAACATTATTTTTAAATCCGGTGAATTTAATTGAGAAACAGATCGCGGCCGGTTATCATTATTCGGTGCGACGACATAAATCAATATATAATTATATATTTTAAGTACCTAATCATATTTCCTATCCAAGTTACTTGTGGCGTTTTGAAAACATTAAAGAATTTGACTTATTTGTTGAATCTGATTCAACAATAAGTACATATGCAATTTCATAAATATCATGATTGACATGTAAATATTATATTAACGTAAATTACATATTCATATGACTTATAGTAAACACTTTATTTGAATGTTAAATAAAATTCGCTTTATGAAATTATGATTCAAAAGGATTGTTACGAGATTATTGTCGATAGTCATACTTATTAAACTATTTCGTTCTATTGGGTTCAGACTTAATCTAGTCGAGAATTAACTTATAATAACGGGTAATGACACCGCAACGGAAGTGTTACATGAATTAGATGTCAATTTGAAAACTTGCGTTGACCACAGATCGAGTCGCACCTGCTCCTTAATTAATGAGATCATAAGAAAAAAATGATAAGTACCTCTTAGTGTAACTATCTCCGTCATCAGATCGGTGCAGTGACTTACACTTCCTCTGCATGGTCCACATCAATAACTGTTATTAATTGAAATGTTTCTTAACTTTTTGGAATTTGTTACGAATGTTTTTCTTTGATACATCTAGTTAGATGCTACCTATTACTTCATGTAACGTTGATTAGTATTGTTCTGTTCCAGGGAGGGAAAGCCAGTGTAATTAAAACCACAAAAGATATTCTAAAAAAGATTTTAGTTGCCAAAGCTACAAGCGCATTGCTAATGTAAGGAATGGTCAATATCTCTACTACACAAGTTGCAATTAAATAAAATATTTGGTCCCATCTTCCAGTCTGCCTAATTAATTTAATAAAATAATAAATATGATATTTTAGGAATTGTTTTATAGTTGTAGATAAGAAGGAACGCTCGGTACCAAAGAGTTTGTAATAAATGTCTTAACCTATAATAAAAATAAACTTCCGAGACACTTTCCAAGTAAAATATCTAGTTTATCTTAAACGCTACAAAATTTATCGTAATTTTATTTCGAACAATTAAAAAATTTTGCTATACATTCAATAATTAAATTAAAACTACTAATAAAATAAGCATAAGATTCAATATAATAATATAGTACCTATAGCTGCCATTCCAAAGCGCAAGCGCAGCGGCGTTGTTAATACAAATTATGTTTACAGTAATTATAGAAAATTCTTAATTAAGTATTATTAAATAAATTGAAAAAGGATAGAATCGTAAAACTAATTAATTAACCACTAAATCGATAGTAAGTCGACAATGATACATTTTGAGACGTAAGCCGGCTACAGCTGTATTACATTAAAATCACAATTTACGACAAATACTTTTAACAACTTTAAAGGAATTCCAGATATAAGTACTACTTATACATTAATTTAATGTAATTCCTTACCGAATGATAATTAAAACGGAAACATATTTAACCGCCATGAAACTTAAATTATCTAAAACTTTACACCTCATCCTGTTTAATATGTATCCAAAATTATTAATGAATTGAAATGAAAGCAGAATACATTATTTTTTATCATGAATTAAAATAAAAGAACAAATAAAATAAGATTGAAAGTAATGTCTTTGGTATCCTATATTTTATCTACACTAATAGCCAAACTTCTTTTTTAAATAGGTAATCTTTTATTTTAACTCTATTGGCGGCGTGAGTACATAGTACAGGAGATAGAATAAATGATAACTATGTATTCTGTTAGGAAATTTCAACTTTGTAAATGTATTAAGTACGTAATCAAGTGCGTCAGACATGTTTTTGCTCAGACAGACTTCTTAACCAAACTAAAAACAAATAATAAAATTTATTTATTAATAAAATCAAGTCAAATAGATACGACAAAGGTAATTAGCCCTTATAGATAAATAAAGATAGATTTTAATAAATGAGTTAAACCGAAAGGTAAAAAAAAAACACGACATTAATGATTACTGTTACAATCATTTCGAAATAAAGGTCATTGTACTCAGAGTCGATATCTAGAAAAACAGATAAACGCATACCTCAATAACAATTTGTCCTCTCACACCCACCCCGTATCGCGTGGTACCCAGCAATTTCCTCGATAAGATCGTATGGACATCTCTTGACCAGCTACCGTTCCCAGAGGCCAAATAACATGTTATTACGTTGTAACTGATCAACGATACGCCTTATTCTGCTCTGAATTTATAATCTACATTTCTGAATGTGTGTTCAGTGCGAAAAATAAATGAATAGACGCTGTGGTTAAACATAATAACTTTTAACACCTTTATTGTATTACAAATAAAATAGTAAAATACAATTGATGAATATTGTGTCATCTTACTAACAATAACTTACAAATATAGATACTTATATTCTTATTTAAAATATAGATTATTTCTCAGGTAATATAGCGTTTTGATCCTAAGTAGTCCGACCTAAATTAATATAAGCATAAATTATTAAAAAACTTTATATTAAAAACAAAAAGTAATAATTACAATGTAGCTTCAATTAAACTTATAGTATCAGGCTGCAAAGATTTTTTCTGTGAAACATTTTAGGAGAACATATAGCTTATAATTGAATTTATCTCATAAAGAGATATAATTCAAATTTAACAACAAACAAATGAAGTCATGCAACATACAAAATACATTCCAAATACTAATAACCTATATTTAAAGTGCCTTACTAAACTCAAAGCCATTTCGATAATTGGCATTGGACCATAAAATCGCGGTGACACAACAAAGAAATCTTTGTAGACCCAAAATATACTTTAAAAACATGAAAATCATAAAATCACAAGAGTAACCATAAAATGTAGGCATCAACAATAAAATATGACTTTTAAAATCGCAGATCATAACCTATTCACCATCGAGCGGTTCTTTTGAAAGGATGAAGCGTTTTATTATTTCTAGCGCGTCCTTCACAATAACGAGAAATAAAGAGAGGTATAAATGTTCTTTGTGAAGTAGGCAGGAGTCAAAGAGAACCGTTTGTCGGCACGTGGACATTGCAGGCAAATGTTAAACACTTTGCCTTGAAAAGGGTTTTGATTTTTATACAGTTCTCGGAATTCCTTTCGTCATTTAAAGAAAACAAAATACCTCTCGAATTCGAATATTTGAACTTGCATATTACTTTCTCAAACAGACAGTGTACTTTCAATACAAACATTTAAATCGTTTCTACAATACATACAGTAACTAAAGTTGAATTACTCGCTTCCTTGATTTCATTCAAACAAAATAATTTCCAATGAGGCCAGTAGCTGACGTGAATGTAATTCCCTCAGTGAAATCCCGCAGGCTATACAAGAAAGTTAATCTTTCAATGAAATAATGACATTGTTATTTATTTATATGTATTGTATTGAATTTCATTCTGGAATAACCATAAAGCATTACAGACAAAATAACGCAGGACAATATAATTGTTTCTATAATACTCCTTTAAATTTGATTGACTGGCTATGTTCGAAACTCATTTTCAAAAACCATGATCTTATCCTTCCGTCATATTGGCAGTCAGGATTTCAAGTGTCCTGTCGTCCTCCTGACACTTGAGGGTTCATACAAAAGGCAGACATTTCACATCGTTTGTACCGTCACCTTGGCCGCGCCGCGACTTAAATTTAATCTCTAGAGAACAAGTAGCAAAAAATTGGCGCCACATTGTGTTATCTCAGCCCTCGGGACTTGTAACTGTTTCAAGAACAACCGCTTTTTGTTTATGATGCTGCACTTGTCTATGTACCTGTTCTTACCCCCGGCTCCTATTGTCTTTTTGCTTCTTAGAAATATTACCCACGAACACGTGTCATTTGGGGCCGGCAATGATGGCTATTGTCTCGCTCGAGTGCTTGAAAGATGCCGATGAGATAACGTTTAATGGTGTTCAAAAACATGTTTTATTGCGCCGGTTATGACTTTATGGCCTAAGTCCGCTCATTGTTCACACCTCATTTATAACAGTACTCGAACCGATCTCGACTAAGATAACGCTATGAGAGGGAAATGAAGAAAAAAATCGCATTGGCGAAGATAAGAGTCAAGGAATTCACGAAAAAATATCGCGCACATGTAAATCATTAGTCAGGCCTGGCATGCCGAGCTCAAATATTTGGCGATGCTTGCAAATCTCGGCGCCACCGAGACGACAGAAAGGCCGCTTCCTTTATGAGCGCCGACAGAAGACGCTCTTAACTATGGCAGCTAAAATAATATTTGAAGAGACGGCAAATGAACACAAATGACCGTGGGATTAGGTATCCAAACCAAACTAATAGGCGACTAACGGGTTAAAAACAAGTGACAGCTGCTGGTTTTGCAAATTTTGTCGGCAAACAAAAATGGTCGGTCACATTCGAAATATGTGATTAACATAAAATACGTATTAACATAACGGTGAAATAGCGAAACCCGTTCTCAAAATTATCAAAATTATCATAGTGATGTCACGTGTACATATACATATATGTATATAAGGTTTTGACTTAACAAACACATAAAAAATTAGCACACGTTAGTGTTTGTCAAACATAATTTTATATCAGGAAAATCCTCGCTATATAAATGGAGGAATACTTATGTTGGTTTTAACAATTTAGATAAGAATGTTACTCATCAAGCTATAGGTACTGAAACGAAACTGTAATTAGATTTCAACATAATTATGAACTTAAACGTAATGACTAAGAAACGTGATCAACGATAAACGATGACGCTCACAAAATTAATCAAAGAAAGTACAACACTCAGACGTATTTATCACGTGAGTCAGCCGTGACGTCAAATTGGCAATACCAATTGGTTAGCTAGTCGAGTCGAGAGCTGCGTCATGCCGCGTAACCGCCTCCAGGCGACCTCAGATTAGCCGCTATCGCCAGTAAACCGGTTCAACCATGAATATTAACTCCGTCATACAAATCCGGAACCTTAGATGGTTATCGGATAAGTGATTATCTTTAAATAGCCCTACAGAAATTCCAGTAGCTCCAATCTTTTTAATTTCCATTACTTATCCGTATTAACTATATGATATCAGGAGAATCTCATTAATAGATTATTTCCGATTGCTACTCACCTTTCATTCTAACTATGCAATAGATAGATTGTTTTGATATTTAAAACGAAAAAATATTTTCCCGAAATATTTCGTAGCGGTCAATTAATGTATAAAATTTCTCGTATATTTCATGTGTTTAATCTTCTAGAAGATCAGTTGGTAAATATTCTCTTGATCTAACGTGAGTAAGATTACCAACTAGTAGATTACTTAAATTAATATTATCATAAAATTAATCAGCGATTAGTTGATTATTTTATTTATTTAATATGCATATAACAATACCGGCTTAAATAACACTTCTTTCACATTACATTGTAAACATCATGCTAGTGAAATCATATCACCTATGTCGCTTTTACGTCTCATGTTTATGTTTATGTTTAAAATCGAAAGTAAGTGAAATAAATAATACCTAATCGTTCAAGTATTTCACAATATTTATTATTATATTGTTAAAAACATATAGATTTCATAGAATATATTTATTGTTTCAATTACCAATAAACTATATAATTTAACTTCACTAAGTGGGCAGACTTTGGCCCAATTTGAATCCTCAATATATAATTATACTTCTGTTAAGTTTTATAAAGATTGCCGTTGTCCTGGTGTAAAGTTTCTTAAAAATAAATGCTTAAATCTTGAAAAACGAAAAAGAAACGTAAACATTCTTAATATAAACTTATTACCTACTCATCATAGTAGGTTAACAATAAACAATTCCGTGCAAACTTTGCCCGCGACCCGCGTACGGTTGCGCACGCGCAGGCCATGACTCATGAGACGCGTGGCAACCTCCGAGTATGCCCCTAATATCACGTACGCGCAGTTTTGCTGACACTTTACCCTACACTTTGTATACGTGACTCTAACATTGATGACATTTGAGGAAAACCGCTTATTTTTATGTAAATAAAATAAAAACGCGGATATAAGTAATTAAATATGTCAACATTAAAATACACATGACACATAAAACTAGTTAAATATCCATACTTTTTTAATCATTTATTTTTGTAATTACATTTCGTTTCAAAAGTATCACATTAAAGCGATAAATATGAATCGTTATGTACTACAACAAAAAGTAAACGAGATTACATATGCTTGAATTATCTTTATTGTTTATTTAATGTTCACGTATATATATTCTCTGCTAATCTTCTATTGTAATAGTACGTATTACTTACCCAAAAGTGACAGATTCCTTTCGATACCCTTTTATTTACTTAGATACATAGTAGCTGAAACGGTTTATTTACTTACTTCGATCTAGGTTACATTCAAAATATGTTTTAAAAAAGAGCATAAATATATTTTATAAAAAAAATATTTAAAATATTTGTAATGGTTATCAAATATCACATGGTCACGCGTAATGCAAGTGCGCAATATTGTGAGGAAGTTGACGTACAAAATATATCATAAAAAAACACACACACGATGAAATCTCATCAACGAGTCTGTTACATGGAAGCCGCCAGTGATTGATGTGATCCTATTTCTTCCTTCTATTATATTAAATAGAACATACCATATCTTATGCGATACGATGACTGTACTTTAATAGTATCGTTGAGCAATTAAGTGCGCGTGCGTGGATTGACTCTACAAACAACTGGTCTAATTATAAAATAGGAAAATTCCTATAATTACAATCAAGTGCAAGTCAACTGTGGACGAACATGCCCAGTCATTAACCCGAATGTATTTTAGATAAGACGATCTCGCAAATAGACTTTAAATGGATTCATTCATTAACTGCTAATTATAGAAAGGAAAATTTAGCGAAAACTTCTGATAAATAAATTACTAATGACAATCGGTGCTTCGTTTATATGAATTTTGTATTTAAGAGAGATCAGGAATCAAATTATACGATTGATAAATGTTCGTGTGAAAAAAGATTACGTCGTTTTTCATTAACATAATTTATGTTAAATGCAGTTTGATGAAGAGAACTATATGTAACATACATATATTTAACATTATTAAAGGAAAGCTTAGGAAACTGAGACTTGTTATATAATGTATTTAGCGCAATCAATCTTGTTTATGTTTGTTTTCAATCGATCCAAACTACAGTAGTCATTAAAATAATATGAAGAAGATAAAGGTAGCTGTTGAAAATTTAAATAAAAAACAAAGTTCTGAATTTTTCAATATACTTTACAATACTGTTACGTGAACATACTGCTGCAAGAAATCAACTTATTAAATAGACTTACTACTATAATTAAGATTAGTTTTACTATAATATACCTAAGACGGCTTCAGCAGCCCCGCCCGGGTTATTATTACCATAATTCTTTATTCTACCGCTCAAACATCATATTGCGGATTAGTCTTCCTATTTTAAGGGGATATAACAAATTAGATCCCATAATTAACAGCCGATCAACGGTGAGTTTTAACAACAGAAGGTAAAAAAATATCTTACTAAACAACAACCTTCTTGCTCGACTGCCTTATGTAAATAAATATAGATAATAATAATTCTTTGGACCTTCCTGCTCCAGGTATTAACGCGTGTGTCTTAACGTGTTTCGGTGACAATCGACATTTTTCCATTAATTAATTAACTCAGTGGAATTTTCGTATATTTAATTACTTGTGTATTTAAATATGTGTCAAACATTTCTAACACATTAAGTAACGAGGACAATGTCACGCTATGAAAATTATACATAAACGTTCGTGGAAAAAATATTTAAAAAACAAACTCTATAAAAACTTAAACCAACAAATATTGCACAAGCGTAAAATATATCTCTATACCAAAATCTATACCAAAGAATTGATTGATATTTACATAAAAATATACCTATACCCATTTTATCAGAATATAATAACTAAATCATAAACGTTGATAACATATACAAACGGTTTGATTGTTCTATTTTTATCTTGACTTCAGTACCTTGGTTATATTTAGAGGTTGTAAAAAAATCACTGTTAGCAAAATCAATAAAAATGTTGAGGAATTTTCTGAGTCATCTCAGGAATTTATAAAAATAACAATCATCTTTGTAACCTCCGATGACTCATATCACTGAGAAATTATGTAATGGGAAACATAACCTTTCAAATTATCAGATCGCTTGTATCATATACAAGATAACAACAGTTTTAGCTATGCGTGATTTTTAATTGTATTGAATGTAATGACTGCTTGCCATGATGAGCATTGATAGTGACCGCTGATATGCTATCACTATCATTATCGAACTGAATGATCGTTAAGCTGTTTATTATTTGATGTTTATTAATCTCGGACTGTCAGGAAGTACTAACTATACTTGAATCGTATACGTCTGAACGAATAAAAAATCTCAAGTCCCCACTAAACGTGCATTTAAATACAAGTTTTCTCAACGTGTAATAGAAAAAAATATAACTACTAAGCTAAGCAAAGTAAAACAGTTCATATATAAGTGAAGTGACGCAAATTCGCTTCAAGCTAATCATTTTATAAATAGGTGCTCGTGTGGTCGCTGATGCACGTGCATAACAGAGCTGATAATACAGTCGATAAACCTACACGTAGGTGTTTTTCGGAGAAAGTAAGCATGTGATAATTTAAGTGGTACATAAGAAGCGTCGGCACAATTCTGTGTGGACAATTTCTCAGCGCTGACTGCGTGGGTGACCGCCCACTCGTGCCTGAGTAATGCGCCCATCCCGTGAACTGCTACCGGCGCGGACGCCGCACGCACACCGACACCTTAATCCTTGCCACGTGACGCACACAAAAGCCTTGTTGCAAAACGCATTCTCAATATCGATGACGGCTTTGCTTCGAGCTTCGCGTCATTAGTGGATACTTTTATTGGATCGAATACAACATCGCCTGTAATTCTATCTGTCAATAATTATTACTTCGCATAATCCATGATTGATGAACGCCAACGGTAGCAGTTTATAATTGAAGCTAGCTATTGTACACGGCGCCCACTGGTTGATTGATTGCCTCGATTTCGACATATGACGTACATAATAAATCTACACTTCAATTAATTGCAGGTACAATTAAGACTAGTCGATATAAGAAAACTCTATGTTATATGCGCACTTTTCACTGTTCTACAATTTTAATCACTTTAAACTTTAATAATTAATCAAAGTGATTGGGATAACACTTCGCTTAAATAAAATGACAAACATAGATACACATTGCTTATATTGATAAATCTATTAAAAATGTAAATACAGGGAAAAGCAACACAGTATAAAGTTAAACTTGAGTAGAGCCATACTCTATCAACTTGCAAGCATGTAGCCGCTAGAGTTCCTAAATAGCTGTGATGTTGTCTAAATAGGAAACTTAATAGTGCATATTCTATCCATGGCAGCAATGAGCAACAATTACTGGGGCCAGGCGTCGCGGCGTGCGCCCGCGCCGGCGATTGTTTACGGCGCGCACGCGCGGCGCGGCGCGTGTCCCCCCGCGCCCCGGCGGCAGCTGCTCCGCACAGGTGGCGCGTGTGGGAACTCGACGGCTCTGCGCGTTCCCACGATCGCGCGCCCTCCGCTCCCTATATAAGCCCCCGCTCGACCGTCACACCGCATTCCGCGTTCAACGCTCAACGCTAACGCATTCACTCACTACTCACACACAAATGTCTACCATGTCTTACGATCTCGCGTATCCGCTTACGGATGACGGTCCGCAGCCAGTCTCGCGTACTTATCAATATCGCAAAGTGATGAAACCGATGCTCGAGCGCAAAAGACGCGCTCGCATCAACCGCTGCCTCGACGAACTCAAGGAACTCATGGTCAGCGCTCTACAATCGGAAGGCGAAAATGTCGCCAAACTGGAGAAAGCTGATATTTTGGAATTGACAGTTCGTCATCTTCACAAACTTCGTCGTCAACGTCGGCTGTCACTGAACCCAACTGTGGATACCGATCGCTTCAGAGCTGGATTTACTCATGCAGCCAATGAAGTATCCCGGTGCTTAGCCTCCATCCCTGGAGTGGATGTGAGGCTTGGCACACAGCTGATGACCCACCTCGGACACAAGTTGAATGATATCCAGCGTGCTGCAGCCGGCACCGACACACCGCCGGCGAGCCCACCCAGCCCGGCTCTCTCCACCGTGTCTTCCTCGTCCGGCTATGTGACACCCTCACCTCCAGCTTCACCAGTGCCAGTGCACACTGCCGTACCTTTGGACTGCTCCACTAACAGCAGTTTCACGAAGAGCTCATCAGTGTGGCGCCCGTGGTAAATAGCGGTGCTCGGAGCGGGCGGACCCGGTTCCGCGGTCACATCTGTTCCAGCACCGCTAGGAGCCGCACGCCCCCCCAAGTGTCCGCCCTCATCCATAATATAAGTTAACGTGTTGAAAAGAAAACTCTAGATCTCACAACTTAAGTGTACGTTTAAGAAACTTAGCTCGTAAGTTCAAACTGAAAGCTTTAATCAATATAGTTTTTAAGTATATTTGTGATATTAAAGAATAATATTATTGTAAAGAGATGTATCGAGCCTGGCCGACTTTGAGTGGGTTCGGATTGTTATTTTATTATCGTTAAAAAGATTTCACAGCATGTGAACAATTACAGAAGAGTAATTTAATAAAAAAATATTATTATGAAACTTATTACTGCATTTCATTTTCGAAACCCATATTTATACATACACAAGTATTTCACAAAAAGTGACATAAGTAAAAAAATAATACATACTGATAACTTCTAACACATAACTTGGATACTCGAAACAATGTTAAAGTATACAAACAATACCAAGTAGACGTAGTGATAAATATTAAAGAGGTTAAGGGCGCGGACCTCTGACACCGTAGCCTCCGCGCGTGCTCAGTAACTTTCCTGTTTACAGTCTACAGTACTGAGGACTAAGTTGGTATACACTCAATGTAGACACACATATCCTTGAATTTTTACATATAAAAAAATTTACCAATTGTTGTAATCAATATTCATCATTCATTTGCATAATATGATATCACATTGACGTAACTTATTCTCCTTTCCTCCGTCACTCGAGTGTATCGATACGATAGCGGTATATAAAAATAGTTCGAACTTCTAGAAACTAAATTGGCATATTGATAAAATAATTAATATTTGCAAATGTCATTCAAATCGAAAATTCTGGCTGATTTATTGATAGCGACTTCATTAGTTTGATTGTAATTTGTAACACAATTATTGAAGTAATTTGGAAAAATGTGAAACAATTGTTTCGCTTTAAATAATTTATTTATACAAATTAGTCTCATTTAAATTTTATGCAATCGTAATAGCGCGTATACACATAGCGAACAGGCGTTAATGAGCTTGGCTTGAGGTTTCAATTAATGCAACAATATTATTGTAAAGTGGAAATGTTACTTATTTGGATACAATCCTCTCAAATCGAAATAAATACCATTGATTTTGAAGATCTAGTAAAATATTTCAAACTTAAGACACACGATTGATAAAGATTCTTCTTTTATATGTGTAATAGTCTCTATAAGAAATTACGATTAAACTTTTACAAATATGTCATTATGTAAGTAATAAAGTGAGATTCCCCTGTAAGAGACTCAAAATACAATCAAACTTCAAATGAAAGAAAGAAACACTTATCCATCCAGAACCGACGCGAACATATTCGATCCACATAGTTAATTATGATCCAAAAGTTTTACTTGAGTCAATTTTAGAAAAAAATATTATTATTAGAATTTGAAAAAAAATCTAGAGTCCTGAAATATGCTTATCCATACACTCATAAAGGCGCGCCCCTCCACTTCACATTATTAGCGATGTGAGTGACATACTACTTGTATATACTATGTTCATTGTGTCACGCATACAATAAAATGGTAATACAATAAAATTTGATAAGTTGATTTTATTAAAAATAAATTAATTGATGTGGAATGATATCGTGCTTGAATAGACCTGTGCATATCTGTCCCGTACTGATATTATTCATATCGATCAAATCAAATATCATTTATTCAAGTATGCTTTTGAATCGTCATTTTACAGAACTACCTTTATTAAAATATCAGTGTTAAAATCAAAATACACTTTATTCAAGTAGGTGTTCATAAGAGTTGAATCATCACATTAATAGATTAAAAGTAACTTAAAGTCACCTCTTAATGTTGAGAATGAAACTAGTAACACCACCTAGCGAATGCATCTTTTTCTCCCAAGCTTAAAATTGGGAAAGTTTACCCTATACATCGCCATCTAGCGGAAAGCTCGAATTAAAAGCTTTTGGTAGAGTTTGTTCCAAACTGACAATCAATTAAATTATGTACAAAAAATACATTATGATGTAGAAGGCATCACATATTTTAGGAATTAGTAATATAATTTGTATACATAAAAGCATATTTTATTATAGATTTGTTTGTATTGACACTCGTGTATTAAATTGTTCTTTCTCTGACTCTTAGAAATGAATCGAAATAATTATCTAATTTAAAAAATAGGTTTGCTGTATACATGTGACTTATAGAAGTTCCATACCTTTTGGATGTGCATTAAAGTAAATTATTCATTCGAAAGTCGTCTATTAAGCGCCATCTAGTAATTAATTGCGGAATTAATATCAGAGCCTCAGTTACGTAGCTTTATATTAAATTATACGTAACTTTGAAACAAAGATTTGTTAAAATTATATTCAATTAAATATTAAGGCGTTATTTATGTAACAATGTGCTCAAATTTCATTAAAAAATTCGAAATATTGTCCTTTACTTAAAATAAAGTAAAAAGAAAAATGGCGGTTAGTAAGTTTTTTAAATAAAATATATGCTCGTATGTTCTAATATTGCTCGTAAGGTCAGAATCTGTATTTATCTTGAACGCCAAACGTCACTGATCCCAGGCTACGAGTGTAATGATAAATAATATAACTGATAACCGATGCTTACACAGGACTCTTTCCTATTGCATCATACACGATAAAGAAAAAATATTAATAATTTTAAAGAAATATTGTAGTGTAAACAATAATCTATATCGTAGAATTACGTAAATTTCAAGAAAAAGATTACACGAAGCATAGGTAAGTAAAATTAATAATTATACGAATCTGAATAATTTAACTCATTTCAATGAGTTAGGTATTGTGGAATTTCGTCTGAATTAACTCAACAGTGATTCTATCGCGAAATAGAAAATCTATACATTGTTTTGTTTTGTTTTGATGGACAAATGAGGCAAAACATATATAAACCATTAGCTCTCATAATTAACGCGTTGATGTTATATTTTATATGTTTGTTTGTACTTATAATGCTAATATATATGGACAAATGGTAAACATACCACCAAATGTTAAAGTAAATGATATTGTTAATACCAAATTGATGTAATGTAAGTTTATGATATCCTACTATATCGTATAAAACATTTAATATTCATCATATCGAAAATCTACTTTTCTAATTGCCTATATAAACAATGTAACTACAACAACTTAGTTGCCGACGTCACAAAATTTAACTTCAAATTGACAACAAAAACAAACATTACATAATTATGTGTTTTGTTATTATATTTATCTTATATTTATTTTAAAAACACATTGGAGTCAAATAATTAGTATCGAAATTTTTTTACAAAACTCTGCCTGATATACATTTAAACTAAAAACTTTAAAATAATAAGTTTTATAATGTAAGTAGATGAGAAATATATGAAATTATTGTAATTTAAATATTGACAATAGCTAAACACTCATATTTGGTCGGTGCCAGCCGAAACGAAACCTTATTGCGCTATAGATACATCATATTATACGTAAAATCTTGTTTCGTTACTATATTTCTATGTAACGTATCGTGACGGCTGAAGTATTAAATAAATACAAATGAAATAGCGAATGACAATTAAATATAAAAAAAGTATTAGAAAACAAATTATTTATTTAATTCAATTTAATGAGGGACGTTATAAATAAATTAAAAAATATGCATTAATTTAACAATACACTAACAATTATGTTTTTATTTTTTCTTAACCTTCCATATTTAAAAATCTCACGACGAAACGTGTCATGTCTACTTTAATCAAAATCTCGTTTATTTTTAAAATATTTTTTTGATTATGTATATACAATTGTATATGTATATTATTTATAATCAATAAATCAAACGATCACGCCCTAACACGAGTGTATAATTGGTATCAGTTTATCAGCACGCGTGTGTCTGATGCGTGGTTGACAGCGAATATTGATTGCTCTAATATAATCAATATAATCATTTAATGCTTTAAAGATTAGGATTTCGTGACCAATATTTATAGATGCGGTTCGGGTATGATTTCTCTAAATCATGTTTAAACCACTTGTATAACGATACCTTCAGCAACTTTTATAATTATTTGTCATTGTTTTCATAATAATTTGATTTGAAAATCTGCTATGTCCATATTTATCAAGAATTATCCAAAAGAGTTTTTAATTAACCCGTATAATAGAAACAACCCTATTCATCCTACTACTATTATAAAGGCGAAAGTTTGTATGTATGGACGTTTGTTACTCTTTCACGTAAAAACTACTGAATGGATTTGAATGAAACTTTACCACAATATAGCTTATACATCAGAATAACACATAGGCTACAATTTTTGAGGTTTCTAATGTGAGGTCGTAAAAAAACACATTTTTTGCGCTTACATTGCAAACGCTGACTGAATCCTACAAGAAAGATCAAAACAATGTACTACAGTATTGTACAACTTAAAAAGGTCTACAAAAAAGTCCGTGATGGTATATGTTTATCTCTTAGGAATAACCCACAATAACCATTTTTTATCCTTTACTTTGTACGAGAAATAATGACTTATTTACGAAACGATTTTAAGCGATTACTAGACTAGACGGGACGAACCTGAAGTCCACGCGAACGAAGTCGCGGGCAAAAGCTAGTATATAATATAATAACATATTTTATTAGTAGTTAGTTCGATCCAATCGAAAGTGGAAAATGTAATAATATTAGATAATGATTTTTTTTTATTTCATTTGTTTTATTATAAATTTGTAAAGTCATACGTTGACCATACTTAAATATACATATTTAAAAAGGTAAAAAATGTGTTTCATATCAATCAATCATGATATACCTATTTATTGACGAAATATTAGTTTTTTATGAACGTTTTAAAGTATAAATAGAAATTACATTCTTAATAACGTCATTAAAAGACCTTTGTTCACTCAAAAGTAGTTTTGCGAACGAAGTCAAAATATTTGTTTACGTTATAAACAACGTTCACGTGGATAGCATAAATTCCTTAAATTATTACAAAACACTGTTATTTAATACGCGTTTTTTTACTGTATGTAACATTACAGCGATGACGTTAGACGGATGACTTCAGGAGTCATTGCGGTTAAATACGATTAAATCATAACAGCAAGTTTTTAAAGATCATGACGACACTAAAACTTTTTAATAAATATCATGCAAAAATATTTCTTTTTATCTTTACTTATTTATGTATATTTTTTAACGGAAAAAAATTGAATATATTTTTTCTCTTCATTACTGTAATCTGATTGCAATTGAAAGTTAATTAATTTTGATATGAAATTATTAAAATAAATGTTCGTATAAAGAACATCAGATAAAAATGTATTTATAACAATATTGTTCAAAAACAAATAAAAAAGTAGTTAATATCATGCGTCAACAGTGAGTTGTTTTCTCACAATAATCTTGACGGGGTCAACATGTGTCATGTCCTGTCACAGAAAGAAAGGGCTGAGTGAGTGACGCCATTGCTTAATTACTGCTGTTTTTTATTCATTGCCCAATAAAATAATAAATAGGTGTGTTATAATGACGTCTTGACTGCTTCAATATTTGATTTACTTTGATAACACTTTGTGATTACGACAAATTTGATATGATCTATTGTGCGGTTTTTGTAATATTCCGTATTATTTTTAACGTCAAAATATTTATTAAGAAAAAGCATTACATTTTTCACACTGACATAATGACATTCCTTAGGTAAGTATTTTTTGGATTTTACCATTAACAATTTTTGAACGAGTGCAAGGATCCTGAACGATGACATATTTTCAAAAAAAAATATTAACCTAATTACTTTAACAAAAGAAATACTTTAAAAGTTTATGCTCATTACTTGATATTTGACACTTACTTGTGTATTACAAATCTGATTTGGCAACGTGTAAGATATTGAGTTTTTATTTATCTGTTCTTAAAATAGAGGTAACATGAGTAGCACTCAAACAAAATTTATGATTCCAAGACATCATATCTAAAATAACATAGAAAGCAATATTTACGTAACAATTTCACAAAGGCTAGAATTTTATCAACATATACCTTGTTTGATTCAACTGATGAAGTCATCAATCTTAACACATTTTCAAGCAACTTAATCGGCACAGATCTACCATATGTTTGTGTTTATGCTTAATGGGGTCAAGCGAAAAACAATATTAATTTACTGGTAATTATTCAATTACATTAAATAAAACTAAACCAAACATAAAAAGTTATATTTTCTAAAAAAAAAAACATACTTTTGAGTTTGTTTGATTAACAAGATTATCTCAATATATTATCAAATTAATCATGAACCAACGAAATAATTAATTCAATTCCTTTTGACAGTTATCGAAATCATAGATAATGCAGAATTTAGTTACCTAGTCTGACATATTGGAAATAAGACACAAGAGAAGACCATGGTGTATCGCCAAGAAAATTCTAGGAAAATGATACGCCTTTTATTTGATAAATAGATAAGAAGAAAAACATTTTAAGTAGTCACAAAGATTACGATGAATTTTTAAGCTTTATTCGTGATACAGATAAGAGTCACACGGCCGACACGAGACCATTCACTATTTATGAGTATGAGCCGATAACAGGGCAGGCGATTATTGGCACACGATTTTCTTCAAAAGATCAGTCCTCGCCGATCGTGTCAATACTAATGAGGATTATAATGGTTTTTCCAATATAAGCCTGTTAAGGCAAAGGCATATTTTAAATGCTTCAATAACATATCAAATTGTTGACAAGAACAAATCAAAGTTGCCAGTTAAATCTGTATGCGAGATATCTCTAACAGTATCTCTGTCTTTTGGGTATTATACTTAGCACTTACAATATTGTTTCATAGTTATCCTAATATTTACAAAGCATAAATAAGCATAAAAAACGGTACTGTACTGTCATACAAACTCTCGCTATTTTAATAGGAAAATCATCTCTATCGTACAATAATTTTGCGGTCTAATTAAGTAACATACTATTGGATACGGATAATAATCACGTTACTAGGATACCGGTCACATTTATTAACGCCGTATTAACAAAATTTATTGACATAAAATTTCATTTCCATACAAAATGGGCTACTATTTACTAGCTTATATATATGTCCATAAGAAAAGAAAATCGAAGTCCAAAAATATATTCAATAAATGTCATTTCATTTGTTTTTTTCAATTTTTCAATAATTATTTCGTTGAATTTCAACCATTACGTACTGCAAATTAAAATACAAAATATCTTCAAAAAATTTAATATGATATTCCAAACATTTGAAACAAAAGTTTGTCATATAAATCAGCTTATAAGTTAATGCTTGATAGTTGTAATAAAAATAATAAATAAAAACGTTAGTGTCAATAGGTCATAAGTCAAAACACGTTTGTTTTAAATTTGGCGTTTTTTATTCATAATAAACCATTAGTTGGACAACGATAGGGGAAAATTGCTGTAATTCAGCTGATATGAGGGCAATAGGTGACATAACAACAGTCTTGTGACTTTGATACAAGTTTTTAATCTTAGCGTGACGCAGTTTTCAGCTGTTTTAATAATATACGTAGTATTATTAATCAATTTTGTCAGATGACAAATTATAATGCATTTAGAAGAAGGATTTGATTGTTACAACAGGCAACACATTGCAAGCAAATGTTGTTTTTTATAGTATAAGGTATTTACTTATTAGGTATTTTTTACATATTAAAAGAATAAAAATGACGCATGTACTCGGAAGAATGAATATAATGACAAAAAATAAACATAATAACAAAGATATCATATTATATAATAACTTGATACAAAACAAATAATATATGACGACGATGTACCTATATTTTAAGATATTATTATGTAGATAATATGTACCTATTTAGAATTAACATATTCGTTAAACATTCTCTGAAGTTCTAAGTGTATTATAAATATATCAATCAAAATGTGTACAATAGTTATGTTACTAATTGTTTATAGCAACGAATAACCTTTAATTCATACTGAGGTCAGATGATTTTAAACAAACGAACTCTTTCTTACGCTCTCAAGTAACCGTTAAAAATGTCATTTTCTATGAACGATCTTGATCATTGAGAAATATTTGAAAAAAAAAACAACCCTTTTAAATGTAAATCCAAAAAATATAGAAATTAATTTGTTAAAAAAAGTAAAAAAAAGCTTGATTACATCATAATGAATCATCATAAATGAGCCATGACTAAAAGCCAGTAAGTAAATTGAACATATTTAATCTATCAATCGATGTTTTGCTTCACAACAAATTGAAACAAATAAATTTTCGCCTCCCCGATCTAGGGTCGTTACCAACTAATATGTAAGTTGACTTCAAACGCACTTTGTTTGCGGTGGAATCTTCCCGCGCCAGAGATAACCTCGCTATCAGTGACGGCGCCCGCACGAGACGCTCTGAGCTATTTATAATCTGGATGATACAATTATTATTGACACAGGCTATCTTGGGATGTCAGAACACGTGCCGAGTATACTTATCTCCTTGGAATTCTCCATTCAGACCTTAATTGCCATAAACATTATTTATATGCACGTTGTGTACCATTCCACTACGTAAGAGAACGTGAAAATGCGGAGAAAGCGCCTGGCATATCTTTAATAGCAATGTATTTTTAATTTCATCGCGATCGCTAAGAGAGTTACGAAGTATGTATAGTGTCATAATCATAAATATTATTATTCATTTGCTTTAGTTTTGTTTAAAGATTTTGTAGTTGGAACTAAAAATATTTTTGTAATATACATACCTACCATAGATTATAGAGCTAGCTCCCTTATCCATATAATTTATATAAAAACAAATTAATCAATCGAACACAGAGCCCTAATTACTAACGAAGAACTTGTCTTGCGTCAGCTATGATTGTTGCGTCAAATAGTTTCTGCTGCTTATCGGATGTAAGTCATTAAATTTCCACTAGGAGGCCTTGTTTGTGAAACAAAGGATTATAGCAACGTACACTGCAGGTATTGATATTTGTACTGAAAATAGATAGGACCATGTTCATTAGAATAACATTTAATTTCATGATTCGATTAATTAGTCCGGTTTTTAACGAAGGTTTAAGTCTGTCCCACAGTACGACAAAGTTCTCAATAATACACCTTCTGTAACCAGTCTGGTCCTAACACAGACCTAGGAGTAGGAGGTTACCAGGCTACCTAATCATTACTTAAATAGTAGTTTATACAAAGTATTTATTGCAAAGTTTCTTGCCGGTCCTTTTCGGTTAAATCTGCATTTCGAACCGGTGTCAGCTTCACTTAACATAGTTTGTTAAATGACGATTCAAAAGTGCTTGTAAAAACCAACTTGAATAAAGTAGTTTGATTTTTGATTGATGATAGTGTCTTACAACAACAACATCAACAACAACAGCCTGTAAATTGCCACTGCTGAGCTAAAGCCCTCCTCTCCCTTTGAGGAGAAGGTTTGGAACATATTCCACCACGCTGTTCCAATGCGGGTTGGTGGAATAGAACATATTCCACCACGCTGTTCCAATGCGGGTTGGTGGAATACACATGTGGCAGAATTTCTATGAAATTTGTCACATGCAGGTTTCCTCACGATGTTTTCCTTCACCGCTGAGCACGAGATGAATTATAAAGAGAAATTGAGCACACGAAACAGCGGTGCTTGCCTGGGTTCGAACCCGCAATCATCGGTTAAGATGCATGCGTTGTAACTACTGGGCCATCTCGTTCCAAAAAAGCCTTCCTGACCGATTAATGCCGTTCTTTAACCTCCTATCTGTGTATATTTTTAATCTATATATAGACCAAAGTGCAATTGTAGTTATCTAGTCATTACTAAAACGCATCACAATACACCCACTTGTTAATAAGCTTATCTTTCTTTACATGGGAATGTGCGTGTCTTGAATTGTAGGAGATAAATTATTTTATGATGTATGTGATATTACATTTTTGAAATATTTAAAAATAGTATATTACTTCATGCGAATGTTTAAAACAGCTTTATCATCAATTCTTACGTACGAGACAGGTGGATTTAGGACCTTTCAAAATGATAACGGTTACTGTATTATATTTGAGATAAAATTCATCTAATAACGCTACGTAATACAGTTGTCACGCGCCGATTTCTTTCGTAATAACAGTTTAACCAGGTACTTCCCCCACCTTTTCTCAATCATTCTTGGGAGAACATTGAGATAAATATGTATGTAAACAACATAACGTTGTGCGAAATGATATTGATTTCAGCCTCTTTTATTGCTTAAATATTTTAACTCTGACGACCTCCATGGTCGAGTGGTGTGTACACCGGTTTTCATGGGTACGCCACTCTGAGGTCCCGGGTTCGATTCCTGGCCGAGTCGATGTAGATTACAATTAGTTTTCTATGTTGTCTTGGGTCTGTGTGTTTGTGGTACCGTCGTTACTTCTGATTTCCATAACACAAGTGCTTCAGCTACTTACATTGGGATCAGAGTAATGTATGTGATGTTGTCTCATATTTATGTATTTATTTATTTATTATTTATTATTTATTAAATGTTGGTAATACGAACCTCTTTCTTTCTTGATCTTCGATAGAACTGATTTCACATACACTTTAATGAAGTTTCAAATGGCTGCAATTGCTTAATAATAAACATACTACTATCCAGCTAAATTCGCTCGATATCATATAAGTTTCAAAAGCCAAGTCGAAGGCTGTAATGTCCCATTGCTTAGCTCATCACTATTTGAGGAAGTGGTTTAAAGATAATTCCACCACCGATGCGGGTTGGTTGGATACATGGGGCAGCATATCATTGAAATTAGACACATACAGACCCGCGATGTTTCTTAATCGAAAAACACGAGATTACAAACAGAAATTAAGCATATCGAAATTCTGTGGTGCTTGCCTAAGTTTGAACTCGATATCATCAGTACGCATCACCTCAATATAAATAGTAAGCTCTAATCTATTTATACGTTTATTTTTCTTCGTTATTCATAACAAATTTACTATGTGAGCTTAGAAGGGTTATAAAAAAACAAGAGTAATTTTAGTGTAAAAAACATATTATTACTCATTCATACACATTATAGTTAAAAAACTAATTATGTGATTAAATAAAAAGTCAATTTTTAGAAAGATACGTCAAACTATATTTGTATACAATCCGTTAGAGGACCTTATATCTAGCTTTGTTAATCATATGATGGGCTGAGGTCTGGAGCTTGAGTAGCTCCTCCTTAATGAGACGCGTGATTTCGGACTTTGCTTTGGCGACGGCTAACTCCTGGGAACTCTCGATGGCTAAGTATAATTTTCTCTCGCCTTCCGGTGGTGCTTTCCCGGGCGGCACATATGTACCGCGGACCGTGATACCCGCTTCTGAATATTCACTGATTAACGCTAACGCCTCCTGGAAGACAAAACGAAAAACAAAATTACAACAAACATATTCAAGTGTTCCGAAGATAAACTATAAATAAAAACACAATTTTTTCAAATATATTTTTAAAGAATTCGTACGAAAATAGACCTAGAATATTAAAATCGCGAATTGAAATCAATATAACCGAAAATGACTAAACATTACCTTATACAGAACTAATTACAATAGAAGCACCTTCGTCTATTCATAAGTTTCACACAGAAAAATATGAACGCGCCAATGAGAGCTAACTTAAGTAACATTTTGACTGAACGGTTCCGAGATGGGAAATATACTGAGTCGATGTAATGTCCATAGATGCATAAATATTGCAAGGGTTATCGTCGACGTTGAGTGACCTCAGGCTAATTAATAATAAACGTAGGAAATGAGGTTGTGGACTTGTGAAATGCAATAAACTGATTCGTGATTGCCTGTAAATAAGGTGACGAGTCAAACAAAGCGATAGCATTAAAAACACTCGGTGTTGTTTCAAACGAACTGGGCCCAACATGATGTGTATTGTGTGACGTTCACGTCACTCGTAAACTTATCAAAACAATTTACATTGTACGAACGGTACATATTAAAACACTTAATATAATCATTAGGAATAGAAACTTCAGTATTGTTTACGATATTACTGAAGATATAAGACTTATTCTGCACAAATATCTTCTAAGTACATTATTAAATGTAACTACTCGCTTGTAATCGGCCTTATCTTTAAATCATACTACGTTTATAGTTGCATATACTAAATTACATCAGTATGTAATTAATATATATATAGGCTGGCTATATCTTTCGTAGGACCGATGGCCGCTGGAGCAGACGAGTCCTAGAGTGGAGACCGCGCCTTGGAAAGCGTAATGTAGGAAGACCTCCGATCCGCTGATCCGACGACATTCGCAGAATCGCCGGTAGAAGCTGGATGAGGGATGCAGAGGACCAAGCAAAGTGGCGCGCTCTGGGGGATGCCTATGTTCAGCAGTGGACAGCAGTGGGCTGATGATGATGTTCGCCTACAACCTTTTGACTTTTCTTGTTTTTGTGTTTATTGTGTGCGTATTATACGAGTGATATCTCAAATTGTGGACTTAGTTATTTCTACCACGTACACGCCACGACGACGATACCTATAATGATGATGTAATTAAGACTTTTTTCATTTGTTTTTTGTCATGGTTGGTTACGTCTACTACTCATCCAAATATGATAAAATTTTGCGTAAACTTTGTCAAGATACATGTCCTACGTTTACATGTGAAGAAATCCTCAAAGGGATAATAGTATTCTACAAATATATTATGTGACATCGGAAAACTCTTCTACAAGTCATAAAAATGTCTCAAATAAAACACATAACAGTTCCCTAACAAAGTAACGTAACATTCGCAAGTTCTTAAAACGATGAGATCGATGTAAAATTTTATAATTAAAAATACGATGCAATCAAAAACATCGTATATGCAAAATCAGTGCACTTAGGGGATTTACATAAACGTCAAAAACGTTTCGCTAAAATCTGACCCTGAAATACACTCTCAGCGCATCTTAAGAACTCCAAAAAGTACGTATCAAATTTATTTTTAACCGATAATTTTATCAGCTATCTCGATGACATGACGATACTCGTGTTCTATAAAACTGTAGATAAATGTAAAGAAGAAATACACAAAAATAGTCGCATACGTTTATCTACATCACCAAAATAGACTGCGTACACAGAACGGAAATCCTAAACACGATCTCTGATTGCTTATCAATCTTGAACAATGTTTACTGCAACCGCGCGTGACGTCACCGCTTATGTCAAAGACGAGCCTGTTTTCGACGGAAATTTCACATGGCAACTTATTTTAATTGATCAAACGTTATCAATTGATCGGCAAATACTTTCGACGCACGTAATGAATTACGTACTTCTTTATCGAAACACGCCTTCCTAGTGTGATTCTCAAATCATATCTTAATCAGCCCTGAAATACGAACAAGCAGTAAAATTTAATAAGCTATATCGCGCCCCTTTTCTACAATGTAATATTGTTTTGTCTAATGTGTAGTTCAAATAGGATTGTTTTTGGTTTTATCTTATAACATAACAGAGTTTGTATAAGGAACTAGCGACCCGCCACAGCTTCGCATGGATGCAACGCTGATACTAAATATACTACATTTTTTTTTCCTTTTTCTTTACTATATATTTAATGTATTATATACAAAAACCTTCCTGTCGAATTACTCTGTTTGTCGAATCACTTACATAATCATATCTAAATTAAAGATCTAAGCATACATAGGGACAGACAGCGGCAAGGGACTTTGTTTTATACTATGTAATGATGATGCAGTTTATTTTAAGTCTAACGGCTTATGTGTAGCTACACGTTTTTATCAATTCTAATAAATCTATAACGTATTTATAAGTGTTTAACTCGTCCTTATATTCTAGATTACGTTAAAACAAAAACTACGCAATATTGTCTTCCAAGTTTGTCTATCTCGTGATTGTTTGAATATAAGATTAATTAACACTTTTTTCTATGTAACATTGTCATTATGTACACAAATCATTATTGTTTGTTAAAAACATACATTGGCACAGTTACGATTACATCGCCCTATTACTGTGTATGTTTGGTTTGCTTTTAAATCGACTGAAAGGTTTTCATCGATTTTGGGTAAGCAGCATAAGTACGTTTTAATCTATCTATACTTGTATTATAAAACTGGAGGGTAATTTATTTAATCGGGTACATACAAGCAGACAGCCCACGGTAACATGCGAAAGCGATGCCGAAATGACGAGTCCGCTGGCTTTATAGTGGATACTCTAGTGTGTAGGGACACACACTCACTCACTCATAACAACACACCGCCCCCCCCCCCTTCCTATACTTCATGTGGTGGAAAAGCGTACTTAAATTTTCAAGCGAGAAAAAATGATAGCCCTTTATTCAGAAACGCACATACTATTATATAGCATCACTAGTTACCACCAGTGGCATTGACTATGTGTCTGAGCCATTGTTCAGTACCCTAAAGTCCCGATATTCTTTCCACCCCTGACAACGTGTGCGCAATTCATTCAACTTCATTATAATCGTGTCAGTAGTTAAGAAATCGTAAAAATGTGTCAAATAAACAACTCAGCTACTGTGGTCATAAAAACAAAATTATAATTTCTTAAAGCGACGGTATCAGTCCTTTCATTTATCTCGAAAACCAGTTTCGACCAGTAAGGCAGCCTACCAATATTTACCAGTGGAATTATTTTACCACGGTTACAATGCCAAGTAAACACATAATTAGAAGTGATAATAATTAATATGTTCAAAATAACGCGTGCACCAAAACAAACAACATTCTTGCCAGTTCTTATCGGTAAAATTTACATTCGGAATTAGTTTGGAAAACTGTTAATTATTTCTAGCATAAAATAACGCATATAATATTTTTTAGGGTATAGATTAGCGGACGAGTAAATGGACAATCTGATGGTCAGTAGTCACCACCGTAGACAATCTTGCTTAAGAAATATTACCATTCCACCATCAGCCAGTGTAACTACAGGCACAAGGGACATAACATCTTAGTTCCCAAGGTTGGTGGCACATTGACCATGTAAGGAATAGTTAATATTTCTTACAGCGTCATTGTCTATGGGTGATGGTGACCACTTACCATCAGGTGGCTCATATGCTCATTCGCCAATCTATAACATAAAAAAAAATCCTTACATCGCTAATGCGCCACCAACCATGAGAACTAAGATGTTATGTCCCTTGTGTCTATAGTTACACTGTTCACTCATCGTTCGAACCGTAAAAACAAAAATACTGCTGTATCGTTCTACCTATACAGATGAGCTTGCCCTAAGACTTACCACCAAGTAAGACTATATGCTTTCTTCTCTTCATTTGTATACAAGTAAGGACTCTAATAATTTATATATTTCAGTAGAAACCACCTGTATCGTTCTACCTATACAGATGAGCTTGCACAAAGGCCTACCACCAAGTGAGCCTATATGCTTTCTTCTCTTCATTTGTCTAAAACGACGGACTCAGTAACTAATCTATAATATTTCATTCAAAACCACGTCACTTTTTTCGGTTACCTTGCTCGTGACCCCAAGGACGGACTCAGTAACTAATTTATATACCTATTTAAGTAGAAACCACGTGACTATATTCGGTTACCTTGCTCGTGACCCCAAGGACGGACTCAGTAACTAATTTATATACCTATTTAAGTAGAAACCACGTGACTATATTCGGTTACCTTGCTCGTGACCCCAAGGACGGACTCAGTAACTAATCTATAATATTTCATTGAAAACCACGTGACTATATTCGGTTACCTTGCTCGTGACCCCAAGGACGGACTCAGTAACTAATTTATATACCTATTTAAGTAGAAACCACGTGACTACAGTCGGTTACCTTGCTCGTGACCCCAAGGACGGACTCAGTAACTAATCTATAATATTTCATACAAAACCACGTGACTATAATCGGTTACCTTGCTCGTGACCCCAAGGACGGACTCAGTAACTAATCTATAACATTTCATACAAAACCACGTGACTATATTCGGTTACCTTGCTCGTGACCCCAAGGACGGACTCAGTAACTAATTTATATACCTATTTAAGTAGAAACCACGTGACTACAGTCGGTTACCTTGCTCGTGACCCCAAGGACGGACTCAGTAACTAATCTATAATATTTCATACAAAACCACGTGACTATAATCGGTTACCTTGCTCGTGACCCCAAGGACGGACTCAGTAACTAATCTATAACATTTCATACAAAACCACGTGACTATATTCGGTTACCTTGCTCGTGACCCGCCAGCGCGCCTGCTGCGGGAAGTCGTTGATCTCCAGTTCGGTCTCGTACTTGCGGAACACCTCCTCGGCCGGCTCCGACGAGCTCTCGTCACGCGGCTGGTAGTTCAGACGCGTGTTCAGTTTCGCAGCCAGTTGTTCCGCTACTGTTTTAGCCTTCGGAAGACGTAAAAAGTAAAGTAAAGTAAAGTAACTTTAAGTAAAGTAAAGCCTGTAAATTTCCCACTGCTGAGATAAGTCCTCTTCCATTAAGGAGAGGGTTCGGAACGTATTCCACCACGCTGTTCCAATGCGGGTTGGTGGAATGCACATGTGGCGGAATTTCGATGAAATTAGACACATGCAGGTTTCCTCACGATGTTTTCCTTCACCGCCGAGCATGAGATGAATTATAAACACAATTAAGCACATATATATAGTGGTGCTTGCCTGGGTTTGAATCCGCAATCATCGGTTAAGATGCACGCGTTCTAACCACTGGCCCATCTCAGCTCTCTAAAACGAGGATCGATTACAAAATAAACTCACGAGAAAATGTATGAGATATTACCATAAATATATCTTTATAATCTTACTGTTTCTTTACTATATAGTTTTTGTATTATATACAAAAAAAACCTTCCTCTCAAATTACTCTATCAAACTCTATTAGGTAGAATACTATCTAATTTTAAAGATCTAAACATACATAGGGACAGACAGCGGTAAGCGACTTTGTTTTATGAACACACAAGGAAATGTATGAGATATTTCCATAAATATATCTTTATAATCATAAATCTTATTTCTTTCCCGGTAGAGGGCCTCGCGACCGACATGGAGCCTCATTCGGATCAAATAAAATATATGTATGCTTTCAAAATAAAGATGTAATTTAAAAAAAAAATTTGTGAATAAATAGTACAACAAAGAAATTTCGAACGTGACGTGTGCCGTATATTAGTTTGATCGTAATCGTAAACGAAGACTTGATAAAAATATATGATAATTGACATTATAACAAAGAATATAGCCGAAATTAAGTTTTGGACTATAAATGTACATATTTTTAATATATGAATAGGCGGACGATCAAATGGGCCACCTGATGGTAAGTGGTCGCCATCGCCCAAAGATAATGACTCCGCAAAATATAAACCATTCCTTACATCGCCCATGAGCCATCAATATTTGAACTAAGATAAGATAATAAGATGTTAGGCATGTCCCTTGTGACTACAAATATACTGACCAACCAACTCAGCCTTAAGACCGGACCACAACAATACTGAATACTTCTTATTGGCAGTAGAATATCTGATGAGTAAGTGGTACTACCCAGAGTACTACAACCAATGCTAAAGAAGTTTTCAATTGGTAATCAATCAAAAACATAATAACAACACCTACAAACTTGAAATTCGGAAATCTACGTTACTTATAGGGTATAAGTAACGTATAATATAAGGTCCGTAAGGGCATCACGGTAGCATGCGTAAACGATCCCGTGGCGTTCATCAAAAGAAGGAGAGGGTACCGCTGGTTTTTTAGTGGATAAACCCGGCGTACTTGGGTGCACTTGGCGTCCAGGGCTCCGGGGAGTCCCACACCCCCCCCCCCCTCTTTCAATCACGTGTGTGAAGCGCGACATGCGTTTTTCCAGCGAGTAAAAAAAGGGTATAATATAAGGTATAAACCGCTACGAACGGATTTTACAAAAATCGAACCATAAGGTTATCCCTAACGGGGGTAGAAATTTCGATCGGGTAAAGCTGCAGATTCAGATCATTATAAAATTTTTCCCCTAACGCCCGACCCCCTCCCGCCTCAAATTAGCTTGAATCCGCGTGTCATAATACCTGGACAGTAAAACTAAATATATAAAAATAGCCGATACGAGTCTTTCATAAAAGTGAATTATCACTTTATTGAAATCACAAGTGAATAAGCATATTTGACAATACATTGTACATTTAATTTATATAATAAATACGTTAATGCAACCGTATGGTCACAAGTCGTTGTATGTTTGCACGTTTAATTCGAGTCGTTGTAATAATTTTCACGATTTCAATGCTAACCCGTGGAAACAGGCGTCATATGACCGACCGGACTCGTGACTCGCGCACGTTACGTGTTTGACTTATTTTTATGGAAAATATTATCGATCAAACACAAACTCTTTAGTGTGCAAAATTTTTGTCATATGATTTTTAAGGATATAATTGATCTAACAAATATCTAGATCGAGTGAAGAAATAAGTGTTTTTAGGGTTCGGCTTCGAGCGACAAAACCCTTACATAGAACCTGTCCTGAATGTATCGTCTCGAAATCTTATGGGTTTATTATAAATTAGGATCGGGGTTATACCCTTGACTTGATCTAAACGAACCGTTCTGAAACGATACCACTTCACACAAACAAGTAACTAATATAGTTACTTTGTGTCGATTTGATTTGTTTTTTTTTTTTAAATATTTTTAACTGTATTTAATTTTATAATAATAATTATTATTATTATTAATTCTGTTTAAGAACGAGTTATTTTATCGATATGTCGAATGTTACAAATAAAATTAATATTAATGTTCTGTTGTATTATTATGTGAAAACTTCAAAATATAATAAAAAATTAGTTATTATTTGAGTTGTACATATAATAGATATATGTATGTATCCAAAAATTGACAAATATACTGTTCTTGCAAATACTGACACTAACAAAATGACAGTCCATTGTTTTAACCAAAAAAGTCTATATCTTCGCTTTTTAATCGCGACTCACGCTTGACTGGTTTTTATATTATAATGTTATTTTATATTTGATAATGGCAACGCTAAAATACTTAGCAAGTGACTAAGTTACGTTAATATAATCGCACTGTAGTGCATTAAAAGAAGTACTAAACTGTGAAGAGGTATGTACCTAATTCTTCTCGTTAATGAACAAATGTTTTCACAATCTGTTATATAAAGTATTTATATTAAATATACACGTTATCTTTAACCTGCTTAAAACTGCGGGTTCAAACGCGGCCTAGCAAAACAATAATCCATGAGCTTAATTTGAGTCTGTCATTCGTTTTGTGCTCGGTGGTGAAGGAAAAAGGTCTGGTGGAAACCGGCATGTGTCTAATTTAAATTATATTCGGTCACATGTGTATCTACTAACATGCATTAGAGCATTGTGAAATTAGCTGCAAACCCTCTCAAAAGAAGAGGCATAATGCGAAGTAAATAGATGCAAATAATTCTTACTATAGAAGTCTAAAAAAATATTTCAGAATATTAGACAACCCATGTCGACAAAGATTACACACTAAATAACAATAAAGTCTTACAACTTGTAAGTGAGTTCATTGACCGAGCATAAGACGAATGTGTACCGATGTAATTTCTACACACACACACACACACACACACACACGCACGCAAGCACGCACGCACGCACGCACGCACGCACGCACGCACACACACACACACACAATTGAAATGTCATGAAAGCTTTGTAAGTGAGGTAAGGGCAGGCGATACTGACGGTGATGAGCGTGTGCGCGGAGGGCGCGCCCTTGAGGATGGCCTCGGCGGCCTGCTGCGTGGCGCCCTTGTGCTCCACGCCCAGCCCCTTGGCCAGGTTGATGCGCGACGCCAGCCGCCGCGCCAGCTCCAGCTTGCCGTCCGCCGCCGCCGGAGCGCCCGCCGGACCCGCGCCCGGCTGGCAATATACCATAGTTAGCGAACGGAGAACGAGATGTATTGCACCAATGCAGCTCATTCATTACATAGTATGTTGAACAAAACAAGTTTAAACATAAACAACTTAAAAAGTTTGACGACCTCCGTGGTCGAGTGGTGTGTACACCGGTTTTCATGGTTACGCCACTCTGAGGTCCCGGGTTCGATTCCCGGCCGAGTCGATGTAGATTACCATTAGTTTTCTATGTTGTCTTGGGTCTGGGTGTTTGTGGTACCTTCGTTACTTCTGATTTCCATAACACAAGTGCTTCAGCAACTTACATTGGGATCAGAGTAATGTATGTGATGTTGTCTCATATTTAAGAATATTTAAAAAAATATTTATTTAAAAATTTAAATATAGAACGCACGGTTTTATGATGTTAATTAAATGTTGACTTGTCTTCTCAAATATGTTTACTAGCAATATTATAAGTACGACACAACTTAGATGTCGCATCGGCAAAATTCGTAAAACCGATCACATCCGAATTGAGTACGCTATCCCAAATTACCAAAATTTATTTGGCATGCGAGTATGATCTTTGCACAAATGTAATAACTTGTAATATCATACGACCAAATATATTCGTCAATTTGACGCGTCGATTTAGATACACTTGCTTTCTCTGACGCGTGAATCTATAGCGAACAATAGAGTCGAATGGCGCGATAGGGAGATATTTCTATTGGTTGTGTAAATCGGCAGTAATCGGTTTTATTTTCATTCCATTGCATTTTCCGATGCTACATCTTATTTGTGTCGTACTATACTTATCTCTGTATTTATCACAAACATATTATAATGTTTACATGTACATTATAACAGCAAACCTTTATTTCCTTTATAATTTTCTTCGCAGCGAGCATCGTTTCGATCTGCTGGTCAAGATCGCCTTCCACGTCTTCATCGTCAGAATCTTGAAGACCGAGTGCCGCTTTCTGATATTTCTTCCTCTCTGTAGCGGCCTGGGCTTCCGATTCGTCAAATTTGAAACCTAGAACAAAAACATACACATAAGACAATATCATGACACTTGAATCTTAAAATTTTTATAACAAACTACAAATTTACTACTGAAATCCATAAATAGTAGTTTTATGCTTGAATTGACAGTATTAAATTTAAAAACTATGTAAGAATTCCATATTAAACCTATAAGTAAAGCTATATATCTCTCGAAGTATAAGAACATCAGTTTCGAAAGCGTTCCTTTGCGAAGACACCCATTTTTAACCCTTACAAAAAGGCTTATTCAATGACGACCTCCATGGTCTTCGAGTGGTGTGTACACCGGTTTTCTTGGGTACGCTACTCTGAGGTCCCGGGTTCGATTCTCCGCCGAGTCGATGTAGATTACCATTAGTTTTCTATGTTGTCTTGAGGTCTGGGTGTTTGTGGTACCGTCGTTACTTCTGATTTTCATAACACAAGTGCTTCAACTACTTACATTGGGATCAGAGTAATGTATGTGATGTTGTCTCATATTTACATTTATTTATTTATTCAAACTTACTTGGTGGTAGGGCTTTGTGCGAGCCCGTCTGGGTAGGTACCACCCACTCATCAGTTATTCTACCGCCAAATAACAGTAGTCAGTATTGTTGTGTTCCGGTTTGAAGGGTGAGTGAGCCAGTGTAACTACAGGCACAAGGGACATAACATCTTAGTTCCCAAGGTTAGTGGTGCAGTGACGATGTAAGGAATAGTTAATATTTCTCACAGCGTCATTGTCTATGGGTGATGGTGACCACTTACCATCAGGTGGCCCATATGCTCGTCCGCCAACCTATACCATAAAAATAAAATAAAAACTTCGTTTAGTGTTAGTATCAGCTGTCCGTACCCTTCCCGCTGAAGCCGCCGCCGGTGTGAACCTTCTTGCCCTCCTTCTCCTGCGCGTCCTTGTAGGAGTCCCACAGCTGGCGCAGCTCGGGCGGCGCGGCGGTGCCGGCCAGCTCGAAGGCGCGCAGCACGTCGCCGGCGTAGCGGCCCTGCTCCGGCGTCAGGAACGTCCACGCGTAGCCCTTGTTGCCCGCGCGCCCCGTGCGCCCGCACCTGTTACACAAGTAGGATTGCCATAGTTTGGCGACTAATATCGAAACCTCCTACGATCGTAACATGTATTACGTCCACGCATAGCCCATGTTACCCGCGCGCCCAGTGCGCCCGCACCTGTCACACACGGGTCGTAGGAGAGGCATAGTTTGGCGACTAATATCGAAACCTCCTACGATCGTAACATGTATTACGTCCACGCATAGCCCATGTTACCCGCGCGCCCAGTGCGCCCGCACCTGTCACACACGGGTCGTAGGAGAGGCATAGTTTGGCGACTAATATCGAAACCTCCTACGATCGTAACATGTATTACGTCCACGCATAGCCCATGTTACCCGCGCGCCCAGTGCGCCCGCACCTGTCACACACGGGTCGTAGGAGAGGCATAGTTTGGCGACTAATATCGAAACCTCCTACGATCGTAACATGTATTACGTCCACGCATAGCCCATGTTACCCGCGCGCCCAGTGCGCCCGCACCTGTCACACACGGGTCGTAGGAGAGGCATAGTTTGGCGACTAATATCGAAACCTCCTACGATCGTAACATGTATTACGTCCACGCATAGCCCATGTTACCCGCGCGCCCAGTGCGCCCGCACCTGTCACACACGGGTCGTAGGAGAGGCATAGTTTGGCGACTAATATCGAAACCTACGATCGTAACATGTATTACGTCCACGCATAGCCCTTGTTACCCGCGCGCCCAGTGCGCCCGCACCTGTCACACACGGGTCGTAGGAGTGGCATAGTTTGGTGACTAATATCAAGACCTACGCATTAGGTCGTAACATGGTTTTTTGCAAAAATGAGATTTCGGTACTGTAATGTATTAAAATATAAATACTACACATCCGTGAAAACCATATTTTCATATTTTTTTTTAATTTTAACTCGCTAATAGTTTTATAATATTTTAAGTACCGCGCATAAAGTCGTATCCTCGCTTGCGACGATATGCGTTGAACTATTAGAGAGCGCACAAGTGAACCATGCCTCAGTTCCGACGTCGTATAATGTAAAAAGAACAAAATATTGCTACAAATGTCCGACGCAAAACGTTGTGACATAGAAGTTGCGACTTTATGCGTGGTCGACGTTTGTGGATTATACGTTGTAATTATAACTTACGACTATATTCATTATTTCGTATTGAAGTTAAGACTTTGGGACAAGACGAATAAAGTCGTAAGGTTTTATTTTTTTCCGATTTTTACTAAAATACAAATTTTTAATTCAATAAATAGGCCTTATTATACTCTCTTAACATACAATCTTTGCTGTGTACCAAAATTAATCACAAACTGCGTTTGGCGGCTGAGCAATGCAAAGATGAAAGTTAAAAATCGCTCTCCTGAAAAATCACAAATATTGCCATACGACCTAATCCGTTGGAAGTATCGATATATGGATATCGACAGATTTCCCTCGAAACGATAAGAGTTCAGGTGAAATTTACTTTATTCAAAGCGTTGAAGTGTTATGCGATTCATTTATTGACTTCGCAACTACCAATTAACTTATGATTTTCAAATATTAAAAAGACTGATTCGATGTGTAATTGAAATAAAACTAGTTATAACGGATTTGAATCGCGTATATTAATTATTTTTGGCATCCCGACGTTTCGAGCACTTTACAGCGTTCGTGGTAGACCGTGACAACGCTGTAAAGTGCTCGATGTGTAATGGCGAAAATTTAAGACAACATCGATGTGTAATTATTTGAAAAATAGGACAGCATCTAAGCATATTAAATGCAAATAGCGAGTTCTATTACGTATAATATTTTTTAAATTATTATGACGGACATTTTAAGGGTCCGACAACCTTGACGTAATAGTTGATAGCGTGGTAATATAGCGTGGTTTGTACGGAGATTATATCGATACATTTATAACTAATTAAATATCGTATAGTATATCTGCTATTAAAATCTCTATAATATAAAAATCTAACGTACGCATAGGATTATACATTCTGTGCGTAAGTTATTTACATAGAAATTATTCAGACATTCAACAATTTTAAGAATATTGAAACTGCAATTTTACAAATAATGAATCCTACATAGCCAACTCCCCTGGTTACTTATTATATAATTACTTATATAATTACAAATCAATAAGTGAACTTACGTCATGCTTACTATGAAACCTAAACTCACAAGGCATATAATAATTTTATTAGGAAATAGACTGGCATACGGGCGTGACCAAATCACTCCCGGCGATGTTAAATTTTAAAAAAATAGTAACTACTGAGTTACTTGCTGGTTCTTCTCGGTAGAATCTACTTTCCGAACCGGTGGTAGCTTCACTTAATTGTAAAATGACGATTCGAAAGTGCTTGTAAAAGCCTACTTGAATAAAGTTTATTTTGGTTTGATTTGACAAAGTGTCACTGCAGAGCCGGATTTAAAGATCTTGAGGCCCCCGGGCCACAAAGCAGAAGCGTGAACAACCCAATAATTATATTATCATGAATTAATTACTTTTTTTATTTCAATCAGTAAGCTATGATTTATTTAAATGTATCCGTAACTTTTAAAATATTAAATAATAACATTATTATATTTATATTTGTTAACTTGCTGAAAACTGTGGCCCCCACTAATGTGGAGGCCCAGGGCAATTGCCCCGATTGCCCTTCCCTAAATACGGCCATGAGTGTCAACGTCAGTCAGGAGTCTTGGGGGGGGAGTCAGGAGTCTTGGGGGGGGGGGTCACTCACCGATGCACGTAGTCCTCGTAGTGGTTGGGGCAGTCGTAGTTGACGACGAGCACGAGCTGCTTGACGTCGAGCCCGCGCGCCGCCACGCTCGTGGCCACCAACAGCTTCACCTTGCCCGACTTGAAGTCCACGATCGTCGAGTCCCTGTCGAATTGATCAATACCTGTAACAGGCCACCATTAATATATATGACACTTTATATGCACTGACGTCGCGAGTTTCGGCGTACTGTGAGACTATTCGAACAAAATCATAGATAATTGATACCGACTAACGACTAATGATAGCATTTGGATGCGTATCTATATTATATTCGAATGAGATTCTAATTCAAAATTCGAAACCGTTTAATTTTGTAATCTGTGATATATGATTTAGATACAGACTCCTTCCAGACCATCAATATTTAAAAATTTCAATCATTATTTTATATTAGTATGATCTGATATAAACAACAAGCCATAGACAAAGCTATGATTCGTTGTAAAATTTAAAAATAGAATCTAACTTTTAAATTCAAAATAACAGTACGCAAAAACTCGTCATAAAATTAAAGTCCTTTAAACGACTTCCTCAAGACTGTTTAACAGGAACAGACGCTGAAATAAAAATACAAAAATTTAATTTTCTAATGATAAATAATTAAATATCAATACAAATATATTGAAAAAAAAACTATTACCTTAATAAATCTATATATCAAATTATAACTTGAACGCAATTCGTATTGAAATTTACTTTGTGGTAGAGCCTAGTGAAATATAAATAGCCTACTGAATTTGTGACCCCATTGTATCTTTTGTTTTTTTTTTAATGTTTTTGGTGCAAAGTCAGTACATATTATACCGCTAAGGAACATTTCTTAGTATTGTTGTGTTCCGCTTTGTAAGTTTGAGTAAGCTAGGGTAACTACAAGAACAAGGGACAAACCATCTTAGTTACCATGGATGACGAATTGACGAATTACCTAGCTAAATAAATAATATTACAATTATATTTATTATATAATATAATCTATGAGCAGTAGTGCCCGCTATCTATTAAGTGGCTCATTTGCCAGTATGCCTTCCAATTTCGAATAAATAAAAAAACAAAAAAACAAGAATTACATTTCAACCTTAGTTATTATAGTCACTTAGTGGCAGGGCTTTGTGCAAGCCCGTCTGGGTAGGTACTACCCACTCATCAGTTATTCTACCGCCAAACAACTGTACTCAGTATTGTTGTGTTCCGGTTTGAAGGGTGAGTGAGCCAGTGTAACTACAGGCACAAGGGACATAATATCTTAGTTCCCAAGGTTGGTGGCACATTGACGATGTAAGGAATAGTTAATATTTCTTATAGCGTCATTGTCTATGGGTAATGGTGACCACTTACCATCAGGTGGCCCATATGCTCGTCCGTCAACATATACCATAAAAAAAAATCTATTGAGTGGCTGATTTGCCAGTCTGCCTTCCAATTTCGAATAAATAAAAAAAGAGCAAGAATTAAATCTTAGTTATTTATCGCACCATGATTCATCGTCAAATAAACAACAAGAAACTCACATTGGAAAATTTCTGTATGTTTATTATTATCGTTTATTTATGTAAACGCCATTCGAAACACTTAAGAGTTCACGCATTTATTTATTATTTGAGAATGTTATCACATGGTATATGTAAACTATATCAACTACAGTATAATATTATCTTCAGAACATTCACTTTCAAGATTAAGTATAAACAAAGCATTACAACCCTGAAAAAACTATTAACAAATTACACAGAAAGAACTATAACTAAATTATATTAATATCATTTTAGTCAATTAATAAGTATTTCAAAAAGACAGGTTTCGAAAAACCTCTCTCTCTCTTTCTCTCTCTCTCTCTCTCTCTCTCTCTCTCTCTCTCTGTATATCTTTCTATCAGGACCCTCTGATAGTTCTGAACCGATAGTTCAACATAATTTCAACGATAATGCAAGATTTTCTCCTATTTTACGATAGACTAACTCAATCACTCGAATCAAATCTTAGTTCAAATAAATAAAATATTCTTATTTTAATGGCTTTTAGTTATGCCAACCGGACAAAGATATTATTTTACGTTGTATAGCGGGCCTTCGTGAGTGAAGAGAGCTACGAATATTTTCTAGACTGTATTTTTTTTTTAATTTCATCACAGACTTAGATAATGGGAATTTGATTTTTATTATCATTGATATTAAGTTATCTACGTAATTAATTAAGTTTACATTTCAATTGTAAATTACTTGTAAATTGCTCACTAAATATGAAATTTATCTTTCTTAGTTTATATTCAATTCTGAAAGTGATTTGAACTGTAATTATGATTCACCTGACTGACATACATTACCTACTACCAACCTAGATAGCGGTTATTAAACAGAAATAATTTAGACGAGATGACATTATACGAGATATTAATATTGTATTGGCCAAACATTTGCATCCTCTTCTTTCAAATATCAAATCAATCAAAACGAAAAGAGAGAGCTGTATTTAACAAAACATCTCCTTAAAACTATTATATGACCATATAAATATATCAAGTACTCATGACATACTATCAGGATTATCTAGAATTATTGTTTAATTTAAACAGTAAACACTAACAATATTTCTATGTAAGTTAACAGTATAGCTCACCTCCGTGCAAGCTCATGCAAGAGTAAGACGCCTTCATCAGATCCTTCAGTAGACTGTCGGCATTCTCTTGCTTGTCCACGAACACGATGATGCTGCCCATCTGACTGTAGAGTCCCAGCAACTCCAACAGTTTGAAAAACTTCGCTTCGTCTTCCAGTATCGCCACATGCTGTTCTACTTCTTTGCATACAACACTGCGACCACCCACCTTTGATAAAATTAATTATATATATAGTAATTATTATTTATGTATATCACTCACATTATAAATTATATTGTATTTTGTCGAACTTTGTGTCCATTTTACAAGTTTTTGTTTTGATTCTGTTATGGTGTGAATAAATGTAAAATGCATGGTATCTTAAGGTAATTGTTATTTAAAATCTTATCAAAACTGTCATTTTATAAAACAATTACAAGAAATAAAAGTTCAAACTATTTCATTGCAACAAAACATATATATACATACAATAGTTAATGGCTCTTAGGAAAATTATTATCAGCATTTTAATGTAATTAATATAACACAACTATTTCATATTCATTTGAATTATATTCATAGAATTGATAGTCAAGTATTTAATTTAATATAATTATAATTTGTAATACGATAATCTAAAGACTAGAAACCAATGGGACTTAGACGGCAAGAAAAACATATAAAATGTTAATGTCTTAATTTGTCTTTATAATTCATCTCGTGCTCAGCGGTGAAGGAAAACATCTTGAGGAAACCTGCATGTGACAAATTTCATAGAAATTCTGCCACATGTGTATTCCACCAACCCGCATTGGAACAGCGTGGTGGAATATGTTCCAAACCTTCTCCTCAAAGGGAGAGGAGGCCTTTAGCCCAGCAGTAGGAATTTACAGGCTGTTGTTGTTGAGTCATTTTAAAATGCGGTTTAGGCGTATAATTAATACAATTACATTGAAATGTGTTTCAAAATTTGCTTATAATTTTAATTACCTGAACTTCAATAGGTTTCTGCAGTATGCGCCTGGCGAGCGCCTCCATCTGTCGCGGGAAGGTCGCGCTAAACATCACCGTCTGCCTGTCGGGGCGCACGTTGTCGATTATCTTCATCACCTGTACATTTTAATTAGTTTTATTAAAACAGTCAATATTCCTGTAGCAGATGAGGATGATGAAGGGTGACGAAGAGCAAAGTAAATTAATTGATGAATGAATGAATGATGAAAAGAGAATAGTGTAAAAGATGATATAGATAATAATAAAAGTAACTGGGAGAGTTAAGAATTTATTATTTTGACGACCTCCATGGTCGAGTGGTGTGTACACTGGTTTTTATGGGTACGCCACTCTGAGGTCCCGGGTTCGATTCCCGGCCGAGTCGATGTAGATTACCATTAGTTTTCTATGTTGTCTTGGGTCTGGGTGTTTGTGGTACCGTCCTTACTTCTGATTTCCATAACACAAGTGCTTCCGCTACTTACATTGGGATCAGAGTAATGTATGTGATGTTGTCTCATATTTATCATATTCTCATATTTATTTTATTATGAGTATGGCCAAATTTAATTAAAAATTAAATAAAACAAAAGATTAGAACAGTTTTAACTAAAAAAAAGAAGCAAAGTATAAATTTATCAAGTTCTTAAAAAATTATTATATTAGAAAAAAAAACATTTATTAAAACAATAAATGATAATTAATTCGGTTTGTTGTGTTTACCTGTGGTTCAAAGCCCATGTCAAACATCCTGTCGGCCTCATCCAGCACGATGTACGTGACTCTCCGCAGGTTGGTGACGCGACCGGAGTTGGCGGCCAACATGTCGATCATACGACCCGGAGTGCATACTATCATTTCAGCGCCACGCTTTAATTCCGCAATCTATTACAAAAAAAAAAACTTTAAAAGTTGCAATTTTCCATTTAGCGTGACACATTTTACTAAGATGTTGTCGCTACGGATTTTGAAGTAGGCAACATTATAAAAAAAAGAAAAGATTGGCGGGAATTTAAACTCGCTCTCGACAGAATATGCTGGAACCGGGAACATTGTGATAACCTTAATTTTAATAATAATTCTTTGCTTAATTTGAATAAAGAAGAACGTTATAATTAATATCAAGAGTTATCTTTCAACAATTAATAACAAAAATAACTTTGTTAAACTAACTCATACAATATTATGTGGTTTTTAATTTAAATATAGAATTACTTAAATTTTTTTTTAATAAGTGAGTAAATAAAAACAATTACTTGTTCTGATATTCCAGTGCCCCCATATACACAAACGACTCGTAACCCTAAGGACTTTGCAAACTTCTTGATATCCTTTCCGATTTGCATACAAAGCTCTCTGGTAGGCGTCATTATAAGAGATATTGGTCCATCGGTATCTTCCAGCGGTGGTTGGTCAAGAACGTGACGGAACATTGGTAAAATAAACGCAAGTGTCTTACCAGAGCCAGTCTTTGCAATACCAATTAAGTCCCTGTAATTAAATAATATTACATATGGTATAGATAATAAAATTTTTAAAGATATGTTGAGTACATAAAGATCTATAATTTATGTTTAATAATTACATAATATTACCTTCCAGACATGATAGCAGGGATAGCCTGTGCCTGAATCGGAGTAGGTTTTTCAAAGCCTAATTTCTTTAATATATCCATCTCTTTCTTACTGATACCACAATGGGCCCATGTTCTAATTGGTTTTGGACACCCTTTGCCCTTCACTCTAATCCCTTCAAGTTCTGTTCTGTATGCCTCAACTTCTTCCGGAGTCATCCTTGCTAATTCACTTACCTAAAATATTACCTAATTAGAATCTATAGACCATGCCTTACTTATGTATGTATATTATATTATCATACCATTATTTATGTAAATAACGAAAATATTGGAAAATAGTTTTTTATTAAACTAACGCATAATATTAAAAAAATTGGGATAAAACGTTTGAACTGGGTAGTCCTTATTTTATAGAGATAGTTTTGACCTTTACTTCTCTATATTTGTATAAAGGAAAAGAGAGCAAATTATTTATTTATTTAAGTAATTATTGATTTAATCTTACTTCATCTTACCTCTGTATAAAACGCTTTCCTAAATGTCATATAATCCAAGCTAGAATGATCAACTTTGGCAAGCTCTTTTCGTTGTTTAGATGCAAGATTTGCTGCAGCATCTTTGATGTCCTCAGTCTCTTCTTCCGATGAATACTCCAGCCCATCTTGATTTTGCTCAATAAGTTCACCTACAAATGAAACAAAAATATATTAGTAAATGCAGTAATTACTTAATCTATATATAAATATAACATAATGTTACAAACATGGGGCCTATGTGGTTGAATGCATTTATTTCAGGATGTACAGACAAACTTGAATTTGTTCGTAAGCTTAAAGCTACTTTATTTTATTTATTAATGTGACAATAAACGTAAACATAAACTCATCACATCCTGTATTATTATTCATAATCTAAATATCCATAATTCAAATGTGCTTTTAACCAAAGACCTTTGAATAATCATATTAAAGGGTTTGTTTGAATGCTAAGCTAACCATTCTATATTGCAGATTTTACTAAAAAGTATCACAAAAATTGGTTAATTAGCTAGATATAAGAAATATCAGGTCATATTTGAAATAAATACATTATAATGATGGTTTTTGTGTAAAATCAATAGACCATATATAAGAAAATTGAACCAATATTACCTTTATTCTTTTGTTCTGACACTTTTTTCTTAGCTGTACCAGTTAAAATCATAACACCAGTTCCTCCAGCTGTTGGTACACTTATTATACCACGAGATTGGTCCATCTGATTTACTTTGCGTACCTCCTGCAATTCCAAACAAAATATTTTCCATCATTTATTGATAAATATACCATTTATTAAAGTAATTATAATATTTTATATATAATAATATTTTAAATATGATAGCATGTTTATTTCCCTATGGCTCCTTCACATCTTAAATACTCATAAACGCTGGCGAAGAAAGTACATTACACGTGACCAAACGCAACTCTCTCATATTATGTTGGCCAAAATAGTAAATTAAATTTAAGAGATTATTAATGTTAAGAGTCGAGATGGCCCAGTGGTTAGAACGCGTGCATCTTAACCGATGATTGCGGGTCCAAGCGGTGAAGGAAAACATCGTGAGGAAACCTGCATGTGTCTAATTTCATCAAAATTCTGCCACATGTGCATTCCACCAACCCGCATTGGAACAGCGTGGTGGAATATGTTCCAAACCTTCTCCTCAAAGGGAGAGGAGGCCATTAACCCAGCAGTGGGAATTTACAGGCTGTTACTTTACTTTTTTTTTTTAATGTTATGTTGTTTAGGTCATGTTTAGACTAATACCTGTTGCACTTCCTGCATATATGCATCTAATGGATCAATTTCATCTTCTTCCTTTTTCTCTTCCACAACAGGCTTCTCTTTAGATTCACCATCTTCACCTAAAGACAATGCATAGTGTCATTATTTATTATATCTAAATTGTGAAAATAGATTTTACAATTTTACTAAACATTATGTTATAGATTGGTTAAACAATACTTTATCTATTTTTTCATCTATTAATAATAAAGTATTTTCTTTATACATTCAATAATCATACTTTATAATTCAAAATTTACTTTTTTCAGAATAATTTTCTCTACTATTTTTTAAATTCTATTTATTTCATTTAAATCAAATAACAATAATGAAAATACATCAACATATTCAAGAATTATTTGATTTTTTTTTAGAATTAATCTGTTCTAAAGAAAATTAAGAGCATTTATTAAATATAAAGATTATTTATTTATTGATATAGTAGATGAAACACATTTGTTACCTACTATACCTACTTACCTTCATCACCCGAATCATCTTCTAGGGACCACTTCTTCGCTGCAGGCACTTGAATATTAGTGACTATACTTCCTTTCTGCACCTCTTTTTTAGCAGATTCTATTTCCTTGCGTTTACGTTCTGCCCTCCAGCGTTCGATGCGATCACGCCTTTTTTGCATTTCAGCTTCTAAACGACTCTGTTCTTCTTCCTAGAAATAAAATGACTTATACAAATTTTGTCTCCAGAGTAGGATTTAAAGGTCTGGAGGCCCCCGGGCCACAAAGCAGTGGGGGCCCTAGACAAACAGAAGCGTGAATACCCTAATAATCATATTATGATGAATTAAATAGATTTTTCTATTTCAATCAGTCAGATATGATTTATTTACTTTTATCGGTAACTTTTAAAATATTAAGTAGTGACATTATTATAATTTGGTATGGTATTAGTAACATTACTATATCTCGGTATTTGTTAACTCGCTGAAAACTGACATGGCTCCCTCATGTGGAGGCCCCAGGGCAGTTGCCCCGGTTGCCCTCCCCTAAATACGGCCCTGTTTGTCTCTCAAAGTATCATTGACAATAAAACATTAAGTGGCATCACCTTATTGAAAAGTATAAAGCATTCTGTTTATAAATAGCATGAATAGTGAATGGAAGTTATATACAATAATCTTTACATGTTTCTTAGTTTGTAAAACACACTTATTTTATATCTTTAACTTAAAAATAATACACAAATTAAATAGCATTTTATGGCATCAATTTAAAAAATTCAACAATAAAATATCCAACCTTATCAACAGTTCCAGGATTATAATCGGAAGATTCAGATTTCACGGTTTTGTCTTTTGATTTAGATCTCTCCCTCTCCTTTTCCCTATCTGGTGACTTTTTCCTAGATTTGCTACTAGAGCCATTTCTTTTGTCATCTCTTTTATCGCTAAAAATATAAAAAAACATCAACATTTAAATCTATTATCGATTCATTTATGTTTTAAGACATAATAGTTATGCAATTAATATTACGGGGTCACAATGAGGGATCTTAAAACACAACTCTGACTCGGACTACAATTCCAGAGACAGAAAGTAATCTCAAAAAATAGTCATCTTACATAGGAAGTAGTATTATGCACATGTATGTGTATCTCTACTTTTCCTTTACTGCATATTCAAATAATAACTTACTCCCTTTTGCGATCCCTATCTCTATCTCTGTCTCTGCTACGGTCTCGCTTCGAGTCACGGTCCCTACTGCGACTACGCTTCCTTTTTGAAGATTTTGAACTTCTGTCTCTACTTCTAGATCGAGAACGTCGTCGCTTTCTATCTGGAGTTGCCGATCGGCTATGCGAACGCCTACGGTCACGATCTCTATCTCTCCTGCAAATATAATTAAATAAATATTTAAGTTAAAGACTTTAAAGTATTTAGTTTAACAGATATGTAACAGCATACTTCAAACTTACCCACTTCTAACCATAATTTAGTACTATTTTCCAACTAATTCAAAATAAAACAAATATACATTTGTTAAATGGATACTGAAAAGTTTGTAACATGACTTAATTTTATTAAATTTGAGGTCATTTACATGGAAATATTAAAACAAGCAACTCATAAAATACAATACACATGTAATGTCATAAGCTTGAGCACCAATACCACAGATAATCAACAGATAATCAAAAAATATAATATGTAACCATTTTCGATTATTATTTCAGACCTATTTTGTTCATTTTCATTTCATATCTAACTGAAAATTGGTACTTTTTACACGATTTTGACTTTTATTCAAAACAAACGTTTGTAAAAATACTTAATTTGATCATATTAGTTCCTAATCACTATTTAAAATTAAATCGTAAAACTTAAATACATAAAATTGAATCGTCTGCATAATTGATAATTTAAATTTAGGAAATTATAAAGAATAAATGCTGTGCAATGTATATTATCACTATACATATAAATGATACTTTGAAAAAAAGACTCCAGTGTTAGACCGTCGCAAACTTACAAATATACATGCTGATCGTAGAATATATTTAGTATCGAATATTTGTCAAAGTTATGTCCACTTGCATTGAAAACAATATTCTTGCGATGCGATAATCTACTCTGCATGTGTAGCTGCGAAATATATAAATATTTTTTTAATTTGTATGTTTTTGACATATGACATTTGCAGTCAACAAATACAGTAACTGCCGAAACGTAACCTAAAATAGTCGTTCAGTTTATATAAAGTACCTTTTTGTATTTGCTTACCGCTCTTTGAATATATATATCTTTTGCATTTTATAACTTAAAGCGTCTTTATTTAAAAAACTAAAATGGCTGATGACGGTGACAATGTTAGTTGTGTTTTAATTTTTAATAAAATCTGAATACATCTTACTCTTAAAGTTAATTAATAATGTAAATATTTCAGGTAGCTGTAATGACTGTCAAAGAACCGCTTGATTTGATAAGACTAAGTTTAGATGAAAGAATTTATGTAAAAATGCGCAACGAACGGGAGTTACGCGGGAAACTTCACGTAAGTGTAATTTTGTCCAACTATTTACTAATCTTGTAATAGTTATTTTTTTGTAATAATATACATTATCTTTATAAATTTTAAGGCTTATGACCAACATTTAAACATGGTCTTGGGTGACGCTGAGGAAACCATAACAACAGTGGAGATTGATGAAGAAACATATGAGGAAGTTTATAGAACAACAAAAAGAAATATCCCAATGTTATTTGTAAGAGGCGATGGAGTAATATTAGTATCTCCACCCGTGCGTGTGGGCATATAAATAGATTTAGGTAAATAAAACTAATAATAAGATCATAAATTTGTTTTATTGTTTCCCTAATAATTTAATAACCGACTCATTCTTAAAAGTCCGATTTCTTTTAACAAGTAATTCATCTTCATCCATAGGTTCAATTACGGAACCTACTTTAGTGATCACATTAGGACGAATGAGTTTCTTGTGTGCTGATTCTGGTATAAATGTGTTACCCATGGGAGTTCTTATAGACGCTTCATACTCTTTAACACTACTAAATGGAAATGGTATATCAGCAACTTTATGTGAGACAAGTTTTGGAATTCTTATTTCGTTTATTATAATATCACCCTTGTTTTCATCACGTCTGGGTACTTTTGGTGGAGCTTTAATAAATCTATTATTTTTCCGTTTATTTGGTTTGGTTTGAACTCCTTTCCCTCCCCATTGACCCCATCCTGGAAGTGTCAAATCAACATTTTTTGGTGCATCATTATTGATTTCGTCTTCTTTTTCTTGCCTAAAACTAGCCACTACATCATCTTCTTCAAATACTTCTTCTATGTCAACTTTTGGAACAACTTGTTCATCATCATCTAAATCGTCAAAATCATTATCATCATTTGATTTAGAAGTGCTGAGATACTTGGGCTTAACTTCAATAAATCTACTTGGGTCAATATCTGCATTGGCATGTTCTTGCAAAGTAGTATCTGTTTTTGACAATATATTTATAGGAATATTGGTAGTTTCTTTTTCTGTTATTTTTTCATTTCCATGAGTTTCTATGAGCTCTTCGTCAATAAAAGGTTTTGGATTTTGTTTTTTTAATTTTAAGTACTCTAAATTGTCTTGCTCATCTGATTCTTCATTGTTGTCATTACTGGTGGGGACACTTTCAAGTTTTTTCATTTCCCTTTTTAATTTCTTCAGTTTTCTTCCTACTCGCATAGCTAATTTTTTGTCCAAATTATCAAAAGCCTCAGATACTGATTTCTTTTCTGAAACTGTTTTATTTTCTTGACTGATTGTTGAAGCATCAATAGTATCAACATTCCAAAGGGAGGTAGCAACAGTTTTATTAGGCTTGCTTTTCCTTTTTCTTGTTGTAGTGAGAGCCAAAGAGCTTTTTGTGTTATCTAATGGTACCTTTTGGTTTTTAACTGAATCACTATTATTATTATCCTCTTGCTTCTCTGTTATCATATCAGTGTTAGCTGAATTGTCTGTATTTCCTAATTTTTTTAGACCTTCTTTAAGCACACGAAGTGAAAGACTTAATTTATCATGTTTAGAATTTGCTTCATCAGAATCAGAATCACTTTCTTCTTTTCTTTTGTACATTTTATCTTTTAAATACTTTTTGTACCCAAAGTTAAATTCTGCATCAATATTAGTTTTATCAGATCTCTTCATCATCCAAGGATTCTTTTCATCCTGGGCTAATGTTATATCTGGAATATTTTCAGTTTCATCAGCCTCATCATCAGTACTTTCAGTATTTTGCACTTTTTTTGTTAAACTTCTGCTAACTGATAATTGTTCAGATAATTGCTGCCTTACCTGTAATATAAAAATAATTAATATCAATTAATAAAAATAGTGACACAAGTATTATATTTAGATATAAATGAATAGCATGATGTTATTATTATTTCGGTTATACTTAATTGATGTGAACTTACAACCCTTACAACCAATTTCAGGCACAACAGTGTTTTTTCATGGGAGATTTGCCCAAGCCCCATTGACAAATTTAAAAACAACTAGATTAAAATGACACTAACATTCAACACACATAAAAATAATATGAATTATCTACTTACTTCTTTATCATACTTTGCTCGTACTAATTTGCTTTTAGCCCATTTTCCTGTATTCTTATGTCTTAATGTGTGTCTTTCTAAAGCCCGAACCTTTTCTAGCTCTTCTAGCTTTTTGAGGGCTTCCTCTGGATTTTTAGTTTGTAGTTCTTCAAATTCTTTTATTTGCTGTTTCAGTTTTTCTTTTTTGAGTATACTAAAAGTAAAACAAAATTATTGATCAAAAATTTCATACATCATTATTAATTTAGGGGAATTGGGTTTAAAATGTAGTACTATGTCTGCGAAGTAAAATTAATAAACTCACCGATGGTATTTTTTACTTTTAATCTTACTCTGTCTTTTAGCTTTAGCTGCATTGTAAGATTGCTGGGCCCGTATTTTAGCTAAGTGTTGTCTATGTTCAAGCATCTCTTGGTAGGACATAGGATATGTTTGCTCTTCTTCTTCAACAACTTCAGGCTCAGGTACAGGATCTATTTCTTGCAATTCTTGTTCTAGAGGTGACTTAAGCTTAAGTTTTGATAAGAAATCTCCCGTAGGCTGCATTTTACTTGAGAAAGTCTTTAAAGGGAATGAGACAAAATCAACAGTCCGATTTCTAGCAACAACAGGGTCCCATCTTGCCACTTTAGTTTTCGTTTGTTCGTACCCAGTTGCTCTCTTAATGCGCTCAGCTTGAGGCTTCTCCAATGGCTTTGGTAGTACTCGAGAGACTTTCTGACTCTCTTTGAGTTTTTTACTAATTTGTACATTGTGAGCAGTATCCTCCAACACTTTAACGACATTTTTTAGCTTCAATACATTAGGCTTTTTAATTAAATTAAACTCAGAATTCAAACTTGTAGGTTCACTTCTTGTGGGTTCAGTTATATGTTGGGTTTTGTCTAATCTTGTAATGGCACTTACCATACGATCATGTTCTGACGCGACAAAATCAAAATCTTCATCGTCCTTCATTGCTTTAGTTATTGTTAATATATAGGATAAACAATATTTTATGTAATATTATGGATACGGTGTTTCTTAACCTCTAACGCGTTGCAATGCTTTCGACTTCGAGTTTCGAGTTTTGTATAACCTTAATTTGGCAGATACTTCAAACGTCAACCAAACGTCAACTTTAATTGACATTCTATGTTCGCAGTTCGGTGTTCCCCTCGTTGATACATAATTCTTTCAAAGATAAATAGTGAAGTTGATATATAAAAAAATGATAGATACTTTGGGACACTCTGACACTAACATATAAATAAAAAATATTTAATAACTCTTAAACTTTGTTAAGAATTAATAAATAACAATTACAATATTAAATAATTATAGTATTTTCACTTTATTTCACAAAAGATCTTCGTTCCAAAAGTGGTAATGGGTCACTGTCGACTACATTTCCACAGGACTACATAGAACTATGTTATATATTATTTAGTTTTAGGCAAAACTTTTGTTCTGAAGTTTAGTATTTGGATTGTTTTTATTAATTAAGTTAAATTAATTTCATTTTCTTTGAAATATCTTGTTCTCTAATGATTTCAGAAATCTTTTAATGATGAAGGCTAGGCATTAATTTGCAGGTCGTAATCTGTTTACTTAAATTTCCAGATCAACCACTGCTCCTCCGTTTCGTTACCAATATTGTTAGCCCCAATTTCATATATTGACTCAAAATATATTTGAAATGGAAAGGGTAATAATTCGACTCATATTTTTCTTAAACATTGAGTTTATTTTCAGTTGCCAGTGCAGTCACAAATCTTGTGAAATTTTCTGTGTAATGGAGAGAGATTATTTCATGAACGTAAGGAGAAGATGACAGGGAGTCAACTTCTTCTTGTTTTTTTCGCACAATAAGCGTTTCTAACAATTTGTTAGAAACGCTTTTTATACGAAAAAATAACACTTTATTATTAAGAGAAGTTGCCTAAAAAAATTAACAAGTTTAGTTGCACTAAAAATGTTCAAAAGTGGTATAAAGAAATCTATACAATTTATAAACCTACCATACGATATTTGTAATTTTGAATTATGTAGGGTTCGCCGATTTCCAGATGTCTAGTGCGCCCTAGTACACCTGAATATATACTGAATAAAATATTTAAAAAAAAAAAATAACACCGACTTCAAAGGGATCACTAAAAAAGTAATAAAATAATTTGATTTAAACACGTATTATTGAAAACGGCCGATCGTAAATCAACTTTTAAGTAGTTCATTTCATTTTACCTAGGAGGACTCTCAAAAATATGTTAAATATGCAATTATTTTTATTACTTTTTAGTGCATTTTAATTTGTTTTAAAATACTGTTTTGTTTGAAGTCGGTTTTTCTTTTTGTTAAAATTTTATTTATTGCCTAATCCATAGTGAAGTATTTTTAAAAAAGATCAGTTTTTGTCTCAAATGGCTTAACACTAATAATTACTTTTATTATTATTCATTTTTGTATTTCTCATGGCGACAAGCCGACAACATTATATACACGCGTACATGCCAAAATTATAGTTCTCTTTGTGGTCCATAAATAGGTATAATGAATTTCAAGATAGAAATTATATTATAATAAAAATATTTGAATAAATTATTTTATTCGATTTCATTCAGTCCATTTGTTAATTCGATAATTTTATCAGCATATTACTAAGGTATTATTAATAGTGATTTAATTCAAAGTGATTACGTAGTCAAAATATAAATAGTGGCTAGTTTTTTGCTATATATTATATTTAGATATATTGGTGACATTATAAAAAAAAGTAAATAAAAACTGTTATGATATATTTTCATGAATGTATCTATACAGTTAATTATTTCTTATGGTTTTGGTTTCACATTTAAAAATTTATTTTTATTTATTAATTTGTCAAAAAATGCTATTGGATACTCTTAATTAACAGTAATTATCTTAATTGATTGATTGATGAATTCATTGAGAATATTTTTTTATTTAATCTCGAACAGTGGTCGATTCGTTTGATGACCCAGAAGACGGCGGAACGTTTTCTTGGTTTTGTTGTTCATGCATTTTTCTGAACCGTTGACGATTTCTATATAGCTTTGCTTCGTCCGTACATTTTGTCGTTATGGAGCTCCTGTAATATTATTAATACTAAAAATAATTTCTCCGGTCTATATTATTTATATATAAAAAGACTAATGAATATGTCTTTTTGATGTGTTTTTAATGAGGACCATGTTGTAGGGAAAGTCTTAAATAGAGGACGACCAAAGAAACGATGGATGGATTGTGTTAAAGAAAGTTAGGGTAAGAGCAGGAGGATGATGACGTCTTTGTCAATTCTGAAAGGTTGAATTGGTATTTATTGCGTTAATTTTATAAAATTATTGATACAAACCTAACAATCCTTTTAGACACGTCACATCTCTCAGCGACTGTGTTAACAATATCGTCAACTAATTTAGGGTCCAATTGCTTTTTCGGCGGTTTGTTTGCAAATGCCGGCGACTGCTTTCCAGTTAAAGAATGAGTGGCTAGAATTCTAAAACAGACATACATATTTCAATACTTAATCACTTTTATCTATTCACATAGGTTCTTACAGCATAAATTTTTCATTTAATTATTTAGACGTTTTTAATCGATTTCAGTATGAGGCGAATTTTCATTGTAATTGAAACCTCCGTCTTATATCTATATTAATATTATAAATGCAAAAATAACTATGACACTTTTTCATGACCAAACCGTTGAACCGAATTTGATAAATTTGAACTCTAAGAAAGGGCATAGACTACTTTTTATGCCTGACATTTGACAAGCAACACTCTAAACGCGTGCGAAGCCACGACTACAAGTAATTGAATATATTCAATCTCATTTTTAGCAACTTTTATGTATAAATACTAGTTCATTTTCAATGGCTATTATTGTTTGTCATTGCCATTGCCAAGTCACTATAATTATAATATAAAGAAAACTATTGATACAATTACTAAATGTTGATTTATAACTACATAATAATTTGAATAGGACTTGACTTCTATGAGATCTCAAAACTTTTTACGATGGAAAGACTACATCGAGAGACTTGGCATTTTTTTACATTTAATGTTTTTGGTGGGATAGTCTTTACATTGTAGTTATTTAAAAATCGAGGCTGTTTAAAAGCGGTTCTTTTGTTGTTATTAGACAACAAATTTATTTATCTAAGAATAATTAGAACCGAGTATAATACAAGGAAAATATAAGAAAGAATGCAGTTGATTAAATTCTGTTTAAATGTTAACCGGAATTAGTAATTACCTTCTCGGAAAGACGGCTTGTAGCAATTGTCTCGTCGCTGAAGTGTGGGAAGTCCAATCGATTTCTGCCAATAGTCTGGCAGGCACGGTGACATTGCCACTTCCAATTGAAACCTACGAAGATTAATTGATTTAATGATTTCCATCAATTCATTGTCTATAAATGATCGGGTATTATACAATAATGATTTGACATTGAATATTTTTGCACAGGTATAGCTGTTTTTAGTTTTTTGGTTAACTATTATAATATTGAACAAAGAACAATTATTGTATAATTATCACTACTGAATTTTTGAATCTTTTTAAATATTTTTCGTTATCTACTCATGACTTATTATTTATTACGGCAGACTGAGTATTCATGAAGTGTATGCCAGAGGTGGCATATACTATAATAAACTAACAAAACAAATTAACATTTAGACATGGCGATTTTAATACTTTTTCTTATACGATATATTCATTAAAAATGTACAGTATATTCCTTTCTTAATAACATGTGACAAAATAGTTAGTCACTTTAGTAAAAGCATTTAAAAATCTACAAACCATATCAACATTGTTAACCGACAATGGTAGACTTGCGTTAGTAGTTTGCGCCGACGCTCTCCTAATCTTCAAGCCACCAGGCATTTTATCCATTTCGAGCTCGACACTTGAAGTATTTTGACGGACATTGGACGGTTCTTCTATTGCTAGAATCTCTACATTCTCATCTAGTCTGCGATCTTCAGATGTCCTGTCCATTATTGATCGACTTTCATTCATTTGAGCGTCAGATATTAAAGCGAGGAACTGTCCGTATAGTCGCTTTAATACCGATTCGAGTTCTTCTATTTTCTCCATAGGAGGTTGGTCGAGAACAGGATCGGTTTGTGATCCTTGATCGAATGTCAGCTTGAGATTCGGTGTATTCCGATCCGGTAGTGGCGTGCTGCTCATGATTGACCTACGGTTTCGTATTATGTTCTTGTCGTTCAATAATCGACTTATTTGTCCATTAATTATGGAATCGGCGCGCTTGTTTTGGTTACTATATTTGATCGTGGACTTAGTGAGATTGAGGTTCACCTGAGAAAAATATTAACGTACCTAAATATAATGTATGATTGCAACTAGTTTTGCTATGCAGAAAATTTAATTAAACATCCATATTTTAAATAAATTTTCGACGAGATTTTTCTTACATACAAAGTACTAAATTCTACGAAGTTAAGTTTTAGTAATAAATTAAATAAAGTGCAATACTGTTCGTGCTTACCTCTTGATCGCTATCGCTGTCACTGGAGTTAATGTCGTCATCAATGTGAATACTTGGTGTGCTCTGACACGGCATGGGCAGTGATTGATTCGCACCTATAAACTAATAGAGAAGTTTATTTAATTTCACTTGTAAAATAAAGCCAAGTCTTTTAAAATAAAATAGTGGTAATGTGGGGTTTCCTTTGGAACTATATCCATAATCTATATCCTCCGACAATTTTAATTATTTTTAATAGGGGTATAATTAATGACATTTATATGATATTTAACACTGTGATATAAATATCATATAATATAATAAAGCTTTTATCAATATTTTTGTTTACAATATAATATGAATCGTATATATACGTGTATGTCGTAGATATATTTTGAAAAGAGATACGATGACCATTTTTCGACAAATTTGAAATCAGGAGTCTTTAATGGTTGACCGCCTTCATTGGTTAATTTTTAAAGCAAATTAAATTTACAACCACAATGACTGGCTGAATAGTAGAACATTTGGTATCTCTCAAAAACCAAAAATATATAAATAAATCATTTTTATGCGTCTTCCCTAACTATAATTATTTTCTACACTGAATAAATGGTACTATTATAATTCTATCAATTATTTCACATTATTTTTTTTAAATTGGACAAGTTCCTTGAACATGATCTCATTCCCTTTCAGATTACTCATGCGGATAAGATAGCTGATAATGTAATCGAGTTATTTTATGCGCCGACACATCAATAACTAATTGCATAATTGTTTAATCGTTAACGCTAATCTTGTATTCTTAATAATCTTATATCAAGATCACTTTGTCTTTAGTTAACATTTATTTACTCGTATAATGTGTAATATTTCCATGGAAAATGTTTTAAAAGTTGATAAATATTGCCTTCACGAATTCCGAGCCTATTTCGTATCTTGGTTTAGATTTTTTCTGTTACATTCGACGGCTCCTAATTATATTTTCCTTTAATATGAAATATGTATTAAAATTTAACCGCCGACCTTTGGTTTAAAAATACGTATTCAATAGGTCATTTTGACCATCATGGATGTGGTTTAAATAATAATAATAAATAGATTCCTAAATTATCTTTAGCTATTAAATTCTAGCAGCCGAACAACAAGATATTCGTTTTTATATTGGTATAAAGATTAGTTATAAGATGCTAAAGTATTTTTTTTTCAAATGTCGGTAGGTGGATGGCCAATGGGAAACTTGGCTATGGTCAATACTACCCTTGGATATTGGCGCTGTAAGAAATAGGAAACATTCATAGCAACGCCAATGCACCACGAACAATGGAGGCTAATAATTGATTTCCCTGTGCCTCTCGTTATACTGGTTCTCACTGTGTAACTAGAGGTACAATCACCTTTTAAACCAGAACACCACTGCAATATATGTATATGATAAGTGTTACCTACCCAGACCATAAAACAATAACAATAATAGATTATTATAAAAAAAATCTCAATGTTTTAATATGATTCTTCTTAATATGTTTTTTTTTCAAGCAATATAAATTGATGAAATCGACTCGCCAAAGTTCTCGGCCGATTTATAAAAAAGCCGCTTCTTGACCGAAAAGAAGAATTATTCAGAGACATCATAAGATAAGATTAATAGTGTTAATATAAAATATAGACTAATTTACACATCTCATCACTTACCATTGGACCAGTCTTCATCTCTTTGATAGTATTCATACATAGCGAAAGTACATTCTTGACTTGGTGGTCTTGTCTTTCCAACATCACTTTCAACTCTTTGACATAACGCTTGTTATCTGAAAATTTAAACAATTAATATGAGAACAACATATAACGATATTATGTACATAAAAGTTTGTTCGAACAATTTTATAAGTTAACCCTCCAAGATTCGTACCCTCTATTTATGATGACGTTGCACTTCCTTTATTGACAATATAATAAAAATACTTCCGTGCCGTAACGGTTGTGCCACATACTTTAATTTGTAATCTAATAACAAGTAATTCGATAACAGTGACATATCTAATGCATAACCTAGTGCTAAAATACGACATTTCCTCCCTATTAGAGGAATTCAAAATCGACTGTAGTTAGGGTTAGTAAATTAAAAATAACGATTACTTAGTTATTGATTTTGATGTACATTAGCTGTAATATTTTCAAGTGAAAACGTGCATTTAAATAACGAAAGTGACTCACCCGATACTCTAAGAATTTGCGCCTTGCGTGCACCATTGTTACGCTTGTCACGAAGGAAAACCACTTTCCCAGTATGAAGATCGGTCTCGTGTTTTATCAAACAGTGACTATTAACGACACCATAATTAGAAAATATATTTTGTTCGTCTACCCATTCCACAAGAAGCCAGAGCTTTTGATCCATGATCAATTAATTTTTAATATGCAGAACGTAGCCAATATCTAATACTTATATTAATGTATAATATGTAATTTTCTGCCTAACACGTTGCTGCACAAAAATTAACTGATCAGTACATGTCCATGTGAGACGCGGTGCGTTTCTGTACTCAGGTAAAGATACAAACTACAATGGTTTCTATTGAACTAAGAATACCCAAGTACCCGACATTTGTCCCCCAATAAATATCAAACAAAAGATTTCGTTACACATGAGACAATGCGACTCCGATGCATTTCTTTAAAATTTTATTCTTATATTTTTACATCAGTTATAATTTTGAAGTACTAATGAAATAAAATAAAACATTATTATAAAAATAAAACAATAAGAGAAAGATTTTATGTTTTAAAGTATAAGATAAAAAAATATCAAATTTAGTTTTACGCAACTCTTTTTAAATCTTAAAATGCGTTATATACGTTAGCTATGAATTAAAGGCTTTTAAAAATATAATATTGTGTTACACTTTATTATACTACATAGTATATTATATTTATGGGCTAGATACGCTTGACTATATTATCATTAAAGACTATTCTGAATCCCAACAGCGTTAATTATCGTTATATCCTTAATTATAAATGAAGTAGGTATGCAGCTGACAATCGAAATGATAGTCCTAATAAATTCACGTCGAGATCAATTTAAATTGAAAGACGTAAAACATCGGAACAAATGTTCAAGATAGCGCAGTGGTTAAACACGTAAAACTCAACCAAAGATCGATTTTAATTCGGTTTATATCCAAAATTCATTGATACAGTTTGAATAGGTTTATGGCAGAACTGGTGGAACCTTCTTCGCAATATAGGAGAGTTGGTGACAACCGAGCAATGGAATATTTATAGATTGTTTAATGTTAACTTTAACTTTACAAAACATTTTTTTGTTTACAAAAATTGTATTTAAATAATCGTTCAATTACATTTCAGAGTATATGTTCGTAGTTTTAAATGAACCCAAGAGTTACTAAACTAGCCATTATAATTATTATTAATGTAATAATTAAAGCATTTAGCTTTCAAGAATATTCTCATCAACCAAGACTGCTGCAATTGAATATTCCACTGCTAAGCATCTCTTCTCATTAATCTGAGCAGGATATGCTCATGTGAGAGATTTCCTCTAACGCACGCCCCCAAGCACGATTTTCATTATTACAATGTTATTGTTATTTAAAATAAAACTAGCTATAACGGATTTGAATCGCGTATATTAATTATTTTTAACGTCCCGACGTTTCGAGCACTTTACAGCGTTCGTGGTCACGGGTACTCTACCCGTAAATTTCTACCCGTCTCTAAATTTAAGACAACATTACTATTATTTAATTAAGCAAATAACACAAATTTGATGAAAGATGGTAATGCCGTTAGTGGAGTTTCACGTCTTCTTTCCGTATTGATAAGTCTCATTCAATTATTTATAACAGATTATGCAGAAACTTATTTTTTATCAATTAATTATTTTATTTAAGATGAACAACTTGGTTGTATATAAGAGAGCGTACCTACACATATATCGTATCTGTGATATGATGCACACGCGAATTCATTTAAAGACCATTTTTATGGTAGTCTAATTTTATATTTTTGAACTAAAATGAATTAAAATAACTGAAATTATTACTTGTTTTGTTTTATTTTGACACATATGTACATTGCTATTTTAATATATTTTTATTCAATTAATATATGAAATTAAAAATATTTTAGTGTCAAGATTTAATAGTTTTAAACATCAATATAAAAAATGCACTTGCGTGTTTAAAAATCAGGATTATTATATTTATATAATATTTAAAATGAATGGTGACTTATAATTATTTCAGTCTAAATATGTGTACTTAGTTTTTTTTTTCAATTTATTTATAACATAATATTTAAAAGTAGTTACTGTATATACCAAGTAGGTAACATACAATAATTATTACCGGCATTTGAGAAAACGCGGCTACCCTCTTCGGAGACAACTTGATCAGCTGGTTTTAATAAATATTGGTATAGAAAACTATAATCTTTTATTCATATGTGTTATCGAAGTGAGATCGTTGTGCTTGATTCAAATCAGTATTTTAATAAATCTATACTGTATTTAAATTTGAGAAGAATAACTTGTATATTGCATACTTACGAGTATATAAAGATTTATAATTTTATTACGGGATAGAATTTTAATAAGGAACCAATGAGTATCTGATTGGTAAGATTTTTTTTTTCAAAAATGTAAAATAACTGAATACTGTGTAATGTGTAAACCGTTCAAGCTTGTTATTTGAATATTATTCATTTCCAGATACAGTTTTCATTTTATGGTTTGACTACAAATTTTAAAATTATATAAGTCGATTGAAGATAAAAAATTTAAGACACAAGAACAGTAATATTTTTCCACTTATTAAATGTAATAATATATTCTTTTACATGTTATTAAGTTCTTAAAAAAGTACTCTTTTATTTCTAATTAACCAGAAAATGTATAGGATTTATACTTATACTAGACGTAAAAATAATGCAGTGTTACCTAAAACGCTTATACATTTCTTTCTAAAAAAATCAATAATTCACCCGTGGCTTTTACGATCCCTATAGGACTACTAGACAAAGAAAGTAAGCTAATTACTCGTAGGATAATAAACATTATTTCATAAATGCAAATTCTTGGTACCTTAATCCGCTGTAAAACAAAATTTCATTCAATATTAAACAAAAGAAGATAACAGAAAGGAGCCGAAAATACAGCCAGCTTATTTACCTGATAACGAAACAATGGGAGTCGTATGGTGGTTAAGAAACATCCCCTCTAGCAAGTTAATTTTTTCAATCGGGTTGCAAATTTTCGTCAGTCTACCTTGAGTGATTGTAGGTGAACATAACACTAACTATCTCAAGTAGCAAGAACTGTTTTACTAGTTTGAAGATATCGGTGAGTATATATTTATGTTTATATTATTTCAATAAAAAAAAATCTTCAAGGATCTCCAAAAAATGAGAAGAGGCCCTGTTGTGGGATTTTCAATACATATTATGTATATATGTATGTTTCTGAACTATCTCATGAAAAGCTATTCAATACATATGAATATTGTCTTGAATAAAAATGCTGAACCGATTTTGAGGTGAATTTTAAGAAGTCAAACATGAAACACAAAGGTCTTGCATAAATACAAGACGATGATTTGTTTTGTAAATATGTAACCTTATAAATTTATTTTTGGATATCGCACCTATATAATAAAACGGGACCCTATGACTAAAACACCGCTGTCCGTCTGTCACTAGACTGTATCTCTTTAACCGAGAACGTCAGACAATTGAATGTATTTTTATAGCTGATGTAGCCAAAAATACAACAATTAGAAAAAATAAATATTTAACGGGACATATGTTCACCAAATGTATATTTTTGCACGACATTTTTAACGGTAACAAATAGTTCTAAATATATGCGCCAAAAAATATGTATACTTAAGGGAGGCTTAAAAAAATAAGTTTTGTTCGTTTTTGTATGTAACGGTACGGGACCCTTCTTAGGCGCATACTACACCTTTTAAATAATATTCACGGAAAGTCAAACGAAACGTGGCATACTTAGTATATGATTGGCATACATTTGTATTTACATAAAATTAATTTAATTTGTATTAATTTAAAATGTATTATAAAATTATATGAAGTTTCTAGCGAAACTTACAACTAGGCTCTTATCTCTGCTATTACGATAACTCACGGATGAAAAAATAATCATGACCTTATACAACTACTGATATTTTTTCTAAGTTTTCCGGTACAATTACCGAAAATAGGAAAACAACGTGACTCAAATTAAGAAGTTTTACTTATTACACCTTAAGTTAGTATTGAATGTTGAAATTTTCATAAAAATTAAATTTACATATTTATAAACATTTCACATGTATTTGAGGTATTTTTTGTTGAGCTTGACCATCAAAGCTTGACAAGTATCGTAAAGAAAAATAAACAAATATGGCGTATTTTTAATGTTTAAATTATAAAAAAAGTAGAGCCAAAGTAATCGTTAAATGATAAAATGCGTAACTGCTCAGGCATTGTATTATTATTAAAAAAAATATTTTATAAGGGCTAACGAGTAATATATGGTCGACTTTAATCGTCTCTATATTTATTTATAAAGTATACAATTTTCGTACGAATTGTCAAAAATACTAGGTAACAAAATGCAGGTAAAAACATCAGGTCTAGAAAAGCGGATCCAATAGGATAAAGAGAATAAACAATAGGTTTATTGAGGTTTCCTTGTTACACAAAGTAATGCTTAGCGACTGAGTTTACCCGAAAACATGTACCCATATTTTATACCTGGAACGGACAATTGAAAAGCATGGTATTTTAAATGACTGCTGTCAAATGCTATCGGAAGCTTATTTGAACTCTACCTTCCTCCGTCGATAGTCGATTATTGTTTCTTAGTAAGTTTTTATTTTGATTTTCAGATAACTTGCGGTAAAAATGACGACATTAGCAATAAAATCCGAAATGGATGCCGCGCAAGCTTTACTAGACCTCCATAGTGACCATCGCGGACGTCATCATGAAAATAATTGTAAGTTTTTAGTTAATTATTTTTATTTTTTTTAAGTAAGTGATGGTTTTATTTTAATCAATCGTGTTTTAATTTAACAGTCGATACAAGGTCTATCGGCGTTGAAAGCATAGACGGAACTAACACTATAGCAAGAATTTTAAGCAGCCTTATTAGCTCTACAGTAAGTTATATCTGAAATTATAAAGACGGTAAAAATTACATTAATAGTATTGTATTATTAATCTGACTATTAATCAATTTTACAGCCGGCTCCGCTACCTCATACAAGTACTCCAAAAAAGCAAGTGTATTCGCCAAAACGTTGGAACGAAAACTCAAAGAAGAATCAATCCAAATACGCTAAGAATAAAGTAATGTGTGAAAGAGGAACGCAAACTGAATTTGAATTATATTTACCTGAAATAGAAAAAATGGAAAATATCATAAAAGAACTATGTGCTAAAATCGAATGTCTTGAGTCAAAATTAAAAACAAAAAAGCCAGAGTCGTCATCTATCGACTCATATGAGCAAGTTTCAGACATTTCAAGTGACGAATATTCGGAAAAGAGGTATCGTCGTAGGTCCTACAAACGCAAAAGGAATCTGACTACTACTACTGACTTGGTTAGTAAATCATCACATGTTAAATAATTCAGATTAATATTAATTATTACTAAATTATGCTAATATTATTTATTATTTTTAGAGTTCTGTTGGAGACTGTGATACAACATTTGCCAAAGAACGCGATGATTTTACGAACAGTGAGATGCGAGCTCCTAAAGAAATGAAAAGAACTTTAAAACCAAAGAATACGAATAAATCGAATAACGAAATGGTATGGCTTTTGCCTTATATTCTTATTGCCAATAATTTTCCTTCATATATTATATTTATTAATTAATATAAACATTTTTATAGGTTTTAATTGGAGACGGAAATGCATCAGTTCCAGCTAGACTTCTAAAGAACATGGACTGGACATCTTACACGAATGCCACTCGAAAACTTTTGACAGCTGTTTTTTCAAGAAAGTAAGCTTAAGTGATTATTTGGGTATAATGGTCATATTTATAATTCCATTTGAATAACTGATAAATATTTATTTTCCAGGGTACTGGCAACTCATTCACTTACAGGAAAGCCTTCACCAGCTTTTCCCGACAAACCAGCTAAAAAGAAATTAGACGCAGCTTTAGTTAATGATATTGTTCAAACAGTAGTTGAAAATTGTTCAGTACCAGAAAATGTAGTCAGGTAAATAAAATATGCAACTAACGTAACATGAATGCAATGTGATTTTTGTTTAAGTTAATATGTAATCATTCTTCTTATGTTTTTAGAACCAGTATTACCACAAAATGTGCTGACGAAAGTAAAATGTTTAGAACACGTGAACAAAACAAGAAGAAGCGCAAAATAGTTAAAAAAGAAAATATTTCTCCGTCTGACTCAGATTGCTCGTATTCCTCAAGTTAATAGTAGACTCGAAATTAGAAATAGTATTTTGGGGTCACAGGAATCGGGGCATAAGTTCCAGGTACTTATTTAAGATTAATTATTATCAATTTTTTTATGGGTAGTTTGACGGATTTCAATATGTAACAGATTTTAATAATACAGAGTACAGCTTTAAGTATTACATTAAAACAGTAAAACTTGCTTTGTGCGTTGTCTTAGTTTGAATATAAGTTTGAGTATGATTTCCATTGTTCCAGGTAAAATGCATAAAATGCAGTATCCACAAAACGTGGATCGGGGACGTCTGGACGCCATTTAACTCCGCTGCTGGGTATTTGCTCCCAGAGCAGTTTCAAGAAGGGAGTTGGCTGCATGCAATAATTTTAACGTGTGATATATTAATTATTTTTTATTATGCTAATTTAAGTCTTCCAATAAATTATATTGATAGATATTGTCGTTTTATTTTACATTGACAAAGAAGTTACGAACGTAAGTTACGTTACGAAACAAATAAAATTAAACAGTTAACTTTAATTCTTTTAATGGAACACGTAATGAATATTATTGAAAGCTGTAAAATATTATGTACTATCATGAAAATGTATATAGCATTGTTTTATTATGATATGGAACACATATTATTCGTAGCTACCTTTTAGAGGGACTGATAAATTATTGTTATAAGGAAATGCTCGTTGTTATCCCTTTTAAATAACGAAATACGAAAAAAAAACTGCTGGTTATTATACTGAATGTGCCACATTTTCAAATTTTACATGTAATGCAATATAAGATTTAATCAAACGTACAATTATTCCCGCCAAAAAGTTAAATTGAAACGATTATAAACTTTTAGGTACAGATTATAAAGACTATAGTTAAACGTTGTTGACAGCAGAAGTCAGACTAAGTCATAAGTTTTATCACAGACCACGATACTCTATGTTCAGACTTCAGAACTATCAAACGTCAAACGTGAAATCTGAGGATTGTGTTATGTTACAATTAAGAACTACGAAATTGTTTTGATATGAATTATGCAATTATACTGCGATTATAGTGCGTGATTTCGATCGCATCGTTTATCAAATAATGTCAAACGAAACGGATCTGTTTATATCAGTTCCTCGGTCATGTTTAAACGAATTTTATAGCAAATATCTTAATTTAGTGGAAACTTTTTACTATGTTACGCTTTCTGAAAAGAAATCAGGAAGTACAAAAGTGAAACCAGAATTTGTGTGTTTTAAAATAATATTTAATTTAAGCCCTGTGGATGGTAACTTCAATCCGAGAGAACTAGTCGACAGAATACAGGTACAGTCTAAAAATAAGTAAATATAACTTCTGCTAATTATTTGCACAAACCAAGTAAATTAATAAAAATTATTACACATTCCCTGATTTAGTACATTCTCGTTACTGTAAATATTGCTATAGGATTTTGCACTAAAAATAATAATGATTATTTACATTTATTTATGTTGTATACCTACATTTAACTAACACTTAAAGAGAAAAGTGTAGAAATATATATACCAATACTTTTAATAATAATAATATTTTTATAGTTTTTTTTTAATTTCCACTTCTCATATATTTATATGTAGTTAATAATTAGTTTATAATAAGCAGAAAAAAATTAATATTTGACTAGAGAGAGCTAACTTTAAAAATCTTCTAGTTTTTTCTACATCATATATATGCAACAAAATAAAAACATACTATTCTCATCTAGTCATGTAGATTTTGCTGGAAACTGCACTCAGCTTGCACTTAGCAACAATGTCAATAATTAAATAATTTATAATTGACTAATAATAATAATATCTAATGACCAGCGGGTCAACATGGTACTTAAATATATGTAATTCTTTTAGGCCTTGGAAACTTTAAACTGTTTTTTCTCTTTTGTGAAGCGTGCACAAAAAACAGATATAATAAAAAAATATATAATTAAAAAGCTAAAAATTTATTTTTTCAGTTTTTAATGCATTATCTCCTTTTGAACTCAGTATAATTTTTTGAATCATTGATTGTGAATAAATGCTATGGTATCTATAGAATATTAAAACATTCACATCGACTTACTAGTTCTTAGATGACTGTATCAAACAGTATTGCAATTGATAAATTAATCGAAGTAAATTTCTTATAAACTAGCATTGAATTGATCGTCCATCTGCACCAAAAAATGCAGCACGTTTTTTCATATTAGCAGAATTATGACTTAATTTATAGTTCATATATATTTAAGTACTTATCCCATCAATTACATAATGTAACAAAAATCAATATATGTATATTCATAGGATTACCATATTAATAACAACAAGTTTTAAACAACTAACCAATCCACCATTACAATATGCTACAAATATTACATACAATATATCCAAAAGTATGTATTTAATAGCTGTTAATTAAAAATATGTCTAGGAAGTAAGATGAACATTAATTTAAGTTACACTATGATATAACTAAATAGTTAACAAATTTATTTCGATTGAAAAACATAATGTTATGGGATTTGGTTAACAATGAGTATTTTTTATTTTTATGTTATTTTGTTTTTGAATATGAATATGATCTTTATTAGTACCATTATTAGATGGTGCAATTAAAAAGAAATCATATAGTTAATATATTTCAATTCAATTCAATTCTTGGTTTAATGGCTTTTAGTTGTGCCGACAGGGCACAGATTATTTCGCCAATGTCACGTAGGATGGAGAAGACACGAAAGAGATTGATCGGAACAGTTGAGGAAACAAACTCAATTAAATTTTGAAGACTAGCATAGTAGTAGTAATTTCCTTGTTAATCCTCAACCTAGAACAACACAAACATTAAGGGTTAATAATATGTTACAATAAAAATAATTGTTAGTACTCTAAACTATATATACTAAAATATAACACTCAATGGGACTATTCACAACTTAATTTTATTACATTTAATATATTTACATAGAAAAGAACAAAATGGACTAAACACAAACGTCAACAAACATTCAACATTTATAGGGCGGGGGACTTTAGGAGGGAGAACGTCGTAAAGGGGATGAATAAGTTTAGGACAAAGGAACAGGACGTGGGTTGCGGAACCTTCGTCTAGGCCACATTCACACAGCGAGTGATCACGAACTCTTATCTTTGCTAGGTGGACAGGTGTGCAGGAATGGCCGAGGCGTAAACGACAGATAGTGGAAATGATCCAACGATCAGCGTGCCTGTGAAATGAAAACCATGGACGCCTCGGAATTTTAGGTTGTAACGCCGAATAATACTTACCCTTAACCGATTTTGATGAAATCCAAAAAGAGTTCCAGGATTTATCCATTTCAGCTTTCGCAAGAGTGAGTAAATCTCTAGCAGAATTGACAAAATGCTCCGATGAACCAAATTGTGTAGCAGTCTTTGCATAAGAGTCAGCCATCTCGTTTCCAATAATACCTGAATGACTTGGAATCCAGACGAGCAAAACTTGTAGACCCTGATGATGACAGGATAACAGGGCCAGGCCAGCCAGGCCTTTGCTACGAAAAGGATTTTCCTTAATGGCCAACAGGCAACTTAAGGAGTCACATAAAATAATTGACTGTTGAATATTATGTGACTGGGCGTACTTAATAGCTTCCAGTAAAGCAATAGCCTCACCGGAAAATACCGAAGTTTCAGGGGGACATTTAAAAAGTAGTGCTATTTTATATTTGGGAATCCAACACGATGCACCAACGCATCCGATTGGAGAGAGTTTAGAGGCATCAGTGTATATAGGGAGGTGATTTGGCCAATTTTGATGAAAGATTCTTTGAAATTGGATAGCAGTATCAGAAGAACCTTTTATAAGACCGAGGTTTGTAATTACAAGAGGATTAAATAAAAGAGCCTTAAAGGAGGTGGAAAAAAGAGGATTAGAAGGAAACGTGTTAAGAGGATGAGGCAGGTTGGTATACTTAAGGAAACTGTTTAATAGGAATGAGGATTTCGGACTATCCGGGTTGCAAAGGTGGGATAATTTGTTTAACCTGGTCAAAAGAGGATGGGAAGATAGCTGTAACAATTTGATGACAAAGCGGTCACATAAATATTGTCTCCTTATATGTAGAGGAGGGTCAACACACTCAACCTGTAGAGCATTAGTAGGGGTGGATTTCATCGCACCCAAGATTATGCGCAAACATTTATATTGAATTTTGTTTAATTTTTCTGAAGCAGATTTATTGAAGGGATCTAGAACAAACAGTCCATAGTCCAAATGACTACGAACTATTGCGTTATAGATCAGCTTCAATGTATAAGGGTGAGCTCCCCACCAAACTCCAGACACTGCTCTAAGGGCATTAATAGATTTTTCACATTTCTTGGCTAAATAATCAGAGTGTGAAATTCCGTTCAGTCGTTGATCGAGAATAATACCAAGAAATTTTGTTTTGTCTACAAAATTGATGCGTTGACCCTCATAAGATAAATTGAAGGAAGGTATATATCTCTTTTTAGTAAATATCACTGCTTGACTTTTGGCTGTCGACAGCGATAAGCCATGGTCAGAGAGCCATTGGGATAGGTAATGCAAAGCAGTGTTTAATCGGAACGTTAAATTTTCAATGGAGCTAGATCTAAAGTACAAAACAGTGTCATCAGCATACTGGAGTATGTTGCAAAAATTGTTAACAGACAAATCGAGGTCATGAGTGTATATGCTATAAAGCAGAGGACTGAGTACTGAGCCTTGAGGAAGACCTTTCCAGACAAGTCTGGGGGGAAGAGAGAGATGTTGGTGTCTAACCGTTATTGATCTGCAAGTTAACAGATTACATATGAGATGTACAATCCTCGATGGAATACTCAGCTGTTGCATTTTCTGCCTGAGTAACGGAAGAAGGACATTATCATATGCAGAAGATATATCAAGAAAGATTCCCACAAGGTACTCTCCTTTAGCGAAGGCAATTCGAATGTCTGTTGTAAGAATGCTTAGACTATCAATGGTGCTCAACCCCTTCCGAAAGCCAAATTGAGAGGGAGCAAGTATATTTCTGCTTTCCATTAACCATTCCAGGCGGTTCTTCAAAAGATGTTCAGTGATCTTTGCCAAAGTTGACGATAAAGCTATGGGTCTATATGAATTGCAATCTGAAGGGTTCTTACCCGGTTTAAGAATAGGGACAACAATTTGCGACTTCCAAGATTGCGGGATGATTCCTTTGATAAAAACCGAGTTAATTATATTTAAAAAACAATTTTTCGCTTTATCGTTCAATTTAGAGATAAAAGAGTAAGGAACGCCATCTTCCCCAGGAGTAGAGTCAGATAAACCATTTAAAGCACAATCAAGTTCAGAAAAAGAAAAGGGGGCATCCATTTCATCCAAAGTAGATGCTGGCGTAGAATTTAGAAAACTGTCCTCATAAGGGACAAATGGGGGGGCAAGCTTGTCAGCGAAATTGTTAAGCCACTCAGAAGGAGTATTTGAAGAAAGATTGACAGAATTAAGGCAACGGCGGAATTTTTTAAGTTGGGACCAGACTACAGAGGAAGGGGAACGAGGACTCAGGGATTCACAAAAATGAAACCAACTGACTTTTTTCTTTTTAGAAATTAGCTGTTTGAATTTTGCGTCGATTCTCTGGTACCTACAAAAATTATCCATAGACATACACAAGACAGTCTCTGTTCAGATAATCGCTTGCATTCCTCATCCCACCAAGGGGTGGAAAGCAAATGAGTTTTTGAGATGTTTTTTTTGGGAAAATGAAGATCCGCTGCAGAAAAAATGCCATTAAGGAAAAGATCGTAGCAAAGAATTACATCTCCATAGTCTTGTGAAACAAAGAGGTTGTCGATCATGGAATCAACAGACTCAGCATATGCAGACCAGTTAACATTCTTTAGCTTATATTTTAATAAGGGATTTGGATTGATATGGGGAATGGATCGGTGATTTAAAGAAAGGAGAATAGGAAAGTGGTCACTACCAAAAGTGGAGGAGAGGATGTTCCAGGATATTTGTGAGGCAAGGACTGGAGAGGATAAGGATAAGTCTACAGCGGATTTTGGGTTTTGGTTAGGGTATACTCTACGAGTCGGTGAGCCATCATTGAGGATGCAGAGGTTTGCATCATCAAATATGTCCATCAACAAGAGAGCAAATGGGTCACAGAAATGTGAACCCCAGGCGGTGTGATGGGCGTTGAAATCACCCATTACAAGGATAGGACTAGGAAGACAGGAAATGATGGCAGAAATATCAGGAATTAAAGCTGGATTAGGATGAGGAATGTACAGGGAAAGAAAAGAGATGTTAAGGGCTCTGACAGCAACAGCATTAATATGCTGGCTGGGAAGGGATAAGGGAATTTGGGAAAAGGGGAGGGAGTGCCGTATAAAAATGGCACTCCCAGCATAACCATCATTTCTGTCATCCCTCAAACAGGAGAAGCCTGGGACCCGGAATCGGGATCCAGGGATCAACCATGTTTCAGAGACGGCAACAATGATAGGTTTATGGAGGTTAATCAGTGAGAGGAGTTCATGTTTTTTAGGACGGACGCTCTTGCAGTTCCATTGAAGGAAGCTGATTAGGGCCATTGTGAAGGATTGAGAATAATTGACATAAGTCTTGAGCAACGTTGGACGGTAAGGGGATGTCGTTACATGTTGAAATAATACTAAGAAGTATTTTTGTTAGCATTTCTAAGAAGTTAAGATTGCTATTAAGAGGATTAGGAGTGTTTTGGTTGAGAGCACAACCGTTAGGAGCAGAAGAGGGACAATTACTAATGATCGACTGGTGGGCCTGCTTATCATACCCCTTACCAAGAGGTGATCTTGGGCGAGGAGTACTGATAACAGTCTTCCGATAGGACCTATTAGTTGAAGGGATAGGTTGATTTTGGATATTTGGAGAATATGAGGGAGGGGTAAACATCTCCTTTGCAATCTCTGCATAGGATCTACGAACAGGAGGGAACCGAGAGGATGCTTCAATATAAGATATGTTATCCTGAGACATAACTATTTTAATTGACTGTTGACGGGAAAACTCAGGACAGTCCTTGTCTGTTGTATAATGGTTACCAGAGCAGTGTAAGCAAGTGGCGTTATCCTTACTTACACTACAAGACTCACCTGTGTGGGATTTGGCACACTTATAACACCTAGGTTGAGATCTGCACTGTGTTTTAATATGACCATAACGACAGCAATTAAGGCATTGGATGGTCGGAAGTTTGTAAGTCTCTACTGGAAGGGATGTATGGTAGGAAAAAACTTTTGAAGGAAGTATTTGCCCTCTAAAAGTAATAACGACAGATTGGGTAGGAACCCATGTTGTTACACTGTCATTAATTGTTTTTCTGTTTAGTCTTCTTATTTTCATTACTTCACCACATCCAGTGGGAAGTTCAAGTGACATAGCAAGTTCTTCCATCGTCCAGTCCACGGGGATACCCTTAATCAAACCCATTCTGGTTACATTAAAAGTCGGTACAGTAGCTTTGTACTTGCACATTTCAACAATAGGATTTGCCAGGAATGAGTTTGCCGCTTGGGCTGTTGAAAATTCAACAGAAATTTTATTACGACCTATGTTTTTAACACCATAATTAATAATCCCTTTAATTTTATGAGTGTGCAGAAATTGTCCAAATTTAATTGCTCGGATAGTAGTTCCTGAGGCTGGGTCAGAGACTTCCCGGGACACTTGTACGATGAAAGGACCCTTGTCATCGTCAGAATAAATTTTTGGGCCTTCAGAGAAGGATGGGTGAGTGTAGATGGTCTGTATCGAAGGATTTGCAGAATTTGGATGGATTATAGTTTTTTTAGCATTCGAATCGGAATTAATCGATTCATTAACTTGGCGTTTTCGAGAAACCGGAATAGAGGGAGGAGAAAGAGTATCGGTATCGGTTTGTACTGAGCCACCTGGATCAGGGGGTTCAGGCGGAGTATCCACCTCCATTATAAAACTTACAAACTAAAAAATATTGATATAAGATAAATACTCACGAAATTTAAATATATTAGTAACACCACTTAACCCAACTACCAACTAAAACACTATTAACAATAAAATATACTACAAAACTAAACGTAAACACTGATAATCTCTAAACACGTGTGTTAACCAACGCTAACGCAAGCGAGAAAAAAACGTTAATATATTTATCGTCATATCAAATTTTTTAAAAGTCACTGCATTTCATATCACCCACTTTTCCTATAATATGCAGTGTTACTACTATAATTTATTGTAGGTAGTGATAGAAATCTTTTACTGTTAATGAAATGTTATATGTCAAGTTTATTTTTTAATCCAATATCAAGTCAAAAGTAAAAAAAAAAAATCTTTTCCTCATTTAGATTAAACATTTTCGTATGTTATTTGAAAAAGTTATATAGCTGCCTACATTATTCATATAAATTTGTATAACATAAATATTTTAATTAAACAAAGACAAAACAGCTGATAAGTCGGACTTGAGAGCCCAAATGTGATTGATGAGTCTTAAATTTTCGTGGTATTCGTTGTTTCCGGATTTGACATGATTAAAGTTGGATGAGCGACAGCTGTATTTGCGTGAGTGACAGAGGTCAACAGTGCGCGGTTTGTTTGGGGGCCGCCCGTTGCAGTGGGCGCGCAAGCCGCGAGTCGCAACCCGGATCTCGTGTGCCCCGCTTCCCCTTCACTCAGCGGGCCCATGCGTGGAGGTGTGCGTATGCGCCCGCCACCGCTCGGTGCTCGCTAGTCGCCACACTCGCTGCCTCGCTAGTCTTGCCGCGAAACACGCCGCGCTCGCACTCGCGCGTCATGCCATGCGACGTGCGCGCACACTAACTCGTATTTATTATGTACGCGATTGACAACTCCCAGGTGAGCGCGTAGTCTAGCGACGTCTATCGTCTTATCCCACCTAAGCGCTTGTACTTAACAATTTTCTCGTCACTGGTATTCTGTGTAGCGCGAGTTTCACAAACCGATGTACGCAACTTCGTTCTGTAATGATGTTCATTCACGATCGCACGAATAACGATCCCGGAAGTAGAGCCGGTTCGTTAACGTCATCTAGGTATGCTAATTAACATCGACATTGTTTAAATATTGATAAGCACGTAAGGTGTTCGTTATTGTACATTCTTACATTATATAAAACTGGACACATGTTTTCGTTATCGAGTTGATATTTAGAACGTAAGATACAATTCAGTGCGAAGCGCAGTAAAATAGTGATTTACATTTAAAAATTGTAAACAACGCAGTATCCATTAAAGAGTGTAAAATTATATCGATACAAAAGTTCCCATGTCAGTCTAAATAGTTTATCACGTAATATGATTGCGAGATAACGTTATGTCATTCTCTCGCAAAAGGTAACCCACTATTCATAATACTATATTTCTTTTTATAATACAAGATAAAGTTTTCTCGAGTAATTTGTCTCGTTCCGGATCAGTTAATCGAATTTTATCATAACTTCACGGTAAATTTTAAAAGTTGTTTTTCAAATTAAATTAAAAGTCGTACGTTTCAACAATATCATTATAACCTATACGTTTTACCCTTCAAAACAACAGTGGTTCGCAAAACGATATAATTAACGTGTCATTGTGATTCAACCATGAATTAATCTTTTTTAATTTAATCCAAGTGTTAAGTTACACAAGAGTCGTTACTAAATGTTATCAACTTTCCGAAATGAAAGCCGGATATATAACCGAATTACAACTTGAGCTGTTATTTGAATATTTTAAAAGAGTATTTAAGGATTTAGAATGATTGAATCTACTTAATGAGCCCTTTTATTATATTGAACATGATAGCATATGTTTCTGTAGATAATTGTTGTAGATATATAAATCTATCGCGATCCGTCGACGATGCAGTCTCGTACCTGCGACAGTTGGACGGAACTTGTATATTATTGCAGACTTTCACTTGACCAGTGAGCTCTAGTAATTTATATTCACTCGTTATCCACGACATCCGACTACGGATTTAAATCGAATGGATAACTTTAGCATAGTTTTACCTCTATGTCCATATAGGTCATACATGAGAATGTCTAGTTTTCGTCCGTTCTTGATTACAGAATTTTAATAAGATGCTCATCAAATATTCCTGAGGTCAGCGAAATTTACATTCTATATATTAAGTTTTACACGACACTGCTTATATTATATGTATAAATTTTAGTTAAAGTACTGAAATCGATTTATAAAAAAATAAACAAAAACTAATTACAAAATTGAAGAGGCTAGTTAACTCTTAATAGAACTTTTCCCCTAGAAAGTAACTGCGTTAAGTTTGCATATAAACAGAGTAGGGTAGAATAATCGAGGACCCGATACAGCCGGATACGTCATTTTCTCTCGCTAATAGGCAATTTCAAATCGAAAACGTACTTATGAATATGTAAACGATCCATTTTAAAGCTTTGAAGCTAGTTCAGCAGTAAACTGACTGTAATTGTAGAAATGGTACATCATTACATTTATATTCTTAAGTCTCAGTCGTATTTAAAGAAAGCAATTAATGAATAGTTATTAAATTTGCCCTGAATGACTACTAGTTTGATTACATTGCTACTAGTACGATGCATTAATAGGTTTTCGAAACAGATTATATCTTTTTATTCGTGACTGACAAAGCATTTTTTTATACTAAGTGAATACAGGCAAAAGAATAAATGTCTGGTTAAATAAATAGTGGTGCGGCAACCTTCTAATGTTTGTTGGAACGTATTAGTTGTATCCGGTACCACTTTTAGAGCGTTTTCATAATCGACGACACGACATTATGTTCCGACACGATAACACATACAGTCTATGAATTTCACGGCCAAGATTAAGCAATTGGGAGATGAGGTTGATAAACCACGAAACATGCAGCCGTTCGAAGTAAAATCGTTTATAAATCTATGGTATCGTAATGTGTTACTTAAATTGTAATATTGGAACGATTATTTTATGACGTGAAAGAATTTTCGTCTTAATATATTATTGTCTGTGGATTGTCGTCTATCCGAACGCGACGTTGAAATCGTATCGGATAATGTAAAACGCGGAGAGCGAGAGCTCTGATGTAACTAATATTTATACAGATGTGGTTTATGAAAACTATAAAAGGGATTGGACATAGCGTCCGAAATTTTGTCTCGACTATGATATAATCTTCCACAGTATACGCAAATCACTCTCAGTATTTAGACGAAATTAATATCAAAATTTAATAAAATGAAATATAAACCACAAAATACCTTCCTATTTTTTTATGAGTAAACAAAATAATTGAAAGTCCTTAAAATTAAGTAACAGATCATGAGTTTAGAGTTAGTGAAGTGCTTTTAGCCCGAATTTTGGCCGGCTGTCAAAGAGCAACGAATTGCATAGATTAATTATGCACAAACATGTGACTGCACAGATACGGTGCCTTATTCCTTACACTCTTAATCCAACATGAAGGCTATTGAACACGACCGGAAAGAGATCGAGCCAGCCACTTTATTCACTCTTTCAATTTTTCAGTTCCTAACTAAAAATTGCCAGTGACAAGTCATGTGCAGGAAATCCTCTATTACATGTTATTAGATTTAACCCCAGACTTTGGGATCTACATATCTATACAATCAACTCTATATCAGCGAGCCTGACAGTCTGCCTGAATAACTATTTGATCGAGATACCACATGCAAAGAAGTGAAACAGTTGACTCCATGAAAACAGTTAAAGAATCTTGCCGATATTATGAATGTGATCCTGTGGTTAGACACAATTACATTAGAACGGTTTAGTGGATCTTAGAGAAATTTGGCATAGATATAGATTATAATTTGTAATAGTTCAAAAGTTACTTTTCATCCCGGAAAATGTACTAACACCTTCTACACATACATTTGCGAAGACAAACGCAGGTGAAGCCATTGGTGGAAAATAATGATAACATAAAGTCCTGTCACATATATTAACATTTATCTAATTATATACCAACTTTTCATTGACCCTCTCGAGACAACAGGGAATATAAAGTTTAATAACGAAAATCTAAACACAATTTGCCATTTATATTATTAGTAATGCAAATATGAATTACATCTACTACGATTCCGTAGTAATTGTTTTTTAAATACTTATTGATTGATATAACATACGAGTTGTTTATGATTAATTTAAACAATTAAATTATGCTTTGAATATTTACTTAAAGTGACACACAAAACTTAACATTTTTTTTAAGAAAAACAGATTTTTTTACTAGTTAGTACTACATGTACAATCATTTTTTACACAAAATAAATATGAAATATACCTATTAGTATGTTATTATTATTTTTTATATTTCGATTTATTTGCATGAGAGCATAATTTAAGATTATAAGTTGTATAAATTATTCATGCTGGTAACCCTCATAGAGCAGAATGAGTTGTGCGGTTATTGATTTGATATTTAAGATTCTTATCAGATCGATGGACGTGATCGAAAATTTGAAATAATATCATCTGAAGGTAGGTAAGAAGGCCTACCCCACCTCTAAACCATTACATACATATTATTAATAAGGTTTGTAAAATGATAATACGATACGATGCTTGTAGGTTCAAGGAAGGGGTTTACGTAAATTAATTCAGGTACTACTGAGTCCTTAGTTGTTTTACTACTTTGCTCTATCGCAACCAATAGAATAAGGCGTTTGATTTATATTTTAAAACAGAATAATTAGTAATAAGTGTTTTCAGGATAGAATAAGTGACATGATATATGATAGCAGTCATCTTATTTCCGTATAAAATTACTTAAGATAAAATAATGAATCAAATTCAAATTAAAAGTGTTATAAACACTTTAATACGTTGTGAATGAAACCTTTTTTTGCATGGAAGGAGCCAATCTATACTCTACTAATATAATAGATGCGAAAGTAACTTCTGTTACCTCTTCAAGGTTAAACCGCTGAACCGATTTAATTTAAATTACTACGGTTAGTTTGAGTCCCGGGGAAGAACATGGGCTTGAGATTTTTTATGACGGTGAATGTTCAAATAGGCTATATATAGTTTTATAAATATTCGCGCGGTTAAAGCCGCAGTTTAGCTAGTTATAAAATACTTATAGTCTTAATTTCAAGACTACTGATAATTATAATATTCTAAAAACACTTCTGATACGCACTGCATCTGGTGATGAAAGTTTTATTTATATTGGTTTAGTTGTTTTTGCACTAAGACATTATAAAACGAGTAGCTCCTCATTTATTGGCGTAGTAAGATAGAATGACAATGATAAATGACATAGAAGAAAATATTTATAAAAAGGTACATCTTAAAATAGGATAACACATGAAAATATATTTAAAACAAAGTTAAGAATAAAATCAGTATCCGTTAAATAATCTGATAAATATGTCACGAAAATGATGGATTGTCTTATATGTTTATTTTGTTTAAAGATGAACTTGCTGTTTCAAACTCAAATCTGATCCTCGCGTTTAAGAATCGTTCTCCTAAGATATATAGTTTGTATACGCTAGTTATATTAACTGCGACGCAACTTGCATTATCTGAAGTTTGAAACGAATTTCCTAAATTACATGAACAATCCCCAGGACAGGATGCTAAATTTATTTTCAATTTCGTATAGGTACGTCTGTCAGATATGATATCTAGTTTAAATGGCACAACTCCAGATAGACATGGGCACTGATAGAAATATTAACCGTTCCCTGTATATCCAATGGGTCAGCAGTCTTGAGGAACATTACATAACATCTTATTTATGGCCCATGTGCCTGTAAATCATAATAACATGCATATTGCATGTACCTGTAGTGACTGACTCACCCTTCCATCATACTGGAATACAACAGTACTAATAATAGGAAACTAACTATTTAGGTATGGCGGGAGATTATCTATGAGTTATACCTTCCTAGTAAATAATAAAATATGTAACATTATTTATATTTCATATAAATAAAAACTTCCAAAGTATAAATTATATTTTACCAACAAAAACAAACCATTGATTTTGTAATGCTGATATAAGTTTGCAAAAATTTTGTAGGTATGGATGTCAAAAAGATAACTTGAAATAACCTTTAATAAAACCAATTAAAAAGGTAGAAATTAAAAAGTTACTCCAATGTTCTAAATTCAAAACGAATCGGGAGTCGGTTATCGACAGTTCCGTACGTCATCTTATGATTAATTCTAGGAAATGTTTAAAAATATGTAAATAATCATGTTTAACCTCATCAATTATAATATTAAAGCATCTAACATTAGCATTAAACAAATATAGATATGAAAACAAAAGAGCACATTGCGGTTATGTGTGCCGGCTTGCGTATGTTGTGTACAAAGTATGTCGCGTGCTCGCATCCTGTTCGGCGGTGACGACACATCGCATGAGCCGACGTCGTCCGCGTACTCCTATTCGATTGGCCGCTGTTATCTCCTCCACAAACGCGCGATAGAATTTCTCCAGTAGTAAACGGAACTAATTGTATCCGATATGTAATCAATTTACAGATTTATGACTTTGTTTGTCAAAGACAGCGCGCATTATGTTGCGCTCAAAGGAATTGCGATTAAAATGCACTGTTACTCGGCGTCGATTTCTCAAAGTTTTACCTTATTAATATGCTATAAACTTTATTTAAATTTATAGTAATAAACATAGTTTGTCATAGTTATTTTTAGACACGATGTACTTAAATATTCAACGTAAATGTGTTAAATAACCCAAATAACGATATTAGTTTTAGAATAAAAAAATAGTTCGTAACATGTTATCTAAAAATATATTGATGAAACACATTCGATGCGTGTAAATTGTATTTATATTAAATAAATTTGAAAAAAAACTTTTTTATATATGAATTTATGTATGGGAAATAGATCTACATAATGCCTACAAAAAGTTTGCATGCGAATGCGGAGCGTTTGGATGTCATTTAAAAAAAAACAAAAATTTGGCCACACATGATAGCCATTTGTTATGTTTAGGTATAAAATAATAAATAATTACCTATTGCCAATTAAATGACAATAATAATCATAGAAGTTCGTCACTAGAATAGAAGTGACGTAGTTTTGATAACCTCTTATTTCTATTAGTTTGATTACGCATGTAAATATTTATGTCAATAGAACAGTTCAATAATTTGCAATTTATTAAACTTAATGGTTTTTTGTTAATTGAGATAATATAAAGATAAGATGAATTTAATAGCTAGTAACAAGTTACGAAATTAAATAATCATAAATAAATTGTTTATTATAAATTAATTTTCATTGATATGAGATGCAATTGCAAGCTACTATTGAATGATTATGTTTCTAAGTTTAATATCACAAAATGTGGTCGGTTTTTATTAAAGTTTTCTTCGCTTTCGTGATAAATTTTCAACGATCGTACAAGTATATCTTGTACCTTATGGCCATCAAATACAATTCATTTTAATATTTCGAACAATAAAAGCGAAATGTCTGTTAATTGTATAAATGTTGCAAATTCCATTTATAATCCTTATAGCTATTTTATAAATACAATATACCATGAATGTTTTACAACTTTAATTGAATTATTGTTTTATTGGTTTTCGTATATGTACACACTATTCAATACAATCTTAAGTTTTTTTTTTAAAATGAAGGTCAGATTAGATTAATATAGTTCGCTGCGTATATTACAAGCCGTTTTAATCGATATTTTCAGATGTTAGTTTTAAATGTAACTTCAAAATTATTGTAATTATGGTTCTTTGTCTTTTTTAATCATCGTAAACAACACGAGAGAAGGAGATGAAAAATTTGAAATACTAATAGTGCTTAGTGGTATATTTGATGGTGTATGGCAATACTGAAGGCTTAGCGTAATATACGACTTTGTAGGATTAATCTGGTTTTTTTTTTAAAATATGGTTTGACGAATCATACATACATACATCAAATCGTTTGACCGATATTCCAAATACCATATTTCAAGAATGCCCTCCGATTATTGACCTTTATTGTCGAAAGAGTTAAGACTTGCGGTGTACTTGTGGTTTTTAATGTGTGAATTACACAACAGCTCGTATCCTAAATGATTTGTCTGACCTCGAAAATTAACTGGGTCGCGAAGAAATCGAGGCGCATAATTGCTATGGCACTGCGGTTTTTTGTCAATTGCTACCAAGGTTTTTTTTTTATTATTTCATTAATGCTATCAATGATTGTAAACTAATATAATGTAAGTAATTAAAATACTGAACAAGACTTTGAGTATTGCTTCATATCGTATACATCGTATGAAGTGTAGTTTCGCGTATACGGTGCATTAATTCGCCTTAGAATATTTCTAAAACCTTATATAGGCCTACCTTAATGTTAAAATATACTCTGGCAAGAGTATTTTACATTTCAATTAACAATTCTGATAAAGAAAAAACATGCAAGAGTCAACTAATGATCAACGGCCTCCTCATACATGTCACAGATTATAAATCAATGTTTTCCTTCCTCCCAGGCACACATTAATTATAAAAATAAATTAATCACATGGAATTTGAAATGATACTTGCGTGAATTTGAACCCTAATTAGGTGACAATATATGGATCGACAAAGTATTAAGTATCTTAAATTCAGATTAATACATACGAAAATAAGTTCCTTGTAAGCGGTAGTATTTCATTAGATTAGATACCGTGAAGCTATTATATTTCTGACCTTGTTGTTTCTAAGATTTCATGCAGCATAAATAGTAGCCTGCTCCCGTTTACGTAGGTGCAAAGTCCAAACAGGAAAAAAACGTAAACAAATACGATAAATCGAGCGTACACGACCGAAGCTAAAGCGGGAGAATCCGGTGGGTTTTTTATTTTGTTCTAAACATTTATCAGGCACGAGGAAATTGTCAGCTGTATTTGTTTTATAGAGACATTTAGCGTTCTTGAAATGTACCTACATATTACGTATATGGCTATATATACCTATACATGATATAGGAAATTGAATTAATCAAATGTATGTCATTCGAAATTTGAAGAGCAGTAAATGTCAATTGTCAATATAAATAATTATTCGTTTTAATACTTCAATAATACGACCAATTTCAACTATCTATAAATCCTCACCTAGTTATTGTAAGAGAATTTTCAATTTTATAAAAGCTTCAAAGTTTGAACGTAAAATACATCGTTATACCTAGATAAGATACAATGTAGCGTTAGTAAGATATATCTATTTATTTAATAAATATTTGCTTACTTAAGCCATAGACTTTTGAGAGTACCTATTACGTGTATTATTTTTGTCATTGATATGATTACTAAATCGTTTGTTGGTTTTTTTTCATGAATAGCGGGATATCTTTATCTTGAGACGTTGCGGTGTTTCTCGCGAACCATATTTTTTTAGAAAGTTGCATCCGGCTTCGCGCTAGGCGGACGACTTCCGTGTACAATGTTTTGAAGCCACACAAAAACCACCTAATTTCGTTTCATACTTTATGAGAATCATAAATTTGTAATAAAACTATATCAAACAGACTCAAATCGTGTGTAATACGAGTTTTTTAAATATATTCCGTAATAATATTGGCGTGTGTTGTAAATGGTTTAATTGGTAATCAATGTGTAGTAATCTGGAAATCGTAAGTAAATACTGTGAGAACATGACATGCCTAAAAGTTGAAGTCATTGAAAGTGAAGTCTAAATATATGCAGGGTTCGTAATAGATACCTGGTCTACCTTTAGTGATGACGATATCATTTTTCCTTCTTGAATGTAAATATCAAAGGACTAATGAACGGTAGTAACAATATGATTTTATGTAAACTTATGTAAATGCAACCAGTTTAAAAACCTGCTAGATACAAATGTTCCTCAAATGATAAATTAACACTATTTCTGCAGCATTTCATCTTAGCTTAGTAGTGTAGATACTCTAGTGTGGCCTCATCGAGGGTACTTGTGCATGATATTAAATAATTATTTATAATCGAACGCTTTAGTCGTTTATCTTTGAAGTATTTATGATTATACACCCGTTTTTGTGAATGATTTGAATTTATGATATGAATAATTAAATTATTTCAACATTATGATTGTAATTTGTAAATAATGAGGTGTACCGGTTCGGTCTACATACCTAATGTCTCTTGAACGCTTAAGGAATGCTGTACGTTGATATTTTATAAAGTCGAGAAGTTATTCGTTGCAACATGGGACACTAACTCGGCTACAGTAACGTAATCTGCGATCAGAATTTAGATCCTAAAGACAGCCGAGTGGAATGAACCAACCCCAACACGGATGTAGCCGTGACTAAGAAACGAATTTAGTTTCCTCTTAGTTGAAACGGTAACTGGTTCTAGTTATGGGAGTTGGAAAAGTGAAACGTATCGATTTTTGACAGTTGTAAAATTTGTTTTTCGTTCGCGTTTCGTTGTGGGTGCGTTTTGATATTCGCGTGAATAATGAATTACAACCGGTATACTCAGGATTTGCGCACGCGGTAAAGGTCAATGATCATCCGTAGATCCGCTTCGACGCCCTCATGACCCTGTCCTGCGCTGGCGCCGCTTTAACAGCAATAAATGTGCTTAGTGCTTACAACATAAACAATAGAAAAAAAACTAGCCTCCTACCCCGACTTTGTACATAAGGAACTCGGGTTTAAACCACTTATATTGTGTATATACAAAATAAATATTTTTTTATTACTCAAATTGAGCCATTCTTACACGTCTGCCCCATAAGCGTCTCCAATTCCTTTTCCCAGGCGTATATTAAAGGTTATTTAGTATTAGTTTTGCGTATATCCAAATTAAAAAAAACCCAGTATTTAATTATTATGATTGATGGTTTCGTAAAGATGCATCTAATTTTACTAATGGAAAATATAATATTTAATTTGTGAAAAAATAAGGTATTAACTATTTAGTTGGATTTTAATTGCAAATTATTGCTCTTTGATCTACCGAAAATACATATTCATAATAGATCCGGGATCTAAAACTTAAAAGTGTTCGCTTATAATTTACAAGGCTGAGGCGTAATAATGGATTATTAATGTTTAGAACAATGTGATTTCGAATGTTATAAATTTCGATATTATTACGATTTTGGACAAAGTTTAGTTCTGATGTATGTGATAGTGATTTTGGTAATATGAGTTCCATTTTATAACATTCACAATATCTTAGTGACATCTTGTGTTTTGCAATTTGATCATTGGGTTATTTTTGTAGTATTAAAATTTCTAGAAGTGTACATTAAATTATATTTAATGTTGTGGATTTGTTTGAAGTAAGGTGTATCTACAACTTTCTTAATCTTTAAAAAAATAGAAACTATTAAGTTATAATGTTTAATAATTATATACAGATTTAAGTTAAGACGTATTATTACCCATGGACAGTATTTTTGAGTATACTAGTGTTACACACATAGTTATAAATCCATGAAACGTCACTTTGTCAAGAAGAAGTCATACAATTCAGCTAACTCTCAACCATTTATCTTCCCATGTTAACCTAACGTAACTTTAACGTGTTCCGTAGAAATTACGCTCAATTGATATATGTAATTGTTTCGCTAACATATCATAGAGTACTCTAATAAAATACTAATCATAGATGCTATAAGCACATTTACCCGCTTTAAATGTCACTCCTTCCGGGGTAGGTTTGCGTGACAATATACCTATTTAGGTAGGTTTTAATATTTAACTGAATAGGATATTTAACGCAATCATGATAGATCCTTATATTATTACAAACAAGCTCCTCATTCTTATACAAATATTCATGTTTTTGTACATGTATGTATATGTTTATATTGTATAATGTGATTATTAACTCAAATCGCGTGCGACCACAAAATAATATTTGAAGAGGATATTATTTTAATAATGAATCTATAGGCTAATCATTATTCAATATGTTTCGGCATTATAAAATTATTTTTCCATCATTATTTTAACGATATTTATATATACTCTTTTATTCAGAGGAATTTCCATCTCTTCGTCTTAATTATGATGATTTGAACCCGCGTCTAACTTTATGTTCTTATTGTAGAAATATGTGGAGTCATCACTGGGATGGGCTGGAGAGCGCGGCGAGGACTCGAGTTACGACTCAGAGTGTGATGATGACGGAGGGCATCGCACCGCCTCGCGCACACCCTCCGACACTCTCGCCGCGGAGTTCGCGGAGTACGTCACCCACGCACCACCTCCGCCGAATCAGGTAACTATGAATTTCATAACACAGTGTGTTCCGGATCTTATTAAGTTAAACCTCTTTGGGCGCGACGAGATTGAAATTTCGAGGTCAAATTTAAGTGTAACGTTTACCCGATAGACGTTTGTGACGTCTCATTTCACGTTTAATTATATAATTAAAAAGTTAAAATAACTTTGAACTTAATTTTAATTTCTGTATATTTTCGTTGTGACAGAAGTTAATAACAATATTAATTTTCGGTATTTCGAACATGAACAACGTATTAAAAGTAAGATTTCTTGTATTGTCTTTATTTATATTATTCTACATACTGCTGAAGTACGTATCTTTATGTCTCATAATTCTCAGTAATAAATAGGTCTCTATTATCTTTGAAATATCCCACCATAATAGTCGTTTAAGCTCACAACATGTGATGTTTGATAAGTAATTTATAACTGGCAATATCTGTGATTAGTGTTGGTATTAAACGTATTAACTTAATCTTTGTAATTGAATGATTTATTACCGCAAATATTCATAAAAAAGGAATTACTTATAACTATCTGAATTATATTTAAATTCTCATTCAATCTCTTCTAATCTCCTTGGAGTGAATGTATGAATGAAAAATATATCTCCAGTGACCTCAGGAAACTTAATTATAATACATATATATACCTATAGAATAGATATTCTAAGCAAATAAGATTGGTAGCTTGAATAATTTCTGATATTCGCTATATGGATTTGCGAATGTGAATGATTTTTTACGTCTACGAACTAAAATAAAGTGGAAATACTTGGTTAAGTGTAATAGTGTTGTGTTTTAAATAAAGATATATTAATAATTAACTCTTAGTAGTTCACAATACAGCTTAGTTGTTAGCCAATCGCTTGAAATATTTTACGTATTTCAAGCAATTCCAAAGTTTATTTATCTTTTCCCCCAATTCTATTGGAGTAAGCTCAACGAAACATTTATACAAAAAGTTTTTTGAATATTAGTAATTGTATCAAACTCAAATTCCTTTATTAAATATTGAAGCATTACGCATTTTTTGATTGTCAGATTAATCTCTACCACCGAGCTAGAAAACAAAAGTCACTCGATAAATTATTTGTTACTTGATGTATGACATCCTACTACGTATAAACAATAACATAATATCATTATTTTATGACCAGTTGCGTATTAAGTTCGCCGACAGATTTTGTTTACTACGACGAAGCTATTTTACAATAAAGTCCGTTTACGTCATTCACGTCACCGACGTAAAACCTTTTTGTTTCAGAAATATTTTAATCGCACGTTATTTAAAGGAACGTTCCACTTAATGCTGACCTTGAAAACAATAAATTGGAAGCTTCGGTCCACTCTATAAGAACTTTTGTATGTTTATAGCCTAAGATAATTTTGATAACGACTTTTATAATACGTAAACAAAACTACCTGAATTAGCATGGTGAAGTAAAGTTTAAATTTTTAATGAATTTGTGTAAATATACTGTTTTCTGTTAGGCTAAGATCGAGTTTGCGGTGAAGCTGGGTTACTCTGAAAGACTCGCGCGGACGGCGTTACAGCGATTAGGACCAGACCCGCCTCGCAATGAGTTGTTGGCGGAACTTATCAAGCTCGCTTCGAAAAGGCCGCCTCGGATGCCTTCTCCGCCGCCGCCAACAGAACCCGACCCGCCATTCGAACGCGCACCTTTAAGACCGATAGTAATAGACGGAAGCAACGTTGCCATGAGGTAACCATCTTTTTATTAAAATTAATTAATATTTTGGTATAATATGAACCATACAATAATATTACATTTATTTCATATTACAGCCATGGCAACAAAGAAGTGTTCTCGTGTCGAGGAATAGAAATATGTGTCGACTGGTTTCGAGCACGAGGTCACAAAGAAATCACAGTATTTGTGCCAAAATGGAGAAAGGAAGCGTCACGGCCCGACAACCCCGTGGCCGACCGTGACGCCCTCGAGCGCCTCGAGCGCAGTCGTGTGCTCGTCTACACGCCCAGTCGGCTCCTCGGCGGCAAACGGCTTATCTGCTACGATGATAGATACATTCTCAAACTTGCAGCCGAAACGGACGGAATAGTCGTCTCCAACGACAACTACAGGGACCTGGCCGCTGAGAGCCCGGAGTTCCGAAAAGTCGTTGAGGAGAGACTACTGATGTTCTCATTCGTTAACGATAGGTTTATGCCGCCCGACGACCCTCTTGGTCGGTCGGGTCCCACGCTGGACGCTTTCCTTCGTGCGCCACCGTCCCGCGCCGATCCGCCTCCCGCATGTCCATACGGCCGGAAATGTACTTACGGCAATAAATGTAAATTCCATCACCCGGAGCGAGCCGGACGACCCCACAAATCGGTAGCTGAAAAACTGTCGGAACGAGCCGCTCGCAAGGCACGCGATCTGCATACGCTAAGTCTCCCCCCCAGCGGTCGGCCCGCAGACACGAAGAAGCCGTTGGCGCGGGCGCACTCCGCCACGCCGAGACTCGCAGACTCCTCGCTGGTGACGCACTTCGACAGGGCGCAAGTGCCCGGCCCCTCGCAGCCTCCGCCCGATCCCAACCCGCACCGGAAACTCGCCCGACAGCTGACACTCAACCCGGCGTGTGACCCTCGGCTGCACGCGTCGGCCGCTCGGGTGTCGTCGGCTCCCGTCGGCGCGGCGGCCGCCCTGGCCCCGCAGATGGCGGCGGTGTCGCTGTCTCCTTGCGCATCAGAAGGCGCCCTGCAACACTGGGAAGCGAGACGAAGAATGCACTTCCACTTGGCGGGAATATTCCCCGAGGCGCAAGTAGCCGAGGCGATGTCCACTTACCCGGAGGAGACGGACCCGCAGAAAATGTGCGCGATAATTTTAGATAGATACCGGCCGAGCGAGGCGACGTTACCGCGACCGAACCATTGACACCTCTTACACAACATTTGATGTTCAATTATGAGAAATGTTGCTTGTAAATAAATTGCATCCTATTTTCATCTTTATCTGATCTAAGAATTAGACCCGATTTCTTTTTGAAATTGAGATTTTAAATTCGCAAGGTCGAGGTCGCGTGGTAAACGATGAACACAATCGGTATCGTTGTCGGCTATTTCTTTTAAGACTATTGGGACAAACACGCTATTAACATATATTAGAAAGAAATCTAAATCGTAACCTCATAATTCATTCTGATATTGTGAAATAAATAATGTAAATTCAAGACATAATCAACGCTTTAGATTGTAATAATGAAATCTTTATATTCTTTGAAATGAATATAAATGAGGTAAACCTCTTTGATATAAGATGACAAATATACGACCTTTTGTGAAAAAGCTTTGCTTTGTTCTATTAAAAAAAAAATAACGTCGGCTAACGCATTTAACTTTGTACATTCAGTTTATCGGACAAGCGCTTCTGCGAAGTGTACGTCCTTATTTAATTATTGACTAAGCTTAGATTTAAGGATGTACAAATAAACGCTTCTAAAAATATTTACAGACGTCTTACCCCTTAGAACAGCTTGACTAATAATAAAAACATGATATTTGAGAAAAATAATTTACTTCTATAATATTTTATCAATTGTGGAAACAGAACTTTAAAATCGTCTTTGAATTTTTTAATGTTTTATACATTTTGTAGTTTAACAAACTTTTGTTTATTAACATGAAATAAACATTTCCACATATTAAATATTTAATATATGATTTATTTCATAGACATACACTTGGGTTGAAATCACATTGTTGATTTAATTGAAATTAAATAATTCATTCGTAAGTTATAAAGATATCGAGTGTGATATGATACTAACGTACATTCTAAACATAGTGTTAATTAGGAAAATATATTAGATAGGTTGTTTTTTGTATTGCAATAACATTTATTTTGTGATGGTATAATTATATTTGGTACTGTGTATCAAGTAAAAGGTTAAATATCTGATAGTTTATTAATAATATAGCTTTTTTATTTAGAATTAAGTAAACACTATTTTTATATTTTAAATGAAAACAGAATGGGACAACGAATTTTCCATATATCTGTTTCTGCAACATCTGAATTAAACTATAGTAATGACCAAATTGATTAATATTATTTAATTGATACGAGCGGGTCATTCCTGTTGGTACGTTGAAGGTGCTTTATAAGGCCAGATATGAGATAATATCATATGTAGTTATATTTACACTATTTGTTGTTTGATTTTTATTAAATTGAACTGTTAAAAAACCTTAAATGCAATGCATCAAATGTAAGATAAATTTTATCTACTTGTTTATACTTCACATAATTACATTTTTTTTATAATTATGTGAAGTATAAAATATTATCTTAGTTATTGTTTTATACTCAAATTTTGTCAGTTAGTTAATAACCTATATATGGTCCTGACGAAATTTGATTATATATTTCGTACTCATAATTATATTATGATAAACTTAGGCTAGTACAATTACTAACAACAACTCACAATAATTATTATCAAGTACTGCTAAAAATTCCATTAAGGAATACTAAAGTGTCTATAATGACATGATAGAATAGATAATTCTAAGAATAAAGTATCTGATTAGAAATTGTTCTATTTATTTTAATGTTTTATGATTCTAACAACAAAACATACTCCTATAATGTATGACATAAATAAATCATTTGACATACAGCATTTATTGGGATAGAGGAAAAAACAACAAAATTACTTAAAACTTATTTAATTTTTTTTCTGTTAGGGTTATTAGTAATTTTTTTCAACATCAGTCTCATGTATTCCTTGCTGTCGGTTTTGTTTTCAATTTTCTGACCTGAAAATTTAATAAAGTTTTGTCCCACAAACTTGAGGCTTTCTCCATTTGTTTGCTTATTGGATGGCACAAACACTCTGGTTTTCTTATCGGTTCTAAAGAGATATGGATTATGTGATTGGTCCATATCGATATCCATCTGCATATCTTTTTCTAATACTTTATTACTTTCCAGATTGACATTTGTGGATTTGTTTTCATTTACATTTGCTGATTTCATTTCATTTTCATTCTTCTTCTGAAGTTTATATTTTTGATATATTTCCTTCACACTGTTACTGATTTTTACTAAATTGTCCTTTTTTATTCCTAAGCAGCTAGTCTGTATACCAAAGTAGTTTTTGGTTATTATTCTTAGGTCTTTCAAGCAAACTACTGGGATATTGGAAGAATTACATGCTTCGATTATTGACTGAACAATCATTTGAGGTTCGACTAATGCCTCTATTAAAACTGCAGAACATTCTTTTTTTTCAATAGCACAGCGGCACACAGATATTCCAAACAAAAGTCCATCTATTTTTCTAAAAAGACAAAACAGATTATAAATAATATATAAACATTCAAAAGACATGAAAATACATAAATTATTGTCTAGCCTTACTTAAGCGGTGTTGGTTTCGGTCGTTTATTTTTTGGTATCAATTTTAGTTCATCCCAATGGGGTTTTTTAAAATCGGGAATAGAAATACGATGTTCCATAAGAGCATTACTTAATGACGTTCCTTCACCTTCTGATACTGCAGGCCTATAATGTTATATACTATAAATAATTAAGCAAAATATTAATATTATGATTCATATAAAACTTTCATACCAGAAGACAGGATCGGGGCGGCATATTACATTTTTTAAAGTCTTTTTAATTTTCCCCTTATTAATTGTACCTTTCTTTGTCTTTAACTTTTTTGCTTCCATTATATTTTAATGAATTAAACTCTACTTAATAACTAAGTTTAATAATATTACACTATAACCTCAAACTCATGCTAGAATCTAAAAACAGACGTGACAAGTGACAACGGTAAATATCAACAACACTTCTGTCACGAGTTATAAACGTCAAAAACACATTGACAAATTATGTGTTAAAATCTGCAAAATATAAATGTTCTCTACTAATATGTTGAAATATATAATTTTAATGAAATTTAATAACTATTATCATTAATATTTTTATTAACATACGATAAATATTAAAAAATCATTTATAAACTTTCTATTACCGTACAATTATGTTCCAGTACCTGTCTATGAAAGTCTTGTATTTTAACTTTGATTTTTTTATTGGTTGCCACGTAAAGAATCATCTCTAATTAACCCTACATTAAAAATTGAATGATATAAAATCAGTATAATTACATTTTAGTGCGTATACAATTAAGAAAATACTACTTTTTTATTATGATGTTTTATATAGGTTGATGTCGGTCATAACAGCTTTTTAAATTTATGCACACAATTCAGTGCGTGGGAAATATTCTCATCGTCCAATGGAATAGTAACAAATAGAATGCTTTAAATAGTACCCGAGGTATTCAGCTCCCATGTGATGAAATTAGAACTCACTAATTTTTTAACTCTAGCCTGCTATGCTTTGATATTATTTGTCCAGCCCTGTAAATAACTAACACCACCTCGGACCTTACAGCCAATTGTCCGCTTCCACTTTTCCCGTACATCCCCTTTATCTATATATCTACATCCTTATGATATGGGTCCTAAATAAGAAACAGCAACTGTAATGTATCATTTGCTCACAATTGGTTCAGTGGCTCAGTTAAGTTAAGGATAAATCAAACAGACCAAAGTAACTTTCAAATTTAAAATATTAGTAAAAGTATAATTTGCCCTTAATATTAATAGTAAAGATAAAAAAATAACGTAGCGAGTAACTCAGCTTTCATAATTTTAAGCCTACCCACATTCGAGTTCCAAATTAACTTCATCAATAAATAACTAATACTTAATGGCATAATATCCAATAAATTTGGGTCAAATTTATAATATATAACAAATATAATATAACAATTAACAACACAAAAAAGTTCTCCGTAAGTTGTTTACAAGGTGAGCTCTTCATTTGTAGCAGAATTTAATAATAAGAACTTGAAAGATAAAATAATACATGTATAATAGTTGTCGCTCGTGGCTTCGCTAGTTTTCATGGTTGCTCTTTAGGTGATAGCCATAGAAAAACAGGCTATGTCCTTGGAGTTGCAGCTTTAATCATAACAAATGTCATTAAATTCCTTTCAGTTGTTTAGCCGTTGCAAAGGAATAGGTCTCCTTTAATTGTCTTGTGTCAATTTAGTATTTATTATATTAGAACAGATGACTTATAAACCGCAGGCTATACGCTTCTTCGTATATATTTAAGTACTCCCCTAGATTACGATCAAATAAGGTTTTTTAGACTGCGTGAATACCGTACATATAGATACTTATTAATTTATTTTAACTTATATGAATAAATACTATGGCAAACTGTATTACTATAAAACAATGATTTTTAGTAAATAGTGTTAATAAATATTAACCGTATCTCGAATACTTAAGGCTTGAAAATACATTTTTATATAATAAGTAATGACGAAGGCTGTTGAAAAAACTAGAAATTTTGCCAAATTTTAGTAAGGAAATATTTGATGTTTCGTTTTTAAAAGAAGTGTGAAAAATGTATTTCGTAATTTAATAATTAGAACAAAGCAAGCACTTTGTTCTGCATGTATTAATATTCATAAAGCACGTCCGTTGCCAAACTTAACATGGTACATATTTTGCAGTCCTTATAAATAATAGTCAACAAATTGATGATTTTTACAAATATCTTATACGACTGATAAGAGAGCGATTCTAACTCAGGAGTTTCAATATTCCTAACGTTAATAATAACGAATAAGTTTTATTTCATACGTTTAAAACTCACGAAGATAGCATCGGTATTCTATTTAGAAGAATATCCCTTACTTAGAAATAGGTTGCAAAAAGGTATCATTTTTTGTCGGCGTGCAGGCGGTTAGCGAATACCGTATTGTTCCGGACGGAATAGGGCGGGGCCTGGAATAATGACTGCAGTAAGGGTGCAATGAAAGTTTTACCTGAGATTCGAGTAATGCAACGAGGGTCGTAGTTTCATGTGGTAACTCTCGGTGTTCGGTGTGACGGTTAAATTTCCTGATGAGTTCAAGAGGGAAAATTGAGAAATGGTTACTGTCGGATTGGAGTACTGGACACAATAATCACGAAGTGATAAAAATTAGTGATGTTATAATTGCAAAATCGGACCGGAAGAACGAAGAACAAACAGTGGAAGCGGAAGGTAAAACCTGGAGTTTTTTAGTGCTCTTCAGCTTCTTTGCACTTGCATTGTACACTTACATTGATACGCGCCTAAATTTCATGTCTCAGAACATTAAGTTTAGGCGCGATTCGATTATTTTCAAATCAGTGACTTTAATAGTATAATATCGACTTATTGGGTAAATTGAAGTTTTATCTCACATTGCAAATAATATAAATCGATAATCTTATTTAATATGAGGAAGTTTTATATACATAGATAATTAAATACTCAATTTGTTGGTTAATTTATAGTTCGGAGTGAAAAAAGAAATTCAAATGCAAATGAAATTGCTTCGGAGACAGAAAATAAAAAAAATCAAGACGGTGACGATTTTTCACCAAGTACTTCATCCTGGGAACCAACTGACGGTAGTTCATCATCGGAAGATTCTGATATGGTATGGAGGTTTCATTTTATACTATTACTATATTCTTTTTATGTGTGATTCTTGTTAATGTTTCTCTTTCTTAAATAAGAATTATTATTATTTCATTTTATTAAGTGTGATTCAATTACCATGAATAAATTCACTTTAATGTATCCAAATATATGTAAATAGTATAAAATTATTATTTAGGAGGTGGCACAATCGAAGACTTTAAAAATGGAACAATACATTCGTCAATTCGCTAAAAGAAGAAACGGTAAAAAAGTTCCAACACCAATGCATAGACCCAATGCCGTTGTAAAAGTTTTACAGGAACGTCAGATTAACAAAAACAATAGAAGTCTTAACGACACCCGAAAGAGGAAATACCCAGAAACTCTAGCTAATAACAAATCACTACCTGACTCTACCCGAAAAAATGTATCGCCGCCAAAAGATGCCGGCGAAACCATAAATATTAATAAGATCGAAATATTTAAGATAAAGGCAAGTTTCGAAGAATTATTTCAAATGCTCAATGATATGAAACCGCAGTCGAAAGAACAAAACTACACTGGTAATCATAATAGGGATGAAGTGGTGCACGTTAGTAAAAGAAAAATTATAGACGAAACCGAAGTAGTGGGTAATGTGAGTTACGTTGAACATAGCGATAGGAGCCAAAGCGAAGAATCGAATCGTTCAGATGATAACGTCCTAATTACCAATAAATATCACAAAGCACGAATGACACCAGAGAAACAACAACAGAAAACCGATTCTAACAAAGAAAGTGAATGGGTAAGTTATTAATTATAATCTATACTAATATTCTAAATTCTAAAGTTGTTAATAGTAATTGCTCTTAAATTTATTGAAATTTGGTATGAAGCAATTTTGAACTCCAAGGATGTGTAAAAATAGGTTACTTGGACTTTCTGTAACTTTAAGTTCTATTTATATTAGAATATAATTTCAGGTACCAATTGGAAGTGGGAAAACATTAATACATAAAGATAAATACAGAAAAGTAAATTGGAAATCATACACGATCGCAACGCGTTCACTGTTACTGGCCACATTTCCGAGAAGGTAAATATGCTATGATTTTAATTAGACATTAAATGAGAATAATTTATATGTAATACTATACGATACCCGTGATTTTTTAAAATATATATATTACAACTTTTTTTTTCATTGAATGGTGCAATACATTTCACTAAAGTAAAATACTTCTCTATATGTTAATCATATTGGTAAAAACTAATAATTTTGTCTGTCGAAATCCCATGGTCTTTGATAAGATACGAGAGTCTTAGTATATTGTTTGACAGTAGGTACGCCTGAAGACTATGTCAGCGTAGGCTCTATGCCAGGAAACTTTTTTAGTAATAGTTAGTATAATCATACAATACTTTTGTAATAAATTTTATTTTATTCAGCAGTTAAATAAATAAAATAACAACATAAAATTACGACTTCGATTATTTTAAACTTTCATTTGTTAATAATATAATTGCCCTTTAAGTGGACCCTTTGGTAGGGATTTCCCGTTTGAAGTCCAGGTAGAGATTTGTTGTTAGTTGCGAGTTCCTTGGTATTTAGTTTTATGGGTGTCATTAAGTTCTATAGTTTTTGATAATCTTGGTTTCTAAAAACGCGTTGGGTCTATTCATTGATAAAATGAAAGCTGTACGTCGTCTTCATTGAAATAATTTTCTTATGATACATTTTTATAGTTCATCGTTCATCTTTCATTTGTTTGACACAAATCATATTTTGTTTGTATCCAGATTATTCATAACTGCAAAGAATGACACTCAATTTTATTGCTTTTCCTTCTTTTTGGTTTATTCGGTCAAATTTAAATTACCCAATAATATTTATTTGGAACGCACGCACTAATAACAGTTTCATAATCTGTATATGTTTCTTTCTTGGTGTTGTTTTCTTGGTGGTAGGGCTTTGTGCAAGCCCGTCTGGGTAGGTACCACCCACTCATCAGTTATTCTACCGCCAAACAACAGTACTCAGTATTGTTGTGTTCCGGTCTGAAGGGTGAGTGAGCCAGTGTAACTACAGGCACAAGGGACATAGCATCTTAGTTCCCAAGGTTGGTGGCACATTGACGATGTAAGGAATAGTTAATAATTCTTACAGCGTTAATGTCTATGGGCGATGGTGACCACTTACCATCAGGTGGCCCATATGCTCGTCCGCCAACCTATACCATAAAAAAAAAAAAATGTTTCCATCATTCTTCAAATTAAATATCGAATGTTTTACTTTTAGGATATTAGCAACCCACTCATTAACAGGCAAGCGATCACCGGCTTTCCTTAACAAACCACCAAAAATGTGTCTCGATCCGAAGATAGTTTCGGACATCATCATTGAAATCACATCCAAATTCAAAGTTAAGGAAAATTTAGTCAGGTGTGTAGTATACTTTTGTTTGTCTATGTATAAAAAAAATGTAAAGATTGTCTATGAAATAATAAATTCAAAACTAATATTTTCTAAACTACTAAAAATAGCTCTGAAATTGAATCGTATTATTATTAATTTAACATACAAACATGCAATTGATAAATTTATACTTACTTGATCATAAATAAATGTTTCAGGGGAATAATAACGACGAAATGCGCTGATGAGTGTAAAATGTACAAAATGAGATTAAGAAATAAAAATGTTCAATTAAAGGGACTCAAGGAACAGTCCCAGAGAAAACTCAAGGCGGAATCTAAGAAGGGATAATACCTTGTTAATATGTTTTTATGAATGACCAAAGGATATTTTAATAAGTAGCGTCCGCAGTAACATTAATACGACTAAACTGTAATATTTTTAACGTTTTTTTGCCAATTTTTGGTATTATATTAATATATAAGTTAAGTTAATTTTATTGACTACCATTGTACCATCAATACTCATTATTATTATAGTTTAAATTCAACAATGAATTGTATATTTTTACTAATTTTTAATTTCTAATGTGAAAAAATATCAAATAAAATATTTGTAAATTCTTTGACTTGTTTTTAAATAAAGAACTTAATAAAAAAATTGAACAAATATATTAAGTTACATAATTGTAATAATACAGTATAAATAATTATTTAATTTAAGTATCAGTGAGGTGCTCATCAAATTCCTTGTTGGAAAATGCCAAGTGGTAAGAGAATCAAATCCGTGTTGGTGCTGGCGATGATGGCTCTCATCAGCATCATGTCATCTGGAGTGTATCTCCAGCCACTGAGTTGACCAAGACTTCTTAAATTTGGACAAGTTTCCATCAATAGTTCGACTGTGTCTTGGGTCAAACGAGGCGCGTTGGGAAACCAAATTGTTTCCAAGTTATCGAACCTATACCGTCGAAGCATCCTGAAATTAATATTAAAAAAGCTTACATTATAAAGTATTATCACACTCTTTGACATAGTGCTATTTTTATCGAGATTTATACAAATTAAAAAAAACGGTTGACTACAATAGATAATTCTATATATAAATCATATAAATTTTTAATATTTTATAATTTTTAATAAATTGAAATTATTTCATTATTTATAATAACATAGTTGTCTAGCTGAAGCCATAGACTTTTGTGTAGGCTTTTATCACACCACAATGTTTTCGCATCACTTTAACAACTGGCGAACTGATACAATGAGCGCCGAGATGGTTGAATGGTTATGATGGTATGTGCCCATCTTAACCGACCATTTAAACGCAGGCAAGCACCACAGAATTTTCATGTGCTTAATGTTTATATTTATAATTCATCTCGTGCACAGCGGTGAAGGAAAAAAAATCGTGAGAAAACCTGCATTTGTGTAATTTTTAAATTTTTTTTTAACGAAAATGTGTATCCACAGACCCCATTGAAGCTGGTGGAAATTGCTACGAAACCTTAACCCAGCAGTGGGTTAATTGACGAGCTGTGATATATATATAATAAATGGACCATATATTACATTAAATTAAATATATGGTCTTATTATATTAAGTATATGGTCCATATCGACAAAATTGCATAAACCTTATAATAAGTACTAACTACGAGCTATAAATATATTAATAAACGACGTAGAACTCACCGCGCCATATCTTGGTCGTCTAATTTAATCTCATCTCCAATGATTAACTTTTTAAGTTTCGGACTTCCTGTCATGAGATATTTCAAACACGACGCCGACAAATTGCCCTGTATGATCTCGATATGCTCTAGTTTATTAAAGGGTACTTCTTCCTCGTGCGTCGCAGTCTGAATCGAGTAGAATTCAAGACTTTGTAGATTTTGACATGTTTCCGCTATTCTCGTAAAATTAAACGAACCGAGGGAGCCGGACAGCATAAGTGTCACAATTTTATAACCTATCTTATCGAGTAATTGGTGCAGTTCATGACATTGAAATTTATTTAATTTTATTTTATTTAACGAACTTAAATCTTTAACCATTTGTAGTACCCCTTGATCGGGTTCTTCTAAATAAATTGTTTCTACAATCGGACACAATGCAATTATAGCTTTCATTGTTCTCGTATTGGTTTGATAGTCGTGTATGTATTGTAATTTTGTCTTGAATCCCGGCGGACACTCATTGTTGTGCAAGTAATATAACGCCTTTCCCACGAACGAGTAGCTTCCGAGATTCGTTAGATTTGGTAGTTTACGTATTAAAAGAGCAACGTCCGTGTGATCTATGTTTTCCTCACCGTACATGCCTATATTTACAACCGTTAAACTCTGAGTCAGCTGTGGATTCCCAGTCAGCATAGCGTCGATACCGATCTCTGTGATATCAGTTTCGCCCGATACATCGAGTAACTTTAAAACTTTATTGTTTTCACCTATAAACTTGAGCACTTCGTCATTCGCTATGTAAGGTATATTCAGCGCAGTTAAATTGACCAGGTTTCTTATTATGTCGTACAAAAGCGAGAGCTGTTCGTCTTTTACCCAGACACCTTTTAAATTGAGAGTTGTCAGGTGTCGACCTTGTTCTGCGATCAGTTCAAGAACTTTTCTGTAATAGTTACAGGGAAACATACCCGTGGCTAAGCTCTTTACATTCTCTTTAAGGAGCAGTTTCATCGTATAATATCTGATAGAGGGATCTAAATATTCGGAGCCTAGAATTAAATTGAGAAGATCTTGAAATATATCACTCGTCGCCCCCATACTTTCGAAGTAAGACGACACCATCGCAAACGGTAGGGCTACATCTTCATCGGCGGTCACTTGCGTCAAAGTGTGTATCAATTGTCTAGCTACTAATGATAAAGTTATTTCTTGCAACGGCGCAACGGGACACTTGGGCGACATTATCACTTCACTCTGTTTATTTATCACCTACAATATCACTTTCACTTTTAAATAAAATATCACTACTATTTTAATTATATTATAAGCATTACAGTATAGTGTTTCGACTTTCGATTTTCAGAACAGAAAGAAATGAAAAATTCGTGAAGCTATTTAGCGCACGCGCATCCCGCAGCTGGCAGCGCGCCAACACTATATAATTCAAACTCACACAAACCCTACCTTTATTTATAGAACTTTTATATGCAAAACGTGTTTACAGCTTACACTGTACATAATAGACAATCTAATTTAGTAATATCGAAATACAAATTATACAAGTTATTTATTGAACTCCGCGCAAGTATACTAATATAGATAGCTTTAATTTATGCGAATGTACAATATGTACGGTTGACATAAAAATCTTACTAGAATATTTTTATACCTAAAATTTTTGGATTTTGTTTACTCTTCTTAATCAAAAAAGAAAAACACAAATTCAGATTTTAGTTTATATTGTATTGTGGAATTCATTAATTTACAATTTATGTTTAAAAGACTTTTTTTTATGTCATTTGTTTATTTCACTCAACACAATTCTATTTTAAAGTATAACACTTATCATACTTTATAAATACTAGTAAAATTCACTTCTCTAGAAAATATTTTTATTTTATCATCAGTTAATTTTAGGGGCCTCTGTAAAAATCTTAATTAATGCTCATAGAACTTAAAAAAATAATGATACGTATAAAAAATTACAAGTTACAAACATTCTAACTCTGCTATTTCAAGTTACAGACAACAGAAGTCGAAGTGAAGGCAAGCAAATGAGTAGTAGGTTAAATAAAATAGTTTTATAGTTATATTAGTATAAAAACGATTAAGCTACAACTTTTCGACTATACGGAACCCACAAAGTTTGACCATCAATCATATCTTATTAGGTAGGAATGCCTGAGGAGGGGAGAGGGGATTGCTAGATCTTAGGTATCTTATGTTATTTTTTACATCCATGTCATGTTAGCAAAATTTCATGACTAAGATATTTTTGACATGAACATGAAGAGAAATACTTAAATATTTTGTAATAAAAACATAATAAGAAAGGTAAAATGTTTTGCACTGTCAAACTATTCGCTAGTATAAATGTATAGTACGACACAACTTAGATGTCGCATCGGCAAAATTCGTAAAACTGATCACATCCGAATTGAGTACGCTATCCCAAATTATCAATATTTATTTCTCATGCGAATATGATCTTTGCACAAACGTAATAACTTGTAATATCATATGACCTAATATATTCGTCAATTTGACATCTCGATTTACATGCACTTGCTTTCTCTGACGTGAGAATCTATAGCGACGAATAGCGTCGAATGGCGCGATAGGGAACTATTTATATTGGTTGTGTAAATCGGCAGTAATCGGTTTTATTTTCATTCCATTGCACTTTCCGATGCTACATCTAATTTGTGTCGTACTATATACAGATATTACAAAACTAGACTGCACTTATAATCTATAAGTGAGTTATTAATATTTTTAAAGACATTACTTTAATAGATATTTACAGTCTTTTGATCTACAAATCTAAACTCACATTTAATGTATAATTACAATTTTCTCTTAAAGTGATAAGTGACCAATATTTTAAACTAAAAAAAACAAAGATAGGCTAGGGTGACAATCAATTTTATTTAAAAACGATAAAAACTATAAATGTCAAAACAAACATTTGTAACGTTTTCTGCAGAAATAACAACACCATCTAAATACTCTGTGGTGTATTTTACATGATATCTACAGATAAAAAAATCATCTTGTACCTTAGTTAGTCTATGTCGGAACTGGTAGATTTTTCGCGACGAGAAGTAGTATCTGTTCGGTGCTGAAGCACCAGTTTGCGATATCCTTGGAGACCTTGCACCAGTGCTCGCCGTGGTGCGGTTCCGCGGCCTTGCAGCGAGTCTTGACGTCCTCTTGCTGTTGCTCATTGCCGTGGAGCAGTTCGAATTTGTAGAAGTATGCCCAGGCGTCGCCTAGGTCTGGGTCGATTTTTACCTATTTATAGATTAAGAATAATATTAAAAACGGTAATCAAACTTCATTTAATGTATTATTCATACAATTATTAGCCTTCTTCTACTTGGTGGTAGGGCATTGTGTAAGCCCGTCTCGGGTTAGGTACCACCCACTCATCAGTTACTCTACCGCCAAATAAACTCGTTATTTGGAGGTAAATAACTTTAAGGTCCTTCAAGCCGGAACACAACAATACTGAGTCAGTACTCAGTATTGTAGGTTTGAAATTAATTGTAGGTTTGAAGAGTGAATGAGCCAGTGTAACTACAGGCACAAGGGACATAACATCTTAGTTCCCAAGGTTGGTGGCACATTGACGATGTAAGGAATAGTTAATATTTCCTACAGCTTCATGGTCTATGGGTGATAGTGACCACCTACCATCAGGTGGCCCATATGCTCGTCTGCCAACCTATACCATAAAAAAATAGTAGAAACTGATGATGTTATGGTTATAAATGAAGTGGAAAACTTTAATTCTGACTATACTTTGTAAATTGGACGTTTAAAATCCATACATGACCGAACCGCAGTAAACTAGTATTTGTGACGTCATATTAACGGGTTTATGATTATAATGCGAAGAAGAATATGATATTGTTGCGAAATTACTTCGAACTTAGGACCTTAGAATCTGGAGCCTTATAATAATAATACGACAGCAACTAAATCACCGCGAATGTTATGAATAAATTTTAAACGAGATTAAATCATAAATGAATCACTCGAGTCACGGAAACAAAAATACTATTACATAGCCTTGGGAACTATTCGCGCGTCTACGCATAGAATGTAAACACATACATATTTATAATTCAATATAGATATATTTTCAATTACTATGAAAAACAAAACGAAAGGTGACAAGGGACACCCGGTTGGAACGAAGTTATTTTCGTTATGTATTGTGTATTAAATAACAGATACTGGAAACAAAAATTAACAAAGTTTGAAAATAAATAAATTACAGTAAAAAAATTGTTTTTAAGAACCCTTTCTAAATAAAAAACATAATAAACATAGAAAGAGACAGAGAGAGAGTTAGAAAGAGAGGTAAGAACGACTGGGGAGGCATAACAGTTCAGCAGCAAGTTCCGTTTTAATGGGCTTAAATAAATATATTGCAATACCAAAAATATTTTTAAAAACCCTGTCTAAATAAAAAACACAATAAATATAGAAAGAGACAGAGAGAGATAGAAAGAGAGGCAAGAACGACTGGGGAGGCATAACAGTTCAGCAACTCCATGGACGAGTGGTGTATACGCCGGTTTTTATGGGTCCACCCGCCACTCTGAGGTCCCGGGTTCGATTCCCGGCCGAGTCGATGTAGATTACCATTAGTTTTCTATGTTGTCTTGGGTCTGGGTGTATGTGGTACCAGCGTTACTTCTGATTTCCATAACACAAGTGTTTCAGCTACTTACATTGGGATCAGAGTAATGTATGTGATGTTGTCTCATATTAATAAAAAAAAAAAAAAGTTCCGTTTTAAGAGGCTTATAATAGTTAAGTGACAATACACTCACAGTGCGGTTGAACCACTCGCGGCACTTGTTCAGCTTCCGCTCCGTCCAGAACAGCTGCGACACGGCCAGCAGCACGTGAGCGTCGTGCTCGCACTTCTTCAGCGCGTCAACCTGCACACGCACACACGCACATCTCACTCTACACTCACGCCCACAGCAACGCACTTATCACTTACAGGATGACGTTGCTCGATATGTTTTATACTCTGTTACCGATCTCAACGATCCATTCGTAACTAAATGTTTATTTGTTTTCAACTGGTTAACCGGAGATTAAGCTGTCCAAATAAACAGTAGACTTAAACTTTTGAAATTTATAAATCAGTTTGGATTTACTATGGAGTACATTACACCAGTATAACTCGATTAATAAGCTAATCAGCATGATAAGAATCTATATTACAAAGATTTTGCGTTAGAAGGCAACCTCGATGAACGGTCGACCTAATCGGTTTCTTATTAAAGCTTTTACAAGATGGGAGATAAAATAAGCAATTTATAAAAATAATATATTTGTATGCATGTTTTGTCTCTGTTAATGACGTGACTAGATATATATTAAATACATACAAACAAAACAACATCTGCCGGGTTGTGCAAATAATTGCCAAAAGGTATAGTACGACACAACTTAGATGTCGCATCGGCAAAATTCGTAATACCGATCACATCCGAATTAAGTACGCTATCCCAAATTATCAATATTTATTTCTCACGCGAATATGATCTTTGCACAAACGTAATAACTTGTAATATCATATGACCTAATATATTCGTCAATTTGACACGTCGATTTACATGGACTTGCTTTCTCTGACGCGAGAATCTATAGCGACGAATAGCGTCGAATGGCGCGATAGGGAGCTATTTCTATTGGTTGTGTAAATCGGCAGTAATCGGTTTTATTTTCATTCCATTGCATTTTCCGATGCTACATCTAATTTGTGTCTTACTATACAAAGATAAAAAATAAATAATTGCTTTAGATTGTGACATTATTCCCCATTACGATATAAGACTTCAGTAGTAAAAGTTGTCTATGGTACGTTGGGCACTCACGCTCTTGGTCTTGCGCTGCGGGCGCGCCTCCATGAAGATGGCGTCGGCCCAGAGGCGGCCGGCGGCGGGGCAGTCCTGCAGCGCCTTGGCCAGCAGCGAGCCCGCCACCTCCGCGCACCCCGCGCGCCGCTCCAGACGCACGCTCTCCAGCCTGCGAGCACCATTACCGACACTCTTAAGCTGGCTTCCCACGGCCTGATTTCTCACAGGTCAGACCGCGCCAGGACAGACCGATAGGCCATGGGAACCGTCGCATCTGATGTGGCCTGCGGTGGCCTGATGTAACCCGTTCGACCCATCGGAAGTCGGTAAGTTCAAAGGCGCGGCGCGGCGTGGCACAACGGTGCCTGTCGTGGCCTGTACGGGAGCGTGTGCGTCGGTTGTAATCGTTCATTTCACCTGCGGCCGTGCCTGAGAGTACACGCACATGATGGAATGGACAAACGAGCTGATATTTGAGTTTTTAACTCTTTATGAAAAAGAACCGCCGCTTTGGAATAGTTCGTCGCCTCAACATAAAAATAAAAATGATGTCCATGATGAATGTCAGTCAACAGGCCGACAACTGCCGTTGGAACGCTCAGTACAGGCCGTGACAGGCCTACACAGGTGGGGCAGCGCCTGGTGAGGCCTATCGCCTAGCGGGTCGTGGGAATCCACCTTTAGTAGCTAACCGTACACCATTGCAATAGTCTTGCAATATTTTGCACTACAAACTGTTACCTTCACTTTAATTTTATTACCAAAGTACAGAAAAAAAAAACATAATTTCTGTATAAATATACAGGTTTTTAATAATACTAATATTTCTGTATGTAAAATTTAATTTAATTTCAGAATCGTTTATTTATTTTCAGTCCTCACATACAATTAAATGATAACTTTTAAGACTACTTACTTGATGTACAATTTAATCACATTTACGTAGAATAAAATTATATAAGTAGAATACATACCATAAGTCTGGATTCTTAGGATTTCTAAGTCTCGCTTTCTCTAAAACAGATCTGGCTTTTGTGACGTGTTTTAATTTCTCTTCTAATCTTGACAACAAGATCCACATCGGCACACACGTTGCGCATTTCTTCAACTAAAAATATGGAAAACATATTAAAAAAAGAACCGTGCCTTCCGAACGCCCGTCGGAAGTTAACGTTTGAAATAAGGCAAGCACTTGAGTGAAGTGAGCACGCGAATTAGAGTGAGACAGAAGATGCCTACCGTCTGACAAACCAACTGGCCCGTAACGCGTTACGTAACGAAGCGTTTTATATGAGAAGTTATCACTTCAGAAAGTAAAAATATATTTCAATAATGTTCTTAAGGCATGAACAGGTGAATTCCTCATAAATTCCTACGACCCGCCCCGGCTTCGCACGGATGCAATTCGTCTAATACTAAATATTCTACAGATTTTTTCTTGTTTCTTTACTATATTTGTCCATGTATTATATACAAAAACATCACTCTCGAATAACTCTATCTATTAAAAAAAATCGCATCAAAATCCGTTGCGTAATTTGAACGGTCTGAGCATACATAGGAACAGACGGACGGACATGACAGCGGTAAGCGAATTAGTTTTATACTATGTAATAACATAGCATTGTAGGAATAAATGATATGAAACGCAGGAGATACATTTGCCTGTCCATATTATTTTTTAAACATCATACAAGTCTGTTGTCTATGGCTATTATTGTTTTAAATCATAGATAATATAAACCACTATACTTACGCCCTGGGAATATGTGTTATGCGCGTCTTCGTCTTTCGCCATTTGTTCTTCTATTTGGCCTTTCATCATGTACAGTTTAGCGTAATCACTGAATACTTTTATTGCTTCTTCCAATAGATTCAGAGCAACATCGAGGTTGTTTAATGCCCATTCTAATTTAGCTGATTTTATCATTACCTGTAAATTGTTATTTTTTATTAATATGTTAATATTTACTAACTTCCAGTCGCGGTTTCGCCTATGGGCGAGGGAATGGAACGTAGTCACCTCCAGAAACGTGTTTGCAAAATCTCATGATCGGTTGAGTAGTTGAATCGTAAAAGCGTAACAAATAAATAAACAAATAAACTCATTTTTGCGTTTATAACATTAGTTACAACAACAACAACAACAGCCTGTAAATTCCTACTATTGGGCTAAAGGCTTCCTCTACCTTTGAGGAGAAGGTTTGGAACATATTCCACCACGCTGTTCCAATGCGGGTTGGTGGAATACTCATGTGGCCGAATTTTTATGAAATTTGTCACATGCAGGTTTCCTCATGATGTTTTCCTTCACCGAGCACGAGATGAATTATAAATAAACACAAATTAAGTACATGAATCAGCGGTGCTTGCCTGGGTTAGAACTCGAAATTGTCGGTTAAAATGCACGTGTTCTAACCACTGGGCCATCTCGACTCACATTAGTTAGTTTAATAAATATTTAGAATATAAGTAAAGATACTTTTCAATAGAAGTTTTTGAGGTTATTCCACCATTCTATTTCAATGTGGTTTGATGGATACATTTGGCAGATTTTCTTGGAAATAAGAGTTTTATCAGGATGTTTTCTTTACCGCCGACCACGAGATGAATCATAAATATAAATTAAGAACATAGAAATTCAATGGAGCCAACATGGGGTTTGAACGGGTATCATGTATACATACATACATGGAAATCGTGTATCTTACACGAGTTCTAACCACTAAACTAGCTCTCTTCAATAAAAGTCCAGCAAATGACATTCGAAACTCCACAAATCCATTGACCAAGAATATCTTTATGAAACGTATAATATTTTACCCGTGGAGTAGGAGCAGAGGCCCTAGCCTTGGCCAAGAGACGCCTAGCTCTATCGTATTCCTTGTTCTCACTCTCCAATTTGACAGCAGCGAGCCAAATTTCCTCCGAGTTGGGATTTGCTTGGAAAGCCAGTGAAAGAATACCTCGCGCAGCCGGTACGTCACCTGAAAACATTTCTCATTGTATATCTTTATTCCAATAGAAGTTTCCAATTTCGCTTATGTACAAATTGTATAAACATATAAATACATCTTTTACTATAAACTTGACGATTCAAAAACACTTCATTGTGAAGTTTACTTGAATAAAATTGATTTGTTTTGAGCTTCACAATAGGCTATTTGACTGGTTATTAAAATTCATTTAACATTATTTAGTGGAGGTTAAGGAACCCAGTAAAAGTTGTTTTTTTTATTTCTAGAACATATTTGCCGAAAAATATCATATTAAAAATTCCATATTTAAATAGCGCGCAAAAACGCTACTTGGATAATATGGCGCTGCAATGGGGTCGGTGACGTCACTTTCATGTATTTTAATCTGTGGTACATATAGTAGAAAAGCAAGGTTTACGAGAAAGTGATTCATCATAAGCCGGGCCAATCAGGAGCATTTTGTGTCACGTGACAAACGTTTGAAAAAATGCATTTTTATTTATTGATGAATAAATTTAGTATTATTTTCAAGTTTCGTTAGTAAATAACTATTTTTATACTCATAATATAGACTGATTACACTATAATTCACAATTTATTTTTCGCATTGTCAAATAGCCTATTATTATTAATTACATGGTATTATTCATAACATTTTGATAAAAATTTTTAAAAATCGAATCGTGAATTTAATATTGATAGACTTCTCCATAGAAAATTCCATATATATTATATTCTTTCATCAAGTGTTCATTGCCGGTAAAATGACAAAACTACTTAGAGTAAACACTAGAAGCTGTGATCTCTTAGTAGTTACCCAGATTTTTATTAAATAAAAAAAACTACTCAGTTTCGTACCTGCTAACCATTTGGACTTGGCTCCCATTAACCAAAGTACCTCGCTCTTTGGACAATGAGCCACCGCTCGTTGTAGCAACGCTTCAAGACTAGCCCGAGTCCCGTGCTGCTTTTCCAGATATGCAGCTCTCAGCCATATCGACTTTTTCGACGGGAATACAGAGAGCGCATAGCCGTACACTGCGCGTGCGCATTCATATGCGCCGTCGTTCGCACACTGTAACAAAATAAAACCTTTATTAGTTTATACAACTAAATCCGCAAATCGAGTCGGGTATGGAAAAACAGGAATTAATAAATATAAAATGGAGACAGTTAGAGATTATTTAGTTTAAAAAAAAAAAAAAACACTTTTCAACTTACCGCCTCAGCGTCTTCCATCCAAGTATGCTTTTGATCTTCTGTTTCGATCCCAGTGCCTATTACCGCGCGAATGATTGCCTTAAAAGATGAATTAAAACATAAGTAAATACTTTTTTTCTATAAAAATGGTAAATAGCATAAACTGTTTATTTCTATTTTTACCTGACACGTGTGAACTGCCCCTGATTTCTCAGCTTCCATTGCCTCTTTAAACCAATGCTCGCGGTTAATTTCAACACCATTCGCGCTAAGAGAAGTTATAGCGCGGTCTATGATCTTCTCTACCATGTGAGTGTTGCCTGTACAAAAAAAATTGTAATATTTTTTGTCAACGGTATTTTTCAATAACACACAATAGCCGACCTATAGTAAAGTGGTTGTTCAAAGAGTATTTACTGAAAAATAAAACGATCTAACAAGAAAATACTATTAGATTCTTTATTCTTGTACAGAAAATCTTAGGAGTATTAAAGCTTTTTTAATCTATTCATATCATTTAAAAAAAATTAACCTCAGAAGCTTTATTTTTTTTCCTAAGCATAGATATGCTATTTATGTTTCATACATAAAGAAAAGAAAAAGAAGAAAAAATACTTACCATGAGCTTCTTCCAGCTTGGCAGCTGTAACCCAAATCTGTCTATCCGTGGGTATATTTTCACGAGCCTTATTCAACACCTTCCTTGCATTTTCGTAAGTCTCCAACCTGGCCAATGCTAGCCAGAGCTCTACACTGGTGGGACAACACTCGACAGCTCTCGACAGCAATATTCGTGCATCTTCCGGATTCTCCAATTCGACCGCTGCTTTCCAAAGACGCACAGAGTTGGGTATGTGTTCTAAAGCCTTGCGATATACTCGCCGTTTTGCCTGATAACAAAATTTTATGTGAATGTAACGAACATAATATCAGAGTACAAATCGCTAGCCATAGTTAAGAATTAAAATCTTAATAATCTAAATATGTTATATATGCTACATACACTATATCACACAAATGAAATATTAATTACAATTTGACGTTATTAAGAAATGAATAAACGGAAATTGTACTCAATAAAAAATAATGTACTAATGTCATGTGAAACAGTCATTATGGACGTAGCTGTGCATTGATGTATTTTTTTCAAACTATAAAGATTATTTTTTAAATTGAATTCATCCTCATCCTCCTGCCCATATCCCAATATTATTTGAGATCGGCGCAGCATCTCTTCTCCGTCCATACTTCTCTGTCAGACGTCATCTCACAAGTAACATTCTTTCTAACCATGTCGTCTTTCACACAATCCATCCATCGTTTCCTTGGTCGTCCTCTACCTCTATATCCGTCCACATCCATGCTCAAGGCTTTACTCACAGTATGTTCCTCATTCCTCCGCATTACATGCCCATACCATGATAGCCGCCTTCCACATAACTTCTCAATATTATTTAAATTGAAGTTTTTAATTTTAATAATTTTATCATTGAGGTACAGTTTTACAACAAATGATCAAAGGCCAGCAGTGGCGTAGTTAGGTGAGCAAGGGCCCGGTGCAGAGAAAAATAATTGGGCCCCCACCCCCTCTTTTCCATCCCTCTTTAACAAATAATTACCCTTTAAAAGTATAGATACCAAATAAGAAATTTAAATAAAACTAGTTATACCGGATTTGAATCGCGTATATTAATTATTTTTGGCATCCCGACGTTTCGAGCACTTTACAGCGTTCGTGGTCACGGGTAGACTCAATAAGAAATTTTGTGCACAGGGTCGTGATTTTCTAGCTTCAGAAGCTTAAGGTTTCGTTTAGAGGCCCCCCTGAACTCCGGGGCCCTGGTGCACTGCACCTGGCCTACGATAGCTACGCCACTGACCGCTGCGCTGATTCATGTCCTTAATTTGTCTTTATAATTCACCTCGCGCTCAGCGGTGAAGGAAAACATCTTGAGAAAACCTGCATGTGACAAATTTCATAGAAATTCTGCCACATGTGTATTAGACCAACCCGCATTGGAACGGCGTGGTGGAATATGTTCCGAACCTTCTCCTCAAAGGGAGAGGAGGCCTTTAGCTCAGCTGTGGGAATTTACAGGCTGTTGTTGTTGTAATAAAGGTTAGCAGTACCTTAGTCTCCTGCTCCAAGTCGGCCGCCTTGACCCAGACGCGCACGCTGTGCGGCAGGTTGCGCGCGGCGTGCGCGATGACGGCGCGCGCGGTGTCGGGCGGCTGCAGGCGCGCCGCCTCCAGCCACAGCTCCTCGCTGCCCGGGTTTACTTCGCAGCCCTTCATGATGAGATTACGTGCCGATTGAATTTTACCTGAAATTTTATTTATTTTTATTTAATACATAATTTAAATAAAACTAATTATAACGGATGAATCGCGTATATTAATTATTTTTAAAACATCCCGACGTTTCGAGCACTTTGCAGTCTACGGGTCTACCCGTGACCACGAACACTGCAAAGTGCTCGAAACGTCGGGATGTTTAAAAATAATTAATATACGCGATTCATCCGTTATAATTAGTTTTATTTAAATGTGTAATAATCGCGAAAATTTAAGACAACATTATTTAATACATAATTTTGACGTGACAACGTCTTATAAATTGGTTTGCCGGGTGACACTTCAAGAAACTGCGTTACGCTCCGCTCACGTTATGCGCTCACAATGAGAGCGAGCGAGAGGCACGCGTCCCTTCCAATCGGGCATGGTTAGCCCGCCTAAGAGCGAGAGAGACAGACAATTAGAATTATTTTACCACTCAAAGTCGTTGTCACGTAAGACTTTCGCCCGTATACCGACTTTACAGGCAACCAATTTTTTATTCAACTTTTTATATATGTGCCAGTGTAACTACAGGCACAAGGGACATAACATCTTCCCAAGGTTGGTGGCACATTGACGATGTAATTAATAGTTAATATTTCTTACAGCTTCATTGTCTATGGGTGATGGTGACCACTTACCATCAGGTGACCCATTTGCACGTCCGCCAACCTATAACATAAAAAAAATAAAAAAAAAAGATATATACATATATATATTTGCTTTTGCATTTTTTATAAATCTATTGGATGATGTCTTCCTGCTTGATTTAGGTCATGGCGGTCACTCCTAAAGAACGATAGTCAACTATGCAGAGCATACAATAGTGCATAACTGTGTGTACAAACATTAGTGCACCAGGGACGGCACATCTGTCACGACCGAAAATAATTAAGGCGCAGGACTAACGGCTATACACACAAAAACACAGACATAGAAAATTCTACTAACACAATATTAATAAAAATTTTTGCCCAACCCGGTATTAAATCCAGGATCTGCTACCTTATACGCTAGCCACTTGACCAACAATTTTCTTTATGTAAGTCATCATAATATAAGAACATTCAAACAAAATACCAGTATGATAACTAAATATTTTCTTTTAAAGTCTAATGTTTTATTTGATTTACCTGTGACTTCTTCTAATCTTGCACTAGCTATCCATGCCGGAGGGTGGTTAGGATTAGTCTCTCGCACAGACTTTAAAAGCAGTCTAGCTTTTTTTATATCATTTATATCACCACCATATGTCGGGATCATTGATTGTAAATCTGTGAGATAACCTTTTGGGTCCACGACAGTTTGGCCCGTCACTGAATCAGAAACTTGGGATAGCTTTACTGTCATAAGTGTGTTCCTAGCTTGACCTATTTTCCTGAGATCTAAATCACCTGTGAAATAAAGAACAAGATTAGTGTTTCTGTCACTCATAAATTAATAAAGTATTTTATATAAATAGTTACTATAAATATGAGGCTCATTAGCCAAAAGTGAGGTGAATGATTCCAATAAATTGTAAATAATCTACTTTATACTTTTCTTCAAGAATATCTTGACTACTATATATACTATCATTGATTTTAACTCCAGACACACTATTTTTGGACTCATTGTACAAATCATAAATCTTTACAAAAATTAATTATGAGTTATTCTATCCATTGCTCTGTAAAAAAAGTACTACTGTTTTAAAGTAATATCATATTTATACTGTTTATCTGACTTATTTTTAAATTACATACATATTGATTATATGTATAAATAGGTAAAAATTTAATTGTTACTACCTGAAGGAGTCAACATTCCTGGTGTCATGACACCTGGCATCATAGATGCTAAGCCAGAGCTAGGATCAATTGTAGACGAGGATTCACCACCAAGATTGCGAGACAGTACACTGTCAGGTAGAGGTGTGAATCTCTCAGCTCGGGGATTACGTTGCTTTCTATTTCTTGCATCACCTACTTCTGGTATAGCGGCCCATTCATCTTCGGATACCATTTTCAATTCACGTTTCAGATCTGAGAATTGCTGCTGAATCTTTGGCCTAAAAATTTACCAAACTGATTAAGGCTACAGTAATATGTATATAGCATAATTTTGACATATTATTTTTTGACTGACAAAATAATAACAACATTGCCTATCAAAAAGCATTTATATTAGTTTAATTTCCAATAATTAGTTATAATTATTGGAACTGAAAAATCGACCTGATAGTAAATTCATAGATATAACCCATCTAGATGGGCTTGCAGAAATTCCTACCATTGAGTCCTACTATAGATTTTCAAGTTCATTTGAACTTATCATTTTTATTTATTCTACATGACCTTAATTCCAATGAAATAACATAACTTGAACATACAAGAAAAATAGTAGCAAAAATTATTAGCTAGTAAAATCTTCTTTATACATCATTTAATATGCTGATATATTAGAAGCTTTAATCATACTTTCAATATTTTCTTTTATAGTTACAGTAATAACAACCCAATGTTTCAGTCAAGTAGAGTGGTTGATTGTCATGATAAAATTATAATTAATATAGTTAAGGTTGAATAAATTTATTAAAACTCATTGAGATCAAGGGCCCATTAATGAACAACTATTTATATATTTTCAATAAATAACAAATTCAATAACTTACCTCTCTTGACGATATCTCTCTAAATCTTCTTTAAGACGTTTTTCTCTATATTCCTTTCTTTTCTCATCCATCCTTTTGTCAATCGATTCATAAATAGCATCAGCCTCTGCATCATCTTTGTCATAAGGATCCTACAATAAAAAATAACTATTAACAAAACTACTATCTATTAATGAAGAAAAAAATTGTACTAAAAAATTGGGTTATTTGAAGTACCTTCGAGAATAATGAGCCACTGTATCCTGAAAACTCGTCATAATTGGAGTCATTTAAGTCTTCGTCGTCATCTTCCTCTTCAGTTTTTTTGCGTTTAGCAGCTGGTGGTGCATGGCGATCATCGCTATAATAATAATTTTTTTTAATGTAATTGTTAAAATTAAAAAAACATATTCAAAGATACATAAAAACTACTTACGATATGTCGTTAGCATCTCTCGCTGGACCAATATCAGACCGAGTTGTGAAGCCAGTAGCACTGTAATATAAAATTAACAATTAATTATTGGTCTCTTATACTGTAAGCATTTATAAAATCTATTTTATAAATAGAGAAAGAACATACCCTCTACCGACACCAGCAACATAACCTAAGGGCGCCGGAATCCCTAGGAAATGTTTTTTATTTTTGTTGACAAAAGCTTGAGGCGGCACAGACATATTTCGTACTTTTTGCAAACGTTAACTAAACTAAAATTATTAATTGTGTTTTATACTAAAAAGTCACCAAAGGCACATACACTTATTGTTGATAAATATTATGCTAATCTAATAAATCCATTGAATAAATCTTGCTACATTGATATTGACATTAGGATTAGACACAGACAGTTCTCATTTGACAATTGAAATCTTCACAGAACATTTCAAAATATTTCTCTAATTCCTTTTCAGATTATATATTATATCAATGTTGTAAGTTCCGTTGAATTTATCGATTTTCCTTTTGGATACAATAATGTTATATAAATATTTTTACAATTGAATACATATTTTAAAGGTAAAGACTGAAATATGAATTCTGTAATTTCCTTCTTTAATTTAATTGGTTTCAAATAAATATTGATTACATTATTTCGGAGAGCTTTCTTCTAAAAAACAGAAAAAAGAAAAATAAATCACTAAAAGGTAAAACCATAAAACTAACTAATTATTTAGCGATCTTCCGTAGTTTATTTAGCGTTCTACGTACTATTTAATTGCATTGTCAGTTATTTCATTGCTCTCATTTTTAATTTCTAGTTAATTGTGAGAAATATATGTATCATTGATTTTTCATGAAACTGAGAAACAGTAACTTGAGAACAAAAAGGTTTTTTTTGTAGGGTAGGGTCCGATAGGGTTGATTATACTGACTTTTTTTTGTTGACTTAAGGGAAAAGCAACTGAAAATGCATGTGTATCAATGTACATTCATTTATTGATATTTCATTTAATAAGTACATATAGTATTTTGTTCCATTTGTAAATAGACATTTATAATGCAATAAAAATATAATATACATTTTAGGTAAATAGTTAAATATGCATAAAATATATATTATCTATGTGTATGACAGAAGAAACAGATTGAAGCTAAAGTTTGAATAATGGAATGGTTGCTTAGCAACGGATCATTTAGATTGAATAATAACAACTAAAATTAATTCGAAATAATATAAGACCTTATTATTGATATATTAAAATTAAAAGTCTGCAAGTAATTATCTTTAATAAGATAGTATTATGGCAGAATCAGAGATGCTTTCTCATGAGTTAATTTGTAACGATAACAGTACAAAAGAGTTTTTGTTACACGAGAAAACTTGCGAAGCATATAAGGATAGTGACGAAGAGATTAAAATGATATTTAAGGAAATTAAGAAGCTCTCGGTCTCTAAAAATAAGGATACAGAAATAGGCGAGGATGTTGATGATGTGGACTTAATTTTAAAAAGGGCAGAGGATATTGCCAATGAGACTGAAAATATTTTAAAAAGTAGCCCCGTAGCGACGGCTGTGAATGGTATTCGTCCATATATCGATTCCGGTAACATACCACAAATAAAAGTTACTAAGCCCAGTGATAAAGAAATTCGTATAGGAGAATATAAATCACTTTTTAATGAAAAGGTAAGATTATCAAAATATCTGTATTAAATATACTTAAGTACATTTATTTTAATAAATTAATGTTTTACAATACGTTATTAATAACGATATCACAACTTATGTTAAAATAAATACATCAATAGGATTAATTGTAATATTTAGAGCTTGTGAACTTGACTGGCAAGTACTCTGATTCCAGCCAGTGATTCTCTGGCAACAGGCTCTATGAAGGATGTAGGCAAGATGAAACCGTATCGTCCCGTGTCACTCAGTTCAATTGTGTAAGCGTATTTTATTCCTTGTGCCTTGGCCCAATCATCGGAGCCCCCAGAAGCAGGGTAAAGTAGACCACTTGATGAACCTACTGAGTACTTTGAACCACCTGTCCTCTCAATAGCCTGAAAAAAATAATCACATTTAATGATATTAAAATGTTTATAACTTTTAAAGAAGAAAAAGAAAAGAATAGATTTTATTGACATGTAATGACATATAATAATACTTTGTGGTATTGTTTTACTTACTGCGGCTATGCTTTTTCCTACAACGTCTAAATCTTTGTGATCTGGGGGGACAGCAGTGTCATAGCCCCATGGATAGAGTAGATATTGACCATAACTGTGGTATGTCAAATAAGCCGAGAAATTAGCAGCACTGTTTTTGATGAATTCCTAAAAAAAAAATGTGTTATTTGTTATTGTTAGTTCTAAGAATAATATTCATAATCATATGAGGTATTTCTTTCAATATTGACGCTTCTCAAAATAATAAATACAAACCCTTGCAATGTGATTCATATATGTAAAACATATTTGTTTATTTACTTTTCATAAAATGTTCTTGATGGTGAGAAGACTTTTTTTACACGATTAAATGTATTATACTCACTGAGACAGCTTTGGATTCTGGTTCGGAGAAAGCTCTGGCACCCCGATAGATGTCACTGCAAGGATTACTAGATGCTCCTTTTCCACCCCAGCGATATCTAGAAATTGACAATAAATCATAAAAACATCCGCACATTCCATTATACTCATTGTCATTTGCAACTCAGAATAGGAATGAAATAAAAAAAAAACTGATTCAATAAGTGCTGGCCATTGTTAATATCATTCCAATTTTAATTAAAAAAAATATAACTATCTCCCTCAATATTGAATAAGGTTTTGAGTTGTTAATAGAATTCTAATTTTGAAAATTTCAATAAATAATATTTTTACCCGAAATTTCTGTTGAGGTCAGCGCCGACACATGCTCTTGTTCCAATACTTGGTTTTCTATTTTTCCGCCACAAGCGATCTTTAACATGTGTGTATTCATATCCATCTGGGTTGACGACCGGAAGAATATACCTGAATATCAATTATTGTTAGAAATATAGGTATTTGTGTTTTTTTCCATATGTATTTGCAAGTTAATAGTTTACCAATCAATGTTCCTAATGTCATCGGATTCTTCATCAAAATTCTCAGCAATTTGATTAATTAAATACGTAACGGTCGCTGGACTAATCCATTCACGCGCGTGTATTCCTCCATCAATAAACACTGCCTTGTTTGTCGGTTTACCATCAGATATACGCAACACCTGAAAATTAAAATACTTTTAAATTTATTCATTATCTTTAAAAATGCATCTGCATATATTGTTATAACTTATAAGCGCAACGCTTGCTACTTGAATTATTTATTTATTCTGTGTGCGTTTCAGGATATGTTACACAAACCTTAAGATCTCTTCCTTCATATGACTTCCCGATAGTATTAACGCTGATAATTTTTGGGTATGTTTTGGCTAGGTAGTCCATAAAACCATGAATATCTTCGAGCCTATGATATTGTTTCCACGTCATACGATGACCTGATAAAAAGTATTTGTTATAAAATATATACTTAGAAGTTAGAATGACAATCATTTTATTAGAAAAACATTTTATTAAGACATTTTTGAAACTTGTTTAGTAACTATTTATAGAATCGACATAATTTAGTATTAAATCACTTTCATGATTACATTACGTCTTAAGCATTGAGGTTTAGTTTCGTATTATTCACAATCCGGTCAATGTACTGTTTTATGAATCACGGACTTTTGGTACCATAACATAAACAATATGCATAAAAACGTTAGTCACACAAAAAAGTCGCAGTTCAATTTGAAAAGAACGTGCGACGTTTCCTTTACCCTAAGAAGACGACAAATTTCGAAACTCCCAACACAAGTTAAAACATAAACGTGCAATTTAGCTAATGCCTAAACAACAACGAACCCCAATTCGCATACGGCCAATACTCCATGGGCATTTTTACGGAATTGTAACCCATGTAGGCACCTATCAAACCTAACCGTAGCTGGCTGGCCCTGTAACGCCAAAAATTGTAAGCTCTTGCTGTAACAAAATTACACCAACCCTTGGAATATTGTTGTGGGTTCTGTGCGAAAGGATATTTAATTAAAACTTAATTTAATAACAAACCTCGCCTGTCCTGAAGCTCGATTTCATTCTCATCGAGTGGTGGATTTTCTTCGTTTATTCTCTTTTGCAAGTCGTCAATTAGTACATGAAATGTAATGTTTTCTCTCTTCATGATTCTTGTTACATTTTGTACGGCATTTGATTTTACGAGTACGTCCAAGTACGTCTGGTTTCCGGCCCAAGTAGATATAACTGGCAAATAGGCATTATTTATTATTGTGTTGATGATGTTTAGTATAAAAAAAAGTAATAATGATATATTTTAAGTTTAAGAATGATTAAGAAAATACCAAAATCATATGTTTTTATTTGCATTCATAATTGACCCTATATGTGTATTCCCTGCATTTCAGCGATAAATTTAAAAGTAAATATATGTTTTATAGTTTTTAATACAAGAAGAGTTTTTTCGTGTCAAGACTCTATGATTAAGAAAAACATAAATTTTTCTCACGGTTTCTACGACGCAGTCTTCCTAGAGTTGCTCGAACACCAGTTTTCTCCGTAGAAACTTTCCACACCTGTGCGCCCGAATAGTCTACTTTAGTATCGGCGACCTCAGCCGCTTTCGCAAGTATCGCAATTTCTTCTTCAATTTCATCTCCTAATTCAACCGGAGCTCCTTCTTTCAAATCGGTATTTGACGGTACTTCTGTTGAGATCTCTGTAACTTCCGGTTCATCTTGTGGCTGTTTCACTGAACCACGCTTCGGCCATTCTAAAATTATTTAGGATTATATTTTTTTTTTATTACAAAAGTTATGTTATACATGCTACCATAATATTCGATTATGTGTTAGCTCTCTTATGTTTAGCCTTGTAATAAACGTGAGTAATTATCGTCATAACTGTTATTTACCATAATACGATCCTACTGGTGCGTTGTCCTTTGTTTATTTGTATAAGAGGACGTGCGCACTGAATTCTGAATACATACATTTTACGATAGAAATCTAACTATTGTTTTACATAAATAATTACAATTGTGTGTAAAGTTAAACAAAATCTGCAACAAAATTTAATATTTTTTAATTTATGTCCGTTATGGTCTCATGGTAATAAAGTAGTATTATATTAAATTGATCTTATCGGAATAATGCATGGAATTATAAGAAATGCTGGGTCGTCATGTCTTGATTGATTTATAGCCTACGGTAAGTTCGCTCACTGTTATAGTTCCGTCCATACATCACACGACGCATTTTTAAAAGGACTACGTTGATTAGAATGCGGTCCCTGTTCATAAGTGACACGTTAAAAATACTTTCTCTGCTCGAGCCTTGTTTTCATTGCTACATATTTGTTGCTGGTTCTTCCAGCTCACATTAAATAATTTCTAAAAATTTGATTTGTTTTACATATAAAAATATAATACTTAAAGTAATATGATGTTATAGAATCAATTAGGTTCTTAGAGAAAAAAATAAGGTTTGTAATCCAGATGCAAATACCATACAATAAATAACATTTTTAAATTTATAATTTGCTAATTAAGAATGTCGTAGAGTATAGATGCGTACACATAATTGATTTGTATTGTCTTGTGTTTCTCGATTTGTTTAGCGCTTTTCCGCAAGTCTAAATCTGCGATTTTGCTCACGTCAGTGTCGAAGGTGACTATATGTCCTGTATCCAAATTTTCTTTGTTTCCGGTAATGTTTACTATGCGATCTATGAATGCGGATAAAGAGTAATATTCTAACGTCATACTGCTCTCTACAATTTGTTTTCGAAACCAACAAATAATAATTAATTACGTTTATTAACACTCTAATTTTAACACCATTCTTTAAGAAGAATTGAATTCAAAAAATTACAAAAACGCGATATAAATTAAATAATATATTAATAATATAATAATAATTATAGATAATTTAAATATTACGATATGTAGAGACGTATTCAACACAATAATATTAGATACGATTGGATAAAAGTATTAATAAATAAATATATTACCTTTTCCCGGTTCAAGTTCATTAATAAGCGGTGTACAGAACGTCGATGTGGTGACCGCCAGAAACACGACCGTCCACAACAACATCTTCATGGTTACTGATGTCGACCGTTACTGACCCACGCATAAAACAAACCGCATCTATGCACTTCACGATCTGCTCGCAACTACAGGCCACTTTTAAAAGCTCCTACTCATGCACACGATGTAAATAAATCAATGAATTAACGAAAAATATCGCAAATATTTAAAATACAAAAACAAACAAGACTAAATCAATAGGGATTTGAGAAATATTATCAATAATAACAATACCTAAAGCTTATTCATTGCCCATATATACTTGCTAAACCTTATATAATAAAAAATAACTACTCACCATCCCTTTTAATTTTTTAAGTATTTTATATGAGTCCTATAAGTCAATGTTAGGTAAAACCAATAGTATTGATGTGCATACGAGTTGTTATCCGAAAGATTTTGTGTTGAGTCAGCGATTCGCTGTATTTAACTTCTATTTCAGTGTATATTTTGCATTGTAAACAGAGCGAATTACTATTTATAAGTGAATATATGAATAAATGAATTGCGATTTGAAAAATAATAACGTATTAAGTAACAGATTAGGGTCAGAGAATGTTGTCCAGTGTTTGAATAGTTAATATCACCAAGGCAGTTATATTTATTTTGGAACCAGTATGACAACCTGCTTATAGCAGAGGCGCCATGCCCGGTCATTGCCTCTAAGTTGCAGTTATTTAATAATAAAGACAAACTGTGTTTACTGTAAACATGTTTTCTTCGCTTAGTACCTTTTATAGCGATTAGTTACGATTGGATTCAAGATAGCTTCATTTACAGTTACTCTAATTGTGAAGTCTTTAATGCCCGATCATTCCGATTTGTTTCCTGAAGTCATTGACATTTATAAAAATGAAAATCGATCGATCAACTAGAATTTATTATCTCGTATTATGAATAAATACATGCTTATCTTACTTAATGTTTCTAGAATAACCAAAGTACAAAACAGGGTAATAAGGAGGTAAACGAAATTCGACGTAAGCCAAAGTTGAGGCCTTTCTCTGCTGGCGTCATCGATTCAAAGAAAAAAGAGGCCGCGAAAGTAGCGAAATTTACAACAAATACACCGAAGAAAAATACGAGTTGTAAACACGAATCCTTATTAGAAGAATTAAAGGACACAAATGAAAGAATTAAAAGTTTAGAGTTACTTAATGTACAGCTAACAGATGACAATAAAATATTACGTAAAAAGTTAGACCAGGTAAATGAGGAAAAATACGTAGCTTCATTAAAAGTTACTGAATGTGAAAAATTTGTTCATCGCTTATCAAAAGAATATGAAAATAAAAATTCAGAACTTCAAACTTCTAAGCGAAATGAGACAAATTTAATGACTGAACTAAATAAGGAAAGAAATGAACGAAAAAATATAGCAATACAGCGCGATAAAGATGCTCTCACTATTCAAGATCTTCAAAGACAAGTAAAGGAGATGGAAATGATATTGAAAAGAAAACATCCCGATTCAGTCTCCGCTTTAATAGGTAGACTTTTCATTTTGTGAATTTCCATTTCATTGGTTGTCAATTGAGAGTAAAAGAAATTTTTGGTGCTAATTGATAAACGAGTATACGAGTAAACAAGTTGTCACTTCTCAGTTTCTTTAAAAAAATCTTTAAAGATAATATGCATATGTTCATAATTACTATGAATTGTTATTGATTGATTTGATTTGTGTGTCCGCCATTTTGTATAGATTAAAATTTGATTTACGAGTGTGATTTTTAAAAGACTTTCCTGTTAATAAATTTTGATTGATTTATTTAGTTGCATCAAAAACATCATCAATTGAAGATAATAAGAAGAAATTATTAGAAGAACGTATTTCAAGGTTAGAGCAGGAACTTAAAGACAAGGAGAATCATTTTCAGAGCATACTATTAACTTTACAAGAGAAATTTGGCGACATGAAGCAAAAATATGAAAATCATATCATCGATGTGGAACGGCAGCTGATGGAAGATCGCAAAGTGAATAATGACTTAAAGATTAAAATAAACAAAAGTAATCTAACTGATGCCGCTGTTCAAACAACACCTCGATTTCAACACACGGTCGCTACGCAAACATTCAATAAATCAGATCGAGCTACTTCAGCAGTGAGTCGTTTAACACAAAATTCTGCACTAATATTTAATAAATTAAAAGAGGATAGTTATTTGGTTGCTACGATAAAAGGCCTTCAAGCTGAACTAACTGTCAAACAACGAACTATTTCTAAGATTAATCGAGAAACAGAAGAGCTTAAGAAGAATTTACGAAATTCACAAAAGGAAAAAGAAGGTGATATATTTATTTTTACTTTAAATGCTGTTTTTCTTTATTGAATTTGTCTTATATTATGGTTGTATTTGTTACAGTTTTAATGAACTTGAACCCACAGAAGAAAACATTTTGTAAGCCAGCGAAGTCAGCAGAAAATATATTGGCAAGAGTGAATAGTGAAATGGAATCAGAATTAGGTGAGATTAGGAAGCAGAAAGAAAACTTAATGCAAGAAAGAGCGGGATTATTTGCATCGCTTAAACGCACCAACGAAGATCTGATATTGCTGAAAAAGAAGAGGATTCAAGATGTAAGTTTTCCTCATGTGTTTAATCTATATAAAACAAATGATCGTTTTTGGTTGGATTATATCGTTAGATTTTAATTTCAATTAAAACTCTGTATTGAAATATGTATTTACAAAAAAACATTAATGAACTAACATTATAATGTTGGGTATAAACTAGCTGCAAACAAAATACTGTAGATAGTTTTCGTTGGTTCATAGCAAACAATAAATCGATAATTAATACAGGGATAATTAAAAAAAAGAAACTTGAGAATACTAAAAATATATTTTTTTAATTACTAGTGACACTATATAATAATTAGAATAACAATGAAAGTACGTTTAAAAAACTAAGATTTATGATAATATTTGATAAGATGTTAGTATTAATCTTACTAAAATTGTATACGACCTGATATTATTGGATGAGTGAAATTCGAAGTATCTCATAAATAACTAATCATCTCGTTAATCATCTCGTGAATTGTCCCATTCATAAAACCTGCACGTTTCTAGACGATTCCAGTGACAAGATTGAGACAATACAGTAAAGCAGCATTATATTCGTTGTTAAAGACATTTGCATATTTTGTGATGTTTAGGGATGAATACAACGATTCACGAGTATATTTGTTTTTTATGCTATGTATATATATACTTGCACTTGCATTCTCGCGCTGAACTAATGCGAGAATCTATAGCGACGAATAGCGTCTAATGTCGCGATAGTTAGCTATTTCTATTGGTTGTATAAATTGGCAGTAATCATCAATTAGCAGGTTTTATCAAATTAGCCGATGCGACATCTAAGTTGTGTCGTACTATGTATGGTTACGTAAATTTTATTCTTATTTTTACTCAGTATTCTAAGTAATAAGTAGTTAATCGAGAAAAGATGGTACGACCGTGCCCGTTTTGCTCGAGACTTGGCTGGGGCACTGCCGTGCCCCCAGATTAGCGTTTTGCGTCGAGGTTCATTAATATTATTTTGTCGTTTTTCGCTATTATGATAGCTAATGGCGTTTATCGAAGTGTAAGAATATAAATTTACTGCTTTATTTTTAATTCCCAGCTGCATACTCTCCAATTGGCACATGAAAAGGAACTGATGCAGATGAATATGCAATTGTATCCGCTGCAAGAAGAAATCAAGCTACTCAATCGAACTGTTGAAATACTCCAGGAACGAGTGAGGGCCGCTGAAGATAAATTATTAAGGTATCAAAGTGACAGAAGCGACCCTCAGGCCAGAGGAGATAACCCGCTGAGTAAGAATAATAATCGTTGATTGTCTTGTCGTTTCTATTTGTGTTTGAAAATTGACGGTATGAATTTGGTTTGCGCTTTTTTTACAAACATGAAACAGATGCAGGCTGATAGTTTTTAATATCTGTATAATAAGAAGATTTACGAACGTATATTCACGTCAGCTCTTTATTAAGCACGACATGCGACCTAGTGTAAGCAGTTATTTAGCCAAAAAAATATTTTAAGAGAAATTTTGGGTGCCTTACCAGTTGGTATGCGATTATCGGCGAGGTGCATCTTAATGCACGGTGAATTTACAACCACATGGGGTTTTTTACGCTTTTTTATCTCGCTGGAAAAACGCGTTACTCGTTTCCTCCACGTGGAATTGGGGTGAGGGAAATGGTATCGCCGATGCCCTAGACAATAAAACAGCGGCAGTTTCTCCGTATTTCGGTGGGTAACCCGAGATCGCTTTCGCATGCTACCGTGATGCCCACCATCTGTACCCTGGATTAAGTCGGACGCACGTTTTTATTTAGATGGAATGTTACCCGTTTGCAGATATTGTATATTAAGGTACGCGGCATAGCAAAAATTTCAGTGCATATTTAATAACTATTGGGGTAATACCATTTGGTATCCCTCTTAAGTTCATCACGCCGACACAGTGTAATACCTCGTGTACAGCAAACACGAGCGTCACTCACTGAGAATAATGTACGCCGATAATAATAATTGAATGTAGAGGCGCGCCTTCGTGATTGTGATCTATATAACAATGACGAAAATTTCATACTATACATTAGCTATAAAAATATCGCCAGAATAATTCGATTCGTTTTGTAATTTTTTTAGGCATGGTTTGTTTAGATAATTATTGTAAATTGGTATATTATGCAATATTTGGTATTGTTTTCATCATTAATTTGAACCACATCTTGTATGCATAATGCAGTTGACAAAATTTAGACAGTCTTATGTTTTTGACTTTATTTTAATCTTTTTAAATTTTAAACATCTAAATTAATAATAATAGTGTTTCCTTAAATAAAAAATATATTTTTATAGTAATTCATATTTTTAAAATTATTATGTATATATGGTATACCCGCCACGAGAGGAGGCATGTTGACATAAGAGAGCGTCGTGCTGTTCGTAGCCACAGCATACGAGTATGTACAATCTATGTTCTACATCAGTTCACAAAAGTAGTTACCTTGGGTACCTATTTCTTTAACACAAACGTACCTAATCAATATTTCAGAATATTTGACGCACACATTCAAATAATGTTAAACCTAAATCGACGTCTTATTTTGCAATTTTTAACTACTAGTTTCATGAGCTACGCTATAAATATTTAGATTTATTTTTGTATGGCAAATAAATTATTTATATAAATGGGTCGATGTTAATCCAAAAAAATTAAAAAAAGCAAGTTATAATGTAATATTGGGGCTATTTTGAATGTTACAAAGGCAAAAATAAATTTGGATGTTAGCGTGAAGATATTTCTTCTAGTGATATACTTATAAATGCAATTGATCGGTTTCTTAAAATCCTTGATTGTTTTATGCATGTTCTTTTTGAGAATACCTACTTACCTACTGCTAGTTTTTATGTCTGTAAAGTGCCTCGACGATTGAATGGCTAACTCATAAGGTTGCTAATCACGGGCCTGGGTCCAATTTGGCTAAACTCCCATGATAATGAATATCGTGACTATAATAAACTAATTATATTTAATGATTCATAGGAATATCAGGTATTTGATGTGACCTTGGGAATTTATATTGTTATAAGTAATCTAATTCCCAATCGTGCCTATGTAAATTGGGATGGGGGCGTTGGATTAGTTCGGCTTTATCCAGTGGCGGATTTACCAATAGGCTAAGTAGACTGGAGCCTAGGGTGGCAGATTTAGGGGGGGCGGTAAATTTAGCCCAAAATTGTTATTATCGTACAGAAATTAAAAAATCTATACTTATATGTTTACACATTACGTCTATAATCCGTATACTCGTCACTACATAATTCATAATTCATTTATTTATTTGCAAGAATATGGTACCACAATACAGGTGTTCATTAATATAAATTCTCATATTCTACCGATTTATCGGTGTGCAAAATATTAAACATGCCATAAATAATAATTTATATAACATTAACAAAAGCAAGACTACCATAAATTCAATCACATTAAAATAAAATAATAAAATAAAATTAAGGAATAAATAATTTAGATTAAAAAAAATAAGGATTACATAATAATACAAATAGTTTCAATATTTTCATCAATTTTTGTCACATAAATATTCATTAACGTTATAGTACAATTTATTCAAAAGCAAATCAAATACCTTTTTTTTAAACATAGTAAATGGTAAATCCTTTAAGTGGTCGGGAATATTGTTATATATGCGTATCGCCATACATACATAGCGGGTTGGAAAACTAATCTAGTAACTGACTGAAATATCACCTAGTTTATAATCATACTAATAACTGGAAAAAAACGATGTAATGAGGACGATAGAACACATCATAAATGTTGCAAAAAAAAGTAGGGGCAGCCAAAATTGTAAAGCCTACTAGCCTACTAGATTTGTAAATCCGCTACTGGCTTTATCATAGATCCTGTCATTTTCTGTACCTATGACATCGTGTAAGTAAAATTTCGTGATGATCGTTTAGGACGTGGAAAGAAAAGTAAACCTAAGGGTTAACGGATTTTGTCATCATTATAAGTACTAAAACCTAAACGTTGTAAGTGCCTTATTACTAAACGTGTTTGTAAAATGGAATTGATTATTGTTAAACGCACATTTATGTTGGTAACGATTTGATATATAGCCTTTGCAATAGTTATTATAAACCGCCGTAATTTCCATTACTCGACATCAATTAACCATATACATACATATATATAAATATAGTGTGTAGTATGATATGCCAGGTTATCCTTATTCAGATAGTACCGTTATTGGTATTTACTGAATAAGGTTAAAATTAAAGCTTGTTGGAATCATATTATATGTTTTATTGGTTTTGTTTGATATAAAGAAATAGCTAGTTTAAAAGCATTAAAAAGCTGTATTAAACATGTTACTTGGTGGTAGGACTTTGTGCAAGCTTGTCTGGTACCCACACATCGTTTATTCTATAGTTTAACCTGTAGAATAAGCGATGTGTACTGTACATATTGGCATCGTTGTTTCGGTTTAAAGGTTAGTGAGCCAGTGTAATGGCAGGCACAAAAGGAATATTTATGGTAAGCTAAATATGGTTGGTGTCGCATTGGCGATGTATTGATTAGGGAATATTTAATATATTTTTACAGCGGTCACGTGGATTATGGTGACTACTTACCACCAGGTGGCTAATTTCTTTAAGTAATAATATCGCGTATAAATTATTCGAATGTCGTGAAGAAGATATAAATCCTCTTTTTCTTTCTATTTATATACTCGTAAAGTAATTTGTCGGTATAGATTTCGTAGGATAATTTTATTGTTTAAAAAAATGTAAATTTAATTCACAATAATGATGAATGTTTATTGTATTAATTAGCATGTAATATTTTTTTATTTATAAGATACACTTTGTATTAAGAGGTGTGAGGTGTACACTCTAGGTGTGTAAGATTTCAAAAAATTTTTGTTTAGTAATAATTATTAAGCACGTAATTATTTAAGAGTATATTAATTGATTGTTTAGTCATAATTATGTCGCGTATTGATTTGTATTACATTAAGTTGTTACGTTAATGTTTAAATTGATAAGATGTAGAAAATTGTGTGACATTATCTGTGTAACTATTAGTACCTTTCTTCTAAGCTGGAAATTAGTCATCCTAAAATATTATGGACTAAACTCTCTTGCACAAACTTGTTTTTCATAACAATTGCAGAAATTGTATCACTTAAATATAATATATTAAGTATGCAAGTAGCAGCACGGAACACTTGTGTTGCTTGCGCGTGACGTCTGTTCAGCCCAGTCTTAGCAAAACAAGCGGGTGCAAGCGGTATTCTTGCGATTTTTGGGTTCATCAGTGGTTCAAGACTATATATATCTACTAAGATAGACAAGACGCCGTCAAACTCGCGGCGACGGTTTTGCTAGTCCCAGTCTTAAGACGGGCCTAAGTTTTTGTGTGACATAATATAATGATGGTTGATGCCGGGTCTCAGAAGTTTACAGGTAATTAAATGCTTAATAATTACCTAAAACTATGAAACCGATATACAGATCCTTAATATCAATAGTAATCTAGTTAATTTTCTAGAGATCGAGTCTTAAATATTGGTTGCGTAATTCAATTGCTTTTAAAGGTAATTAGACAAATATTTTTGTGTATTGTGTCGTAAAATTGACAAGTGTTGTTCGATATAAACTGTGATTATTATATAATAATACTTGAAATAATATATACTTATTCTTAACACTCTACTCTTGTAGAGTTTAGGAATAATGTCTATTAGAAATTTATTGTGTCTAGTCATATATTTTTAGTGAATATTAAATATGTATTAGATAAGTCAAATCGATCCACCGATTTCAAACTAAACTGGGTGCCTTCAAAGCCTTAATAAAATATTTTTTGTGCAATTAAGATGTTTTATTTGTTAGTAATAAATGCTAATTATTGTCATTCCGACTAAAGGGAGGTCATTGCTCGAAGGGTTATACTGTCGAGTGAGTTCACCATAAAATGTGTCAATATTGTATACACTGACAAACATATACCAGTTGTGCGGGTTAGATTTGAAGGGTCATCATCCGCAGTGGGCATGTGGCGACCGGTCTGTTGCTTAATGGATTAAACCCGTTAGTACGATAAATATAATATTGATAATACTATTATATAGGCATACTAACATGTATTTTATTAATTTAAATATTTCCTCATTTCATGAGTCCGTTAGATATAAATATAGATATATATAATATACGTTTTTTGTGATTTATTAAAGTTGATCATAAATTCGTAAAGTTACTAAAATAGCGAAATTCACAATATTATGTCTCAATTTGCATGTTTCGTTAGTCTTCCTGAATAATTTTGTTGTATTTGTGGTGAATACGTCTTAAGGCTTATTTGACTTTTTCCTCTTGAGTCATCACCTGAAAACTACTGTAGGTACGTATCGGTATGAAACTGACGTATCGTCTGCAGTTGGATATCAATTTATCCATCATATGATATATATTACTATCAAATACTTGCTATTGCTTCTTGCTACGCGATAAATGATATTAACAGACTTAAGTGTCCCGTTGTTGTAATAGCTAGCAATGCAATGTGGTAGAAGTGAATCAATTAATATAAGTGCCCAGCATTTTGTGTCAAAAAACTTTCATTGGAAAGCACACAGGTTCTGTATCGGAACTCTTTTAGATAACGTCGGCATTGCCATCGAGCTCAGTTGCATTATCGAAATCACTTTAGCACATTCACATCTTCTATCTAGACGATATGTGCCCCTTGAGAATGTTCACATTGTGCGAAACAATTTGTTAAATCTTTTGGCAAAATTGCGTATATTTTTTTTACATTTAATTTCTAGATTAAGCACAGAAACAAGTTGTTATAATGAATCTGGGAAAATTCAATTATTACTGTCTATTGATAATTTAAACGCTACTTACCAAATTTGGATAAATGATTTGGATGAATATTTTTAAAAAAATAAATATATAATTTAATATAATAAAAGAAAGATTTAGACTAAAATTGTTAATTTCCCAAAAAGGAATTTGAAATTTCCAACCACTAAACAAAAATGAAACTCATGCATGTTTTTTTTATTTGAAGTTGCAATTAAATAAAATTATTTATTTTGTTAGTAGGTAATATTTTAAATATTCTCTTGAGCAAATATTTTTTAAGTAATAGTAGGTTAATAATCGCTTAATTTTCAAAAGTAAATAGAAAAATATCAATTAATGGCATCTTGAGATAATTAATTTATACATATATTTTCAAAGATAATATTTACTTTTTCGTAACTCATCAATACTATCTTTTATTTTAAATATGTACAAGATTAATTTATTAAATAAAATGAATTACCTAACTAAAATACATACACCTATAACAAAATACATATGATGTTAATATTGCCCCATACATATATATGGGGCAATATTTTTAACAGTGGTTATCGATTAGTTCTCATTATGAAGTTTAATTTTCTTCAAATATTCGTAGAAACTCACCTGGCAGTTATTTAGTGTATATATGTATGCCTAGAAACAGGTATATAAACATTTCTGAGATAATAATTTTATTACAAACACAATTGATCCAAATACTAAATATGGGTATGTAGCAGGAGTGTTGGTTTATATTTTTCGGGATAGTTTCCTTTCTTTTTACAACAAGAATTCACAAATGATACAAATAAATAGATGCCTGTAATATGTTTATTAACATAGCTCTATATATACATTAATTGTAATTTGAAAATAGAAACATTTTATGTAGAAAATCACAAATTCAATAAAAATGTGGCATTTAATAATATATTAGGCTGGTGTTGACGTTACTTCTTACACATCATGGACTCGACTTCATTGTCATTTCATCAACTGTGGCACATAAAAAAAACAAATGCCATAAAACAATGAAACTTGGCAACAAAACACAATATTATTCCTCATATATATATCATTGGATTTCTCTAATATATCACAATTAAGTAATGCACTTTACATAAATAAATTATAAAATTGTCAACTGAGTGTTTGTCTTAATATTCATCATAAGTATAAAACAATGTCAAAAACGATTCACTATTAAATCTGATCACATGGTCCACTCTTGTGCATAAAACGCAAACTATAGTTTTAAACCCAAATGTTTTTATCTCATTTTCACCTTTGACACAATCATCACCAATTCATTGTCAATGGGAATGACACAGATTCGTCTATATAATTTTTTTCTTCTAACAAAGTACATAGGTTTTATAGAATACACTTCAATATGTCCTAATACAGAAGCATTCTGTATGTTCGTGATGAGTGACACCGAAATAGCGTTTTTTATATTATTGACATTGCCGATAATCACTCACATAAGGATTCATTAAAAAAGAATTTCGAGTCAACGAAATACGGGCCGAAGTGGCTAAACAGATAACGATAATGGTTCACAAAATTTCACTAGTTCATATTCAAGAAGCGTGCTCTGTAGAACACTCGCGTCCTGGGCTATTCAGCCTCGCCGTTGGTCACTGTGAGCGGTTCCTCGTCCTCGTTGTAGTCGAGGGACAGGACCGAGGCCCGTCTCCGCTTGCCCACCGGCGTGTCGCTACACTCACTGCCCGAATAAGTCCGTTTGTCAGCGGGCGTTGACGGCCTATTGCCATTCACAGTGGCGTGGGTCGCACGTAACTCCTGTTGCAAGAATAGCACTGTACTCTGCATGCCCTCTACGTCTTCATCTAATTCCTGTAGGAACTCGTCCAACTCTGAAATGATAAAGACAAATTTCGTAATATTGTATGAAATATATAAGACATGCTTGTGCAACCAAAATAAAAATGATGGTTATTTTAATATTGAATATAAAAAGATAGACAAGCACATGGGGAATATGGTACCACCATGTGCCCACCTCCACTGTAGACATTGGCAGTGCTAGAGGTATAAATCATCTCATTCACTGTCCAAAATAGCAAGATCTGAAATTTTTAAAAATCGTGACCTTCATGTATTTTATTATATGTATAATATCGTAAACAGTAAAATCTATATAATAAAATAAATGGAAAATGATGGTTTCTAAAAAATTTAAAAGACATTTCAAATCAGGCAGGTAGGCCTACAGCATATAGTAGTAGGTACTTACACGCAGTAGATAGGAGACAATTGTATTATATATATTATTGTGTGAGTGGACATTAAAGAAAAATAATGTATTTTATTAAAAATAGAATACCGACAATAAAGTTGTTATAACTCATGAAACGAATTCCTTATTAGTACTTTAGCAAATGTCAATATTAAGTAACAAACCTGATTGTGATTTCTTAACTTCCTCACTAAAACTCTTTTGTAATGCTAGATCACCCTCTAACTTTGCTATCCGACCACTTGATGTCATTCGTCCTAAGTCCTCATTCTCTTGATGCAGTAACCTGCATTTTGCCATAAGTTTTTTTCCTGTATTGGAGTCGGGTGTGAACTTCCAGGCTGACAGTTCGTTTTGTGTTTCCTCGAGTCTTGCTTTTGTTGATGTTAACTCTTGCTTTAATCTCAAGATGAGCATATTTACAGCTGGATCTAAGAGTGATGGTCTTCCATTGAGACTTGCATGTGATGATTTTAATTCAGTAATTTGACTCTGAAATGTGAATAAAAAATATGTAAAATCTTTTTACTTATCAATCAAGCAAGTTATATTACTAATAATATAGCATAAAGTTTAATTTAATTTGCATATCAAAATAAATTTATAGAACAGTATTGTAAGCATTTATCTCAATAGTTGTGAGTACTTAAAACAGTTGTTATCATGCAATCTATTTTAAAACAAACACACTCTTGATAACCAATATCTCTACTTATATAACAAAACATCAAACTTACTACATAATCTTGTATTTCTTGTTCTTTAGCTGCAAGCCTTCTGACAAGAATCTTTTCTCTATGTTGTGACTCAGCATACTGTTGTTTTATCCTATCTTCTACCTCTTTCGCCTTTTCCAAGCTTCCTATACAGATAAATTGACAATTATTATTTCTATGTGTTGTTTAGAACCTCGTATAATAGAAAAATGGAATATCCTGGTCATGGTTTTTCATTATGATCTATGATGATATAATAGTGACAGATGTCTATAAATCGACAGTATTTACTTATGTATCTTACTTTCTAATATACAATAATTGATTTAATCGACAATACCTTAACTAAGAATTAATAACAATAAAATATACATTATTTGAAATTTTCATTCAGTTATTTCCCTTATTTTATAAATAGTATACTTGTTAATGAATATTTAATTAATTTAACTTTCCATTTAGTTTGAAACATATTTTTATTAATTAGGTGATAATGTTGTTACATCATATACATATGTTGTGCATGATTTCTAAAATACTCTGTATTGTGTTCAAATATTATTCAAAGTATAGTTCAGATGCACACTTATTGTTAGAATGAGAAGTTGCACTGTAGTGCCTTAATGTCACTAGAAATTTTGATTTTCTTATTACACTGCATAACTTCTATTTTTCCAGTATTTTTTATCAAACAATCATATTACACTATGGGTATTTAGAATAGTTTGCACATTTCAGAATGCAGGTTTACTTCAGACTGTAAATCTTTAACATCAGTGGTATAATAAAATAAATCTTTAAATAAGATAAAAAAAGTTACTTTCAAGTCAATACAATAGCTAGTCAATATTTTGAACGGTAATGGCTATAGTATTATTAAAAATACATACAACTAGTTATCACACTTTTTGGAACACATGTGTTTGGAGTTTGAGTTTTTGGGGTAACAGGAATAAAGTTGGTCGTGGACACACAGAAACTGTTAGTTCACTAATTAAGCAACATAGAGTGCTGCATTAATCATAAATAAGTGCTGAATGTAGTACATTATTCTCTAAGCTAATTTTATTAAATTTCATGTATTGCTATCTTCTTACACCAACATACAAGAAATAGTCACATAATAAAAAATATATATTTAGGAGAGATCAAAATTGCCTAGATATAGGCTATATTTTGATTAATAAATATTTTGTATACAATCATTTTCTCCTTGTTTAAAACGTCGAATGCATTAACACATATTTAAGGAAAATATTTATCTCATATTTAGTACAATAAAGATTCTGTTACCATTGGTTTTATTGTTGCAAAGAAAAATTAATAAATGATTTATAAAAAATTATAACAAATAACAAAATCTGCTAGCAATGGTAATAAAAAGTTAATGTTTTAAATAATAAAAGCTATAATATTTGCAATGTATTCAGTTAGCAGGCGAACATATTGTAGCTAGATACATGAAGTTTATACAATTCATGAAATGCCAACGCTTCATTTGATAAAAAATTATAAGAAAATGTGGATACTTGCTACTTTTTAACTATCTAGACAGGAAAATTGGTAGTATTTATAAATAATATAAACTCATGTGTGAAGCTAAATGATTAGTCGTAAATATATCATGCAATATGATTTTAAAAGCATAAAATTAAATAAAATTATTTTACAACATTACTCATACACCACTGTTAATGCCTATACCCTATTCCATCTGATGAAGGAATCACGATAAACAAACCTTAAACATGTTTCACACTACAGTTAAATTTTTCTTTCATAGTTATATTAGTACCTTTACTAATGTAAATAAAATGTCATATTCTTGCATAAAGAATATTCAGAATATTCATTCTTCAAGGTATTGCCTCGATTCAATGTCAAATTGTCGAAGTTGTTTATCTGTCTTTACTTCTATAGTTGGAATAGGCTAGTGTAATCGGCAGATCTTAATAAAAAATATAATAACTATCATACAGCGGAGTTCGTTCATAATGACTTTTTTTGTAATATATTATAGTAATGAGGAAATATTGATTTCAAACTCCTTCCAAATGTAAATATTATTCCTTACAGTATAAAGAAACTATGTTTATAAATACATCTTGAAACGAATGCCATTTACTGGGCGACACCAAGGACTTTTGTTTTTAATATAAAATATGTAAGTAAGTGATCATATTGAAAGTATAAAATAGTAATTATTATGGTGATTGCATTTTATTGTTTTTCAATGATCTAAGCGAAGAATTCAGTAAACAATAATACATGGTAATTACTTTGAAAAATGTAAAAAATTACATTTTCAACAAGTAATTCTTTAATATTTGTTATAATAAAATAATTTAAATTAAGATTAGTGTAAAATACATGTATTTTATACCAAATGCATTTAAAATTAAGGTTCGGTAGAAACATTATTAGTTACAGTCCCATTAAAATAAGTTTATTAGATATATATATTATTCTAAAACCATAGTTTATTCGTTATTGTTACAGAATGTGATAACAAAATTGGTTGGTGATTACAGTTGTTATAATAATGAGTCATTATAAAAGGATTCCACTGTAATAATATTAATACATTCTTTCACATGACTTTATCACATATGCCATTCAACTACACAGTGAAGCATTAACATAGGAAAGCATGTATAAAGAATTTTATTATGTTTATAACAGCATAAGTAAGAAATAGGCATATTTACTTTTTTATGTAGAGAAAAAGACGATGTACTGGCATCACCTCGTGACTCTGTCATTATTAGTTATATTTTTTTACACTGAACTTTATCACAGCTCCAAGACAAGTTGGAGAATCACTTTACTTGCTGCCTTGACATGATGTAAGCACTTCCACAGATCACTTCCACTGGCACCGCTCTTACACAGCATTACACCATTCTTCTTTATTCATCATAATTAAACACCTAAATACACCCCGTACCACAAATTTTATTACTAACATTTCAATTTCACAGCATCATTTTATTGAACATTTTATCATAACAGTATCACTAATTTTAGTTAAAGCATTGTCGATATAGAGTAACTAAAGAGTGTTTGCACGTAATCAGCACGCGGGTCGGAGATCGCCGACCGTGACCACTACCAAGCCGATGTAACGTTTTCGTAAATACCTTCCAACTGTTTGTTCAATGTTTCGAGGTGATCAATGTACAAGTCCTGGGTTCTCCACGAGGCACGCAGGGACTCCGCGGTTGCGGTGTCGAGCTGGAGCGAGGTCAACAACACGCGCGCCACGTTTGTGACGCCGCTGCCGGAGACGCCGTCACTCGCCGACTCCCCGTGACGTTCCGACTCTTCGGACATTGCCTTCTCACTAATATGTTAAGAGGCTCTTTCAACTGAAAATAAATAGGCACAATTAAATCGAGGTATACCGTTTGTTTGCTGTCACCCGCCGTTTTCAGAAACCTGCAACAATGACGCAGCTAGCACATAAATAACAAAAAATACGCGATACTTACATGTTTAACGTGTTGTTATACAATAAAACAATATAAAACTATACTTATTAGGTAAATAAATACACTTTAACGATCACTATAGATATATTTTTTAGAATGTAAGCTATTCCTATTTAACAGACGCCATCTTATCACGTAGTCAGATTGCACTGGTGTTGTCACTTTCAAACAAATAACAGCTAGCAGGTCAACAATTCAATTCAGCAGGCAACACCATTTAATATTATCTATGTAATTAAAAAATTGATTTCTCTCAACTAATTTATGAATTGTTGTTTTGGTGCATATATTAATTTTTTTTCTGTATTTACATTCATTAATTCGTTTTTAAGTGTATTATTTTCATGACAAATAAATACCACATATATACGGGAACTACAACTAACTTCATATAATATATTTTTTTCATTAAACAGATATAATATTTTTCCTGTAAAAATTTAAATTTATCATCTAAAAACCTTAGAGGTGTCTAATACGATGCGATCAGCAGCGTTTAATTTTCTGGTTTTGGCGATTCAAAATCGTAATGATGGCTAAGTAAATTTTTTGAAATCGGTGTTTCCATTTAATCGGAACTATTTGTGTGTGAAATCGGATTTTACATTATTTATGATATATCGGTCTCATGTTTAATTAATTTAGAATATTATTAATAATAAATATTGATGCCTAATCTTCTTAAGCTTGCTAGTCCGCCGTCCCCGTCAGCAATTGGCAGTTATCGTCTGTAAAGGATGTTCTATTTTTCGTAATAGATCAAATATATTACATTATTCGTTAATATTTGGGCACAATATTTACCTTATATATTTTATCGTATCATATCGTGTTAGACAGAACGACCTGCATCTAATGGACCGAGTTTTTACTTTATTTTAAATTATTATTTTTCCTATTAAGAAATATTTTACGACTAACATTTTATTTAATATTTAAGGTTATTAATTTTTTATAAACTTCCTGTGATCTCAGCAGGAATGTGAGTGTGTGATAATTAAAGTGGGTATTGTATTTAAAATGTATAAAAAAAATATTTATTTTGAGTACATGCTTTTTCAAGATAAGCATTTTGTATTTTATTTTAAATACCTACTCCTATTCTTAATGTATTTTCCATTTATTAAATGTAAATTACTTTTTGAAACATTTATCAAGTATCGATTAATTTCAATTTAATTAATCAATCAAAAAAATTAACCGTTTGTTTAAACAAATAAGGCATATTATTCAACACAAGATTGTAAGTATAGACTTAGGTACTTGTTAGCTTTTGGTATATATGGCATACATAATTTATCTAATTGCAATGATTTTGTAACTAACTAATGGTAAATAAAGACTATTGAGATTTTCGTTCATTCGACGAATCGACATTCTATCAAATGACGGTTAAAAAGAGATTTAACCCTACTTAAATACAGTATGATTATACGATAATTATATTATATCATAGAGTTGTATGTTTGTTTACATCGGACACTAGAAGTTTTGCAATTCGAAACATAAAAGTTTAGTTGTATGTATAATAGCCATAATAATGAGCATTGGTAGGGCTTGGTGTTAAAGTTTCAATTCTACTATTTCTATTATAGTTTAAATGTATCAAGTTAATAATGTTTTATCTTTTCTTAGCCCATAAAGACCAAAAATAAAAATCTATTTATTAATTACTTTTAAATTTCGTCTCATCATCGGCCAGTACCTAATTCTGCTTATAAATACTAAGTATTATCGATAAGGGACCCTTCAATGTCTCAATAAATAAAATATATAATATACAAAAATAAAAAGGAAAACAGGAATTATAATTTTAAAACATAATAATGACTGTCCAGTACAAGTAAAGTAATAAAGAAAAAAATTAAAAAACTATCGAAATTTGCAGTCATAAAACTACTTAAATTCTAGCTATCAGAATTAGATCGAAGAGGTAGTTCTTCTGATTAATTTTTCTTTCTTTTAATTCTGCTACAAATATAAGTGCAGTCTACATTCCTCTCATTTTTATAATATTCAACAGAACCAGAAAGAATAACAGAGCAGGACCAGCGTCCTCATGTATTTTAAAAACGCTGACAACTTCCGACATCTGTATCTACAGTCTTTAGTTTCCACCAAGTAATTTTTCGTAACGAAAATAATGATAATAATTTTACATGTTTATATATATACCAATCGTTTCTATACTTATGATATTATTTATAAAAAATATATACATATGTACCTATCTATTCTAAAATTATAAATGCAAATGTAACTCTCGATCTGTCAGTTATTTCACGGATAAACTGAATCTGATGGTATAATATTAGGTTGGGGAAAAAGTCTTTTCGCATATAGTATGTATGAACTTGTAATAAAATCTCTTTGGCTATACCATTTGTATCTGGCTGGTTTTGGTATCATTAAAAAGTTTTAAAATTGGATCACATACGACAAGAACGTGCGAAAAAGATCGTGGTCAAAGGCCGGTCAAGCTTCACAGACTGTGGCAAAACCCGGATTAACTCGCAACAAGGTAATGCTGTGTGTATGGTGGGATTGGAAGGGCATCATTCATTATGAGCTATTACCGCCCGGCAGGACCATCGATTCAGAACTGTATTGCGAACAATTGATGAGATTGAAGCAAGAAATTGAGAGAAAGCGGCCAGAATTGATCAACAGAAGGTGTGTGGTTTTTCACCATGATCGCTAGACCTCACACATCTTTAGCCACTCAACAAAAATTACGAGAATTTGGCTGGGAGGTATTAATGCATCCGCTGTATAGGCCTGACCTTGCACCTTCAGATTTTCATCTGTTTCGGTCTCTGCAGAATTCCTTAGGCAGTGTCAGGTTAACATCACGAGAGGACTGCCAAAACCACTTGTCGCAGTTTTTCAATCAGAAGCCCCAAAATTTTTACAGCAGTGGGATCATGTCACTACCAACAAGATGGCAAAAAGTAATGGCACCTACATACTTTAGTCAAATGTAAATAAACTATAAAAAAAACTTTTTGAATTTTCATATAAAATACGAAGAAACTTTTTCCCCAACCTATTATACAAAGGAAGCTTGAACTGTAAGGACATAGGCTACTTTTTATGTCAAGCACCTGATGACCATAAACTAAAACGAGCGAAGCTGCGTGCGACAAATATTTTTTACATAACGCAAAAATTTTTAATCGCAAGTATAAAATTAATTTAAAAATCTAAAATTTATAACTAGGTAGTAAAATTGAAATTTACATTACTGAAAAGGTACTGCACAGTTCCTCTCCTCCTCGCTCCTCATATACCTAATAATATGTTTTAATATAAAATAAGAGCAGATGTTTTGTACTAAACCTTTATTATAAAAAATAAATCAGCTATTCAAACAAAAGTTTGTTCTGTAGACAGTTTTCTCTTATTATTTAAACGTATTTTGAATTTTGTTGAAATATACGAAGGAAAAGGGTGTAGATTCGATAAAAAAAAATATACACATAATTATTTGGTCTCAAGAAGTAGTTGGTATTTTATTATTTTTTAATTTAAAAATCATCAAATTAAATTACAATAAAAAACGAAGTAGCTTGGAATGTTAATTTATCTTATTTGAATACATTTATTAACACTTATTATCTAATTAATGTTTTACATTAATCGATTTCTAAATTATTTCTATACAATTATTAACTACAACGAGTTTATTTCACATAACTATATCACAATATGTACAATGGAATGTTGATTACTATCGTAGAGAGGTGTAGCGAACTGTCAATAGGGTCGCCAAACTTCTTGACTTCCCGATCCATAAAGTCCATTTTTCACATCGTCGGCGGATTCACAAGTTTGCACTAGACCGCTCGGTTCCCCCACACCAGGTAAATCGGTTGTAATAGAAATGCCGCCATCTATATCGTTGATTTTAATTTCACTTGGCATGTATTGTTCGAGGTTGTATTTATCTGACGAACTGTGCAAGTGGACGTGTATTTGGTTCTGATTAACAGTTGAGTATGTTAGGTTCGGTAGGATCATTTGCGGATTTGGATTTATGTAAGGAGTATGAGATTGTAGGCAAGCGGGGTTATTATTGATGTTGTTGTATTGGTAATTGTAGCTGTTCGCCGGCCAGGAATTGTAATAGTTGGGATCGTATCTCTGCGTAGTCATTGCAGGAGTGTTAAGGTCGGTGAGGGTGCCACTAGCGCCGCTAGGGCTCCCTTTCACGAAGCCCGTTGATCCAGACTGGAAGCCGCTGTAGTCGCTCGTATGACCAAGGGGTATTTCAGGAAGTACTGTAATTGAAACAATAATATAATTTAAATAAAATTAATTCTGATAATAATAGGTACAGTTAGAGTAAGAAAACCTTCGTCAGTTTTTAAATTCATTCCTTTTTCAAGTCTTAAACTCTTAGTACCTTTTGATTTTTTCTTGCCGGTTCTTCTCGGTAGAATCTACTTTCCGAACCGGTGGTAGCTTCACTTAATTTTTAATTGACGATTCAAAAGTGCTTGTATAAGCCCACTTGAATAAAGTTTATTTTGATTTTGATTTTTGATTTTGAATCTAAATATCAAAACATTGCGACGCAATGTGTCATTCCCGATCGGTAAAGCAGATTTAATCGTTCATACTGAGCACACGAAAATAGGTGACGAACCTTTTCTTACCCGACTGTACATAAAATTAATTGGTCTTTCAATACATCTTAAGATATATTTACGTTATTATTTAATTTACTCGGAATATTAATAACGAAGTTTCTCATTGTGTTCTTTTATAAATGTAAATTTTATTGAAGTATAATTCATTAATGCAGTGAATTAATACGTAAAGTATGACTACGTTAAAAAAACCAATACAGTAATTGACGTCTAATGATTTCAATCACTTGACGACGCGACGTGATCAAATTAAAAACATAAGTGCCATGTTTTTTATCTCACGAGGCCTTTATTACGAGGCATTTATGACGTTCGCAAAAATATACTACTATGTATTTAGGTAGATACTAATTCTTTGGAATAATAAAAAATGTTTTGATATAAAAAGGAATGAATATGTTATGCTTGATACTTTTTATTCGCTTGACGACACAAGTGGGGAACTAATAGACAAACTGTGACTTTTTCATAGAATATTTTTCTCAGAAAAGTTAAATTTAGCAATATGGTCAATGTTTCTGAGAAGAAATTATTTGATAATGTTTCAATTGCGTTACTGTGCGTCTCGGTTTTTCTATCGCTACCTGCAGGTATGTGTATCGTCGGGTCTGGTTTGTAGTAGGCGGGCTGCAGGGGTCCATAGGACGGGTATACAGACGCTGATGAAGGGTATCCCGTGTTCCACTCGCTCGCTCCGAGGATGTTTCCAGTGTTCTCTGGAAAGTAAGAAAATTATATATGAGTACAAATCATTCAATGTTAATAGAACTTTACAACAGATGTTACCTACTCTGATTTGTTTTTAGAGATATCGTATGAGTTACAAATATTATTTTTGTCAATAACAATGTTAGCGATACCAACAGCTATGGAATCTTCCGTACTGATAATTTACAAACTGTTGCAAAATAAATTGGTTTCGCAGCAAAAACCTCCACGACTATATAAGCTGTAATTATAGAAGTAGACCTATATAAGTAGCAGAACTAATAAATACGAGAAATTTTACTAGTCCTTCCATTTATCTTGTTTTCAAGATAGGTAAGTAATATTTTTATGTTAAGTAGTATGTTTGCACCTACGTGCTAATTACATATTTATGTAATATAATTAGTAGTTTACATAACGGGAATACAATTAGGTATTTTATAAGCGTGTTAATGACAAGTGACCAAGTTGATAATGTCGGTCGATTATTAAATCAATCGCCCATTGTCAATGACAGGTGTTAATCATGGAGGTCACGCGCGCGGAACTTGTGATCGTTCGTGTTGGGATTGCCGGCTGATTCATACGGTGCAATGTATCAACGAAACTTAAAGACTGCTCAGGGTGACTGCAAATTAAGTGAAAGCACTTTTAGTTTGTATATTTTATATAAGTAGGCCAGGACTGTGTTCACTCATTCCGACCTTAGGCCCTTTTTTGCAAAGCCCTTTACTTATAAAACAATACTTAATAAACGTGTAGATAAATAAAGGTGTATCGCCGTTATTTAAATTTTCTTCTTTTTTCCTTTCGGGCCCCCGTGAGAAAGGGGCCCTAAGCCAGGACTACATGTACCGTGTTATTTTTAACAGTATTTCTGTTTACAAAAATCGAACTTAAGACCATCATAATTAAATAATTTAAAGTTTTATTATGTCTTGTTTAGTCATACTACCTAATTGTATTATATATTCAAGTATCGTACGAGAATTTCCCCCGGAGTTTCCAATTAAGCATATTTTTTTTGTTTTTGTTTACAGCCTGTAAATTTCCCACTCCTAGGCTAAGGTTTTCTCTTCATTTGAGGAGAAGGTTTGGAACATATTTCACCACGCTGTTCTAATGCGGGTTTTTGAAATACACACGTGGCAGAATTTCGATGACATTAGACACATGCGGGTTTCCTCACGATGTTTGCCTTCACCGCTGAGCACGAGGTGAATTATAAACACAGATTAAGAAAATGAATATTCAGTAGTGCTTGCCTGTGTATGAACCCGCAATCATCGATTAAGATGCAACTCCTGGGCCATCTCGCCTCTCATTTTAATTGATAAAAAAAATGTAATGTATGCATAAATGATACAATACTATTAAAATATTGAAGTCTTTCGATATGATCTCTAGGTATAACTAGAGATCATATCGAAAAAAATCTAAATGTAATTTATGGGTAAACTTAAGCTGTCAATATTTCAGTATTTGCATTTGATTGATACATGTCCACGAAACGGCCTACGTGAACGGTTTACGTTATTAACGCTGTACAACGAACGATTGACTCATTGCTGATAAAACAAATCATTATGTTAATTCTTATAGTTTTGTTCGTCAGCTTTGTATGTATATTCGAGGGCCACGCGAGGTGTGACACGTATACACGCCCTTCGATTAAGTATCTTTTAAACAAATATTTATTTAAAAAAAAAAACAAAAAGAATAATAATTGAGTGATATTATGTTTATTTTAAGTTTGTGTGTACTACTATTATAAATGCGAAAGTAACTATGTTTTGCTACCTCTCCATGCTTAAACGATTTCGATTAAATTTGGTATGGGGATAGTTTAAGACCCGAGAGAGTGTATTACTTTTTGGGTTGACGGTTTGTTTGCTAATGTTAAAGATTTATAAATGAAGTGCGGGTAAAGCCGCAGGTTCAGCTTGTAAACAATACAACGAACCTTCATTGGCTATAGTAGGCAAATAAGACAAACAGCAATATACTAATATATGTAATAATTAATTTATGTTATCAAGATTATTTGAAGCATATATTTGTAATAATATTATAAATGCGAAAGCTCATCACTCATGTCATGAAATTTATGAAATTTCATATAAAGTAAGTTTGAACTCCAAGAACATTTATTTTACCTCATGACTTGACCCTAAAACGTCACTGAAGCCGCGGGTGTTTTTATACATTGAAATCATATTTATAGTTATGTTAATAGTTTGTCCGTGTGTTGTTCCCCATCATCTGTCTTAAGATTTGAAGTAAATAATTGTTTGTATTTCTCCAGTTTCAAACGAAAATGTGATAAAATATATTACATAGCATGTGCAAATTAAAGTACAATTAGGATATTTAGCCTCGCATATCTTGTACATAAAAACATGTTTTATATTTGTTTAACATTAATAGCATTAGATTTGGCACATAGGCTTAAATTTATTTTTATTTTTTTATCAAGAAGGTTTTTATACGATAGGAGTTGCCATATCAATGATTATTGTGGCTGCATAAAATAATGTTATACGGCTGTTTTTATAAACTATTTATGAATAACTACTGAGGTCTAATATAGGGATCAGAATACGACATTTAATTTAATGTTAAAACTTTGTTTTGATATAAATTAACAAAATGAAGCTACTTTTTTTGTACAAACTCTAAAAAAGTAAGATGTCTGTCCTAATTTTAAATGTTTCACGCAATCAATGTAAACAGATATATCTTTGAAGAAAAGGCATTAAGCAAGTTTTACAAGTGAGCTATTTATAATTAGTATAACAAATATTTTTTATCATTACCGCCTGTCTATCATAACGAGGAAGTAACTTAGAAGTAAATTAAATTTAACTATGTACATACACTGGTAGCATATACATTCAATATTTACACGTTATTATCGTAAATACACGAAATGTTAAAGTACTAAACTAATTCATGCTCGAATTCTACGTAAACGAAACTCTTCGTAAACAGAATCTCAGAACTATTCGTGGATTCATATATAAATACAATGTCAATATTGGCATATGTATAAGTCCAACAATTTCTTAGAAAAACACCTGTTCTCTAAAGATATTCTTATAGCAAGGTTTAATACAAACATACTTCGTTTTTTTTTTTAATTCGCGGTATACTACTTCATAGTTTTTCGGTTAATTTTTCGATATTGAACGTAAATAAAGCAGTATTGAATTCAAACGATTTTTTTAGTTCGTGTAATCATATAATAGTTCCTATGTAAGATCGTTTGAATGTTATCGATTCACGTGATATGTAAGGAGTAATTCAATTTAAAGTATTAATTTAAATAATTACAATAAACTTGTCTTTACCTTACCGAATGACGTAAACGAAAGGTTCTGGTATTTCCCGTGTTTTAATGAATCCTCCGTTCTAGTAAAACTGAATGTTTGATAGTAGTTAGTTGTAAGACATGCGTTTCTTTTAATATAAAAAAGGAAATTTCCAGTACTCATTTACGCATTAACGAAGAATATTAATGTACTCTGAGAAAATTAAGATGGTATTGAAGTCATTCAATACTAGGATTTGTGTTAATGTAAACTGTATTTGGTATCAGCTAATTTTTTTCTATGTTGCAACATAAATATTATGTAAAATACTGTTGCAAATAGTATTTAAAGGTCGTAAAAATATTCTGTAATTATAAAATGGATTTATTATGCGTTATTTTACTTGCGATATTTCGAACTCTTGTATAATTGCTCTTCATAGTATTAAGTCTTAAAAAAGGGTTCTAATTCTCCAAAAATAATATTATTAATACGGTCATAGGAATCAATAATTTGTATTTATTTATGAAATATAAAATGTATATATGTCGAACATATAGATAGGTTATTAAATTCGAGAGATAGAAAATTTACTTTAATGGGATAAATAATATTTCTACATATTATGTAATATTGCTTTTACGCTTAACTATGTAGCAGATAGTATTGTCTATCTATGGCATAAAATAAAACATTTAATTATACACGTTTATACATGGTGTCCGAATTCATTGAGGAGTCTGAAGTACGTAAGCGTCGTTTGTAAAAATCTGTTCCCATTTTATGTCATTGACGCTTTAACTACCATGTGACTAATAATATTATAATACGTCGTCACAACATTATCTCTTCATATTATTATGAGTCACAGGTTACGAGACGGTTTACTATAATTTATTGGGTTTATTATAAATACTTGTATCTGTATGGTAAGTTTATTTACGTAATGTCTTTATTGTGTTGTTATTACACAGAAGAAACATATGTGAAATTGTATTATGTCTCTAATGTATATGGTAGGTCTACCTGATCATTGCTACCCATGGACATGTGAGGAGTCGCTAACGCGTTGCTGGCTTCAAAGAGATATGTATTATATTCGATGATGAAAACCTCCGAAGGCATATGATTTCGCAAACTGAAAGGGTAAAAAGAGCTCACTAAACACCGCCTCCAATGAAGCGAATATCCCGCATAGTGTATTCGCAGCGTGGGAAGGGGTGTTTGTCGTAAATAAAATAAATTTGACGCGAAAAGAGTTCACATGAATCACATTCGTTTAGTCTGCGAATCGTCTGGATCCGGCCAAATCCACAGTGAGAGCTTACAAAAGTATCCTTAGTTAAATTTAGCACGACACCACGACTTTCAGATGGAAAAATTAATGACTCCTACAAAGACTGTAAATGCTCGTAAGATTTGCTCTGGTCCTTTAAGCAGCTTCGTATTTATTCTTCAAATTGTTCGTTTGTGGGTCGCAATAAATGGCAAAACTCAGGCACGATATTGTTTCTGCTTAGACATTGAAAGTATTGCACAGAATAAATCGTATCAGGGCTAATTAAGACAAAATCGGAAAACATCGCTAAAATTATTGCAGTCTCTGCCAATCTTCTGCCTTATAGTGCCATATGCTGGGTCTTAGATGGACGACATCGACTGGGAAGCACGATGAGAGACTGGGAATGTACCAGAAAATAGTCACATCCAGAGATGGATATCTGGTATGAAAATTTTATTGTAACAATAATCCTGTTAAATTTCATATTGATTTACTATAACGTTATGCATATTATAATAAAGATTTTTTGTAACAGATTTTTTCAATTTCTACAAAATTTAAGGACACATGTTTGCTTGTATCTCTTAGGGTGGTCAGTGGTACGGAATCATAACGATTGTTGAGTTGGCATTAAAATCGCCTAGGATCAAAACCTTCGGCCGGCAAACTTACACTTGCCATAACCTCTGTCAGATTTGTGTAGGCATGTGAAGATAAACGTGGTACCACCATTATCCACAAAATTGACAAGTACCTTTCTCCAGTGCTGTCGAGTTGTTGATATCATAAATTGTCGTTCACTTTTATTTACAGCGTAAGTTTTAGACTGTATCCTGAGTAGGAACAATATTTGTCATTGTTATGAATAATAAGGCCGCCTTTGCCGTCTTATGGTTATGGTTGACAGCGTTAAAGTGTTTATGGGGCACAAGTCTACTCTCATTATGGAAAGGGATGTCGCTCTACAAAACCTTATTTATATCTCACACGCAGACAGTCATAGATAACATTTCAAGAGATGATGGGATGGATGTCAAGAAAATATGATGTGGTATGAGAAAAATCTTATACTGGGGAAATAATGCACGGCGGATGACTCGTCTTGCCAATTCAGCTTCAACCTTCAAGGCAGACTCGCATCAAAGATACTTTGCGGATATATAAGCATGGTAGCAATGACTAAGACTCAATTCTTGGGTTACTCGTCTCTTAAAAGGCTATCTTAACGCCAGAGCAGAGCAGTGCTACTTAACCCGTCTTACAAGTATTTCAGCCCTTTTCCCCACGGGTATAAAACACTAAAAAACTTTTATATTCTGATATATTATTAACACAAGATCCAAGTAGAATCTCTGATATTTAATAATTAATAAATAAATCGTGAAATATCAAACTTAAAGCGATACGATGTGTTCCTAAAATATTATGACTGTTATTATAGTCAATGTCTGACATTTCACCACTGTGTTCAGTTCAGTTCAGTAAGTTTCGAGTTTGTTTTATGAACAAAAAGCTGTACTGGTTCCTTAACATTCCAGTGAGAACGAACACAGACAGGGTACTGTATCTGTGTAACTAGAGGCACAAGGGACATAACATCTTAGTTCCCAAGGTTGGTTGCACATTGACGATGTAAGTGAATATTTCTTACAGCGTCATTGTCTATGAGTGATGGTAACCACTTTCCATCAGGTGGCCCATATGCTCGTCCGCCAACCCATACCACAAAAATCAAATCAATCATTGTATACCCTAAGGATAAAAAATCAAAATAAAAGAAGTGTAAACATATAAAATAATAAAGTGTACAAGTGTGCATATACGTGTAGACGTACGTACATGTAGTGTGTCAACAATCTTATATTATAATGTAAATATGTACCGATATAAGATGTTTATTTTTGACAAACATTTTATAAGTCGTGTAGTTTAGTATTTATATAAAGTTTAATCGAACCGGCCAACTTAAATACAGTTCAGCTTGAGCCGTAATTGAAAATGTATTAGCGCTTATGAAAAGTATTCGATAATGATTTTCACGAGCGTCGAATGCAGTTGTGTTCGCAGCTCGCTCCGAAGCCGAACAACCCACTTCATTTTGCGGTTCAACTATCCACTGTTCCTAATTTTGTGCGCTCGGACATGAAATTAAAATCGGGTTAATGTATAAATGAGATATGCACTTAATAAATATTTAATTAGGTGTCTAAATAAAAGCGCTCGGCGCATTCGGGTTGCGGTTCCCGATAAAACGTCATGTAAAATAATGTAGTTCGTGATAGAGAAAAACCGCGGCTCTTTGTGTACCTACATTATGTAATGTGCATCTACCCGCAATATTGGCAAATTATGTTTTATATATATGTCACTAATTAATTTGTGCTGCCGATTGAATTATTTTTTCCTTTTACAATAACATCCTGTATTCGTTTAAACGGATAATTCGAATTTCGTGGTATTTTTATAGATTATGAAATCCCGCCGTGGGGATAATTACTTCAGTTGGTACTTGGTAGTTATGAAAGCAGCTAGCTGTTAACATACAGTCATAGGCACGGACAGGGAGCCTAGGCCTGCCGCTGACGTGGGATAATTACCGCCTCCCCTCGGACCCCACCCTGTAGGTAATGTCACATTAACACCCTCAACGCGTGGAACTGTCAAAACATCCAACGGAGCTGTTTAACGAAATTGCACCGAATGGAAACGATTAAATGAAATTCATTTACAATAAATACGATATTTTCGAAAATACTCCATTATGAAAAATTAATATTCGTAACTTCGCTGATCACACTGTAGCTATAGAATAAAATTACTGTCACATTCGTTTTGAGATAGTAATACGGCTTTTTTATTATTATATATTTTTTTTGTTATTCCTTTTAAGAATTCGATGTTTATGTAATGAAGCGCATTGTTTATTTATATCGAAATTTAAGGGTATTTATTATATAAGATAACTTATCGTAAGTATTTATTAGTAATTAGTAATCTAAGTTTTAAAGATATTTTACCTACGTGATGTTATAGAACCTTAATGTCATTAAAGCGGGTACATAAAAGTTATGTCGGTCTTAATTTCTGATATTTATTGTATTATTATTGTATCTGATAATTATTATATGTTCGTTTATTTGATTTATATTTTACTGTCATCATGGAAATGGTTTGCTTAATAAAAAATGAAAACCTATGAGAGCTCATGAAAACTTCTTTGGTTTTGAAACATCTTAGATAAATAAAATTAATTCTATTAAATGCTATCTATAAAGGCGAAAAACACTTTTATGACGAAAGACGACAACTACTGGTTAAAAGTCAATAATAACTAACTAACTAACTAGCTAGTCATAAACAAAGTTTGTTTGTAGATCCATTTTTCTCTTGTTATCATATTGTGTCAACATTTTTTGTAGTATATGAAGACCTCTGTTTGAAATGCCGGCTCTCTTACAGGATTTAATGATGATCACTTTGTACTTGGTATTGTAAGGCTTACTTTTTTATATTAGGTATATATCCTAACATACATTTTTGACGACTTCCGTGGTCGAGCAGTGTGTACACCGGTTTTCATTGGTACGCCACTCCAAGGCCCCGGTTTTGATTCCCGGCCGAGTCGATGTAGAAAAAGTGCCTTAGTTATCTATGTTGTCTTGAGTCTGGGTGTTTGTGGTACTGTTACTTCTGAATTTTCATAACACAAATGTTTTAACAATTGACATTGGGATCAGAGCATGTGATGTTGTCCAGTATAAAAAAATATCTCAGGACGTATGGTGACGTTTACTACACATGTTCCGAAATCCAGGCCATACGTATAATGTACGATCGAATTATCAAACTGGTGTTCCGCTGAAGCATTGTTGTTTAGTCAAATAGTTATTTATGAGCAAAATTACAATAGGTCGTCAGGCGCGTCGCGTCGAACGCAAACACATGAAGCAATCAAGGGCGTTGATTAGGGCGGCGGTAATTAGCTTCCTTTGATCAGTTCTTGTTACACACATTTCATGCAAACTTTGTGGTAAATTACTAATATTGACCTAAATTACCTTTGATATATGACTGATAAAATTATATGCAACTTTAATGCAACTAACAAAATAAAACAATGTGGACCTATTGGTACCCCTTGGGGGTAAGGCTGACACGTATGCCGTGACGGTAAACAGCATCGTTTTCTAACCCTGCTGGGTAGTGTATAATAAAAGAAATATCAAATTTTAATTAGCGTAATTTGCCAGGTATCACGTATTCACATTTTTTTTGAGTTTAAGACAATAAAGCAAACATCGTTAATCTCCTTAAGTGCTAACATACTATTTATAGAGTTAATCAAGTTGTTTATGCATAAACACAATCGTGAGCAATATTTCTTGTAAAGAAATCAACAGAACGCTTACAAACTTGAAAATTCTATCCATAAACAAACATTCTTCGATAATATGTATTACGGAATCTAAAAGTATTTAAATACAAATAAATATTAACAGTTTTTCTACATTTAAATGATAAGTAAAAGTGTATACACAAATGTTTCTAGTATTAAAAAAAATAAACATACAATAATCTTGTTATTGGTTCTTCGGTAAACGTAGAATTGAGTTAAATTACTCATTGACTCAGATTATCAAGGTACGAATAAATTATATGAATTACATATTAGATAAATTAGTTCACGGAAAAATTACTTGGTCATTGCGAAGCACGAGAGCGCCATTTTAGGCTGTATCGTCCTTGCGCTCAACCTACGCTACGATTTTATAATCAAGTCGATCCAAGAACTGATTTTCTTCTTCTATTTGATGTTAAATTATGTCAGTAACATATTTACGATGTATTAAATTTAAGTATACAGATAATGAGTCGAGATGGCCCAGTGGTTAGAACGCGTGCCTCTTAACCGATGATTGCGGGTTCAAACCCAGGCAGGCACCGCTGATTCATGTGCTTAATTTGTCTTTATAATTCATCTCGTGCTCAGCGGTGAAGGAAAACATCGTTCATCAAATTCTGCCACATGTGTATTCCACCAACCCGCACTGGAACAGCGTGGTGGAATATGTTCCAAACCTTCTCCTCAAACGAAGAGGAGGCCTTTAGCCCAGCAGTGGGAATTTACAGGATGTTGTTGTATACAGATAATACATATTAAATTTTCATAATATTTTTGAACGTCAGCGATATGATACGTTATGAGTAAAAACAAAAGAGTAACGCTAAGAGCCGCGCATACTTCCCTGAAGCTTTATAAATCACATGAAACTCCCATAAGAATATTTCTCACCCCTCGCCCGCCGAGATTAACTCGTTGTTTTGTTAAGTTTTTGTTACTGATCATTTACATCGTAACGCGGCGTAATTCGATACATCCTGTGCTTGACGGCCCTCGATGAAGGCTCGATTTTTATTTTAAATTCCCAATCACAATAATCCTTACGTTTTTTTCGATATTTCATGATAAAAATAATTTAAAGAATATATTCGATATAGTTATTTTGCTAATACCTAGTCATGCTTACCGCAAAAGTGCCTTTTAGTCAAATCTGAACCAACATGAAATATTTCAGTTCCATAAGATAAGAGTAAGTTCTTCAAATTAATTCAAAACTAACAAATTAATATTTTAAGTTATTAATAACTTGTAATAAAAGGCAAGATATGCTAGCAATATTTTTATTCGTAACAACTATTTATTATGTATGTCTTGTATATAAATATTTTCTATTTTAATAGGGGACTCTCTTCTTTGCCTCCATAATTCGATTTTCAAATAGTTACTGACTACATGATAGTTGAAGTAAATTTATATTCCATTAAAATGATAAATACTTTACTCTACAAGTAAAAACTGAACTTGTTAAATCAGTGATGTTTGTTTAGATTAAACATCGTCATTTTCATAAACATAGATATACACTAGTACTGGCACAGTGGTCGAAATTCAACCATCATAATTATTGAAAATAAGAGGAATATTTATGAACCTACATGTTCATAATTTTCTTATATCCATTTTTTTATACATTGTTATAAATCTCGTCAATGTTCACAAAAAAGGTCGGTTAACTAACACGATTGATTCTGAACTATTTTAATTTGCCTATTTATATTCATATTATTTGAATATCGAATTGAAATATTTCACAAATTTTATTAAGTCTAAATGTTATGTTTGCATCCAAAATTGTAGAAAAATAAACCTATCTTATGACATTTGATTCTATTCAACCAGTACTATGTTTCGATAGAGATCGGTGTGAGTTTTGTATAATTCAGCTGCACCGATCAAATATTAATTAGCGTATAATGACAGATGTCATGGCTAATGATCGAGTAAATACATAAGTAAGGCTTTACAAAGCACAAACGGTAATATTGCGCGGTTCAGTGCGTCCTGTTCTAAGACACGTTCACTGCGGGTAATGTAAGTTGTAGAGAATGAGTGGCCAAGAAACATGTTCGTAGAGGAATATATTTTTATTTTTTATTTTTTTTATTTTATGGTATAGGTTATGGACGAGCATATGGGCCACCTGATGGTAAGTGGTCACCATCACCCATAGACAATGACGTTGTAAGAAATATTAACTAGTCCTTACATCGTTAATGCGCCACCAACCTTGGGAACTAAGATGTTATGACCCTTGTGCCTGTAGTTACACTGGCTCACTCACCCTTCAAACCGGAACACAACAATACTAAGTACTGTTATTTGGCGGTAGAATAACTGATGAGTGGGTGGTACCTACCCAGACGGGCTTGCACAAAGCCCTACCACCAAGTATATTTGATATATGTATACTTGACAATTTTTTTTAATAAACCTTCAAAGTCGGGGTATCTGTGTGCATCTTTATATTATTATGATTGAGTTGACAAGTATGACGTGTCTCTGCTTTCAGATCTTCTATTTCTTTTTCTTATTGTTATGCCATTAATTAAATTGAAAATCATATTTAGTATATTTATTATTATAGTGCAAAAGTTAGAATAACTCGTTATTGTAATTTGATCATATATAATACATGCTAATGTCGGTTATAGTGAGTTTCTAAATATAGAAATATTAACGCCAGAATAAAAATTGCGTGGTTCAAATAAACATAATTGTAGGTAAATCCCCTACCTATAACTTGACACACAAAAAAAAACAAGTTATTGATTTAAACTTCATCAACAAAAAAAAAAAAAATAGCAAATCATATATTGAATAATCGATAATTTATTCCGTGAATAAATATTGTTTTAATCGCTTCCGCTATCTGGCTCTTGTATTCTCGCTCGTGTTGTGACCACACCGAAGGTATTGTTACAGGGAATGGATCTGGCCGATTGACGACCGTTGATACAGCCGGTCGCTCGCGTAACACTATACCCTGAACACGAGACCCGCGGGCTAGCGTTACCTATCACATCTCGGCAGTCGGCATACCTACCAGTAATGATGCTGTTCTTTAGCAAACTATAGCATTTATAATAACATTGATTTGCAACTAGTTTTTAATTTATTGCATAGATATATAAAAACAAACGCTTCTTAATATGAATAATTTTAAAGAACATATTTAAAAAATATATTTTAAAAATATATGTAAATCTTACCGGCCGTACCTAACTTATATACATTATTTAGCAGTTAAATTAAACAGTGATATATAGCTTATACTCGTACTCTAAAGAAGAAAACACAGAATACATAAACCAATAAACGTTAGAAAAAATCATAAGTAAAGTTGTTTGTATTTAAAACATATTACTTAAAAAGTAATTAAATAAGATTGCGGTGAAATACCAGTAGAAAATGTACAGTGACTCTATGGCCACGAACGAGCTTCTCATCAACATTTCTGTGCAGACCAGCGCTCATGCTCTTTCACAAGGATAATCAAATTAGTGTCGCATCACCAAACACCAGTGCACCTATTTAGGACTAAATTTTCAATGTCTTTTTACGACCTCTTCATGAGTCAACTGCTCCGTAGACATGCAGTTACTAAGTGATTAGTAACGAAATTGCGTTTGGGGTTGTAAGACAAATTGTGGCGAATAATTTTAACGATTCTTTTTTCATAAACACACTACCGACAGAAGGCAGCCGAGCAACACGTAGAACAATAATTGATTGTATTGAGTACGATGAACACCTCAAAATTGTATCAGACAATGTCGGGGGCGATTATTAAATTTGCATCTCGCTCACTCGTTTACGGTTGAAAGAGAAAAGAGTTTACACGGTGCTATCCGATACGCTTTTTCCTTTGAAGGATAGGTGTACGTGATTCGGTGTGTTTTTTTCGTGGGTTGAATTATTTGTAAGGTTTCGTTATGTGTTGCTCATTACGCTACACGCTCGTATCCTGCCGGCAGCAACCGCAAATGCGAGACATTACGCTGAGCTTCAACCTCGACCCTCGAAGATGGAGCAGGCTACTTTAATATTACCATTTGAGAGACGTGAAGGCAATCGTAAAAATAAATACATGGTAAAGATTAGTAAAAACTTTATGTTATAGAAATAGGAGTAACAAATGGAAGCCTTTCAAGTGGATATTTTTCTTAAGTTGGTTTTATAAGTCATTTTTTTTTTATATTCAACTGGTTATTTCTTGTGGCTTCCTCGTTAATGTAGAATGGCTCTGATCTCAAAAGCGTTATGATAATATTACGTACCTGAACACATTCAAGAGACATTTTTCAGATGCATTAAAATCGACGCATTCATTTTAAAATTGTTTGTGTCAAAGAACATTTTCTTAAATTTCCCCTAAAACAATATGTTATGTTTGTAATATGAATAAAAAGTTACCCACTACACAGCAAGAAAAGGTAAGGCTGTAGAAATAGTGAGAATTCTAGGCTTTAATTGGCTGAGCTAGTTGGAATAACGAAAGCTATGATATGTGGACTTAAATAGTTCGGTCTGCGGTTTCAGACTTCTATAAACTATCAAGACACGAGCTGCCTGTGGACTTTTAGTAAATATAACCTTTATATGGTTAATACTTTTTGTCAGTACTTTTTTATTATATTATAATTTAGTGTAAAAGAATAATCTGTAAATGTTTATTAAAAATATTATTTTTTATAATAAATAATGATTTCAATTGAAAGCCTAAATTATATGTATATTTCAAAAAACTAAATTATATGTATATTTTTTTTGACAATGATATTTGTTTTTACACAAAATTATTTTTTATTTTGTCGATTATCGACATATTCACAATTTACGTTTTGATTTTTATTATTTAAATCTTCTAAATAATTACAATTCATGCCATAATACAGAATTGACACAACTATGAAATAAATTTTAATATAGTTTGCATTATCAAATACTCTTTGATCTTGGAGTACACAAACTTTATTAATTATCTGTAAATATAATGTAGTTTTTTTAAATATATAAAAAAAGATATTCTAGAAGGTTTGATGGTTGCAAATAAACTCTCTGTCAATTACCCGTGACATGGTCGATCCCATGGCCGTAGGCAGGCGGGGGTTTTGGGGGTTCAAACCCCCCCCGAAATTTTTTCGCTAACCGCTATCGTATTATCAAAAAAATATTTTGCGCTAATTAAATAAACAAAACGTAAGTATTTATTGATTTCTTCAGAAAATTAAGCCATTTTGTCTAGATACGACAATAAATCTAAACAAAATGAATCATTTTAGGCAAAGACTAGAGGCAATAATAATCATACCCTTATTCACATTTTATTAAGATACTAATTTTTGATGTCATAATGTCACGTTAGTAATTTTAGATACTAAAGAAGATAAACCTTTTACAGAGTGCCGTTACATTTTGAAATGTGTAAGACAGATTGTAAAATTTCTGATACATTCTATGTACAGGGTTATTGGTAATTCGACGTAGATATATCCGTTAGGAGGTGATAGAGGTGACTATTTGAAATGATTTTAACCCCCATATGCATAATCCAAAAGTGAACCATTTTTGAGTTATCATGTCTTTTAGCTTTTTTCAATTTATTTAAAAAAAGTATCAATTTTTTTTCTTTTGTTTTATAAAAACGATTAAACACTGGATATTTGTCAATATTTAAACAATAATTATTGGTCCAAATTTAAAAATGCGAGACGGTAAACGAAATTATTTCAATATTTTTTTGATTTTTTTTCCTCAAAAATGCCTTAAAAACGAAAAAAAATCATTATAATAAATCTTGGCCTGCAGATTATTTTAAAAACATACCCGTTTTCTTAGCTTTCCAAAAATTTATAAAAATGAGGAAATTATTTCAAATCAATCGAAATAAAATGATCAGAAAGGACGTTGGTGGAAATTCGTAGTCGAACAGGAACGAATTCGTACTAAAGGTCGCTCTTTAAAAATTGCCTCAAAATTAACTAAAAATAACAATCAATGAAAAAAAACTGACTTACTTAATACAAATTAAAATAAAATAACAGAAACAGTTCAATAGCTAAATTATAAATAAGACATTTTGGAATATAGCTTAAATAAAGTATTAAAAATCGAATCCGAGAAACTCTCTAGAAAAGAGCACAGCACACACAGCATGTTCTACCGTGTATTAAGCAGAATTCTATCCTCACCTCCTAACGGATATACGTCAAATTATCAATAACCATGTATATTATTAAAAAACAGATAGTCAGCGCTCTTTACCGAATAGTCGCCGACTACGAAAGCAGCCGAACTCCTCGAAGACTACTTTGGTGCATCCTATCCCTAAATAGAGCAACCGCCCAGACCCGTCCAATTATAAGCCAATAGCATCACCTCCTTGTTTGTTTCCATCGGGGTCGTTCAGCCAGTGATCTTCTAGATTACCTTAGTCATAGATGAGCGGAAGTAGTTGAGAGCAAGTGGGAGGCGTTGGCGGCCAGTCTGGACATAGCGAAGGCCCTTGATAGCGTATGGCACAAAGCGCTTCTTTCGGAGCTCCCTTCCTACGGGCTTACCGGGAAATTATGCAATTGGATCACCAGCTTTTTGGCATGCTCTGATTTAAAATTCGTTGATGCCTGTGTTGCACAAGGCTGCGTTCTATCACCCACTCTGTTTCTTCAGCATATCAGTGAATTGTTGCAAATCTGTAACATTCACTGCCATGCAGATGACAGTACTGTAGACACCTCATACACCGGCCGGGCTAATATTTCTCGGGAAAACGTTAAACAAAGTCTCCAACTGGGGCCGGCTAAACTTAGTCGATATATGATTACTATTATGCTATTAAAATATCTGATGGCGGGGAAGTACTCTCCCTTAACCTCCTGGTTAAAATTAGTCCACTTCAACTCCAAAAAAAGGCAAGTTTGCGCGTTGCATTTCTCGTATCTCCACGATTTCAGAAGATTCCACTAGCCGCCACAGCTAGTATCGGAATACTTGAAGTGGATATTTCGAGCCTCATTCATTTCCGCGGTCAATTGGAACGCAAATCCAAATTGGCATCAAAAAAGCTCGGTGTGCTCAGCAAGCCATGGCAGCATTTCACGCCGGCCCATCTACTAAAACTATACAAGGCGCAAATTGAACCCCTCATGGAATATTGCTCACAACTCTGGGCGGGTGCTCCTTAATACCAGCTTCTTCCATTTGTCCGTATCCAACGCAGAGCGGCTCGAATTATCGACGATCAAGCCCTTTTCGACCTGCTTGCGTAGCTATCCTTTAGCTTTGCGTAGAGACGTTTGATCACTCTGCAGCTTCTACTTTCGAATATTTCACGGAAAATGTTCGAACGCATTGTTTGGATTAATCCCGGCTGCGGAATTTCACCTTCGAACAACTCGTTCGTTTCACCCGCACCGCCGTAATGTTCAAAAAACCACAACATCACGATTTTTAAGACATTTTCTACCTTGCACAACCACTCTGTTGCACCAGCATTCGCGGACGCTTTTTCCTAACCGATACGACTTGGAAACCTTAAATAAAGAGCGTAGAGAGAGTCCTTTAAGGAAGGAGTCCTTAAAGGCCGGTAACGCACCTGCAAGCCCCACAGATGTCCATGGGCGATGGACTTTGCATTAGGTGACCCTCGTGCTCGTTTGCCCCCTTTTATAACATAAAATAAGCCATCAGTTGTCTTTTAAATAAATGTGTATAAATTATGTCTAATTTTAATATGCCTAGTTATGCTTATTTTAAAAAAAACCTGCTGCTTTTTTTTCCTGGAGCACGAACCCCCCCCGAAATGAAATCCTGGCTACGGCCCTGGTCGATCCTATGCTAAACTAAGAAGATAGTTTTCCTTTCGAAGTGTTGCGGTTGATACATTTGACCGCGTATTTACAAATTTATTGCAAGCGCGGGAAGATGGCGACGGAAAATAGTGGCTGATTGTAACGAGTTGGGGGAAAGGCTTAATAAACTGAATAATATACTAAGGACTGTTAACACGGCGAGACAGTTTTCCTGTCGTAATGAGTACGAAAATAGAAACCGGTAAAATTAAATTTGTAAAATATTTAAAACTAGCGACACTTTTATTTTTATTTTGATCGATCTCGTGGGTTCAGTCACTTTGCAATGCAACACATTAGAAACCTCTAAAATCATCGGTTATTTTCTACAATATTATGCATGTATTATATTATATACCTCTATTCTCTATTAAAATAAACTGTATCAAAATCTGTGTCATAGCTTACCCTATGACAGACAGACAGCGAGAACCAACTATACTTTGTGTGTACTACGTAGTGAATTTGTTAGTAGTGTGTCGTTTGTTTTACTTCCTTTTTAATATATATATGATTTGTTCTTGTTTACCATAAAAAAGTTAATTGGAGTTCAAACTTGATTCATAGCAAATTCCATCGATTTCGGTTTAGTGGTTTGGCCGTGGAAGAATAACACACAGATAGACATACACAGCTACTTTTGTTTTATAATATTAGTAAAGTTGTTATATACATGTGGTATACATGAAGTAATTGATAAGTATTATTTTAAAAATATAACCAATATAGTTCAGCGATTACACATCGATATTATAAGAAATATACGAGTAAATAAGTCAATATAAAACCTTCACCGAGAGCCGAGATGGCCCAGTGGTCAGAACGCGTGCATCTTAACCGATGATTGCGGGTTCAAACCCAGGCAGGCACCACTATGTATGTGTTTAATTTGCGTTTATAATTCATCTCGTGCTCGTGAAAACATCGTGAGGAAACCTATGTGTCTAATTTCATCGAAACTCTGCCACATGTGCATTCCACCAACCCGCAACAGAGTGGTGGAATATGTTCCAAGCCTTCTCACTAATGGGCTGTTCCTTTACTTTTTTTACATAGACAGTCAAAGGTTTGATGTTAAAAGCTTATGAAGGGGTTAAGTCTGTTCTATATGTTAAGCTGGGTCACTCATCGTACTAACAAAATACAGTTAAAAGAAAGTATTTGCTGAGTATTTTCAGAGAAAAGAATAACTATTGTGTAGAATACCTGGTGAGCGAGTGGTAAATGTGTTAATAACAAAAGAGTATAAATAAAATTAATAAAGCATAAACGCTCAGTAAAGTTATCCAACTGCTCATATAGGTCTCTATATCGCTTGACATATAACTTGTCTCTATAACTAATCTTTGTTGGTGATGCTAATTATATGGTTAATTTATTTTCTTTCAGCTCAATGTCAAATTATAAAAGTGATGTACGCAAAAGATAATGTATGTCCGTCTGTCCAGTTTGTCCAGGAGCTGTGGTTTGTGGCTAGAGAAGTTAATGTTGCCCGCAGCGCCCCGCCCAGTTTCCATTTTAATAGTTTTAATGCTCCCAAGATGCATCTTCAAGCGTCTCTCTTTTACTTTCATATTTTTCAATTTTAAACTAAGTCAGATAAAAATTTATACGCAAATTTATATAATATGCAGATCAGACTAATGCTTTGACTAAAATCAGTATTTCCTTCATACAATTATCGATAAAAGTGTATTGTTAGTAAGGTATCGGCGCGTGCTGATAGACTTAATGTTACGAATGTGATGTAGCCGGGCGCGTGCTACAGCGCCGTGCGAAGGCTAATTCGTGCCCACGCCCGCCATTACATCCCACAGTAGCACACGGATTGAAACCGCAGCTATTGCCCCTCGATTTCTGCAGCCCCATCGATCTATAGTTTCGTTATCAAATTTTCACACGGACCCTCGCTCGCACCAAGATTGACTTTATTTGAGTAAGTGTAACCGCAGAAATACGCGCAAGCGACGCTGCCATCGGTAACCGATTGTTCAACGTTCTGTTATACAAAGCTCGGTAGGTTCGGTTTTTTTCAACAAAATCGTCTAACCGTCTGCACTTAGCGAGTGTTGTAGTATGAAATAGAGAAAACAGACGCATTGTTACGATCTTTGTTACGAAGCCGCTCGGTAGTCAATCATAGCACCCGAGATATTGATCATCGAAATTGATCAATCAAATCGAAAATATTGTACCGGAAATGAGGTGCGATGTAATTTTACTTTGTTCACTGAATTGAATGTTTCCAAAATAGACTTTCTTTTAATATTTTATTTATTGATATTATGCGTGAAATTAGTATCGGAATAAATGCTTAAATTATTTTCGAAATTGACCACTGGTAAATATTCGTAGATATTAAGTTGTTATGATTTTATGGGAACTTCGCTTTAGTGGTTTTTATAAAATTGCAATTACGTTATAGTTTACACGAGTTACCGTTTTAAAGGTCGAAAAAGGTTGAAATTTTTAAGATTATAATACTAAAATGAGAAAAAAGATCTACCAGTAAGGATTTGTTACTTATATGACATTAAATAAAATTTTATTTTACACTTTTAAAATAATAAAATAATTCAAAATGTATGCACGTCTAATGGTTTCCTAGTTCTGTGAGCGACGTTACGCCGCCGTAATGACATTGTGCCGGCGTCTGTTTTTTCTCTGGATCGCATTTGAAGTTATTGTTATTATTTTCTCCGGTTGGCCATCCCGAGGCCATTGACTTAATATACACAACGTCAGACGATTTATGAAACGAAAAAGATTTCCGTGAGAAAAAACTGTCGAGTTGAAAACTTTTATTATATTTTGAAAAAATCGACTCATTAATAAATTCATTATTATTATAACAACAAATAGTCTCCGAATAAGAACTGGTTCGAATCTAAGTTTAAATAAATACGTGATATCTTTACAAACGTTGCACCAGTATACATAATATAGTAAAATAATCGAACCCAGCAAACAGAACATTCTAGTTTCGTAGTTATTATGATTGGTACGATATTACGATTGTTTATCTGGTCGTATATCGGCGCCGATTGCCCTGGACACGGCAAGGTGTTCCATCAGATTGTAATTGGCCGGTTCCGATTGCAGACCCCGACTTGATCATTGGAATATAATACGCACGTATCGATTCTTCTGACTACTGTATTAGTGGCAGATGATATTAAGCAGTAGGACGCTGGAATATTTCTATGCATTCACGTACACCACGTTCACGTTCTCTTTTACTTTAAAAGAACTCATTTAAACTTTTTATTTTTAAATCTATTTTATTATCATGCAATTCAATGAATTTATCATTATTATTTTTGTCATAACATTACAATATTTATATTAAAATCTATATGAAAAATTAACGTGAGAAATTATCAATCATTTCGACTTAACGTATAATGAAACAAATCATGTATTATTAATGTGTAATGCTATATAAGTATCCGTGGTTTGAAATTCTTGTAATTACTTTATTTGGTCGAGTTTTAAAATGATACGATATGCTATAAAAATCACATATTACTTTTTCGAATTGAATTATTAAGGTTTAAATGTAATAATAATTTATTTCGTATATTGGTAGGAAATAGATCATTATGAATGCGTGTTATTGCCAAGAAACTGAACTAGCTACTGGACTAACCTTGAATTATAGATAATAACTTTTTAAATTATAGTAGGCTTTGTTGAATCACTTTGCCGTATGGACAATGTGATCGTATTTGATCAAAATTATATAACAAAATTAAAGCAAGTATTTAAAATTATTGAATCGAATTTGCATCATTTTATAAGTATGTATATATTCGTATTATAAATAAGTAATAATATTCTACTAGTAATAATACAATAAACGTAAACAATAGCTACGTTTGTATCTATGATTATTGTATTTTAACATACATTGTTGATTGTATAAAATAAATGTAACATATTAAAATAGATTAAAAAATGTCAAAATAAAAATAAAATCTTTTACTAATACAAATTGCCTAATCAAAAAACACCAGTTGACATGAACCGGAGAGGCTAATAATGTGCGTAATGGCCGTCATTAGGTGCGCGCGCGCAGATTGCCGCGTGCTGATGAAAGCTGCTGCTGGGATTGCCTTGTAAACGCCCCAGAGAATATAAACGAGACTTAAAAATGAATAGACACGACAAGAAAAATTAAGTGTGTAAAATAACATTTAACTTGATTTTATTGATGTCATAGAATTATTAGGTATCTAATGGTTTAATTTATAGTAGACATTTTAAAGTTCTTCATAAAAATCTAAAGGTCTGTTTCAAGATTTAAGATAGGACATCGAAAATAAAGACCGAATACACATCTGGGTTAATTAAAAAATATTATTTATCTCATTCAGAAAACAATTGCAATTTTAATAACTTAAAGACATAATAAAAAAAGACATATAAAAGTAATTGCTAAGGAGCTGGGAAAAGAGGAGGGGTGGGGTTATGAGAAAATTTGGAGATTTCTTCACCACGTATCTCCTTCTTCTCGACGTTTAGGAGATGCATTACATTTTACATAGATGTAGTACAGTTTTGTTAGAAGTCACTACCTTATTTTAAAGCTGAAGCATGAAAACAGCGAATACATGAAATTTTCAAATCAAATCCATTTAATTTTAAAGTGTCAAGCTTTGTAATTCAATATATATGAAAGAATAAAGACAAACTTAGAAAATTGTTCATTAAACGGGGTGAAACATTGTAACTATTCATTTGTATAGGTAGGCTACTCTTACGTGAAAACGATACACTGTATCATGTTTCGTTATTGAGATTGTAGTTCGATACAGCCTGTCGTATATTATCATATTAATATTATAAACAGCTGAGTTTTGTTGCTTTGTTCTTCCTGATAATACTAATTCGATTTACGTGGAACTTAGTACGGACATGGGACAGAAGTTACTTATGAAGTTCGTATGAAAAGAAAATTGTCGGTTTAAAGGCATCCAACGGAACAATGAATGTGTTTCTGTGTAAAATTTAGAAATATTCGAAAGTTCGAGAAAATGTATGTAACATAGATTAGTCAAATACAGATCTTTTAATTAAAAGAAGATAAGAAATTGTAGTGATTGATTTGTATTATTATAAGAGTCTAAATATTTTACACGAAAGAAGTCTGATTTTTTTCTTATTCAGAATAGGTATTAAATGCAACATAATTTATCAAACGCGAAAATCTATACATTTTAAGTTAATTTTTCGCTGTCAGTTCTAGAAGATTCTAGTTTCTCCGCGGCTCGTCGCTCGGTAAATAAGGCGGCAGTCAGTTAGGGTTGTGATTGTGAATGCAATAAGCGCTGATGTTAATACATTTAGCGGCTCGGGACACTTGCATAGTTATTTAGAACATAATTACGTTGAAATTAGTTTTAGTACAACGATATGTTTTACAAAGAAAATATTGTAGTCGCGTTTATATGTATGAAGTTAGAATATATGTCATCATTGTTATGGAACGACTTTGACAATGTATTTATCTTGGGTTCATTTCTCAATATCAATATTTTGAGTTCGTTAAATAAATCATTAACTTATTACATAATTTATGTTACTTTGTCTTAATAAATATTCGAATGCTCGTAAGATATTTTGCAATTAGTAACACAGAGTTAGCTAGTTTAGTTAGCCTACTAGTAAGAGTTTTTTGTTTGGGGGTAATCAATACAATCTACGTTGCAATGTTCGATGGCGTGTCGATTCAAAATTATTATCCCATATTAAAAGAGTATGTTTAGAATTTATTTGGGTAATTGATACTATTCATATCGCTTATTATCTTAATCAAATAATGTGTCGAAATTAAATAACCAACGCAACGTATAATAAGAACGAATAAAAGACGTGTAAAAGTCCTGTGAAGACTTTTAATATTCATAAAAAAACCTACCTTCAGTTGGCAAGTTGGCATTAGTTTTGTACTCTCGTTCCTCGTGTGATAGTGACCGCAGCGATCTCGCTGATGATTTGTATTCCATCTCGCGGAGAGCCATGGATGATCCGGAGATGAAGGGTCGTTGGAAACCGATCGTCCGGATTTGATGAGTCGATGCATTTGTACCTAGAATAACTGACATATTTAATGAAACAGGAAATTGTAGGTGTTAATAAGAATACTTATTTAATAAACAAGTATGTACATAGTCAATTTTTATTGTTAGGGATAATATATATATTTTTTATTTAGAACAAACAATTGTAAATACATCGCATATAAAGTATGCGATGTATAATTATCAAAATGATATAAAAGTGTTCAGAATATTCATAGAGTAACTTCGTATAGATTTCTATTATCTCCTTATTTTTTTGTTCTGTAAATTTAATCGCAAAATTTTGGCTTTACGTACAACAAAAGTCAACTTCCGAACGAAAAAAAAAACGTTAAAATTACATTTCCTGGGTTCGAAATAAATAGCCATGTGTCAGTCACCTTATTAGGAACAAAAGTTGTTTTTTCTAAACCAAAAAATGACAGGTTGAACGCCGAAATCCCTAGCGCCGCTGTTTGAAAGGCACCGACGCAATTATATCGATCCCCGTAGATTGAAAAAAATGTGCACATAATTAGTTTATGAGTTTACACAATGTAACGAAATATGCCGCAATTATGCTGTGAAATCGACTCAAACAAATGTGGGGTTAATTACAACACAAAAAGTTTGTGTTTCTTGTGTGCCCATAATATTAATTCTTAGTCGATATTTTTGTAACAGTTTCAACTTTCTGAATTTTAATCTCCGATATAATTGTGGCAAAACTTTCAAATTGTTCTATTGTTTGACAAAGCAGTCGAATACAAATGGGTACGATATATTATAAATACCTATTTATTATTTGAGGACAAAGTAAAGATTTCACTTAAAGTCCTAAAATGTATAAAAAATATATTATAATTATTTATTTTATAGCAGTAATATTTAGCACAGCTATATCGACTGTCGATAATAAACTAGACAAAAGGACATCACAATTAAAGAGGGTCAGTCCGAAGCCGCTTACATCGGGGCATCTACAAATTAAGTCTATTAACGCAAACTTTTAAGTCCCTTGTGCGAGATCTTCCTTTCTTGTCCAGCGGAGTTTGAGGCTTACACGCTAAGTACCTCTTTTGTCCTCAACTCTTTGTTTCGGATATCAGTTCTGTAAGCAGGATTTTCCTTTCCCTGTTTAATCACGCGCGACGTTTAGTATTTAATGCAAGCGAGGGTGACTTTGACTGCCATAGTTGTCTTTGGCAGAAAAATATTAATTTACTTACTTATATGAGTGAAATTGGTTAAAACAATAATCAGTTTTAAATAGTAAAAGGAGTAAATCAAATTTAAATGGTCTTATTAAGCAAAAATACTATGAAGATATTTTTTTAAATACATAAAAACACGAAATCTCAAGTACAAACATTATATATACTCTCAGAAAAACCTTAAATAGTTTGGAATGGGCCTAAGTTTTTACATATTGCTAGCTTTTAGTTCGTTTATAATAATATTGCCTCATATCGTCTATGCTTCACTTAGGAAGTAAGATGTTGCCATATAATTTATATTAGTTCAATCAACCCTAAAGCCAGAGCATATAAATATTTTATTTCTATATTTTTTCTTGTTTAACGGCTTAATATTGGATAGTACGGTGTGGTAAGTACTTACCCAAATGGGTATACAAAAAGTCTTTTTTACTCTTTCTGGCGCATACACGTCATTGGCCAGGGTGCCTAAAGCGCCCTAGTAGGTACATCGTAATAACCACTAAAAACCAGTGGTAGGTACCTTTGCCATCTCTTCGGCGGCCGTTACGGAATCGCTTTCGCATGCTACCGTGATTAATACACAAAAACCCTGTCACCTTACCTTTAATCTCATATTTATCACCATTATTTCGAAAAAGAAAAGAGATTTCTAGATCAGGAAATAATCACAAAACTCAACGATACCCAGTTCAAATCAACAAAATGACGCATATGTTCTACCGATAAATAATAGTTATAACGTTAAATCAACATATTATTTTAGAGACAAAAAATGATAAATCCCAAACACTTTACGATCATCATATAAGTCAAGGCCGGTAATGTGCGGACGGCAATTCGACGTGTCAGTACAAGTATGTAACCCAAAATGAATGTATGATTAGCGAAGGTTTTGGTATTTCCAACACATACATAGTTCCGCTATTAAGTACTTGGTTTTTTCTTGCTCCTAGATATTTTCTCATATTTCCCCAGACCGTTAACTATTTGTTAGTTTAATAGTTACTAAACGGAATTGGCGTCCGGTCACTGCATTTTTTTTGTGTTAATCATTGAAAAGGAACATTCCTACGGCAATTTAACGATTATGAAGAATTCGTTGACAATGATTTCATAATTCATGTACCGCAAAATCTTAAACATTTATTCATAGCTACATTTATGTAGGCTAACAGTAATTTTATTATGATTCAAGTAATTAGGGATACAATTCAATTTAAACTAGCAACTACTTAAGTAAGCGGCTGCTATTGACTGTCAGTTATTATTACCGAATTTGTATACAGAGGGAAGTACCGTATCGATTGATATTATGTTCGAGTAATATGTATAAAATTCTCCATTTGTCTGTTGATCTTTAATTGCTAAAATGTTCCTGTCGGTATAAAATTAGAGCGGATGAAATCGTTTTAAAAGAGAAAGAAAAGTGGGTTTTTGGGACATCTCTTTTTTTAATTTTAAAAATGTGTATAAGTTAATATGCCTTTATACTAGTGAGAACACTATGTGATTTTATTGACATACTTTATATGACGTCACTTGAAATCGAATATGGCCAATTATAGCATCCATATTGCCTCGCTTGTTTTTGTGTTTTTGAAGAAAACCTTCGGTTTTTTTTATTAAGAATACAGATTACAAACATTACTGATATTTAATTAATTCTATTAAAGGTCAAATATCTCATGTCGATTACCGAGCCTTTAGCAAATATAACTTGTTCAATAACCTGTGTTATTGAATACTAGCTGTGTCCGCGAACATGTGCGCGTTTGAATTTAACAAATAAAGAATATTATTGTGGCCTAAGTTACTCCTTATTATATCAGTTATCTGCCAGTGAAAGTCAGGTCAAAATCGGTCCAGCTATTCCAGAGATTAGCCGGAACAAACAGACAGACAGACAGACAAAAATTGTTAAAAATGTTATTTTGGTATATGTAAAAAAGGGCTATTTTAATATTACAAACAGACACTCCAATTTTATTATATGTATAGATGTAAGATGTTATTGAATTTTGTCTCGAGCAGTCGTTTTTCGTGAGTACAAAGGTGATCCGTAGCAGTTGCGTTGCGTGCGTGGAACTTATTACTGGTATAATTTCACTATTGTTTGCCGCCGGCTCTGCTACTCCATATGGCGTAACGTGCTTTTTTTCGCCCGACAGCCAATTTCGATAGTTCGAGCCTTTTAAACAAGTCCTTAGTTTCGCGTGACTGCGTGGATTGCGATAGCGGAAGGCATGTATTATAATTTTCATTAACATCTTATTATTATTTTATTTCATAATACTTAATTGAAAATGAGTTATAATAATGTAAGTATGTTATGGTCTATATTTGGATTACTTGAGATTACTATACCAACATTATTTGAGATTATTTTAGGTAGGTAAGTATTTTGGTAAGTCTCTGGAAAATTTAACATAAAAAACTCTTCCTCCATACTAAGTCGTAAATAGTTTATAGTTATTTCGTTGATAGTATAATACATCATGTATTATAAATAAAGTCGTATAAAACTAATATGAGTGTTATCACTACGTAATAAATAAAAAAAAAACAATGTCAATACTATTATTAATTCCTGAGTGTCCTTCGCCGAATGACCCAACGATATATCACCATACCAGGTCCCGTGGGAAGAAAACTGTTATCAACTCGTAGATAGCAACGCCGCAACCACTGTATCGCGTATGAAAATTATGTACGATAATAATAGAACTGTCCATAAAATATTTTAATTGTTTACGTCTCTCGTGCGGTTTTTGTAACAGGGCATCGAATAATAACAAATTTTGCTCCGGGCAATGACATGTCCATCGATTTATATTTAATTTAGTTTTATGTTAAATACGCATGATGATCGTTTAATAATTTATGCGATTAAATGATTAGTTAATTACTATATACGCCATTTATTATTATAATACGAATGAGTGAAACTGGGCGCGTTACATACGTAAGTAGTAGTTAAACTGAATATACTTTTTTGTTGATTTTTCGATTAATATAGATAAAATTATTGAAGAATGTTAGATTCTAGTAAATAGTGATATTCATGCTGTACAAGAGCAAGTTGAGGGGTCGTTTTCATGCTTGGATACATTTAACAGGCTTTAGGTTCAAAACTTTCTAAGTCTTCCGAAACTGCAACGAATCTATTCTATAATTCGCTTACACTATAATAATTATATTTTTAATCCTTCTTAATAATGAAAGGAATATCATAGTGCAATGACTTGTTTAAATATCTTGAAAATAATATAAAGAGGTAGAGAAAATACTATTAAATAACAATATTTTGAAAAGTAAAATGAAAAAATCTTAATTGTACTAAGTCAAAAGAAATTCATTTCCTCTTCTTCTAACTAGTTTAAATTAAAGTATCAATGATTATAATACAGCCATATGATGTATTCATTCATTCAAGACTTTAATATGATACAAAAGTGCTTTATTGATTTTGATTGATAACAATACAGTTTTAGTACATTGCCTTTGTAAATATAGTTTGAAACTCACTTGTTTTAGATCGAGGCTCCCTCGGGCCGTCAACCGTCACTTTGATTGCTTTTTGGTATGTTGCTACTTGAGGTGGCGTCGTCGATACTGTTATTGTTAACGAAAAACTTTTTCCTGCAACAAAGAAAAATATAACACTTAGTAAAGTTTACATACGTCCCAATATGATCTTACAGTCAAATTTATAAATAATTGATAGTAAAAACAAGTACTGACAACCTAAGCGTTAAATAGAATAAGGAAATGGGTGGAAAACTATGGGTGGAAAACTATAGAATAAGGAAATGGTGGTTATAATTAATAAGGACAATTATTTTTTTAGCTAAATAATAATAAGGTGACAATTAAGACACTTAACTATTCATTTAATTATTATTAAATGTAGAAAAATATAAAACAAACTCAGATATAAAGTCATCTGTGTATTTGCATAAATATGTCATCCCTATACACATATATGTTAAACTAGCAAACATATACACTTGTAATTTATATACGAGGTAAGTAGTAATAAAATAAACTAGAACGCAAAAATTCCGGTAAAAATAATTTTGAGATTTTTGGAATTCGAATTTTATTTACGCGAGAAATTAGCGAGACATTGAAATTATCTAATTTAAATGTACATTAAATTAACAATGTCACTATTTAGGCAAGCCAGTAACAAATTCAAAATAGGTTGATGTATGTTAAATATTGTTGAATGACACCCTCACGTGTGTTGCACATCCCGAACTATTGCAAAACGGATAGGGTTGCCATCGATTTGAATTCAAATTCATTTTTAGAAATAATATTAAAAAAATATCACACTCAAAATGTTATTATATAGTTTCTACTGATAATGCACATTGATCAGCAAAATAAAACAGTAATAATCACTGTTGTGTCATTATAATTATATTAATAATTAATATTTACTTAATTAAAGTTTAAGATGAAATTAAAATCTACCCAAAAGAGCGTTTTGTTTCTGAAACTGTTTAGCACATAAAATTGTATTAGTTTTGAATTCTATTGTTTTTTTTTAGTAAATTTAAATGGTGGGCAAAAAAATTTACGGTTTTTTTCTGATTGTAAGTGGTCATCTTTGCCCATTTGCATCATAAGTAAAGTTGCGGTTGGGTCGCTGGCCTCAACAGAAACGTGTACGTACCCCATTTCAAGCACATTCTAATGCAACATAAACGCGATGCTAGACAATTTTTTGCATAAAGTTTGTTTAAATATTTAGTAAAGAAGTTTTATTCGTTTGCACGACATGCACACGACCATCAGACCAAAATCAAACATCTACGTGAAGTATAATATAATATTACAGGGAAGAGCTCGATGGTAGGCATAAATATATAACTTACATATATCTTATGTAGGTATAAATAAAGATGATATTTACACGGTCCAGTCGAGGGGTGGGTATATCTTGGAGGTGTCAGCCCTACGATCAGCCGATGGAAAATAGCGAGCTTTTTGGGCGCCCGATTTGCGGTCGCCAGTAATGAATGCACCGATAAATACGGAATAAAATTACAGTTAAAATGAGTGGATTAACATGTCTAATGCAGATAATTCGCGTGTAGCGCACTCGATTTAGTATAAATGATTGATCGGCCATAGCCACTCGCGCTATTTATGTATTCCTTTTCAGATTAGAAACGTGTTTAATAAGGAATATCAATATGAATTTTGTCAATCTCTATATTTTTGTTCTTTTTTTGAAATAATAGTGTCATATTTTACATCATAGAATTGTAAAGGCATGAAAGCGAGTAATAACTTTTTTTGGACTTTTTTTTATTTTTTTTAACATTCGATTTGTTCTTCGTTTGTACACGTTAGTGTTTAAAATGTTTTTTTTTTTATGTACATGAATTTTATAAATAATTAGGTAATCTGAGATAAAATATCACAATCTCAATCATACTGCAATTCTCTGTCATAGAACATACATTAATATTGAAGAAATTTATTTTAATTAACTGAATACTCCACCTTTACGTGTACAAAATCACAATATCAAAATCTTCTAAAGTATCCTTCTTAAAGCTGATCTTACTATTTTTTATTAGATAAGTTACACGGATCGATGAATGTACATAAGAAGTGTGTCTATAGTACATTCTAGAACTTATTTAATAAGGGTCTGCTAGATTTAATTCGTTACTGTAACCGAATCTTCAGATCTTGATATTGTCAGTTTATAAAGTTATTAGCCTTATTGAAAATAATTACCATCAAATCAGATTACAATCATACACGATATTGTGCACTAAGGACAAACAATTAAAGTGAAAACAAAATAATGAATGGCAAAAAAGGTAAATGTAAAAGAAAACTATCTTTTCCAGATAACTTTTGGGTATAGGAAGTAGTCTATAGAGGCTATCAGTGTAAACTTTATATGTGAATTTATAAGATGCTTCGCCTTAATGGTGCAAGGAGATATTATTATAAAGACATATAAAAGCCAGCCCAGAGTTAGCTTAATATTTTAGACGTCAATTTCATGCAGAAAATAATTTATCCTGAATCTCTTATTGTCAGAGTAAAATCAACACAATATATCTAAAATATAATTGTGTAAGGACAGGTTAAAACATTCAATAATATTAATTATGTTCAATATTGTTGTTGAATATAAATAATTTTGATGTTACATTGCTATCGTATTTTGTAAAATAGTATTTTTAAAACAGAATATCATACCTACAGACAAACAATAGATAGCTGATAACTACATCGATTTGTTAAATTTCATTGCGGTTTCCACCGATAACGATACATGTGCAAACCATTTCCTGATATACGACGCGAGTTAAGACTTGTAATTATAATATTGCTATTCGTGACATATATTATAATTAATTTATATATAATTACGTATGTAAATGATGATTAAAATTTTACACAATCTGTAAGCTGATGAAATCTGCATAAATATTTTATTTGATTAGACTCTTACTTCGGTATCCTCATCGTCATGCCATACTGCTGTTTCGAAATATCTATTCTATCGAGAATATGAATATGTATATCTATTTAATACAAGATCCAGTATGGGCAACATTTTGAACAAAATTATTGGGTATCGTTGAAAAGGCCCAATCAGCTCAAAAACAAAAGACAATCACAGGTAGAAAAATAATTCAGATTTAAAAAAAGTCATGCAACATTCTTTTCTGTGACAGAGTACCTTAGATTCTGATGCAATCCTTTCTGAATAGCGATGGTAAGATTTAGTAATATACAATTCATTCTTGAATCACCAACAAAAAGTGAACCAAAGATTGATTGCACCTTGATTAATATAAATTTTCGTAACTTTTGCAAACAAGTGACTTTGTATTAGATTATCTGTGCTTGAGTCTGGAATGTTTTACGTAACAAGTTTATAATAATGGAAGATTAAACTCAATCTCATGACCTGGATAAAGCTCCGAGTTTGACATTTTATATTTTCCGCCTGCGTGAGATCTCAATATCGATGTCGCTTTCTCGTAACAAAGCAACATTAGAGTCGAAGGCGACGGCACATTTCAATACGAAAACAAATCACCATAAAACATTGGACGCTAAACTCCAAAGGCGTGTCGTGAACGATGTGAAATATTGCATTTAAAATCGCTATTAAACTTAATGCATTTCGCGTGATCACTCATCAACAGTTTAGGACCTAACACAATACGCGCGAAGCTATAAAATATAACATTGTATTTGAACGGTCGTCTCCTGGAGGTGTTGAGAGTGTTGCGTGAAATATTCAATTATTGTGCGCGGGCGCAGGTGGGCCGTAGAGTGAGGGTAGGGAGGGAATGGCAGCCATCTTGATTTACGATCGAGCGTAAATCCTGAATGACATTTGTGAGAGAAGATGAGTCGCTTACCAATGCTTATGTAGTCGAGTATGACACGATTCCAGTAAAAAAACCTCTTCAAATTCATCGAATAATACCAAGATTATGTACTTACATACTCATGAAATATCACCTAGATATAACATAAGAATCATAAAGAAAATGAAAATCTAGTATGACAGTAACATAAGAATTAAAGCATTGCTGACAAGTACAATAGATAGTCTAGGAAAGGTTCATTAATCCCTGTTCGTCATCAAATTGACTATGAGTGCACGAATAAAAAGAAAAGATAAAGCTGTATGATGATGACCGCTATACAAAATGATTTGGTCACACTCTGGTCACGACGTTTACGTGCCGACCGCTCGTTCCTAATTATGTGTTCAGGTTGATGACGAGATTGAGGAACGATTTTTTTGACAGAATTTGCGTAATCGTTTTTGATTTGCTTTCAAATGTCTCGATGATTATTAAATTTGACGGTCGATCTAAGTTACGTCGGTGGAGATTACATGTCGACCTCAATAAAATATAAAGAATAGTAAAATATTTTGAAGTTTTTAATAAAACCTTTTTGATGTCTACTCTGCAAAAGTAGAGATTGCAAAGTAATAAAATTAGAATTTATAATAGATCTTTGGATTTAAGATTCTAAGGTCTGTAATATAATTCTAAGATCGTATGATTTTTAACCAAATTATATGAAAATGAATTAACATATTCGAAATACTGATAAAATATTAATTAAATTATTCTGATATTAGTGTAGGAAAAAAAAAATTATACAACGAATGAGATGAATTATAGATATCGAAACTGACGAATTTAAAAGACCGTTCACATATCGATATTTTTTTGTTCTAGATCAAAATTAATAACAACAATATCGATATCCAAAATTAGTGCACACCAGTGCCCGCCTGTCTGATCGCATCACGTCGCATTAGTGCTGTTGTGATGTTATGTCACAACCGTGCCACTTCACTACTGGTGTCGACTTACGTTCCTACCCAACCAGATAAAGTATACAAAAAATGCATCTTGTAATGCACTAAAACCAACAAAAAAAGTACTTAGATATCCAACTCAATACAGTTTTTTCACTATCTACTACAGCGTCATCCAATTGAGTGTATGTTCTTACTTTTCAGAATAACATATTTATGAAATAACTTTATATCGTATTATTACGTGAATTTAACAGTAAGACAAAAGACAAATGACAAATGTAATATCTTCTGAATCAGAATTTGCAACAGCTGATCTGTCCTTGAAACAGTATGGAGGACGTACGAAAACTATCATCAGCCTCTTTGGTCAGATGTGTATGAGAGTGGGCCACTAAGATAACGCTTAAAAATCAATGAGATGGGATATGTATTACGAAATTAGAACAATTTAAAACTTAATCAACAATCAATTAAGAAACAAACTGAAAAGGTTTATAGACGACATATTATTGCGGAAAGACGTACATTATAATAAGAAACATTAGGTATAAATGTTATTAATAATGAATAATTTTGAGGCAAGGGGATAATGGAAAAAATACGTGACGGGGGATAACTGAGAATATGATTAGTTAGAGAAATTAATTAAAGATGCTAATAAAACCTAAACCAATACAAATAAACATATTATTATATTACAGAAATTGTTTTGTTTAGATTTGAAGTTTTAGTGAGCCAGTGTAACTACAAGCACAATAAACATATCTTAGTTTTGGTGACGCATTGACGATGATGAAATAGGTCTCATTTTTTGAGATGATGATGATGGCATTTCCTTTATTTTTTTCACTTGACATACTTTTCAATGATTGAACTAAAAAATAACTAAACTAACTTAATACCTGTAAGTGTGAAAGATAATATCGTAATGAAATACATTTATTTAAAGATTACAAATACAAGATTTCCTTATACTCAAAATATTTTTTAAATAAAGTAAAGAATGAATTTATAATTTATTTAATGTCGTATATCTTAGACTACAAAAGGTTGTAATTATAACAAAACATTACGACGAATGAGCCCGTTTTTGACTTTTCGTAGTATGACTATAAATTCATCGACGAAACTAAAGTAGCAATATAGAGGCGGGAATAATGAGCCAACTATATTAATAATTATGCAAATCAAATTAATTGCGTAATCGTTTCATTAAAACAAATTTATATAGTCGTTAGTAACAGTATGAAATGTATTTCTAACCGATTTCAAAAGTATTTCAAAACATTGCTGTTGGTTGACGAATAATACGTTTTTTTTTTGTTTTAGATTAAATCGAGAATGTCTGTTAAACAAATATCTATGCTTTCGCAATTTGTTGACGGGAAAATAGTCGTTTCAGACATAGAAAGCGAACGAAACATTAAAACAAATAAAGTTTCAAATGTCACACATTAATAATTGTATGCGACATTTCTGAAATACGATATATACGAAGTCTTATGTATCCAAGTATGCAAGGACAGACATGTAATACAACCTTATGTATAGTACTGACCAGTCAGAGACGTTAAGAAAATCTGAGATTTTACAACTCACAAGCCCATGTGGGTAATGGCGGCGATGCGCGCGCGCAATACAATGGAACAGTAAAGCGCGAACGTCGTTTACAGCCTGCGGTTTGGAAATTAAAATTCGAAGTCCTGATCTGTGATGGAGAAAGTTCTGGGATGTGTCAGAGGTACGTAATATTGAATATCTTTCTTTATGTGTCAAATTAAAGTCAATTTCTACTTTCAATTTCCTATAGCTAATTGGTATTGTAAGCAGGACGTGATCTAACGTCAGCCCTCGGTATTCCATAATTTATCAGACGGATTTCTAGCTGTTTTGCATGTACGTGTAACTTACCTGCCTTCTTAATAAGAACAACAACAACAGCCTGTAAATTCCCACTGCTGGGCTAAAGGCCTCCTCTCCCTTTGAGGAGAAGGTTTGGAACATATTCCACCACGCTGTTCCAATGCGGGTTGGTGGAATACACATGTGGCAACATTTCTATGAAATTTGTCACATGCAGGTTTCCTCACGATGTTTTCCTTCACCGCTGAACACGAGATGAATTATAAAGACAAATTAAGCACATGAATCAGCGTTGCTCGCCTGGGTTTGAACCCGTAATCATCGGTTAAGATGCACGCGTTCTAACCACTGGGCCATCTCGACTCGAAGTATTTATTTTGTTTCTTAATAAGAAACAAAATAAATACTTTTAAAACAATAAGGTTTGATTAGAAGGTCAGATATATGTAACATGATAGGGCTCTAATTTTGATTCTTCTTTTTCGAATCTCGAACTCCATATCAAAATATATTGAAGTTTCCTTTCCAATGTAACGTTCAGTAAGAGTGATCGTTATCGATCTCACGTCGAACGATATTAATAAACCTTTAGAATATGAATATGAATATGATTATGATGAATATTTTTATCCCTGAAATGTCTTTATATTGTGTACTTTTTCATTTTCTTTTTTTATTGAATAGGTTGGCGGACGAGCATATGGGCCGCCTGATGGTAAGTGGTCACCATCACCCATAGACAATGACGCTGTAAGAAATATTAACTATTCCGTACATCGACAATGCGCCACCAACCTTGGGAACTAAGATGCTATGTCCTTTGTGCATGTAATTACACTGGCTCACTCACCCTTCAAACCGGAACACAACAATACTGCGTACTGATGTTCTAAACGGTTAGCTGAATAAACACTATAATAATCACTTGTAGAAGCAATTTTTAATTTGAAAATAAATATTGGTAGTTGTTAAAAAATCTATACCATATCGAAAAATACCCGTGATAGTTTATTATGTTTTTTCATTTTTTATTGAAATTCTTTTCGTCGGTTAGATATTCTAAATTTGTTGAAAAAACTTACTAAAACGTATTTATCTTTTGTTTATTTTCTTTTTAATATTATATTTTTATCGGTATGATTTTGATGCTAATGAAATATATATTTAATAACTTGCTATTTTTCGCGAATCTGCAGTATTGTATACGTATTTATGCTAAATTGTTTAAGTTATTTGATATTTATACTACAGTGATACCAGAAAAGTCAAAAATAGAAGTTTGCGTATTCAAAATTTAATATATAACGCTTAGTACCTCACCACACAACAGCTATTATGTTTATCGCATTTAGACTCTAATGATAAACTTTAAACGCAACATCGTTTAGCCGTGTATTTAAACTCTTTCTTTTGACTAAATGTTATTGAACGTATTCAATGTAATGTAACACACATTCCCAAATTTAGTGTGGAAACGTTATTACGGACAAGCTTAACTAATACAGTAGAGGATAATAATTGGTTAATCTAGCGATGGCCGCTGTTAGGGTTGCCAGAAGTCTGTCACGTGTCACTTTACAATAGATTATAAGATTATTTTAATGAAGTTTTCAAGCTTAGATGCAAATCAATTTAATTTAATAAGTTTTTTTTTTTTTTTGTTCTATTAAAAGTGACATAGATTATCTTTTGTTTTTTTTTCAGAAAGGAAAAACAATACAAAAAATAATTGCCACAATTGTTGACTATTTTGATTGTTTTGACGTTGAAACGACGCAACAATTTAGGAATTGTTGTTTTATATCTAGAAATATATGTAAGAAATATTTTGTTGATTATCTGTTTATTGGTATTTTTAATAAGGTTATGTAGAAATATAAATGTTTGTCTGCCCTGCCTCTGCTGTCAACCTTTGGTCAGCGGCTAGATCGCCATGATTTGCTACTAGTGCCTAATAACAGGCTTATGGATTTTATTGTCCGGTTCTACTTGTACAATTCTAATGTTCATCGGATGGAACTTCGATTTTCATTGCCTAATTGACATATATCCTAACTCTAATATTATAAATGCGTAAGTGAATTTGGTGGTTTGTAACGCTTTCACATCTTAACTACACAACCGATTATCATGAAATTTTTAGGGTTTCGGAAAACTGTTAAGATCATTTTTTAATACTTAGGTAAAGCCGACGAAAAGCTTGGCGACTGTTGACGAAAATTAGTTACTTCTTTGTAGTTGTACCCTTGTATTTATGTTTAGGTAAAAATAGAGCAATTTGGTAACTAAATATATTACTTTTAAAAAATTGTTACTTTTTCATAAAACAAAGATACAAAAAATTTAAATAAAATAAAATAGTACAGACCTCTGCCGCTCCTCCCGACAAATCGAAGGTCATTAAACTTGGCAACCCTGTTCTTCATCACAGCTGTGTTGTTTCTTAGTTCCGCGGAGCAGTTCTCGTCGTTTCCCGCCCGCACCGTGACCTGCGTGCCGTCTAGCACGTCGCCCAGGGCCACTACCTTGAAGCCTCCTGGTAACGTCTTGTTCGACCGCCAGTGCTGCGGCAGCATGGAACACATGTAGTCTGGACTGCCGGTCCGTACTGAGAACAATATAATATACTACTATTAATATAATTTACTATACTATTATTAATATTGAAATCTCTAACGAATATATATATGTTGTATTCTTTCAGGTGTAGGCATGGGTAATATGAGATACACGTAGATATAAAATCTGATGGGTGAAATTTAGAGGAAAATGAAAAACAATTTAAATTTAAGCAAGGTATCATTCACACGGAAGCAGGGGGAGGCCTACGCCAAAGAGGCGACTTCGACAAAAGATTAGCTGCATGTTTTAAGAATAATATATTTTGATATGCAATTAAATTAATGAAATTATATAATGAAAATGATGATGATACATAAGTAATATAATTGCAATATTGTGTGTGTGTCTTGTGGTGGAATAAAGGGTATTTTATTTTTATATATTTATATCATTCACACGATGCATGTAACATTGGCAAACTAATGATTTTGTTTAAATAAAAAATATGAGTGAACTAAATGTAATTATCATTTTACATCATGCGTCTGAAATTATAACTATGATTTTCTGTGATTACATATATCTACAAGCAATATATTTATTTGATTTATTAATGACAACATAGTCTGTCTATATTGAAAAAAACATTGAAAGCTAATTGAACCTAAATATTTTTTTTCATGGCCATGTGCACAAAAGAATTCCCGTTTGATCGTTGTTTGGGTGAAGTTACCAAACCGATTTTTGTTTTATACGAATATATCGCATCGAAAAACCGGTGGAAATGTGGAAAGTTTCATACAAGATTTTGGTATAATTGTTGCATCGCCACTGATATCATAAATGCGAAAGTAACTCTGACTGTTTGTGGCTTTTTTTAATTCAAAGCCGCTCAACCGAATTTGATGAAATTTCGTATGAAGCACTTTTGAACACCAAGGAATGTTGTGGGTTATTTTTTGTGCACCAAACCTTGAAACGCGAACGAAGCCGCGGGCGCAAACTAATAACTAAATGATACTCTATACACTTATTATTTTTATATAATTTCAAAGCCGAGATGGCCCAGTGGTTAGAACAGGTATTTGGTTTCATACCAAGGAAGCACCACTAAATTTTCACGTACTTAATTTGTTTATAATTCATCTCATGCTTAGCGAAGTAAAACATCGCAAGAAACCTGCATTATTCTAATTTCAAATAAATTCTATCACATTTGATATTTGATACCGCCAATCCCTATTCGAGCAGCGTGGTAGAATATGCTACTCTCTTTCTCGTCAAAATGAGAAGAATCTTAGACCAGCGGGATATTTATTGTTATTACTATTAACTGAATATATTCTGGAACGATCCGAAATCTAAACTTTAGCTGAAAAATTGTAAGAGACAAACAACCATGGTTGCGGTAGCTGGGTTTTGTGCAGTCAAATGGAGAAATTAGATCAAAAACGGTCGGAAACTTCACGAAGGAGGTTTTATTGCAGTTACATTGCAGAAACGTTGTGGTAGCACAATACAGATCTCCAGAGAGAGCCAACTACGATTCTTTAGCATGAGGTATATGAAAAGGTAGATTCCATGAATATTGGTCATTGTTAATTTATGATTAAAAAACTTTAGATATCGTTACATAGTATTAAACAAAGTCGCTTTTCGCTGTCTGTCCCTATGTAAGCTTAGATCTTTAAAATTACATAAAGGATTTTGATGTTTTTTTTTAAATAGACATATAAGTTTAGGAGGATTTATGTATGATATATATGCACAATATAGTAGATATGTTTCTCAACGCTGATTATTTGAGAGGTTTTAAGGTAGTATCGTAAACAAAAACATTTTAATAACATCATTAAACCTGTGCGAAGCCCTGTCGGATAGCTCTCAATGTAATAAATTCAGGCATTTTTGGGAAATTATATTGATATCTCATAAAATGTACTCTTTGAATACTTCGTAACGTCATTCGTTAACATGACTGTACTGAGACTGTTTTTAATTCGACGCAATGACATACATTTAATTGAATCGTCATTAGGAGGAAAGAGAATGATGATTTAAAACCAATTTATTAATTGATAAACATAATTATTGTACTTCTAGTGTACTTATTAAAAGGTTCCTGGTAAAAACGTTTTGCGATCAATATTTGGATGTTTGTAATTTATCAGAAATACCCGACAATACAGTATAGGTTTATAGTATATATTTTATAGTATATATTTTCATTTTACAAAAGAGAGCAGTTCGGCCTATTAATAATCTTGGAACTAGAGACTGTATTTAATGTGTTTTTAACAAAGTAGGAATATTAAGTATTGTGTCCTAATATATTTACAATAATATTATGTATATTTACAGTAACATCGATAACTTGGATAGAATCAGTTATAATAATCATTGTATGTACCCGAGACGTAAGGATAGGCGTTAAAAAACGCCAAGTTTCAATCTCTGCAAAGTCAATAAATCCTTCTTGGGCAAGTTGTCTGTTTCTATAATAAAATTCCACAGATATTTTTAACTTTTCCGTTTCATAAATTTGAGTCATTTACTCGCATATTACTCAATACTAGATTATATTAAGATAATAAATAAGTGGAGCTAATACTTGTTGACTTCCATGTTTTTAAATGTTGAAAAAGAATTTAACTACTGTGTTTCTTGCCGGATTTTCTCGGTAGAATCTGCATTCCGAACGGTGGTAGCTCCACTTAATATAGTTTGTTAAATGACGATTCAAAAATGCTTGTAATAGTTTATATGTACCTATAAAGAATATTTTCTTTTTTTTTTAAACTAAATATTGGAAAGTGTCACTGTGCAGTGATAACATTGACAATCGGCTGTTTGTGTTATGCATTGTTTGGTATAAAGAAAGCCGAAAATGCAGTGGTACACGTAAATCTTAATCGATGTTTCGTTCAAACTCCAATTCTGTAAACTGAATTTTCATGTCTATTTATCTTTAAAAAGGTTTCTTGTTTAGTAGGTGAGGTGCACTTTTTTCATGAAATACCTCTTTACTCCTGAAAGTTGGTTGCATTTTGAAAGATTCTCTATCTATTGCTATGAAATAGTTTCTAATGAGGTGATCCCGGTCCATTCTCGAACATATTGCTCAAAAATTTGCTAACAATAATTACAAGAAGTTACATTTGCAAGCTATCGACACTCATAGCATTTTAAAAAATAGTAATGAGTTGATTCAGTTGTTTATATGTTTCACGAATAGAGTCACGTATGGGGTAATAAACCGAGTAATCTAAATTATTATGGAGTAGCTATCTATACACATGGAATATATTTAATTGGAAATACCATAAAAATGAGATTAAACGAGGAAAATCATGTGTATTTAATTTATATAGCTCATTGCACCTCGTATCGTCAGGTCACATTCGTAATAAATTGACAGCTATGGACCACTAATGATAAACAAAGGACTCGTTTCCTCCCCGACTTTGCCTGCGCAGCTATGCGTATGAAGATCTCTTGCTGAATATAAAATGTTTCGTTTGACATCTATCCAAAAAGTTTGCATATTTATTTAAATGATATAGTCACCAAAAAGTGACGTCCGTAATATAATTCGATCGCTGGGTATGTCTGTTCTCCAGTAGCTGTGGTAGCTGTATATGTATTTGAAGTTACATTTCGTTAATGATTCTCTATATCTAAGATTCTGGAAAAGCTGTACTTATACGTGTACTTATTACGCCCGCATCTTTAATATTTTGTCACGTTTGACGAATTAAAAATTTCATTAAAATGTTTGAAGGTTTTTTCTCGTGATATACTCATAGACCGGTCTTTATCTTAATTATTATTTTTGCCACAACTTTGTTTGTTTAGTAGTTTATACGGCTACGATTCATGAAATCCAGAATTCACGCAAGCAATTATATGTTATTAGGTTTTTCCCTTAAAATAATTAATTAATAGCAATCCGTATTCGAAGTTGCCTCAAAAGTACGTAAAACTGTAGGTAATGCGGATAATCCCAATCATTTCGGCTTGCTGTGTGGTCAATATTTAGTCAAAATTTATTGAGGCCGCTAATCAACACAAAAACCCATCCTTAAAAAAACCTCATTCTTAAACGATCTCGTTATAAAGTATTAAATCCTGATGCCCGAATGAGCAATTAAAATTTTACGTAACAACTGAAGCCGTTTTGGTATGCGGTTTAACACTAGGTACCATCGAATTTCTTAAAAACCAAAGTAGCGGTATCGGGCATGAAAAAACATTAATAGTTTAACTGTGGTTTCTCTATTTACGGAAGCCCAGGCTATGTACAAATTATAGGCCGCAAGCGTTACTGCGGTTGACGCTTGATAAAGGGCTACAGTTGCTTCTTCACTACTGAATCTTCAATTTTGTAGGGAAAGCGGCAAATTGATCTACGTTGATTTGATTACTATCTGTGTATTAAAATTAGCGCTCAGAATATATAACTGTATTTTAACATAATTTTATTCACGATGTAAATACTTCAAGGAGAAAATATATGTACATTTTCCATGATTAAGGTTTTGCGTCAACGGAAGACCATTTTTTGTTCTACCTACCTGTGGTAAAAATATATAATAAAAAATCCTATATATCTCGAAGGAATTCAAAAAAATGTATTGTATATATGTTTATTCACAAGCCTACCACAGGGCAAGCAATACAATGTTACTAGCTGCTCCGCAACTTGGAAGGCTTAAGCCATAGTCAGCTTGCATTAAACATACATAGAGCTCCACCTCGTGAGTTGCAGTGTGATGTCATATTGTTTGATAAGATTACTAGATCCTGGTAAAAAACAAACGGACAAATTTCAGCTCCAGCTATACAGCAATATCAATATATCATGGTTGCATTAATTGATAGTGTGAGGAGCAATTATAAGGTTGTTATTTAACATTAACCTGCCAAAATGCCCCAAGAATTTGGCATTCTTCAAAATAATTCTATAAATTTGTTATATATTCTCGATAGTAAAATTACCGAATGTTTTTTCGTGATTGTGGATTCCCGGTTTGGCAACTGAATTATAATTCTAAAACGGAACGCTTTAAGCTGGTTTTCGTTGTGGTTATTTTATTTCAAGCGTGGAATAGTGAAATAATAAACTGTAATTGGCACTACAGAATTCTCTTAGCATAATGTAAGTGAAGTTGAAAAAATCTATACAAATTATACATGCGAAAGTAACTTCGTCTGACTGATTGTCTGTATGTCTGTTACGCTTTCATGATTTAACCGCTGAGCCAAATAAATATAAATAAATAAATATGAGACAACATCACATACATTACTCTGATCCCAATGTAAGTAGCTAAAGCACTTGTGTTATGGAAGATCAGAAGTAACGACGGTACTACAAACACCCAGACCCAAGACAATATAGAAAACGAATGATAATCTACATTGACTTGGCTGGGTATCGAACCCAGGACCTCAGAGTGGCGTACCCATGAAAACCGGTGCACACACCACTCGAACACGGAGGTCGTCGAAATGGGATGGAGTTTTGTATGGCGTAATTTTGGATCCAAAGAAAGGACACGCGCTACTTTTTTTACATTTTTTATTTTATTTCATATCATAAACTAGCGACACGCCCGGGCTTCGCCACCCCGCATGAGTGCAATGCTGTTACTAAATATACAACAGATTGTCTTACAACGTTCACAACTTTTTTATCATTAGACAAAACATATCGCTAAATCCCTGTGTTTTAAGCATGGGATATCTTCGAAAATATTAATTTAAATTTCATGTTACAAAGGGTGAGGGTCCATATAGTACTAATTTATTAACATAAGAATTAATAACCTTAAATTCTTAAATATATACAAAATATATACTATTAATAATTAATAATATGGGTCCATATTGATCTATATTAAATGCATAGTGTGAGTTATTTGTGAGAGATACACGATATTTTTAGGTATTACAATATTATTTATAATATAATTTTAATGTACATTTTAGAGTACACAGCGTTTGCAATGTAAACACAAAATATAATTATTTACGACATCACTTTAGAAACATCTAAAAGTATCACAGTTTCTCTACTATTTTGCTCATGTATTATACACGTAAACTTTCCTCTTAAATCAATCTATCTAAAAAAAACCGCACAAATTGCTGTTGTGTAATTTTAAAGATCAAAGCATACACAGGGACAGACAGCGGTAGGCCACTCTGTTTTATACTATGTAATGATATGAACTTAAATATTTGCGTGACGGTTGAGTAATCGGTCGTAATACGCGTAAGTCAATAGATTACGATAATGAAATTCGAGTTTAAGTAAAGTTCACTGTTTATTTTTTCTCGTATTAACATATAATATATTCATGTCAACACGTTGTTTATTATTTTAACCTGGAATTGAAAATTTTCCTAACGTCGCCTGTTTGTTTATCAAATGTTATGATTTAACAGCGTATTTCTTCACGCTTTCTTGAATTACAGGGAAAATAGTATCACATATCAAGCATGTACTTATTATAAATAAGTCTAAATATACATTAATAAAGTAGTGCTTTATATAGATCCCAATGTAAGTAGCTAAAGCACTTGTGTTAAGGAAAATCAGAAGTTACGACGGTACCACAAACACTCAGACCTAAGACAACATAGAAAAGTAATTAGCTTTTTCTACATCAACTTGACCGGGAATCGAACCAAGGACCTCGGCGTGGCATACCCATGAAAACTGGTGTACTACTCGACCACGGAGGTCGTCATATATAACTTGATATTAAAATAGATGTGAATCTATCATCAGTTCTAAAAATAGATTCTACCGTGAATAAACGGCATAATTACCTACCTACCTACTCGAGACGTAAACAATTAAAAAACGTGTATAGATATTTTTAGATAACAACATAAATTTGACTATGTATAACTTGTTATTAAATTTAAACTGACTTTTGAACTTCGGGATTTTTATTCTAATTTAAGATTTTTTTGGTTGTCCACATGAACGCAAACAAATACGAATAATCTTAAAAAAATGCGTTATTTGCTCTGATTGCTTAGAATATTTTCTTTAAAACTTTAAATAACCATTGTTTAATGAATGTGACTTAAAAATAGGAACTTAACATGGTTGTTTATTGATTTGAAAATTATTCAGGTGGATGTTTTGTCCCACTCAGTACATAATTATGTTTCTCTCGCTTTCCAAACTGAATTCTTCTGAACATCATTTAACCATCCTTAAATGAATGTCTTATGGAGGTCGCTTGTGTGTTTGTATGTATGATACAAGTACTGGATTTTTTACATTTATATTTTGTACACGTTCTATTTAAGGGATCCTCATGTCAACTTATTAAAAGAAAAGAAAAAAGTATGACCTTTCTACTGATTTTAAATGTTGACATATAATAAGAAGACTTTATACAGTAGAGGAGGACTTAGGAAAATTCTTCACAGCTGATCAATGTCTTCTCCACCATAAGCTTATTTTAAATAGATAAGGCAGAATTATATCCAGCATATATAGAATTCGTGACTTTTGATTACATTTTTTAAGTTTGCTGATACTAGCTACTTTCTGTGTATAAGACCAACTATAGCGCAGGCTGTTTCAAATATTTAGCGTCAATAAAAAGAATGATACCTCAAAATTGTCGAAAATAAGTAAAATCCCGCTAAGTTTCTTTTGCTGTTACTTTTCAGATCTTGATTGTATCTTTTCGAAACTTTAGTAGAATTCTTATTCATTAAGTCAAATTTTGAAGTCAGTATACAATATAAATGTTGAATAATTTTGTCTATGACTGTCCGAATAATCTATTTTGTTGTAAATTTATAAAACATACAAACATGTAAAACACTAGTAGCCGCCCGCGGTTTCGCTCGCTATTTTGTTTGTTGGTGACAACCAACACCCAAAATATTTTTACTCGACACATGACCATGTGTCGAGTAAAAATAGAAGTAGCCTATCCTTCTTTGGAGTTCAAGTTTGCTTCATACCAAATTTCATCAAATTCGGTTGAGCGGTTTGATCGTGAAAGAGCGACAAACATAGTTACTTTCACATTTATAATATTATAATATAGATTGTAACTGTGCATATAGTACTTACTTTACAGAAAAGACCCGGATCGGAATTTTGAGTTCCAAGATTATAGAGAATCCTGTTCTAATGGAACAAAGTTTTCTATGTTGTAGATTGAAATAGTTTTAATATATAGAGAGTTTCTTCAACTTAATACGCTCAAAAATTATGGACGTATAATATTAGAAAACATAAATACATTTTTACTAATAGCAGTATCAATACCAGTTAGTGGTCCACCTTTTCTAACCGCGTAACTTGCGGATCTGAAACTTCCTCTAAGGGACGTTACATGAAATTTCCTCAGAAGTTTTGTGTCGAAGTGACCCCTAAAATAGTGTAGACATTACGTATTATCATCTAATATTAGTTTAACAAAACAATATCGTTAATCTTTTCTATATAAAAAGGAAGACCATTAATATATGTATTGTATATACCGAAAATAGAAAGAAAAATGTTTTAGCACGGTTTTATTCTTGGTACAAATAAGGAAAAAGAGTTTTTTTTTTAACTATAAAGAAATTAAATTAAATATGATTTAGTTCATATACACTAGTTTCTGTTTTGCAATTTGACACTTGTTTTTGGGGTCGAGCGTTTGAAGTATAAAATAGTATTCTAATTATGTATTTTGTAGTGATAAATCACTACTTTATCAAATTCGTTTAGGCGTGAAAGCGTACCAGACAGACAGTCAGAGTTAGTTTCGTATATACAAATAATATAACTAAAGATTACACAACCACCTTCCTGTATTATAATATCAGCCTTAATATAATTAATAATCATAATACATCTAGCAGAACAACACCACAGTATCGGCAGTTTAACCGAAATCAATATATTTTAAAATTAATACTTATATCAGATATGGCTTTAATTTAAAATATTTTACTCAAGGATTGTAGGATAGAATTACGCTTGAAATTAAGCTCGTATTTTTTAAAGCAGAGATGGCCCAGTAGTTAAAAAGCACGGGTAGTTGATGATTGTGGGTTCAATCACATGTTAATAGACTAAGTACTGCTGTTTGGCGGTAGGATATATAATGGGGGTGTTACCAGAACGCACTGCCCGGAGTACCCATTCCATTAGTTTTTATCAAGACGCCCGGCACAAAGCCCTTCCAATATGATAAAAGCTGTTTATGACAAATCAAACGTAAATATATGATAGATGTTTCTATATTGAAATTGTTCATAAGACAATTTTAAACAAAAGAATCCTTACGGGCTTTGCATAATGATTTGTAAAGTTACACAAATTAGTTACTGGTGTTGTAAGTTTTTTAGAGCCAATGTGGAGGCACTAGTTCGAACAGCCTGACCTCATTAGCCCTCACCGAACGGCCTCATTATCATGAGTGCCTTTCGTCCTTTCCTCGACAAATTGTCGCTAATTGTAATGTGCTTTGTTAATGTGATTACATGAGATTTGAAGATTGGAGCAGTTCATTTATAACAAGAGACAATAGAGTATAAACTAATAATATAATTATCTAGGAATGTTAATATTTCAAGGAAAATGTCGCAAAATAAAGTTTGTAGACAAATAAAGGCACCTTCAGGACTATTCCGTGTTTAGCCTTGATAACATTTAGGAAATTTACTAAAAATAACTCAGGAATTCAGGGCTTTGGGATTTGTAGTTTTAAAAGTGTACAGTCACTCGACAAAATAGGTAGTAATAATTATGGAACAAACAAATTAATATAGAAAATTGTAAAACTGTATTTTAAAATCAATCGTCCACCTCGATCGAAAACGACGCCTCTACGAATTTACGTGCTAAGATCGTTTCATGTAAAGATATGCGTTGATGTCTTTTGTAAGAAGCAATATTATCTAAAACATCAATTTAAATTTTAATTCACTTACTAAATATAACGTTAGAAATAATTACTGTTAATTACTAAGTATGATTGATTGGTTTATGAATCAACGAGTAGTACCGGATCAAACACGGACCTAAAATTTATAATAAGACAAGATTACATTTTTACAATTATTTATTTCGTATTTATTTGACTATTAATAGAATATAATTAATTGAAAAAGAATGTTATTATTACTTAAATAAAAAATGTAAAATCCCCTTACTGTGGGTTTTTTCCAAATTCGATACGACACTACTTGAAAATTACCCTGGAAAATTTGTCTAGTAATACACAATGATGTGCTTACAATTAAATTTTGAAGCTAATAAAAAAAAATGATTTGCAAAAAAACGTCTACAACAGATGATTTTGTTCATTTTTTTACCAGTTTCGTGTATAGTTTTTATATTTTAGTATTCAACGTTAAATTATCACGAACTGTTAGTTAAACAGTAAGGAGGTTTAAACTAATTATGTATAGAAATTTTCGATCTGGGATACGTCATTAGTTTTAACGAAGTTATATATATTCAGGTCAAACACGCGTGGAAGGCGTCATCAAACAAACGATTCGGTCAAACTAATAAGTAAAAGTGTTACATTACATAGAAACTTTTCCGCTGTACACATTATATAGAAAAAGTACGAGATGAGAAAGAAAAGGCGGCTATCCAATCCAATTGGTGTCTGTGGTCTTAAAGTAGCTTAATGACAGCGGAGAATAACAATACGAAACAAATGATTAGTGATATAAAAAACCCCTAAATTATTTCAGATATATTGGGTCAATAAGGTTCTTAATAGAAAAAAGTATATAGGAACTAATGTGTTAGACTTAGTTGTAAATAAAGAGTACAGAAGTTTCAATTGTACACAAAAAACTAAGCTTCGTATTAAAAGCGTAGTAATATTTCGAGCACAATGATTTCCTCATTCAATCAAACACCGAATTACAACAACGAAACAGCAAAAACGAATGATACTCGATTAAAAATATAAATAAAAAATAACGCCATGTGTTGCCAATTATAATTTAAACGTTCTGTGCTTTTATACATATGTATTCGTGATTATTAAGAAATAAAAATGACTTATGACATTATAAAATGTTTATTTTATTAAGCAATATAAGATGTGAAATTGTTTTTACCGAGGTCAGGATGTTCGCCGAGCGTTTCGTCGATGATGGACTGGAGCCACCAGGGCTCGAGCTCGGCCATCTCGCGGCGCCGACGGCCCCTGGACTCGTACGGCAAGTGCATCCTTCAATGCAGCATCACACCCTCGCCGTCTCCTTGACTCTTTTTATTCCCAAAGTTCTACAGGAATCGAACCGCTTCTTTGTTTTTTAAACCACCGTATTTGGGAAATATCGCTTATTTAAATTTATTCAGATGATGATATTGTGATTGTAATATTTTATTCTATTCTTACACTTTCACTGCGCCTGCGCATGACCTTTACGCCGATGAGTAATTTATTGTCACATTCAAAACCTTCAAAGAATTTTTGGCGACGATCCAAAATTTTTTCCTTTTTATTATTTATTGAACTGTCACTTATGTACACTGACGGTTTGTTGTTGCTTAAAATAATGAGTATTGTTATTGTTCCTATATTGTATTATAAAGAGATCTTTGATTTTCGTTAAATTAGTTGCCTATTTATCAGTATTGTAGAGTTAATTAAGCAAATTTAACAAACAAGTTCACTCACGTTCGATAGAGTATTCAACGAAACGATGTAAACAATCACGGACATTAACATAATTTTTCCTTAACTATTTACGCACACTAGCGGGAATCAGGGCAGACCTTGAAGTTTGTTTCAACTTAACTTTCGTCATTTTATGTGAGTCACGAATCAAGAAGCTCAGCACGGATCTATCCTAAATATTTTCTATCACTGAACCCGATCTACCTACTATGTTCTAAGAAGCGCGCGTAATATCTTGTCGTACGGATACGCACGCTCTGTCAATATCAGCTGAGTGGATTTAATTATTCAAGATATTTCCCCGCGCTTTGCGTCAGCGCCGGTTTCCTAATCGAGCGTTATATTTTTTGCAAACAGAGTCAAGCGTAAGTCCCGCGCCGGTCACAGGTATTTACCGCGTACGACGTACGTACCGCGAGGCGATGAGTCACGCGCCGTGTGTCGGAGGCTGCACGCGTGTTCACCGCTCGCGCGACTCTCTACTACTGAGCCGCCGCCATTCTGTCACTCGCTGCCTCCATTCTCTGCGGTCAATCTGCGGTCTGGCCACGCTTCATTTGCCGGGAAAATATGCGCCGCTCACCTCTCGCTCGTACTTCTGCTGTTGTCCATTAGTGCGAGCGAGAAGCGCTTAAGTTTTATGCTATCAAATATTTTTTTTTAGTTCCATTGTTGAAAGGGAAATATAATGATGTTTTTCATTCTGAAGCAGTGCTTCGTATCTCGCTCTCGTTGTACATTAACTGCGGTCAATGCCGAGAGAGACGTCTATATAGATTAGCTCTAGTCTTCTAATTGAGTAAAGTTTCAGCGAGATGAATATAAGTTCAGTTTATTGAAGAGTCGAGGTGAAGAGGCAGTCGACTGAATTGCGTAAGTCATGCATTTTGAATCATTAATTGCTTCATCAAGCATTAACCGCATTAGCGCAAAATGCATCATTAAATTAACGTTAACAAAGTCCCGTTTAATGAAACTTCATTACTGACAACAAAGTAAGTAATACCTAATGATTATGTTACAGGAACTCAGCTGTCTGTAGGAATGTTGTATTTGTTATTCGGTCATTATAAGTATTTTGTAATTGTAGTTGGATGCAGAAGGAGTAAATTTAGTTCGACATCGTTAAGATGAGCTGTAGTCGATATGAGATATATATTTTCCGTGGGGAGTACTCAAGACGGGTGGGCGTTCGGCTGGGCGTGGCGGCCCGCCCCACCCGCGCCCGCAAGACGCGTCGCGGGAAAAATTGCACAAGCACTTGTTGCACGGGAGCATGAGTATCTTGAACGTGAGCCATACACTCACATCTCAGGATTGCTGAAAATGATCATTGGATCATGATTGATGATGATACATGATTATCAGCAATCTTATCACTATAAAAATACTAAAAAAATTATGTTGGAGTTTTTTATCATTTGAGATTTATTTATTTTTAACAACATATATTTTGTATGTAAATATGAAGATATCAATTGCTTAAAGTTTAACATTCTAAAATAAAAAATATATATATTGTTTTTAGAAGTACCATTGAATAAGTTAAGACTAGCATATACATAAGTAAAAAATCTTAACTTCTTAGTATCACTAGTACCTAAAACAAGAACTTCCAAAGGAGCTCCATATAAATAACTTGATGTTTTTTAGTTGAAAACTTTATTAGTTTCAGAATTCCGATTCAGAGTCTATTGTATAATATCTTGATTCGACGAGATAATTGTAATTCTATACATTATTTAACAATGATAGAAAAAATATTCATATGTTTTATACACGAGTCACCTCTATTTTCTTAAACTTTACTGTTAATTTTAAGATTATTTATCGTAGTAATTGATCGGTAGTCGTAACAATCTCATTTCATGCCAATCATTCAATCAACTATTTCATTTAGCATACACATTAAATAAAATGTCATTTAATTATGTGTAGGTCTATAATATTGTAAGTCATTTAATTTACAATTCAAATGTGTTTTTGAAAATTTTAAGAAAAATACAGACACGAAAGCTGTACAAGAGGCGAACTAGATATTTTCCAAGTAGTCTTAAGACGAATATAAGTGCTAATAAATATCATATATCGATAAAATAAAATCAAATAATAGAAATAATTAATGATAAAACTTAAATTGTAATGCTGTCTGGTACTAAAAATATGCAGGCATAAAAAAAACACAAATTAAAAATAGATAGATAGATAGATAGATATATAATCTATAAGTTAATAGAGTTATATATGATGTATAATATAAATGAATACAAGTAAGGCATTACAATATTCCAGTATTTTTGTAAATAAATTTTATTGAACTGTATAAAAAATATTTAAAATCAAATCAATTTTTTTTATTCAATATATAGCATGATAAGACAAATACTAAAACCGGTTCGGAAAAAAATACTGATCTGACCTGAGAAGATGCGAAAGAAATTCAGCAAATATGTTGGTTACGTTAACCCTAACTGGAATTGAATACTTAATTACGTTAACCCTAACTGGAATTGAATACTTAATATTCGGTTGAAGTTCTTGGGTCTCGGAAAATAGTATGGTCGAAAAGAAAAAATAATAGTTACCCTTATCCTTTTTAAATAACCACAGTCGTCTGGAAACCAATTGATTGAGGGTACTAAAACAAAAAAAATACCTGAAATCACATCACTTTGATCTTTTATCATTTAAAAGTTACTCCAGAAGTACGTGTGCTATATAGAAAATCCAACACGAACGGTAATAGTTAAGGAAATATTCATGGCTTTATACTTTTCTTACACGGTACTTTCAAACTTTGAGCTATTACTTTGAACTTGTTTTCATAAATTTATTATATAAAATACATTTATTTTCGAGCTAAATTATGAGTCACAGCTTACAAAAACCAGTATCACAACAGTCCAGAAAATTGCGAGTAGCGCTGTAGGTGCAATGTAGCGACCACAGTAGAGTATTTGTGATTTAGAACCACATTTCGTACATCATTAATCATTATTGTGCTTTCAATGTTTTTGGCGTTAAAAATTAAAAAAAAAAACGCTGTATTCATTGGTGTTGCAAAACTACTATCGTAAAAAACCTTTGATTGGTCTTAATAAAGTAGCTTGTGGCTAATTATTGAGTCAGTTTTCAGTACATTTTCTTTTCTTTTTAACAAGCCTATCTTGTTGTAGTTTAATGGTTTTCGATCAGTCAAGATTTTTAACTGTGCCTTTTATTTGTACACAGATGACAGAGATTATTTCGCTAATAAGACGTAAAGCTGCAGATGCACAAAAATGTTGTGAGATTTTGAAATTGTGTGTGCGTGTGTGCATTTAATCTGTGGAACTATTTGGTTATTACCACTGGTACGTCATACGATATAACTTACATAGTTGATTTGTATAATTTTAAATTATTAGATCAGTGCTTAAATAAGTTAATAAAAAATAATAACTTATTACTTACTATTATTGACAATTTCTTAACTAACATCGCATAATAAAGCAAACATAAGCGAGGAGGAGGCCTGTTAAAAAATATAATAACTTATAGGCAGTCAATAGTAACATTTGCTAATATATCTTACGTTATAAATAGATCGGACCACGTGGTATAATTACCGACTAGGCCGGTAGTTGAGTGTTTGCGTGTAAAGACCGCAGCGCAGACAATTTTTGTGGGCTGGTTGCACCGCAGACGCGTGGTGGTGTTTCAATTAGACTTTCTTGCTTAAATATGGGTTAAGTAATTGATTTAAAGTTTTTTTTCAATGGCAGGGTGGTTTTAGTAATTAGTTGAATAGTTTCAAGCACGCAGAAACCGTTACTAATAATACCTATTAATCGTAATAAGGGTAGTTTAACATTATGTTTGAATTTAATTTGATTTCTGGTTATGGTCTAATGTAAGGAGTAATTTTAGCCAATTGTAGCAAAAGTCTATTGTATTTTTATTACATAGTTTACATTACATCATCCAAGTATAGGTTATATAATCATTATCGCGCTTGCCTCTACAATTGGCAATATTTAGTAGTCTGTTTTTGTAAGTAAGCAGTTTATTTAAAACTTACTTGGTGGTAGGGCTTTGTGCAAGCCCGTCTGGGTCGGTACCACCCACTCATCAGTTATTCTACCGCCAAATAACAGTACTTAGTATTGTTGTGTTCCGGTCTGAAGGGTGAGTGAGCCAGTGTAACTACAGGCACAATGGACATAACATCTTAGTTCCCAAGGTTGGTGGCACATTGACGATGTAAGGAATAGTTAATATTTCTTCCAGCGTCATTGTCTATGGGCGATGGTGACCACTTACCATTAGGTGGCCCATATGCTCGTCCGCCAACATATACCATAAAAAAAATTGCACTAAAGTATAGTACGACACAGCATATATGTAGCATCGGTAAAATTCGTAAAACCGATCACATCCGAATTAAGCACGCCATCCCAAATTAGCCATATTTATTTTTTATGTTAATATGATCTTTACACAAACGCAACAATGTGTAATATCATATGACCTAATATATTCGTAAATTTTACATGTCAATTTGCTTTATCGAGTTGAAATGACGCGAGAATCTATAGCGACGAATAGCGTCGAAAGGCGCGATAGGGAGCTATTTCTATTGGTAGTGTAAATCGCCGTAAGTAATTGGTTTTACGAATTTTGCCGATGCTACATCTAATTTGTGTCGTACTATAATTTATATACCTCGATTTTTATGTTATATGTGGTAAACGAGCTGGAGGCTCACCTGATGGAGAGTCATCACCGCCGCCCATTATCTGCAACACTGAGAGACTTGAAGGTGCGTTGCTGGCCTTTAAGGAATGAATACGCTCTTTTCTTGAAGGTTCGAAAAAACCGCCGATAAAAGCTGGTTCCACAGAGAATCAATTCCATATCTCAAATTTGCACTGAAAGGAATGAGTAGGACAAATAGCAAAAGACCTCTAATCCTGAGGAGTACTTTTTGCAATATATAATACTTTTCACTAAATATTTATGGCCTTAATAAATAAAATCCAAAACAAGTTCAATTCTACCGCCCAAGGGTAAATAAAAAAGTACTGCTGGTAAATGAAACGCTTAATATTAATCCTTAAACAAATAAATCATTTGAAAAATAAGTGTTAAAATTTAGACACGCTGCACTATGGATGATGCTGCATTTAGATGGTATGGATTACAGAATTCGCATTTGTCGTAATAACAATTAATACATTGTTATATTATGTACAAATAAAGTAAATTTGACCATAATCATGATTGAATCAAAATCTTTCCAATCATTTTGCTTTATTCAATTACCCATCCATCCATATCTTAAAACATATTTAACTGTTTAATTTTATTTAGTAACACGTTATTTGTGGTTAATACACAAGATTCAAATGTTTGTTTAACATCAATCCTTTAGGAACTCTTTATGATAAACGAGTATTGTTCTACACATTTACATATGAATACCTACTACTGAATGCAACAATAGTTATGTACACATCTATTACCTCTGACGACGCGAGCTATGGAAATTGTAAGGGAAATTGCGAAGGTGAACGTTGGCCATCTATGAATTCCTGTGGCGCCTAACAAGCTTGATTGTTTACAAACAAACGATGCCGCTTCACACAATTACACATATATATTAAGGATTTACTGATGCCTTAAGAAATATATTTTCTGTGTATTCTCTTTTATCTATCTATCTATGTATACTTGCAAAATGTTCTTCTTCGAAATTTAATTCGGACGTTTCGCACACCAAAATTATCGAAAATTCTTAGTGAGACATTTATCAACTGAAGCGTACATTATATTTGTTAATTTCTTTATACGTTGATTTTAAAGCTTTATTTGGTACTTAATTATTTTGAGGCAAGTTACACTTTATGTTCGTCATCAATAATAAACCGATTTTTTTTTTTATGGAATAGGTTGCTTTTGGTTTTTTTTTATGGTTAGATGCTATGTCCCTTGTGTCTGTAGTTACACTGGCTCACTCACCCTTCAAACCGGAACACAGCAATACTGCGTACTGTTGTTTAGCAGTAGAATATCTGATGAGTGGGTGGTACCTACTCAAGCGGGCTTGCACAAAGCCCTACCACCAAGAAACAATAGTAATAATAATAATTATATTTTACTCGATCGCGATTATATCTCGAGGCTTCGATTATTTATACGTCTTTTTAAATCTGAGAACGGGTTGCAAAAAAATAGTGACCAACTGTAAGCCGCTAAGTACACGCATACTAATAAAGTAATATGACGTTCGGCGTTTGTCAAGCGTAGATGTCACGCACACCAAGCTAATAGGGATGGCTTGTTCTTTTTAGTTTTTTTGTAGTGCGATACTAAATCTAGATACACAAATAACCTAAGTACGTTTCACTCTCTACTAATTAAAGAATTCAACCCTTAGTGTTTACTAGGTGTAGAAAACTAGTGAATCTCTTGCTTGTTTAGTTTATTCTTTATTGTACACCACACAGTGAAATAAAAAAAATACAAATGACATACATATGGCCTAGATATAACAGGCGTACAATTGGCGACCTTATCGCTACATATCGATCTCTTCCAGGTAACAGGTAGGATAGGTCATAGAATATAAGGTGGGAGGTGCTCTACTAATAAATAAAATAATATAAATGTATTAATAAAACTATGAAATAAATATAAATATAAATATAGAATACACAAATTATATATCCATTAATAAATTATATTGTCAATACATATAAAATAAATAAATATATATATATATAAACATATATATATATATTTATTTAATATAAACGATGTCTTCAAACATAACGAAAAAATAAATAAATTAACAAAATAAAAAACAAAAAAAAAGAAATCATTATCGTAAAGGAACTTGAGTCGGAAAGTGATTTTTTAAATTTTTTTTAAAAATAAATAAGGTTTTGGCCTCCCGAATATTTAAAGGAAGGTTGTTCCAGAGCGTAATAGCTTGAATTGTAAATGATTTTTTATAAAAAATAGACTTATGTTCGGGCACCCTTAAAATCAGTCTCTTCGTAGAACGAGGGTGTTCTCCGGGTTTTCCTAAAAATATAAATTTTTCCTTCAGGTAAGGGGGAGTAACAGGGTGAAACAACACACAGTAAAGTATAGACAGGACATGCATATTCCGGCGAAGTCTGATGGGTAGCCAATTGAGACGGGAACGAAATTGTGATACGTGGTCGAATTTTCGTAATCCAAATATAAACCGAATAAAGGTATTTTGAAGTCTCTCAAGTTTATTTAACTGGTCTTCGGTTAAGTCCACAAAGCTTGTATCAGCATAATCCAAAATAGGAAAGTGTAGAGTTTGTGCAAGGATAATTTTGGTAGGAATGGGAAGAAAATTTCGAAGACGACGCAAAGAACTCAGCGCGACGAACACCTTCCTGCTGATTTCATTCACATGGCGAGTCCAGCTAAGAGAATTATCAACGAAAACTCCAAGGTTTTTGACAGAATCGCAATAAGGAATGACAGTATTGTCAAACATTATCAGAGGCAAGGAGGACCAGTAGACTGTGTTCTATGTATTTTACTCAACGCCTGTTTTGAATCGATTTTATTAATTTTAATTTTAACGAATAAATCAAAGGATTTGTTAAAAGTGGACAGTTAAGGTATTGATAACTATTTTGATTTTAATGAATTGGTGTAGTTTTACACGTGATTACTAAGATGTTGGTACCTATTCTGGAATGCGGTTTCTAATTAGCAATAAAAGTATTACTGAAGAAAAGAAACCAATAAGCATAATATGACTTTGATCATCTTTGACAAAATAGGGTTGCATATTATAGTATGTACTTACCGGAGGAATCCAGTCTGCTTGCAACGCAACAGTACTAAATACCGGTAGTAATTAATCTGCTCTATCCCATTACTAACCCATTGAATAACACGAATACTTAACCTTTTCATAAATTCGATATTCCCGGTTAACATTTTACAAAAGGAAAAGGGTGTTTTAAAAAGCAGATGGTTTTTATTTCAAATAAACAAACAAACCCCTGTTGTATTCGCAGCAGTTTTAATTAACGATTCGGTCCTTTAATTAGAAGAACAGGACACAAGAAGTCTCTAAGCGGATTATTTTTGAACGTTGAATGCAGAAAAGCAAGTGACGTGCGTCAAACAATAAACTTTACATTGTAAGCAGGGGCTTGCATTAATTTTTTGAGAGGATTTTCATCATTTTCATATTTAAGTTTAGTGTAGTTTATTCATCTTGTCATTTATGTAGTTAATTAAGTACGGCAATTTTTTTTATAGATTGATTTTAGTGGTTTTTACTTTGTAAAAGCATCTCTATTGTACTCTTGTTGTAAAAAAAAAGTAAAGTAAAGTAACAGCCTGTACATTTCCCACTGCTGAGATAAGGCCTCCTCTTCCATTAAGGAGAGGGTTTGGAACATATTCCACCACGCTGTTCCAATGCGGGTTGGTGGAATGTACATGTGGCAGAATTTCGATGAAATTAGACAAAGTCAAAGTCAAAAACCTTTATTCAAAATAGAAGTGTTTACACTTTATAATTGATTGTCGATAATCTACCACATAGACACATGCAGGTTTCCTCACGATGTTTTCCTTCACCGCCGAGCACGAGATGAATTATAAACACAAATTAAGCACATGAATCAGCGGTGCTTGCCTGGGTTTGAACCCGCAACCATCGGTTAAGATGCACGCGTTCTAACCACTGGGCCATCTCGACTCTACTCTTGTTGTAGCCTTTTCTTATTTGAATCTTGTAACTATACTGTTACTACGTTTTTATTAGATACCCCTTTTCTTATAGATTGCTGTAATGTATTTAGCAGCATGCTACGATTTATAGGAGAGGGTGAAACCACGTTAGTAAATTAAATTAATTCTATCCAACATATAGATAAATCGATTCTTAAGGAATGATTATGTGTATGTCAGTTGTATGGATAAATGAATCTCTAAAATAAATGTACCTATTTATATTGTGCAAGTTATGTGAAAATATTCCAAAGCTACATTTTTTTTTCAAAATGAACTAAAAGATTAGTAACTAATATGTTTATCCGCTCTTGTCAGCTTGTACGAAGTTAGGGTGGGTTGGTATAATAAATCCATGCTTTTTGTATTATAAACATAGTTGTTGTACACATTCAAAGCTAAAATTCCAGCTGTAATCAGTTATCAGTAATTTTGAAAAAAACATAGAATTTTACAAAATAAAAATATTATATAATAATAATATACATTGACTCTCATCGTTAGCAATAATTAATTTGTTGCTAACGATGACTGCTAATGCTTATAAATTGATTGATTAAAACGTCTTCTTCCAAACTAATTAAGCATATGGGAATCCATTATGATTTTTTTAATCGATTTATAATAAATATAGTTAATTTAAGTTTATATTGAAATAAGTTTCCAATAAGTAAAATTATTGTATTATTCTTTTCGGAATTACTTCATACTGGAATTATTATATTATTCCAATAACAACAATATTAAGAAACTGGCTTAAGTATTGTATCGCAATGCATATTTTTTTTAGAACAATAACTCGTCAATTTTCTCTTTCTTATATACCAAAATGGATGAAGTAATCAATAAATAACAGTAAAACTATTATTTTTCGTCGCAAGGACCAAGAAATTTCTTGATATACACAAGATTTCCTATCTTTGTTAAGGATGAAAGGACAACTACAATCCGTACTATGGAATCCTACAAGACCTTTTGCGTTCGTATTGTTAATAGAACTACCAATAAATGGTCTCTATAGCTTGCGATCTTGGCCTCTGGAAGGTGTCTGATAAAATCGATGAACTGTAGGCTTAAATTCTACCAAGGAACAAGGAATACAAGTTGACAGGTTCATGAAGTATGGAAGTCTCTCTGATTGAAAAGATAGTGGTTGCCCCGTGCATACTAATGTCTAATCACAAGAACCCAGGAAATTCCTGTTTCTGTACTAGTGTCGCACCATGACACTCCGTAGAGTGTACGTTTGCTTCCTCAGAATCGAGAGTCCGTTCCTGATGAATGAACATAATATGATTAATAATCCTCCTGAAATGGTGAAATTCAGTTCATTTCGCATTTCGAAAGTGTCCTAAACTGTGTAGCTTAAGATAATCCTTGTGACTTCGTTCCTTCTAATTCCTATGAACTTGATATCCTTTCAAATTCGTTTGATACGTAAACTTTAGGGGATTTTGTGAATATAAAAAAATAATAGTTAAAAATAAAAGTAAAAATGTCTATGCCTCGATCTGGCTGTTATTTTAGTTCTTCTGGATACTACCTATTTGACAGTACTCCAAAAGATTTTGTTTGTGTATTCCAAAGGATTCTGAAATAATAATAATTAGTATAGAGTGCAATAAGTAGGTTTTCAAGCAAAACAATAACAAAGAAGCAATTTTAAACAGAAAAATGATACACTGATAAGGTACCTATTCTATTTATTAATTATTAATTCGCAGCTTTAAAAAATAGTATACAGTGTCTATGTGTAAGTTTATGAGTGAGTGTCCTTACCTTATTATTTAGTCATTTTCAGGATTCATTTCTAAATAATAAAAAAATATGTTTTGTTAATCAAAAGTCAGACAATATTTGCAGATTGGTTAAATGTATCTGTGATAATAATGAAAAACTACACACTTTCTGTTTAATAATTCAGGGCGTATTTACCTACTCTAATTCTTGCTCGAGTCTTATTAGCTGTTAGCAGTGGTGATTTGAAGCTGCAGCTTATAAGAAACGATGCCCTTTCAATCGCACAATACACAAAGCAAAATCTTGTTGTAAGTGAGTCTGGGTATCGTTACAGCCTGTTGATCTTTTGACCGTAATCTTTTTCGCACGTTATTTTCAAAGGTAATCCACTTTTCATTAACAGTGATGATTTTAAAGGATTCAGTTTAATTACGTTATAATAAATAATCTCAAACGAGTACACTATTTAATAAGTTTCTTTAAGTTCTCATGGCAACCAAGAACATACATAGGTATACAGACTTTTTCAAGTGGTTCAAAATTGTATTATGATCAAACTCTTTACCAATGTCCTTACTATTAATATGCTAAATTAGCTTTCAACAACTGCATCGAATTATAACTACAATAAGTAAGTATATAATTGCAACTACGACTAGAGCGCGCGTCATATTTGACATCAAATTTCCGGACTAAAACGCTTGATTAAATTTTTCCACCACTCTACTAATTCAAATAATACTTACAACCAAAAAGATTTTACTGTAACTTTTTATTATAAAAGAAGAAGAGACGTTATTATATTATATATTCAAATATATTTGATTAATACCTGTACGTATCTAATCATCTTAGCCAGTTTTAAAAAACGCTTCTGGCTTTGAATTAAATTTTCGTTAAAATGTTATATTGTATTTGTTATGTATTTAACAATGTTTGTTAATATGATCTTCCATTGTTTTCCTTGTTCGCTATAATACGAGGTATATAAATATCTACTTTTTATTGCATATGTGTGTGCTATGCTTTGTGACATTGTGTGTAAAATATGTCTATTATAGGAACATTTAGATTTATTTAGATAGAATAAGTCGGTATCAAATAAATTATTATATAAAGTAAGACCTGAAAAAATAATGTAATATTTGTATAGCTATGCCAACTGGTGGATCAATTATAAACTAAGTTACAATGTCAAAGAAGCGCCATCTATTTGCAGACAGAGCAACTACGTTGTTCCGAATGCATGAAAAGTTTGAACAAAATTTGTTCTCTTTGAAAAGTTACCTATGCAAGCCGATAGATGGCAGAACTGAAAGTCTGCTTGTAAAATGGAGTAACATGTTATTATTATGAACATATATTTTTAATCTATAATTTTATTTAATTGAAGATAAAAATTATTTTAATGGTAGTGTTGAGAATTAAAGTAATATAACGTTTTATCAAAACTCATTATAAAAGTTCGGTAGATCTAAAAGTAGGTAAGGTAATATTATAAGGTAATGTTAGTTAATATATAAGGTAATATACATAGTATATGTGTATGACGTTTACAATAAGAGATGTAAAAAAGGTGAGAATACGATTTAAAATTTTTATATCTAGAATATAAAAGAAATAAAAAAAAAACTTCGCAACAGCTTTTCTCTTAAAACTAAAATCTTTTTTACACATCTCTATCTTTTGAAGAAAACGATATTCCATACAAACTTCCATCCTAATTTTCACATTAGGCGATGATTAATTAATAAATTTTCCAAGGGATATTATCGTTTATCGCTTTAAGAGAAAAAAAAATTCTAATACAATAAGTAAATGAGAATAGATATGATTATTTATTTCGCCATTGCAATATATTTATGTTATAATTAATTTTATTTATATTTATGTTATAATTATCAGTTAATTGAATCTTGATTAGTTTTATAAACATACTTGCTAGCAATAGGTAATTATTTTCTATGTAATTATTATTCGTACTTATCTCTTCACTAAGCTTGCGTTAAGAGGGGGTTGCCAAGAGCCCTAAAATTGATTCATATATTTTTATTTCATTAATATATAATATTGAAAATATATTATTTTTATGTAATTATACTTTCTAAATTAATTATATAAATGAATGCTCTACATTTTGTCTAGCTAGTTCAAATCATTCTGATATTAAGATATTTATAATATATTTTCTTGGAATATTGTATATATCATCATACGCTATTTTATAAAAAGATTTATTGTATAAGCACTGTCTTGCTGAGTTACATCAATGAGGAGGCGTTGCTTTGAAAACACGTGCGAAACAATATCACTTTCCGCGATCAACTATAAATCAAGCATTATTATAAGAAGGCATGTTCGAGTGGCCTTATTGTCGCTTTATGGATGTTATGCCATTCATTACAGGCCATTAAACGTTTTATAATACGAGCACCAGATTACTTCGACCCTTCGCATCGACTCGTCCTGTGATATTTTTCGTTCTTGAGTTTAGAGCAATACGCGCTCATGTGTCAAGTTAAGACGGTTGGTATATACCTCAGATACCTTTGTTATGGTGCGATGCGACAAGCCATTGATAGTAGATAATAAATGGCGAATTTAATAAAAAAAATCTTCATGAACAATGATTTCGTAAATGTATACAAATATTTTGCGTTTAACTTTAAAACTCTTTGACGGTCGTGAAAATATATTTATAACTCATACTGTAAATTGAGTTAAATATAACATTACAATAAGTTGCTCGTTTTCGATTAAATTTCTTGTATTTTTTTATTATCTAGAAAGAAGTACGTTCTCTAATATAAGTAGAGTTAATCAAAATTTAAATCATACTAAGGTATATCACAGGAGATAAAATTCATGTTTGTTGGTTTTATCCAAAAGAATTAATAGTACAATTTATATGAAACATTCATATATACCTATAAATGAAAAAGCTACATAGTATGTACTTATGGTGTATAGTTGGAAAGAAAATTGTAGGCATTGTAGCGCTTTCTAAGGAAGACAGTTAACTGAAAATATTGTTTGTGAGGTCGGTCGGTCCCCAACATGGTTAGGAAAGTTCAAAGTAGATCGTAGTTACAGCATTTTATAGGTATAAAATGCTGTAACTACGATCTACTACGATCCATACAAATATTATATATTTGTTTGTTATATCTAATCTCTACAACTACTGATACAATTCTAAAATTTTGACTGCCATTAAGTTACATTATTCCCGAATGTTATAGAGAATAGGTAATATTTTTATAGTGTTTTATTTTTTTTAAAATTGCACTGGCACCCGGTCATTAGTTTATGTTTAAAAAATTAGAAAAAGTTTACCTAACCTAAAGTTTTATTCTTTTTAAAAACAATATATAACTTAATTTTAGGGCCATCGTAAAAAAATCTATCGTAAAATACTTTTAGTTATTAAATATATATTTGAACTGTTGTATAAATAAATGGCAGAATCACTTGGATCATTATTGATTATATGCCAACATATAATTTAAAACATAATTAATAACACATTAATTAACTGACAAGCTACCTTTAAAGTAAAGTAAAGTAACAGTCTGTACATTTCCCACTGCAGGGCTTGGAACATATTCCAACGCTGTTCCAATGCGGGTTGGCAGAATTTCAATGAAATTAGTCACATGCAGGTTTCCTCACGATGTTTTCCTTCACCGCCGAGCACGAGATGAATTATAAACACAAATTAAGCACATATATACAGTGGTGCTTGCCTTGGTTTGAACCCGAAATCATCGGTTAAGATGCACGCGTTCTAACCACTGGGCCATTTCGGCCCTTACTACCTTGTGTTTTGTTTTATTAGCACAGGCCCGGATAAATCATATTGGTGATTTTAAAGAATGTGTTAAAGTGAATATTGTATTAAGAAGACGTATTTGATTTGGGTCAGACGGTAATCTTGTCGATGTGTGTGTGTGTGTGTGTCAACGATTTGTAATGACAAAGATATAAAAATCATAAAAATTGATATAGACTTCATTTTTTTTTGTCGCTGTTACCAACAGCTGCTTAGTTTCATTCACGTTATGAGATTAATGGTCACAGAACATACCATTCTTTGTGACTTTTAGAAAACTTTATGGCGTGGAAATAACAATTTGCAGTTCGGTAACGCTCAGCCTTCGTATTGTGTCATCCAGAGGGCGTGACCGCGTTCATCCCTTGAAAAATGCCCATAAAAATATTGTGAGACTCACTACCCAAATATTGACTTGTCCGAAAACTTTTATTTACTTTAAGTTGTTACGAACAACAAAATACAATGTTGTAATTCTTACGTTTTATAAAAAAAAAATGTCTCAGATATATTAATACAAAGAATTGGCATTACAAAAAGTGCTGTATCTTTTTTGATCCGATTAAGGTTTTGTAAAAGAGGGTGTATATATGATGATGTTAGTACAACTAGCGTTTTTATTTTGCCATTATATAATAGAATAAATAAGTTCTATTTTCAAATATGAGTAAAACTAAAACTTCCTGGCATATTCTTAACTTGAGTATCCTATTAAAATATTTATTAATATATATGTGCACATATATAACATTATAATAAATATGGTATTAAAAAGAAAATAAACTTCTTTTTTGTTCCAGTGCAAGGTATGCTATTGAGTTTTCCTTTTTTAATTTTGTATAAAGTTAATATTAGAGTGAAATATTAAAGTTAGTAAATGTTTGCACCAAATTTTGTTTACTTTAAAAAGTCAGACTAGTCAACTATTTAAGTTACAATCTTGAAAAATTACATTACTTATATTTTTTAATTTTCTTGTCTCGATATAATTTTGCATTCGTTTATTAATTAATTTTTGTGTTAAATATTCATGCGGTCAATTAACTCACAAAAATGCGCGAATTTATTTGATAGAATTTTGTTTCTTGCAATGAAATATCAAGGATCGTTCTTTCAAAAGATACTGTATAGCTGCTTAAATAACGCCTGCTTTCAGTAAAATTTCCAATACTGTATCAAACGTGCAGATAAAAAGTTTGCTCTTTTTACCTTACCTCTACGTTAGGATTCCACAAAGAGACAGATGTCCGAATTATCTTCTTTATCGTATAAAAAGTTTAAAACGTATTCATTGCAACAACACCTACATAACAAGCCGTATTGTGTCATTCGAGACAATAGCGGATAAATGTGACGTAAAATCTCTTAAAGGAATAATCCACTTAGAGGCATGTAGTAGCTTTTTGTCAAAATACAGGAGCACGGTTCATTGAATTTAAAAAAATAGCCCCGCGGGGTACCCTGTGTGTGCAAACAGAATTTAAAGGGACCCCGCTCGTTATAAACTTCATTGCCGCTGGTACGCGCTAGCACCGACAGATGGCACCACGGATTGTTTTGTCTCACTTCTTATAAATTCATTTTGAGTTTGTTTTAGAACGCGGTGTTAATTATACGGGGTTTTATTACAAATCGTTGCGTATAAAGAGGGTTGGAAGAAAGTTTGTAGTACTTAACCTCTGGTTTAGATATCAGTAATTAAAATAAAATCTCTTAGACTAAGTAAATACTAATAGAAATATCTTGAAAATTGATTAAGTAAATTTGGTGTGATTGAATTTATGTCATCTACTTATTTTGATTTTCAATACTAACAATATATTTATAGAGCATGTTTAAAATGTTAAAAATCCCAAATATAATAGACAGCGATTGTTCATGTACCTAGAATGAAAGTAATCAAGAAACAGTTACAACACTTTTTGCTTTAGGTAATAATATGTAAATGATTATTAATTTAAGCTTTTAGGTGGATTGACTAGTCGAAGTTAGGTAAACTTTTCTATAACTTGTTACTGTACCTTTCCAAGTGTTACAAGTAGAAGTTCATAACCTATTTATCACGATGTTGGTCTATGTAGCTGTGTACTATCTGTTACTTATAGGAGACTCACAGTATGATCGTCATTCGCAGTTAAAGACGGCTCATTTACAAGGTGAAGTATCGTTACCGAGGTGTTAAAATAGAGGCCATTAAAATGTAACAGCTATGACATACATAACTCACTATTCTTATTTCAATTCAATCGTTACAATGCCCGAATTATTTTCTATATAAAATGATGGTTTGTTCGTGAATTTTAGTTTTAAAAATATAAATATGTGAGTAAAAAATTCGTTACATACTAGAAATATTCTGAGTCCCCGCAATCTGAAGTGGTAGATACTGGTTTGATGTGTGTTCCTAAAACAATTATAACAAAGTTGAAAATAGCTTGCATCAGTTTAACTTAACGAAGTATTTTTTTACTTCTGTTGGTCGTTTCTTAATACAATTCACACACACTGTTAAATAATGTTTTTTGCTTGGCAAATATATATCTAAATTAATGAGATAAAAATATTTGCCAAGCGATTTATTCGCCCGTGCTATGCTCATGCACATGCAAATAATTTGTTTCACGTTTTTATGTACTTCGACGATATAATTGGGACCGAAACAACTTAAGCTGAAATACATTTAAATGACTCAGTATAAACACTTAGTAAGTGTCACTTACCGAAATAAACAACTCAATGTCGGTGTTCAAGAAAAATCCACCTAATTGATAATATATTTGGCCGGGAAATAGTTCAACAAATATATCGTTTGCATAATTCTATTAGTATCATAATTCAAGTAGGCCACTAATCCCCAGGGCTTATGATTTGGTTGAATAGAAGGTCAGCGTGCGATAGTCTACACTAAAGGCCATTTGACCACATCTCGGGACCATTCACACCACCTACAATACCGTTTTTGTCATCGCTTACGAGCTTCAACGTTAATATCTTGTTCAACATTGATTTATGCGACAACTATATATAAATTTATTCAATAACTAGACAAAATTGACTTTTATTTGTGTGTTGCTAAAGGCGATTTTTGTATACATCTGTGACAGTTGCATTCTATTCTCCATAGAGCGGTCAAGTGAATGGATCGTATCAAAAACTGTGTGAACAAAAATATTTCTAAACGTTTCGACTAACAATTTCATGGGTTATTTCAATGAATTTAAGCGAACAGTTTGTGGCTATTTATCTTCTATTTCGATGAAAATGATGATTAATTATGTTTGTCGATAGTGCGAACTTCATTCATGACACTAAAATATAAAAAAAGACGTTTAGCAAAGAGTTTTTATATGTACACATTTATATCATCTATAGTCATGTTTATGTATAGAAATTGAATTGTTTTGATTTATAGATTATAATAATTCAATTCCAAGATAAATGTTTTATTAATTTAAGTAGTTATCGTTTTCTCGATAAACGTCTATCAAGCGAAGAAATCGAAATGCACTATTCACAAACAAATCGGTAACAAATCCGGCACAAGCAATCCGCGGAACTTTATGCCGCGGGATATCAGTTTTCCGACTTTACCCAATAAAGGGTAACCCGTGATCCGTTAAGTAAACAAAAAAAGGAATGCTTGCGCGGCCCGCGAGGCGACGTAACGAGTAAATCACGGTAAGCCCCAATACGCCGGCAGCACTCGCTTAAGCCCCATAACCCCTTTAAGTTCACCTTCGAAATCCTGGGATGTGCCGAATAAACGGATATTTGGTTCGTTTTTCCCTTGTTCCTTTTTATAAAACAATAAACTAACGAAATTAAGATTTTATCTAGGATACCTATACTTTTATGTGAATCTTATACATATACTTATATTGACGACCTCCGTGGTCGAGTGGTGTGTACACCGGTTTTCATGGGTACGCCACTCCGAGGTCCCGGGTTCGATTCGAGGCCGAGTCAATGTAGATTGCCATTAGTTTTTTATGTTGTCTTGGGTCTGGGTGTTTGTGGTACCGTCGTTACTTCTGATTTCCATAACACAAGTGCTTTAGCTACTTACATTGGGATCAAAGTAATGTATGTGATGTTGTCTCATATTTATTATTATTTATATACATACATTACATGTAACGTTTTATAATGAAAGAAATCTGACGCAGGACGAGAACTCCAGAAAGAGAGAGATGCCTTGTGCTTTTACGGCTGCTTATATGGTCATTCCTACGACTTATGACGTAACAATTCACCAATCGGTATGAATATAGCATTAATTTAATTCTGCTTTTTCCTACTACTTAAGAAATGTAATTACTAGCAATAGTGATTAAACTTTTATACCTTTTTTAAGCAATGAAATATAATTTTTCCACTGAAATATTAAAGTTATATATTACTCTCTAGTATATTATATAAGAACAATGTTACAAGTTAAAACATATGTAATCAGCTTAGATATTCGGCTTAAGTCCACCGGACACTATATGCTCAGAGTGTAACACACGATGACAATGATTACTTAAAAAAACATGTTATACAAAATGTATTTCTGGAAATAAAAACTGCTCACGATTTTATTATATAAATATATTGACAGTTCCGCTTAATAGATTTTATTGAACGTATTAAGAAGACGGTAAACAAATACGAGAATCGAGTAATAAATATTGTATTCATTTAAAATTTTACCAAGTATTGATAAAGTTCGTATTTCAAATATAATTGGAAGCGGATTAAAAAAAAATGTAGACGAATAACTTAATTTTCTTCGAAAAATCGTGTGGACCTCTAGATTGGCTACCTTTAATCTCCGTCAATACAAAGTCCGTACGTGTTCCCATTTCGTAGGTTAGTGTTATAGCGGAGATATAAGCGGATTGGTTGGGGACTTCGGACATTGGGGCTCGTTTGACCCGACGTCACCGAACTTCTTTCAAACACCCTTTACACAAATTGATTTTAAACGGCGATTTATTTCCGCCTCATATCGCCGATCCGATCTTCCTATGAGTTTTATGGGTGGCTTTATACGGGGTTAAGGAAGCCCAAGTTATAAAACAGTTTATTTCTTTCAGTACGGCAGTTAACCACCTCCAATTATATTCGAACGATAATACGCCACTAGGAAATTTTATTACGTTCAACAGTGAATTTTACAGATTCGCAACAGGCCATACCCCGTTACTTCGTATATTGTATGAAACACTACACCGTTAAACAATAGTTGTAAATAATAAGTTGCGTAAAAGGTTAAATAAAGAGTTATTAAACTAAAGGCTAACGGTGTGCAATTTCACTCGTAATTCTGTAGGTAACGGGTTTTTTAAATAAAAAGTTGTGTTCCGACAGAATTTTACCCTTTTGCGAATTTGTGCAAATTACTTTATGAGCGCGCTTTCAATGGGAAGTTCGCAGTTTTTTTTAATGTCGTTTACAACAGCAGCGAGATGGAACTGTTGAAAAGGCAGCCTTAACCGGCCACGTTCAGATGGGTCTGTGATTTTATGAGGCCTGAAGCGGAAAGTGTCGAACCAGAAACTGTCGGCTAATAGAAATAAATAGTAACCCTTCGGTGGCGGCACGTTGGCCGCCGAAAGGTTTACTTTTATTACCGACGGCTTTCTCCCAACTAACCCTTCATAATTGCGAGGGTTTTGCAAAAAACTTTATTTTTGCGCAAAAATACTATTGTTTTTTTTTAGCGAATAACAGTTTTGACAAATGGATACCATATAAGATAGCAATTTATTTTTTACCTTAAGCATAAAAGATTATGTTTCGCAATGTATATTGTTTTATCTTTAACGGGGTAGTAAATATTGTCTAACGATACGAGCAGCTTTCTCGTTAGACACCAATTTTCTAATTGACGTCTCAATTGGGTGACAATAAGTAGTGTAAATAAATTTATCGTCTCAGCGGGGCTCGTACCTGCTCGGTGTGAATTTTTTTCGCTCTATTTCGAGATTGATACATTTGTGACCGCAAAGGATTTTCAGCGGGGGGGCGAAACCGACAGTCGGTGTTTTTTTCGTTTTCCAGTAACCTGTCGATTGAAACGTCGAGATGTATCGTAAGTGCGCACAGTCGAAGCAATAAAGATAATGTAAGTGTCACTTCGATGAGAAACTTTGGGACGGTGTCATCGAAGTTTAAATTTTGCGGTAGCAATACTAGAGTGGACGAGATGACGTCTGTAATGGTTATTTATATTATTTTGTTTAGAATTTGACAATTTTATGTTCTATAAGTATGTAGTATCATATTCTAAAATAACAAGAACAATGCCAAAAGCCCAAATAAGAGTTAATCATAATAAGATCTCACCATAAAATAAAGGCTTGATTTATTAAGCGTTATTTTTTAATTAAAACCTAGGTAGGCTTTGTGAAAGCCTGAATAGGTATCACCGTTCATCATCTTAATAACATGATCAATTTTAAATTTACCAAGAACTAGCGTGATATTTAGTCAATAGTAAATAAACATAATATAATATATTTTTGTAAAGAATTTAGTGTTTTTTTGAAGTAAATTTTTTTATAAGTATATATAGACATAAATATAAAAAAAACATATCGCTATCGAGTTTAGAACGAAATTGATCTATTCTGTATTTGTTTCTGTCTGTCCGTGCATCCGTGCGTTCATGTGAGGATTTGTACAAAATCTTCCATCGTGTACAAAATCAAACCGAATTGTAATCCATGTTAAACGACATCGTTAGCGTTACTCCATAATATTCGAGTGAATTACAAAAACACATTTTATCAAAATATAAAAATACGAACATTAATATGAATACGCAATCAATATCAAACAATTGATTAAATATAAATGAATCGCAAATACAACACAACAACAAGAGCCTGTAAATTCCCACTGCTGGGCTAAAGGCCTCCTCTCCCTTTGAGGAGTCTCCCTTGGAACATATTCCACCACGCTGTTCCAATGCAGATTGGTGGAATACACATATGGCACAATTTCTATGAAATTTGTCACATGCAGGTTTCCTCACGATGTTTTCCTTCACCGCTGAGCACGAGATGAATTGTAAAGACAAATTAAGCACATGAATCAGCGGTGCTTGCCTGGGTTTGAACCCGCAATCATCGGTTAAGATGCACGCGTTCTAACCACTGGGTCATCTCGAATCGCTAATGCGTGATAGTAATTATAACCTTGCATTAGCCAATTATAATTGGATCAAATATATCACTATTCAGTATGTATGTCTGTCTTATAAATGGATTTTTTTTATCTTTGGAATCTCATTTAAATACATGCATTAATTATTTTGATTTTCAATGGATATTGTAATTAATAAAACATTTACATTTTTTTCATTTATGATAAAAACTATCTCATGTCTTTTATCTAAATGTGGATTAACTTGGCGATTAGATCTCTTGTACATGGTGACAGTCAACATGTATCCCACTGCTGGGCTAAAGCCTCCTTTCTTTTTGGAGAAAAGATTTGGAACTTTTTCCACTACGCTGCCCATTTCATCATCAGCCCACTGAAAAATCAATTTTGGTTTATAATGAAACATTTTCTATTTTACTGTAACTATTTCTAAAAGGTATATACAACCTCCATGCTTTTTAAAATTAAATAATATAAATCAACTCATTATTCAGTCGATTGCCATAAATGTTCGAAAATTACTATATTTTCAATATTATATTAATAACCATATTAAATACAAAACAAAACAGGCCACACGCATGCGCAATAACAATCAATATTAATAGCATATTTAATGACATTAGTCAAAGGAGAATATCTTTGATAAAGATCAAATAATGACCGGTACTGATCGTTTGTTTTTACGACCAACGGAAGACATACATCTAGCCCCGCCTCCAGGCCACCTCCGAAATATCAACGCATTATAGTGCATTTGGATGGTAACTATTTAGATGAATGGCGTAAACAAGGGTAATTAAGTGTATCTACATCGTTTTCGAAAATAATCGTCGCCTAATGCACTCTAAAATTAGTGTGACGAAATAGCTACGTTATGCAACGTTTATATGCAGCTACGAAATATTTTTGTTTAAAGTGTGTCACTGTTTTTATAATTATAGAAAATAACATTTTTGAAAAATGTTCGTATTTAATATATATGTGTAAATAAATTATTTAAACACATGTAATGGCTGTTATAATACATTCATAGTTGCTTACATTTAATAATAAGTTGGTGCAATGACAACTGCAACTGGCTGTTAAACTATTGATCATACTTATTACAAATGTTTTTATGTGGTTGGTTTGTTTTGCATGCATTTCTTATATTATTTACATATATTTATTTTCCCAACAAAATTGTTATTGTTAAAAAAGTTAGTTTATTTACTTGCAATATATGTATGTATACATTTTTAACGAGCTTTTACTCAAATGAGTAAGCTAATAAATAAGCAAAAAATCTCGTGATTTTTGTAGAAGTCATTTAGATTTGATTACTTGATCTGTTTCGAAATAATCAAGCAACATGTAGCCCGAGCACCGCGTGACGGATAACACACACATGCACACGTGCAGCGGCAGCGCGCACAAGGTAGCGCAGTCGTAAACTTTTATCACCTCTAATAGGCACCCGCGCTGATTTGTGTGACACCAGCATCGGTACCAAACATCATCTGAACAACGACTTTACGAGATAAATAACTTTATCTAAACCAATTTTGAATTTCACGCTTGCTTGCATTTCCTATTGTTTTATAAAAAAATCTCATAAGATATCGATTAGGTCTGCGCCACACTGTATTATTCTGATGTTTTTTTCATTCGTATCGATCATGTAATGCAGCGTGGACCACAAAAGCGACGTCACTCGACGAAATAACATCGCTGCGAGAATATTCCCAGGAGTAAGGTGGAAGTCATCGTATTTCCGAGCGTTTTTGTCACGCGAATAAATTACACATAATATTTATAGTTAAAATATTATTCGTTGAAATTGAGCCAAATTTCCGGCGCTGGCTTTCAACGGAATTTACAAAAAGCGCCATAAATTGGCAAATAATCCCCCGCATAACGCAACCTTTGTTTGGCCACACGTGCTTTTAATATCTGGCTCGCTCATCGCGATTACAAAAGCCGGATTTAGTCTTTGTGCGATCTACCTAAAGTAAACACTCGTAAAAACTTCCTTCGGATGCGTTCGAGATATGGAATGTGAAAAATATATGTGTTAATAAATTTTATTGAACGTATCGCGCACAAAGCGTTCTGTTATGCAGTTGTCATCGTTACAATCGCGCGCGTCGAATTTGTCATGAAAGTGTGAGCTTTGTTTGGTGCATCAATACCGTGTGAGAAGGAAGAGCTTCCGGCCCGGTCCGGAGTAACCGGGATCGATGCCCCCGGCAATATCTTGCATCGATATTCAATACTATTTTTTACACTATTCAGAAATTCATCCGCTATTCATTCAGCTCTATAGCTCTCGTATCACAAAGTAAATTCTGACGGTGTTGATTTCACGTCTTTTATCTATATGTGTATTTTTATTTAATTGTAATAATATTTATAAGGAAAATATTAAATTGGATTTAGTTATAAATTATAATCGATAAAAGTGTTGAATTTGACCGTCTTTCTGAATTCCATGGAGCGATTGCCGCGCCTATAAGCCGTCGCTGTTTCAAGCTATCACTTCACAAGCACTTACTAACAAACAATCCGGGCAGGGATTTTGAAAACAAGAAAAAAATTTCAGCCATGTGTCGATGGACATCGACGAGGGCGGCTTGATACGCGTACAAAAAAACCAAAACCGCTCTGGAACAATCGAAGCTAACTTATAAAATATGTATTCCGCTGCTGGCTTTTCAAACTTGCACTCGTATCTACTATTTTGACCGCGATCGGGATTTTTCATGGCGAAAAAAAAAATTATATACGTACATTGTTAGCCATCTATTTGGCAACGGCTCTATCGGACGGGCTTCCTGCGATGTTTTGCTTCGAAACAATAGCTTTTTTTTCTCCTATATCAAGGCTTTTAGTAGTCACATATTTCTATATTATTTAAATAACTCTATATATTTCATGTGCTGCTGTCATTCATACTATTGTTAAAATATTTCTAGAGCTACACTATGAATAAACAAATTATAAACACAGTGGTACACATTTTAATTATTTTAGATCTTCGTTTAAATTTTCATCGTCGAACTACTCTCGGCTACAATTAAAATATGAATAATTAAACTCATTAGAAAATATTTTCTAAAGCCTTTTTTAATACAATTCGATTATTCATAATCAATAATAAAAGTGTCATTAGCTCCAATTTATTTCTGTCTTATACATGATAATGATGTCCATCACTACTGTCTTCAGTTTCCCTTCGTAAAAATACAAATTCGACCCTCACTTATTGGATTTACAATAACAAAATAAGGTAATGATAATAACAATAGCCATTGCCATTGATCCAAATATATTCACAGATTATAATAAATTTAAACTTAAAAACCAATGCACTTAACTAAATATAAACTATTTAATCCAAATCTGTCATTGGTCATTTCTGCTTTTATTTGCCAATCGACAAAGGCTTCCTTTAACAAAATTAGGTATACGTTATAAATAGTCCGACGACCATTTCTACATAACACGATTATTTAAAATTGCAAAGTAAGTTGATAGAAAAAAAGCATTCCATGTTAGGCGTGATATTTTTTTAAGTATCATTGTTATTGTTTATCTTTCTGTAAAATCTAATTCACATATTTTTATATCTTCGAATAATGCATACATTTTAAAATTCAAGTTATATCCACTTACACGGGAGCTGATAGCGGACATTCATAAGATGGCAAGATCTTGATGTCTGCATTTCCTAATCTGTTACTGTGAAAGTAAAAAAAACTGTAAAAAACTCACCATTATGTCATGGTCATTAATTAGGCAGCAGCCTGACGTTTTACATTAAAGGATGTCAATATTGTTACCAAAAAATTGCAGGTAGCAATTTTTAAGTAGGCATTATAATACTTTATAAAAAATAATATTAAATTAGTTTCAGTTTTGCGAAAATTTTGCAAGGATATGAGAAAATTTAAATGACGGTTAATTATGTAAAGGAACGATAACTTTCTAAAATATAATATATTTTTATTGTTCTATTGTCATCGTGAATGTTCAATTCAGATGCTTAGGTTAACAAAATGTGTGTCTTTAAAGCAGTTTTTCATTGAAAATTGTAAAAACGTATATAAAATAAAAAATCATCGAAGTGTCAGTGCATATTTTAAAGGTTGTATTAATAACGCGGCCGCCGCCGGCGCGTCGCCGGGTTTCGACTGCCGCATTTATTACCAAGCCGACCAATCCGAACGTCATTTTTAACCGTCATCGCTAATTTGCCATTGTTTTGCCCGCTGACGCCAACTTTTTTGCTGAAAACCATAAAATAGATAAGAGTTTTTGTAACGCGGACACCCTTAATTGATTATAAAGTTTAAGGTGATATGCCATCCGAGAATTTGGTTGAAAACAGACGTTGAAAAATTAATGCGGCAATTAATCATTTGTGTGTTAGTTGGAATCGATTTATAGCTTTAAAAACAAAACAGTCAGTTTGATTCGTGAGCCAGCCGGGAGGATGGTACGCTGCGCTGTGATTCTCCCCGAGGTCGTATCGGGTAACGCAGCCAATATGTTAGGCGCTACGGCGTCGTAGGCATCAAGGCAGAGAGCCTGGGTTGCTATAAAGCACGGTGCAATAAAGAGAATGGATGCCGCCCATCGGCAGGCACCGGCCGCCGGTAGGATTACCCGAATCGCCACTATTTATCGCTCGAGCCTTGCGCCCAGGTGCCATCAATCTATTTAATGATCGGGTCAGCACATAGTCTCGGTCTTTTTGCCACTAGCGCCCGCCGGCGCACAAAACGAAGAAGCAAAGGCGTAGACCGGGAGATGGACGTTTGATGAGGCGCTTTTGTGTCGATCGTTGGCGTTAAAAGGGTTTTCGGACGCACTATCACAGTTATGTACATATAGGTTTTGCATATTTTTTTACATGACGCGAGGCGGCTATAAAATTGACAGTCTGTTGAAATATTTAACGTGTAAATTTTGCCGAGAAGAGTATTCTCATGTATTTTACTAGTCATTTTTTAAATAAATGGATGCTTTCTAATTAACTCTCCTCTAGTATAAATAAATTATGAAATTAAACTACAATAATATAATAAATGAATCAATCTTAACCATCACAAAATAGCTGTTATTACTATGTACGTATATAGTATACCACTTAATCATGTGTAAACAATTATTAAATGAATTATAATATAAACTGTGTAAAAATATAACCGTAAAACGTAAATGTAAAATGCCGTTATTGCGCAAGATTTTATATTTCTATATAGATTAATATTACTTTTTAGATATACATAGGTCTTTATATTTTTTTCTTTTCGTGAGGGCTGAAATTCAAATATCGAATATAATACACATTCAATCTTAAGCGATCGGTCAATGGCACTACAGATATGGTTAGCACACAAAAGCGTCTATGGACCGTGGTCATACATCTGCCAGGATCGTGCGCAGAGCAATGGGCACAAGGATTTGACAGCTCTTAACTCAATGTACGCCTCGGCTTTGTCTAAACGATCTTTGTGCTCTCGATTTAGAACGACACTTATTGCTGTAAAGCTGATTGTGATCCGTTACGGTTACACTCGACTTTGATGGCTTTATTGCGTTCGTGAAAATATCATTCTAATTGAACGGATGAAGTATTAAATATATTTTTATTGGACAAATTAAATTTACGACGACAAACACGTGACTGGTACATTTAATACTTTTCACAAACTTTGCATTATATAAATAAAAATTTATATCGATACCACTTGTATAGTTGTTTCACTTATAGTCCGGTATGCGAAAATATATTATTTAATAATCGTTCCGAATCCGTTCATTTTTGTGTGCAAGAAAAAACATAAAGAATTAGCTTATCTGCTTACGATGCTTTAGTACAGAACTGTAAAATTTAATGAATTAAATATAATTATCTGAACAGAAAATTATATATATTCTACACTAAAATCAACGACGATTTATTCATTAAAATCTTATAAACTATGACTTATTGATCGATTATTTCGACACATAATTTACATCTATCACTTGGGTAATGTGTCTTTTTCGTATCTATGTGATTTTTTTTATTACATAGCAGAAGAAATTGATCCAAGAAGGATGTATATATTTTACCAACTATATTAAAATTTAAATTAAAAAATTGTGATCACGCTCTACCTCAATGAAGATGGGTTTGAGTCGAATGTGAACGTAACCTTTAGCACTGTAGGAGGCATCTTTGCAGACACTAAGCTTGTGACCATTGTCGATTACGATACGGATTTCAAGTAATATTTTGCTATATCGTTTGAAATGATGAATATGTAATAAAATCTAGAAAATACTATGATTATAATTATTTTAACTTTATACCGTTTATTATAATTTACTAGCATTTGGTCAGTGGTCGGAATTCGTTCAAAACGCTTATGAGATTTTGAGGAAAACGGACTACATACATATAGTCTATTCCAATGGGAAGAGGAGAAAAGGTAAATAAACAACTTTGACCTTGAATTGATATGTCATATGCGTTCGACTAGTGAGGTGAAAATAATTGAATGAATGGGTAATTAATGCTAAAGAACGATATATATTTTTTGATTTTAAAAGTAATTTTCCGTTTAAACAAAGTCAGGTCGTAATAAAAAACTTCAGAGAATTCCGAATATGCATCCGTGCACATGATACGAAAGATGAGAGACGAATGTCTTTCTTAACATTGTAAATTATAATTATTATGTTATAAATACGTTTATTTTTATTTCTAAAGATACTTAAGCTAGGCAATAGCCACAAAAGAAAAAAAACATCAATTAGCAAAGAAAAAAAAAATTACTTGTTTTGTTATTCTTGGTCATTTATCACCTAATATAGATCACATTAATGGTGACGATTTTATTAATGCTTCTTCCGGTGTCAGTGTTTATGGAAAAAGGCGATAACTTCAATATTTTTTCAAGACATTTTCTACTTCATTTAAGAACTTTAATAAATATTGAGTATAATTGACGTTATTTGTATGCAGTATGGGTTGTATAAGCAATGAAACGATTTATATAATGGAGCCTCGCAATAAGGCGGGTAGGCGGGCGCAGTTCCGGTCAAGTCGCGGGCGGCGCTGGCTTCCGTTCCTCCAATTTGGCCACATTCACCGCGCAAGACGTCCTGCACCCTTCCCACTCCTACACTCCTTTATTGCCCTACAAATGGACAGAATTCCAATAGAAATCTAACTATAAAGTTTATTAACCTGACGTCAGTGTCTAATGTGGTATAGGACGGGAAAAAATATTTCGTTTCCATAGTCCAAATATGGAGAAAATTTGTTCAGTCTTTTTGGTGGGTACCGTATTTTTTCAAGTCTTTGATACCCCGAACCGATGTTAGATTTAAAATTCAATTCGCAAATGTGACGTTTCTGTATTTTGCTGTTTAATTATATGGGCGGCATTCATATAATCATAATTCTAGATGTGATTCTAGAAGTGTTATTTGAAAGTAGTATCAAAACTTGCTGTGAAGAATTGAGGAAAGATTATTGATTGCAATTTAAAGATTGTTACGATGCAAGAAAAAATTAAATTTAGAGAGTGGAAAAAGTTACTGGCCGGGTAGAAAGCGGCGCTAAAGCTGCAAATAAAAAGTAAGACGTCTAAAAATAAAATTTAATTTTAATTTGACTTAATTTAATTATAAAGTATCGCGGGCACTCCATTAGTATTCTTATAATAATGTCAACTTCATAGTATATATAGTTTTGGTTTTCTACTATTAAATTCAACTTAATTTTTTTTAATAGGCTGCATTTTCCCCAGCAAAACATTTGATTTAAAGGTTCGATATTAGACGGTCTTAAAAATAATGCTATTTAATCATCCTGGATGTCAGATTATGACTAATTATAAGCAGGTACCGGTTTAATCCGGTTGCTGCGAAGTTTTTGTTCCCTGTACTCCGATAATTTAGAACAAAATGAGAATTACGTAGCCATACGAGAAACGCCTTTCATTGCTGGTACAATTTAAACGTCATGAAGAAAAACAGTAATGTATTCAAATAAACGTTGTTTATCTTACTGCTGTATAGCTACTCGTAAAGCAATAAAAGGGGTTTTTGGGGTCCAATGAGGAATTAAAGGGATCTTGAGCTACACACATGGGTCAAGCTCATTAGAAGCAACGACTAAAACAGATTTGACCGTTGCCGTTGAGAAAGCGGGTTACAGACGTTAATTAAATCCAGTGTTCTAAGTAAGTCCACTGATTTACTGTAAGTTATAAAAATAATTAAGGTTACGTAACAGACATACATATACACGGATGTCTTTTTGATTGATTAGACTTAGTATCGTATCATAATTAATTCCGTTTCTATTTATTATTAAGGCATTTTTCTATATTGTATTCCAAACAACGGACATATATAAATTGATGAGATATATATTAATATGCCATGTTATTTAAGAACTATTGAATAAAACTAAAATGTTTATTATACTTTGCGTTGAAATATTGATATTCTTCAAACATTGATATCTAATTCATAGTAATGATAATAAATGCGAAAGTAACTCTGTCTGCCTGTGTCACTTTAACGCCAAAACTACTGGCCAGATTTAAATTAACACACAAATAGTCAAGAGCCTGAGATATAACATAAGCTACTTTTTTGGAAACAAAGAGGTAAGACCTCTTAGTATACCAATAATCAACGTAATATTTTAAGTTAAATTGTAAGTATATTCATATTCTACGCAAGCAAATTCTAAGCTGCGGGTAACAGCTAGTATTGAATAATAGACATTTTATTTATTTACTGAGATGAGATTACTGAGATTATTTAATGTTTTCTCATATTTTATCATACAGATATAATCTAAGAAAGTAGTGGAATATTGTGCGACATAGTGGATTTACAAAATACGATTTTAGTCGACCAAATGTTATATTACAATAAAAACATACTTTATATTTCGATACAAATAAAAATAGCATCATTAAACTTATATTGAATAATTTAAATTTAAATTTTCATTCGTTTATTTTTACTATAATGGTTTATGTATATTCGCTTTATTTTCTGTAGTGGTACAAAGGCAAACCATGTGAGCTAATATTATAACGTTAACACCTCGTTAACGTCTTAAATAAGATCAAGAATATTTACCCAAAATTTAACCTGACATAGTATCTAATTAAGTGTGTATATTTATGTACGATGAATGCATGACAAGTGGTATCATCCTAATTCCGAATGATTTTTACAAATTTCATGACAGATCTACTATTATTGGATTTGAATCCGTATAAAAATACATTATTGTATAGATATATACTTATTACTTGTACTTTAATGCGTTTAGCTAAAAAGATGGTATTTAAAATATATTGCCGTTATTATTCTAAGTATCTTGCAAAATTTTACTGAAATTTACTCCAATATAACTATTTGCGAAGATGCCCTGATTCTCTACGTGGTCTCATATATTTTTGTAAAAAGTCAGTATACATTCACATCATCATGCGATACTGTTTTGATTTTTTATGTAGATAACAATCCTACATTGTAACATATTCATACCTTGCACATTTCGTCTAATATTTTTTTATCATCCAAAAATTTGCATAAAACAATAAAACAAAGACGCCTCTTGTAATCCACACTATAGGTGGGCAACAACAGCTCATTAAGGAGTCGGAAGGGTAAAAAGTCCCTTCGCTTCGGCCTTTTTGTAAAAAAGGCTTAATTAGGGCTCATGCGGCTTCCCTACAACCCCTGTAACTTTTAATAAATGTTCGAAGAGTGTCGGTTACATGATATAAAACATATATATGTATGTTTCGACGTGGATTTTTTCACGGTTCAGAATTATAACGAAGACCAAAAATGGGGCTAAACGAGAATCTGGAACGTTACATCTAGTAGTTGTTTTCTATTACAGCGTTATCTGGAAGAGTAATCATGTGCTTTCTCTTTGTGTATGGGTGACAATATATTTATTTTATTTGGTTCTTCAACAAAGCGTACACTGATTAAAATAATATAATAGAACAATTCTTTTCTGAGTACCACCCTCACTTAAAGAAGAATACAGTGTTCACAAAAAGAAAAAAATCAACGTCGTAACTTAATATAGCTTCTTAATTTTAAAACTAGATAAAAATAAATGTTAATCAAAAACTATATAACATATCATAAATTACCTGTAGTTTTATTTTATAAAGGTAGTTCAAAATTTGGTACTTTCTACTGAAATTCTTTCCTTTCTCTCCAATAATGTAAAAAGATATGTCAATTTTAATAAGTATATGTGAAATAATGGTCAGTGTTCTCATTAGAGATTTCCCACGTCCGGCGTGTGTGCCAAAGCAGTAAGTACTCGTGGGAAGGTATTAAATATCTCGAATGAGTGAGCACCACTACATTTCTGAATGGACTTCTAGATTGCTACATCAGATAGTGTTACGAGTGATCAAACCATTATATTTTGATCTCACCTGCCCTTCTTTGCGTCCTTGAGTGGGACAACGCATATTAACAACTGGAGTTCAACGTAGTCCGGTCATATTATTTTAATAAAGCGATGAGCGCACTTATCAGCGCCATCTGTGTGCCTGCGGCACAATGACGGATCATCCCGTAATGCGGACGGGAAAAAAACACACAGCATTGTCGATTTTTTCGGCGTACTATTCCGGGTTATTGTTGTTTGTAATTCATGGGGCTTTTTAAGCTAATGATACGGTTTTATCTTTTTGCATCGCTCGTACATCGATCGGACCGGTACCTGGCCGATAAGCATCTATTTACGAGGGTAATGCAGCGATTTTTCGTCGTAGATTGCTAATTGATACACTGTATGATATTGTTTGGGATTGTATATTATGTAATTTGTGTAAATGGCATCCGTTTATGTTCATCTGTGCCGAGGCGGACAATAATAAGATGGCTATAAAGTCGCTGCCACAGTGGCGGCGTATCGGGCCGATCTGAGCGGCTCAATGGAGGTTATTTACATAGCAATAAGGCGGAGATAGCGTCGCGTCTCGCGCCGGTGCCTTATCTCTGTTATTGCCTGTGTGCACGCGGCTTATGGTCGGAAAGAAAATGAACTGGGGTGTCACGAAAATAAAGACTCCTTAAACAACCTCGCCTGATTTATCCGTGAATGGCAAAGAGATTCAGTTGGGGATAGAAGTCGTTATTGAAATCACAAACCAAAATATTTCCCTTGGCATTTTATATGGACTAGAAATTCGTTCTAAAGTATCGATTCGATCGACCTTTACATATTAAATACATTGAACATGTTTAATTAAAATTATGTAAGTTAGAAGTAAATTAGCTGAGTTAATATAAAATATTTATGGTTTGCTTATTAATAAATTATGACGTCACAATATAAACGGGCCACTGTTGATATTACACGGCAGTCAACTCGGGGGTATAAATATTAAAATCAAAATTTATGAAGTGTAACTCCCGACACCGGGTCGGAGTGCGACCGTGGCGAAACGATTTGTATGGAAATTTAGTAAACGTCGAGTAAACGTCTCACTCGGGTGTCAATGTTACCGGAGGTGTCATTTGATGGCATAATTCGGGACGCACGTAAAACCAGATTTATGTTTGTTTGCTCGGCGCTTTATTGAATGTGGAGAGGGACGTTTTATGACCTCTTTGTGTTTTGTGCGCTGATATATGCTACTGAATAAATACTGCACATTACTTTTACGGTTAATTTAATTTTATATTATTTATTCAACTTAGAGACTTTAGTATATTTTATGAGCCCGTTTTATGTGTTTCGATATTGATAATATCTTCGTAATTCACTTTTGCTTACAAGTATATATTAAAGACTTCGCCAAATCTTCAGAATTCATTATCATTAAATGTACAAATAAATTTGTTAAAATACTTTTAACCAATGATCGCGAGTCGGCTTTCATTTGTTTCATTTGAAATTATAATGCATTTCGTTTCTGCGGAAACTACATTTATCTGAAATGCAGTGTATACCCATTCTTGGGAAAAATGCTTAATATCTCTGTAAAGGTTACTCAGCAGGACATAAGCTGTTATTTTTTTTTATTTCAACATTTTTTTCCAATTTGCGACAGATATGTATTATTCATTATGCTCAACAAATAATTTTATTTGTAGAGAATAATTAATACATAATAATAAAAATATTATTCAATAATAACTTAAATTTACATATGTTCATCATCCGTTCGTTTTTATCTACAATTTCCCCTATACAATGACACGACGATCAGTCGAATACTTGAGCAGTGTGGGAAATAAGGCAAGAACAATCCTAGAAATACCTCTCAAAATGTTAACATTATTTATTGTGATTGCCTATATAAATATAATAGATATTGTATCGTTGTCGTGCACACTGTTTGGTTCAACAGGAACGCGGCCATATGTCGGCTGATCTCCGTTATCGCCGCCGTCCGAGCGATCGGACGAGTACCGTTTTTACGCAACCATAACTGCTACCTGTCAACTTCTGATAGATACGTTTTAAAGCTTTTTTGACGCATCGGCGTCATAAAAATATATGATGTGTGTTGCAATTATATTTTACACCGTATAGGTTTTTCACTTTACATATATATTTTATGGTATAGGTTGGCGGACGAGCCTATGGTCCACCTGATAGTAAGTGGTCACCATCACCCATAGACAATGACGCTGTAAGAAATATTAACTATTTCTTACATCGTCAGTGTGCCACCAACCTTGGGAATTAAGATGTCCCTTGTGACTGTAGTTACACTGGCTCACTCACCCTTCAGACCGGAACACAACAATACTGAGTACTGTTATTTGGCGGTAGAATAACTGATGAGGGGGTGGTACCCAGACGGGTTTGCATAAAGCCCTACCACCAATATTTGTTGTATTATAGTGAGACCGCGTTTTAAATATCAAATGGTATTAAGTGATAAAACGTGCAATGTTGATGGCGACGGCGCTACTAGTAGTTTTTTAAAATGCAAACGTTCGATTCGTATGTTTTTTTTGTACGACCACAACTGATCCCCTTCTGGTAGCTAAAAAATAAATGACACTTATTGGCAAAAGCTTTACTCTGCTGTCTATGGGTAAAACCTCGTTTAGTGCATACATTTATATTATTAAAATATACTTTCACGCGCAGAAGTATATATTGATTAATAATTATTTATCGAATCATAGATTCATACGTAATTTATTCACACAATATCTTTCATTTCATAACTTTACCGAGAAGGGTTGGGTACAGGTCTAAGATACAATGTTGAAAGAAATGATTCTTTATCAAAATGTATGCATGTTCCTTCAAATACTGTCATTTAACACTATTGAGCTGATCCGAAGCAACATATTTGATTTAACTAAAGTCTGAAAGTGTTCGAGTTTTAGTTTGAAAAGTTTGGAATGCTCAAAAAACGGGAAAAAAATTACATTTCGATGCGCATCGGTAGCTTAATTTAAATAGTTTTATTGCAAAAAGTTGGAAATAGTATGCTTTACTTAATAACGGCTAACAAGCTACCAGGTTGACAGCGGCAGCGTCACTATCGGACTTTGTCAATTAATACTCTACTCTAGCCTTTTTATTTATTAACATTGATACAAATTGTCGGCTATTATTAGCACTTTCATTGCATTTCGAAACGAATTTCCTTGAATACGTTTTGTTATTGAATTTATCGACTTATATATTAATAATTAATTCCATATATTTTTCCAGTAATTACTGAGAATATGTAGTTTTGATTGTTGAGTATTCATTACTTTAAAAATAGGTTATTTTTTTTTAATAATTCTACAATCACAATTAACAACTATGGATAGAAAATTTTGATATTATAATGTATTAATAGATATATTTAGTTATTAATTATTATCTTTAATTTCGTCCAGATGATTTGCTTATTTAATTTTAATTCACCTTTGTTGTAGTTTGCTTTGACAAAAACAATTCATATAGGAGTCATTTAGAAGATTTAATATAATTTAAATACAATTAATAATTATAAATACAGGTTCATCAGTAGTCGAAATCAGAGGCGGTAGGTTCGCAGCTGCGCATGCAAATGTGGGGGCTGTGAACGCGCAGTTGGCTGCATTGTGTGCCCCCCGCATCCCGCGAGAGTTTGTTTTTCGGGGCAAATAGCTATAGGCTTGATAATGGCCTCGCGGGCCGTGCGTCCGTGTGGAGATTGCTCTATACTACGTAAGTTAAACCGACTTAACTTTACGCATAAAAATTTATTCATTTTAATTTATTAAATCAAATTTATCAAACAATTATTTAAATAATATGTAGTATTATTATCATATCATCTGAGGAATAGTTCTAGCTCTATCCAGAGATCTATCAGCATTCATTTATTCTGCAAATCGAACATTATTCTACATTTAAATGTATACAATAAGAACAATTCTCTAATTAAATTGATAGTAGATGATTGTGTCATATATTAAAATTGTCAGAATACCGACTATAAGCCAGGGTTCATAGTCGGTTGTCATTTGTGCTTTTTTTAAAAAATAATAATTATAATGTGAATAAGGAAACTTTAATTACGAATAATATTGATATTGATAATCATGCCTAATTTGATAGCTATATTCCATTCACCCAATAAGTAGAGCATATTTCCTGTCGTTGCATTTGTTCCACAGTGGCGGATGGGTTTTGATTTTTGTAGTTTCGTATTATTTGCGTATTTATCCGCCCGCCGCCCGGCAGATACATTTATTTGCACGTCCCCCTCCCCCCACCACGTCTCCCTTTTCGATTGATCGCGATATCATTGCGATAATAGGGACAGCGCGATCGACGCGCGGTTCCGTCACGCGGGAAAAATGAAATATGGCGGATTTGCCAGCCGACCGTGTACACTACCGTGTACTTAACTTACCTGATAAAAGTCTACCATGTATTGCTATACACGGTAAAGCATACTCCAATACATTTCAAAAAGTATGGCGACATTAATTTATAGAAAAATTTACGGAAGGCTGTGGTTGTATCATCAATGCAGACAGGCATTCCTATAGTGTGAAAAACACTGCGTACATGATGTGCGCCCAGATAGACGGACCATATATGTCTCTGTATCGATCTTAATCTTACCTAAGGTTAATGTAAAAATTTTGTCCGTTCTTAAACATTTTCTCAAAATTAATTTATTTCCATTAAGAGTTATAGTATATTTGAAATTGTCCTGTAGTTTCAATATCAATTAAGATTAAACTGTTACCACGAAGATTTAAACAATAAGTCCAATAATGTCTAATTGTTGACTTGAGATAAACCAGAAAGAGAAATTTATAAGACTGATTTGTATAGGCCACAAAAGCTAGACTATTAAGAAAAAAAAAAACATAATATATGTAGATGACGTTTACAGTCAAAATAGTCACGAAGAAGTCCCCAATACATATCGAAAACAATTATTACGTGTGAAATATCACAGCAATCGATCATCGTAAAAGTTCGTGTAAGTCGGTGGCGAAAATATTTACGTCGTACAAACCAGGATCTTTGACAAAGCCGCCGCGGTACAGTCATGCAAATTAGCCATACGAGCTTAAACGTTACGGTTAAAATTAACCAAATAGCATTCGTGACAAAGATTCGTCATGTGAATCGTTCAAGTTATCAATTTAAAAGTCGATATTATCCACATAATGTTGGGGGGTTAAATAAAACATTTCAATTTGGAGATCCGGTTACGACCCCTGTTCGAATCTGCATTGTGGGTCTGCGGGACCACGTTTCTACGAATTTGGTATGCTTGTGCACATAATATTTATACAAATAATAAAACTAATGGTATCTCGTGTAATGCATATTCTCATCGCAATGAATATGTAAATCTACGGCTGATTATCTCTGCTCATTTTGCGTTCAGAATAGGCTATAATCATTTTGAAAATAGAATTGAAAAATGGATACAAATAAAGCTAATTTAAATTAATTACAAATAAATGTATTGTTTAGTTTATTTATTATATTATTTATCATTCCATAAAATAGAACTGTCATCGGAATGATCAAAGAAAATAATTAATCTATAATACTTTGAGTAGTGAATATGATAGAATAATAAATAACAATAAAACGAAACCTTAAAAAAGTATAAAGTTATAATAAAACTTATTATACATCGCTTAGTTCAAGCGTGTCACATCACGACTCCATCCCATAAAATAATGTACATTTGCACCCGAGTGTCCCCACAATGGGTGCCCAAAGCGCAGTGTATGCTTGGTTAAGCCCGCGCCTCCCCGCCCGGTTTACAAGAAAGGGGTAGTTAGCCGCTATTGTCTCAGCCCCAATACGGTTGCATTGAGGTACTTTACAATAATAACCAAGTAAATGACAAAATTTTAATATATACATATTTTTGTAGAATTTAGCTTAGCCAAAAAACTGCCTTGTGTCTTTGGTCCATTAACAAAATAAAAGGAAGTTTATTTTTAAATTATCTACATAGCATATTTTACGCTAAAAGGTAGTCTGTAAACCGACATAATTTACCTAACTTATTAAGAATATCTGTCAACTCTATATACAGACTTTTGTCATAATATTTACAAGAATATTTTTTTGATTATTATTATTTTGGTATCAGAAGTTGTATTTTTAATTGTTTAAAATGATTACCATGTTTTACCTATTACACACAAATATAAAAAAAAATGAAGTAAAAATCAATGTGAATCGTAGTAAATATAAATGGCAGTTGTCGATATTTCCGATACGCTGTTATCCTCCAGAGCCATGTGCCCCGCTCAGCTCGCTCCCCACAAAGACGTGGAACACGGGAAACACTTAGCTCTGTTGACACTACACTTTACCACTGATTCTACTTCAGGCTCGCTTCTAACGGGACAATCTGCATTAATTGTTTTAAAAGTGTTCCTGAAAAGCATTGCTCATTAGTTCTTTTATTAAGACAACCATTTTGTTAATACATTATTTTTTCACTAAAAATATAGTAGAATAATAATAATAAAAATTGTTTTTGAAATTAATTAAATCATTCCGCTTCCATCTGATGTGAAACGATTAAAGATTTTATTTTGGAATTAAATATATTCAAAGATTGTCGTATCTTTGACAAATTTATAGAACTTAAGATTAGTCTTTTAAAAACTTCATACAAATAATAAGTAAGTTGCACAAATAATGTAACATAATATAGCTCATACAGCCTTAAATTTGTATCATATAAAATTAGATTTATAAATAAAGAAAACAAATACTTGAAGTGTATGACATTATTGAAAACTGTTTTTAAAGATTAGGCATAACATTACATTCATCAAATGTGTTTGTCATTTTATGTCAAATATTACTCTAAATAAAAAGTATATTTTATTATAATTAAGCTTTGCATCAGTTGTATCTAAACCTATGTATGAAACAGTAGCGCGAACGTAATGAATGACCGCCACCGTATTATAACCGGTCTGCAAATCTAGTTTGGAAGGGGAGTGTGGCAAGTTCGGTGAGCCTCGATGGCCAGACGCTCACCACACTCCGGCCTGTACTGTACCCATCACACCCAGCCACGTAACATTATAACAAGCGTTATCCATCCACGGCAATATATCCGCTAAACCAACCAGTATACAGTCCAAAATCGTACATTCTATTCCTGTGTGTCAGCTCTACGTAATAATAAATCTGACAGATCGCTATAACGTGTTCTTTGTCGCTTCGGCCGCGTCCCTCTCTCACAATGGCATACTTATTAGGGATTTAGTCCACATATTAGTTGGGGAAAGGGCATTGTTTGTGCTTTAATAGAATCCAGCGGCGCCCCCGGGGTGCACGGTATATGCGTAGTTGTTCTACGGCGTAGCGAACACGTGTATAGGAGCATGCGGTATCAATTGTTTTTGGGTCCAGAACAAACATTTGAGCTTTTTCATCTTAGTTTTGTAAAATAACTTAAAGAAAATCTATGACACGAACTGTTGTATACTTTTGTTTATATTTATTATGAATAATGTTAAATTATAAAATAGATTTAAGTATATACTAATTATTTAAACGTACGTAAACATATAATACACATTCAATAAGACTATTTGAATATCATATTTAAGTTCTCGATTTAAAAATGAAGCAAAAATTTACACTAATAATTTTTCTTTAATATTATTTTATGAAAACCAATATTTCAACGACTTTTTCTCCAAGGATTGAACTCATTATTATTTCAGATTATAAAATTATTGTTACGCCTTTACTTCGTAATTTAAAATATGATATTTTGTTGAAATTCTAGTTAAATTCGAATGAGTTTTTTATCTATAATTTATCTTCCATGTTATAATGAAAATTTGAACATTTAATAATTATTTTTATACAAGTATTTTTGACATTGTATATACATATTAGATATTATTATTAGCATTGGGAATAGTTTGCCTCGTTCATAGTTGACTGCACACGCACCGGGATGCTGCGATGTGCAGGAGATGTACGATCGATCGATGCCCCTCGATCGCGCCCCTTATTGAAAATTATAACAATGGCACACCGCTCTCCGCGCCCTTAACACTCACTGATTTCGGCGATGCAGTGTGGATACGGTCGGGGTAGAACGTTTATTTGTTTATTATTTTTGTTTTACAAGAATTTTTAGAAATTAATCTAAATTCATATTTACATCTCCTCACCACACTCGACAAAAGTTGTACATGACTGCCGTTATACACAATCTATTCTTTACACGTACATATATCTACATATACCAATGTTATAAAACTAACTCTGTCTGTCTGTCTGTAGCTCTTTCATGACCAAACCGCTGAACCGAAGTTGATGAAATTTAGTATGAAGTAAGCTTGAACTCCAAGAAAGGATGTAGACTACTTTTTCCCTCACACGTGACGACTAACACCCTGAATCGCGTGTCAAGTCGTGGGAGACAACTAGTAGTGTTATAAACTGTAGTAATATGTCATTTGTGTGACGTTAAGAAAAAAATTAAGCGAATATAAATAAAAAAACTCAACTTTGTCATCCCTTTAATAAAACCGACTAAAAGCAGTTCTTCATTTCACAAATCAATTCAGATTTTTATTGAAAATCATTTCAGAATAACTGTTTTCTATATTACTACCAATACATTTTAGTTGTCAATTACCTTTTTACATTTTGTAAGATAAATTTGTACTATAACTATTGTAAATAAGTCTATACTTATATTATAAATGTGAAAGTAAATCTGTCTATCTGTGTGTCTATCGCTGTTTCACTACCAAACCACTGAACCGAATTTGATGAAATGTTGTATAAAGCAAACTTGAGCTCCAAGAAAATTCAGGCTACAGGCTTTTTTGTTTGTGTTTTTCTAACATATGACATCAGAGTCCTAAAACGCGAATGAAGCCGCGGGCGGACAACTAGTTTAGAGATATTTACTTTCATATTTCTCTAAATAAAAAAATGCTTTATGAGACTCAGAGCTCGAAAAATATTTAATTTCTGGAAATTAAATATTTAACGTTTATAATATGAAAAGATTAAATGTATGAGTCGAGGATTATCCACAGAAAGCGCATAACAGCGACGTGTTAATATATCGGTCGCATCGGAGGGCTGCTGGATTATAATGAGCACAGCCCCACTAAGTATTTTCGACATGCGTCGCCGTCACCCGACAAACATTCGGGCGAGGGTTAACGAGGAACTCGCATTGTGATCGCTACCAAATTCACTGTCCATATGATAACTTGCACGTTTTGAATTGTCATTTATTAATTATGATTTCGATATTGCCTCACGAAATGTATATTTGTGTGAACAACGTGCTTACTTTGCTTAATGCTATTTTACACAGAAAGATACATTTCAATTGCATTTATCATATTTGTCGTCAAAATATCAAATTTATTAATTACCAATAGCTAAATGTTCCATTGTAAGAAATAACCTATCTAATATCTTTCATGAAGATTCAGAGTTAAATAATAATTTGGTTTTTATAGTTTAGAGGTATACGACTCGTTGATATTATAGAATGATTAAAGAAACATCACTTAAGAACAGATTTGTTTTTCAAAATTATAATCAGCAATATTCGGTTCTTAGTTAATCATTTCTATTCACAAAATCACAATAATATGATTTCGTTCCTCTCAGACGAAACTATAGACGCTACTAAAACTTAGTTACGAAACCTCGTAAAACTTACTAAAAAAGCGATTCGTATTTAATGGTATACACATAAGTAGTAAAGGTCTGAGGCACGCGTCCGTTTTTTACCAACTATATCTCGTCCCAATTTCTCCATGCTTCGTGGAATACAGTACTGTTGACAAAACAGTGTAACTAATTTCATTTTGGTGTCGCGTGGGTGCAATAAACGGGCCACAATGCGGCCAGCGCTATATGTCATTAGCCAAAGGAATCTGTCATTGTGATTCAGATACTGGGAACGTTTAAAGAATTCCCTCCTTTGTCACATCTCAATAACGCATTGTGACATTGTTTTTAACATTTTCTGCTCTTTCAACGATTGTTAGGAAGTTAAATGTAGTTAATTCTATTGTTGAAGTTTTTGTTGGCTTTGTTGAGGATTTCACGCGCCGATCTTGCTATGGGATGTTGTCGTTGCGTAGAATTAGTTCGTTTATTAGTGACGGCAGGAACCTGTCAGATGGGATTGAGGTATCCTGTGTCTACTGTTAATGGTTATATTAACATGGTGCCCATTGTGTTATATAAATTGCACATTCAAAACCTACGCTGTTACATTAGTTTCAGTATTTTTTTCTCATTTAAAACTTCCGAAGTCAACTTTGTACTTGACGTTAAAACATTTGAATAAAACTAAATATTTTGAGTCGTATTCGCATGACTCACGATAAGATTTTTCTACAGAAAAATAAGATAAACGCGATATATGAAACAAAAATGAAATAAACTGCTGAAGATATTGTCGAATGTCACTTCAGTGGAATATCGAGAAGGGTTTTTTGTTCCTTTGGAGTAGAATTTATTTAGGTAATGAGAATGCATATAATGTAAGCGAATTAGAGTTACCAGAATAAAAAATTATTTATTCGAAAGGCAATTATTCGATTCGTTAATTTTTACATGGAAATAGTTTTTTTACAAAATACCATAATTGTTATAAGGTTTAATTTATTTTTGTTATTTACATAATATAGAAAACATAACATTTTAAACAAGTGTACCTGTTTAATATAGGATTATATTTTTTGTCTTTTATTCAAATAGTGTTTAATATTTATTTAAAGTATAAAAATTGAAAATAATTTTATAAATTATTTACAAGAAATGTTACAATTTTACATCACAAGTTCATTGCAAATACTACAAAGGAAAACAAACAAAAGAGTAACACCAGTGGCTAAGACAATATTATTTATGACAACAGAAGCACAATTATGTTCGCAAAAAAAATAAGGGATTGTGTGACAAATTAACGTTAAAATTCTGTGACGTTCTGCATAATTCCGGCACGACAAAGCAGCCATTAGCAGAATTAGTTTTAATGGCATTTTATTAGTCATAATTATTTACATACTAAATATATTTCTAATTTTATTTATCTTAATAAACATGTTTAAAGGTAAAAAAATACAATATAATTAGACGAGTATCGTCTACAGATAAAAAATATTTTTTAAAAAGTAATTTTATTACACATATATATATATCATATTCACACTGATTCCACAATTAAATTTTGTTTTTTTTTTTTTCTTCATTATCATTAATATTGTTAAATAGGTTTTATATGTTTATCAAATATTTGACAATTTAATTTTAAATACACTTTGCTGTATGTGTACCGTTACATTATTGTTATTGTTTCAGCTTTTATTTAAGATAATCAAAGTTTGTTCTTTCAAAGTCACGAACAAAACTAACGGCACAATTACACAGACTATTCAATAGGCTTTCTTCTTTCTCTTATTGCTCAAAACTGTTTACAGTCCATAGTTAACTGTACAATATTAACGGCAACTACGTCACGATGTGATATCCCGCGGCATCCCGTTACCGCCATAAAGCTATATAACGGTCCAACTGAACTATATACAAGTAACCCTTTGAACAGTTATGAATAATTACACAAGGAACCGTAATATCGGTAACAGTTATACAAAGAGTGCAGTTATTTGTAAGGATGAAAGTAACAAAGAACTTTCTCCGAAAGGGTGAGTGGTCCAGTTGCCCACTTCCTATTTGACAATCGTGACGAATCTTGAATGCTTTTCATGGATTTTGTTTTATTCCTCAATAACTTCGAAACTTCGATTACTTGATATCGAAAATGAGTCATTTTATCATTTTGCTATCGAAATTGGTTTTATAATTTCTAAATTAACACCTATTGACATTCGGTCACATCCTAATATATCTAATTCAAAAGTAAAAAAAGAAACAGCCTGTAATAATTTACAGGCTGTTACTTTTTTCCTCCTCTCACTGTTGGGCTTAGGCCTCCTCTCCCATTAAGAAGAGGGTTTGGAGCATGTTCCACCACGCTGTTCCAATGCGAATTGGCGGAATGCACATGTGGCCGAATTTCGATGAAATTAGACACATGCAGGTTTCCTCACGATGTTTTCCTTCACCGCCGAGCACGAGATGAATTATAAACACAAATTAAGCACATATACATAGTGGTGCTATGAAATAATCGATTAAGATGCACGCGTTCTAACTATGGGCCATCTCGGCTCTCATCTACTTCAAATTAATAATAATTGATGTACAATAATATTCATATGTTTGATAATGTTTAAAATAAATAATGTTACATTTCATGCAATCCATTGTACGTTTGATTGATTGTTTTTCAATATACTTATTCTATTATATTAGACATACTTATATAATTATACATAGTGTATTATTAATGTTATTGTAAAATATTTTAATATATATATAATGGGGAAGCAAGTGGCGAAGTCGTTTTTTGTTTACCTATACTAAGGATATATTTGAAATTGGTATATTATAATAGTTATTTTATTATATCTGTAACAGGAAAAATTGTTTCCTGAATCCGAACTGCTACGCTATAAATTAACATGAATTAAGAAAAAATACACAACAACACTACTTCATACTACATTTTAAACTTACATACAATTATACTTGAATATTAATTAGACTATACATTTTTTAAAACAGTGATCTTTATATAATTTGGCCTGAGCATGACGGTAGAGCAAGCTGGGCGCAATACTAATTTCATTATTATCTTTGCTTAATTCTCTTTATTTCAATGCATATCTTGAGCTAAGCCTTAATTGAACTCGACCAAAATCGAGACGCATAAGTAATTAACTAGTGGGTATACCTTTTATCTGCTTTTCCGTATTGACAGGCTTATATGGTTGCAGATCGGGAGCCTAGTGTTGAGGGTTATTAGGGCTAGGCTACATGTGGATGTACTGTGAGTGACCATGTATAGTTTGGAGAGTAAATGGTCTGTTTGCGTTCGAATTATTATGTTATGATATTTTCTACAAAATTGGTTAAGCTTTGGGAATGGCAGCCATGAAAAACATTATGATATAACTATTTTAATAACACTTGTTCTGAGCAGTTTTACTTGTTATCAACGATACTGCTACGCCTCCTTACCTATAATCTACAATCTTTCACATTGAATTAGCAATCGAACGGAAAATGGTTATTTTATATATAAATATACTATTTTAGTAATTATAGTACCTATACTAAGTATATATTTGAGATTCAGAATAAACTGTTCAACTAAATATACCTATATGTTATTAGTATACACTATTATTTTATTAGGTAAACTAGATCGTTCTTTAAGCAATTAGACTCACTTTTATATGGTATGTTGAATTCTTATACATACCTACATGTACTACATATATTCCTTTTAGTTTTATATTATCTAAATGTTGTATTTGGTTTACATTAAAGCATAATCATATGTGTGTGTGTGATTAATAAATTACTGTACACCATATATAATGCAATCCGGAGACATATTCGTATGTAAACGTCCGATTATCAGAGATTAGGACTGTTTGCAGCCCGTCAGGCTCGTGACATTATGGCGGGGCTCTAGCCGATCAAACATTGACACAGGTAAACAAACTTAGCCACGTATTAGATGAAGTAAACACTGATAACGGTTGTACTGTAAATGTGAAGAAGTGTTGACAGCTAAAGGGTATGTGATTTATTTTTTACTAGTTGTTGCCCGCTCGCGTTTTAGTGGGTTGGTTGTTCTGTATTAGGCACAAAATTGTCTTTTCTTGTTTGCTTCACACCAAATTTCATTAAATTCGGTTCATTGGTTTCGTCGTGAAAGAGCGACAGACAGACAAAGTTAATTTCACATTTATAATATTAATATAGATATAGATTAATGAAAAATCTTTATATTTTTTAGTTGTATAACTTTGCATACAAAAATGTCTATCATAGATTTTATTTCCTGATTATACATTTATTATAATACTCTACATGTGTCACTGCTTTGCAAAATCCAGCGACGAACAGGAGATGAATTATAAACACAAATTAAAATCATGATAATTCATTGATGTTTTCCGGGATTGGACCCTCATTTCATTTAAGAGTAACTTGTTTAAGTTGTTGGGATATCTCGCTTCTTGGCTTAGTAATAAATTTACATTTATCACTGGAAAAATAACTTTATATGCTTATAAGATTGTTTGGTTCGGGGTTATCTTCGTAATACGTATTTACGAAATAATACAACAAATCGATGGATTATCGTATAATGATTTTTACAATATTTCATGAGCCGCAACACCATCTGTCATAACCTTCCTATTGATATTTCTTGTTTGTCTAACGTACCAAAATCTTAACCTCACTGATCATCACGAATCAAACCTCTAAACTAAGCAATTTAATATGAGATGACTCATATTAAATTGCTTAGTTTAGAGGAGATGACTCATATTAAATTGTTTATATAATAAATGAAATAATAAAAAAAAACCCGCTTAGTTTCTTTCGCCGGTTCTTCTCAGGTCAGGGTATTTTCTTTTCCGAACCGGTGGTAGTGTTTCAATTGACCATCAATAAGAAAGTGTAATGCTTCTATATTGAATAAAGTTATTTGAGTTTGAGTTGAGTTAAATTAACAAGAGTATCAACAAGAGACAGACATTCCCCTAATACGAGTAAAATCTCAAGACAAATCGGCTTTAATCTATAACGTTTACGTACTAAAGACCGGATTAGAGGTATCTTGGGGGAGTGATCTGACTGTCCAAATACTTCTCTCTGATTGTAGATTATTATCCATGTCTTCCAACTTATGTCGATTTCTATAAAAAAATTGTATTGATAACTACTATCAAATGTGGCATAAATTAAGGCATATTATGTTAAACAGTATTGTTGGCATATAATAATGGCACCTGTTATATTTTCTTTCTCTTGTTTTAATCGGTTATTTGGCATGTAAGCTTGTAACCTTTTATTTTTTTATTTATTTCCACCTAAATATCACTAAGTATTACACCTATACTATATTATTTATCAACCTAGATGCTCTTGTATAGGTTTGACTTTTGTTTTTATATTTATCTAAGGATGGTATGTGGTCTTCGACCAAAGACAATATTATATTTCTTGCGGCCTACCATCAGGTGGCGCACTTGTGGCAATCTTCTGGTAGTCGTTTTGGCAGCTAGACTTTATACAGGTTTATCAGCAAACTCAGTAATTGCTTATTTATAATAATGATTGCCAGTTTACTCTCGATTTAATTGTTTTATTATTAACGAACGCAAATAAACTAAAATAAGTATTTTACCAATGCTCGAACTTATTTCGAACGTTAAAACGAGTACGCGATAAAATTAAATAGTCACAACATCACCTTGTATTTAGTCTATCCATAAATACTGAAATAAAACGCCAATCAGCATTATTTATTTGAAAAAACTGTCGCGAAATCCTATCGATCGACGTCCGTCTCGCTCGCCGGACGGTACTCCGTGTTAATTCATATATGCCTCGTTAATTCTCCTTAACGCCCGCTGATGGCGCCGCTGCGCTAATGAATTTCAATTTGTTGCGGGCCGCGGACGTTTGAAAAACAGAAAAAAAAGATGAAAATTCACGCCGCATTCGGTATGGCTAGTTAGGTTAGATTGGGTTAGATTTAAACTGTATTGGATCCAAATATTTGTTAGTGTTTGTTTTGATTTTTGTATATTCGTATTTTTTAAAGTGATATTCCGTTTTAGTTTCATCGATAATTGAATCAATATAATGATCAGCACTGGATAACGTTTTGAAAATATTGTGGTATTTCCTGAAAAAAGGGATGTAAAAGTAGAGCGAGATTAACAACAATTGTTTTCGATAAACTCTATTCTAAATAATTTAATGTATAGGTACTATTTGATATTATAAATTTCATTTAAAGAATGTTTCGAAATTCCCAAGAAAATATTTTGAATAAACCCAAAGTTTCGCGGGAGATCTACTTGAATTTGTTTTTTTTACAAAAGTTAAAGGATAAAGATTTACATTAAAATACGTTATAATATGCAACGTTAACCATAAGTCACTTTTCAATATTTATGACACGGGAAGTGTGTTCTAATTGAGCAGCATTTTTGATCTACTTGAACGGTGGGTCAGTTTATAATATTAACAAATTATATTTATATATTTTTAATTTATAATCTATTACTCAGAATGTTAAGCTTCACAGTATATTTCTACAGATATGCACATGCAGATATATACTTTCAAATGTACCATCAAATGACTGTAAAAACAACAAACTTTAATTTAGAAGTACTACAACAAATTTCATTTAAAATAAGTACTTACGTATACTCTGACATGTTTAAGTACCTTGTATGCGCATAATTTCAGCTCAATTGGTTTCACTCTGGAACTTTAGAGAAACTCTCAAAATTTTACCCACACCGTACACACTCGTACTGACTGGTGATGCTAAATGAAGCACCTGAAAAGCTTGACACAACATTTGCTAGGAGTTTCTTCAAGGTCACATTTTTTTTGTAATTCACTTTTAAACTTAATCACCAAACCAAACCAAAGTAATTCATTCAATACATTTTGATTGTTAGTAGTTTACCATAATTTTTTTTTAAGTCAGGCATCTCGTTTGATGTCCAGGAAGTATTTTCTTCTATACTGTAAAACTAAACTGTATTATATATAATCTGTAACCGAAATAGACCTAAAGACCACATTTACCGTAACTGCTGATCTAAATAATCAAATCATAATATTTGCATGTAAACTGAAGTATAAGTATGTAGCGATAAAGTAAATATCAAAATATAAATAAATATATATTACAAAAGCTGCTTATACGTTTGCATAAAAATCGGCATGTCCTTTCTTTATTTTGTAACATAGTCTCCCTCAAAACACCTATTCTTGTAGAAGTTCACCTTTATCGGCTCCGTCTCTTCTAAATTTACTCCACTTAAGAAAATAAGATGTAGATGTATCTGAGGTGTAATTGATTATACGGACATAAGCTCAAGTTTGACTCTGTTAATTTTTATATAATTCTTTAAGTTGTATGCAATTTTTTTTATGGTATAGGTTGGCGGACAAGCATATGGGCCACCTGATGGTAAGTGGTCACCATCACCATCATCATCATCATAGACAATGTAGCTGTAAGAAATATTATCTATTCTTTACATCGTCAATGTGCCACCTACCTTGGGAACTAAGATGTTATGTCCCTTGTGCCTGTAGTTACACTGGCTCACTCACCCTTCAAACCGGAACACAACAATACTGAGTACTGTTTTTTGACGGTAGAATAACTGATGAGTGGGTGGTACGTACCCAGAGGGGCTAGCACAAAGCCCTACGACCAAGTAAAGCAAAAAAAATTTTAAAAATTGAAATCTTAACAACTTTTCCTAGCGTTTCTATGGATTTGTTCAAAACGGTCTAATATTATTTTCTAAGTAGCAAAATTATGCATACGTGAGTGTATTTATAAATATATTTTTTCACACATCATATTTATTATTATTAGTGTCATTACTCTGAAGAACACATTTACCGATTTCGTACATCTCTTAACTAATAAAGATCAAAAATTATGATATTCATATTTCAAAGTTTAATTAATTAATAAAATTTAAGTAAGGTTTATATTAAATAAATAAAAATAAATGAAAACTGAAATTAAACTTCAATATTGCGGTTTAAAACCGTCAGTAGATTGAAACTACGAATAAAAATGTGCTATAAAATATGCATATAATAGCTAGATATATTGTGAGAAAACCACTCAATTCTAAAATTCCCGCAGTAATGTTACCTCGTGAGCCTCATTCATATTCGCGGGCTCACCTGTTAGCAAATTGAATAATGTCAGAGGCGAGAGAAGTTATGACATGAATAGAGCCAGCGTACTATCGCGATGTATATTTTTAGGTAACTTTTTTTCGTTCCCAGATGTGAGATGGATTTTAAACTTGTTTTCGTAATTGATTAGTCGGAATTTAATTTTGTAGACTATATTTTTTTATCTATTTTATATGATATGACATCAGGTAAAAGTAAAAAAAAAGGTGCGGTAACTATATTTGGTGATCTTTCAGTTATGGATAAATATTTTTGTACCTAACAAGTAAATGCTTTAAAGTCAATTTTTTAAAATCTATATACACATACGAGTATATCTACATTCCAATAGTACACACATAAATATGCATAATATTATATATCGAGCAATAAATTACATAAAATACATAATATATTATCAACATTTAGTTACATGACTTGACATTTAATATGTTATTCGTTATTAAACGTTGCCTAATATATTTTTTTTGTTATAAAAGTCTCATACAAATTATACATATAGGTACATATTATACTATAATATCTAATCTCTCTAGTTCTAATTTTTATTCTTTTATTCAAAATTCTAAGTTTTTATTATCAATATAAAATAATGTTACTTTCAATCCAATAAACAGATTATTGCATATACTTTTTTGCGATTTCAAAAGCATTATTTGTTTACGTTTAGTAATTACCTATGTAGTCCAAAACGTAATGGGCAATGCCGTTATATTACTTTTAAACAACTGTTACCATTATACAATATTTACATATAACGGTTCGAGGCGAAAACTGTCTTTTATTGCTTGTAAAAAATAGTTTACTTCGGGGTTCTACTTTTTACCAATAGTAGGCCAGTTCTTTGTAATACCGCTCTACTTTTACCCAAACAAATGGACTAATAGAAATTTTTATATGGCATTCATAATTTTTGCACTAAAACTTTACAGTTATGCGTTAATGTGAAAATGTGTAATTTAACTGTCCCGTTTTAAAAAAGGTTAGTTTGTTTTCGTGCCTAATACGGGTTACCGCAGTTAGCTGTAATAATTTGGCTTAAGCTATGTGTAACAACAGGGTTGTTCAAATAAATAAATTAAGAAAAAAAAAACCTTAATATGTGTGGTGTAATATAAGCACATTAGTTATTCTATGGTTTGTGTATTTAATGTGATGTAATATATGCCCATGAAAAGCTCGGGATTCACTATTTTACCCAGTAGGAGTCAGTTCAAGGTCACTATTTTATGAAATTCTTTATCTTCATCAAACCGAACACAAAATATTTCATATAACTTGATCTACTTGTTCATTGTTAAAGTTTTTCCATTATATGTTTTAATTTAGATCAGGCATATCGTTTGATACACAAGGCGTATTACTTATAACCTAAAATTTATAATTTTAATAACAATATATGCGTAAACAATACTACATATATATCAAGTTGGCCAAGTAATATTCTACTTCTATTAAATTGTAATAATTTAAGAAATGTTTCGTAATAACATATCAATAAAAATCTGTCATGTAAATTTATTTCCATACCCTCAATAACTCAGGCAATATTCGTGCGATCGGGACCTTAGTTTATTAAAGTCAACACTAAAATCGATTATAATCGATAAAGGCGATCGTATAGACCCTTACCAAGAAGTTTGGTGCCCCTCGTAAATCATAACAAATATCTTGCTAACCCTTCGGTCGCTGTAGCCGCCCAAGTGCAGTTAATTGGCGACCGGCTAGGGAAATTGGTCCGCTGTAGTAGCATCCGTGAGTTAATGACTACGACCAGTGGATGGACGGCAAAACCCATTAAGTACAATTTGTACGTGTGTGGGGGTTAAGAGATTTGACTGAGCGGTCGAAGGGTTATGGATTTACTTTACGTTTAAGTGAATGTATGCTTTTTTTAATTTTCAGTGTATTCATTTAGAATAGACTCAATCAATCTCACTCAATCAACTCAACTTCTCTAGGAGTTGTTTTAACAACACTGCTATTGTTTTTAAATAGTTTAGCACTCATTTGTTTTTTCACTATTTTATAGTCTAATGAAAATTCATAACATTATGATGTATTACGACATAAGATACAGATGTGAGATATATGTAACTTGTATTATGTCCACGGGAACATATACGTATGTATATGTGTGTTTATTGGATCTCGTTTCATTTAGTAAAATTACTTGCTGATAAAAGTTTATTCTCTGAATAGTATTTTAAGAAAGTAAGGCAATACATTAAAAACAAAGCTGATATAGACCAGGTACCGGTTTCTTCTAACTAAACTTACAGTAGCATTTTTTTTCAATATCTTTTATTGAAGATACTATATAAGACAATGTTTAGGGTCAGTTTATACTTTTTATTGCGTCTTTTACGATACCGCTTTGCAGACGTTTCATTGTTAACTTTCTTTTAGATGTTCTTGTTTCCAGTTTTAATTAGTGTCTTTTTTGGTTAAACGAGAAGTCGAAGCTGTGTTTTCATTTGGACAGATTTCAAAACACGAATAGTCTCTCGAAATGAATTAAATCGAATCCGGAATCGATGTTATTGAAATTGCTTTTGTAAGGTTATAGATTACCCTTTTACAAGATTATTATGTCAATTATTTCTGGTTTCTGGGTAATCTTCATCCATTCTATTGAGACAATAATCCAGACTCAGTATTACATGCCCCATATATTATATTAGACTTATAGATTATTTATGTATAGTGGGATTTAAAACAACTTTATTCTCAGAGTAATAAAACAGTTGTTCAACTAAACAGTTGGCATTTTCAATGAAAACAAAGTGCAGATAAGTTAATTTAACAATGATTAATCAAGAAAATAGTTATTGAATTCAATTATATTACAATAACGAATTTATTTTAGTGATCTTTAATGGTAAAATCATAGCTTGGCGAATGTGAAAGAATAGTTACGTACAGGAGGTATTGTACAACTGAGTGCGTCGATATACATAGTTGTATTCCTTATTTTTCTAATCTATTTGAGTCAGTCGGCAAGACAATATGACATAAGTAAAAATATTTATATAAGAAATTGAATCAAGGGGCGATACTTGCATGAAATTAAATATCAAAATATTCTTATTCAAGTAGGCTTTTACAAGCACTATTAAATCGTTATTTTACAAGTATATTAAGTGAAGAAACGACGCGACGGGTTCGGTATGTGAATGTAGATTCTACCGAAAAGAACCGACATTTCACTATTGCCCATAGATATCCGGTCATTAAAATCACTTTTGTAAGCATTTACACTTTAATTATCCTAAAAAATAGGTAATCCTAAAAAATAATTCGAGTTGTAAAGATTTTACTTTAATGTAATTGTTTTAATAATTTTATTTTATCCAATTTATATATGTAGTTATAGTAACTTTACTTGGTGGAAGGGCTTTATCCAAGACCTTGGTACGTACCCACTCAACATATTTTCTATAGCCAATCAGAAATACTTAGTATTGTTATAAAGGGTGTGTTGAGTTGAATCTACAGACACTGAGGCCATAAACATGTTAGCTCCAATTGATTTGGACGTAAGGAATGGTTAAACATTACGACCTTAATGTAAAAGCCTCATCTCTTGTGGGGAAACAACTTACTTCGCCATAACTACATTTACGGCAGTATTTTAATTAATACATTATTCATGCAAGCTTGAAATCTATATTAATATTATAAATGTGAAAGTAACTCTGTCTGTCAGTCGCTCTTTCAGGACCTAACCGCTGAACTGAATTTGATATGAAGTAAACTTGAACTCGAGATGGCCCAGTGGTTAGAACGCGTGCATCTTAACCGATGATTGCGGATTCAAACCCAGGCAAACACCACTGATTCATATGCTTAATTTGTCTTTATAATTCATCTCGTGCTCAGCGGTCAAGTAAAAGCGGTGCCACGTATGTATTCCACCAACCCGCATTGCAACAGCGTAGTGGAATATGTTCCAAACCTTCTTCTCAAAGGGAGAGGAGGCCTTTAGCCCAGCAGTGGGAATTTACAGGCTGTTGTTGCTGTTGTTGTAGATATATATATATATTATTTTTTTTTTCTAATTAATAAGTTACTATAAGAGCCAAGACAGCCCAGTGGTTAGAAAAAGCTGATTCTGTTTCGGATTCAAACCCGTGCTAGCACCACTGTTTTTTGTGCCTTATTTGTGTTTATAATAAACTAGTAGTTGCCCGCGACTTCGTTCGCATTTTAGAGTGTTGGTTGTCATGTGTCAGGCAAAAAAGTAGTATATATCTAAATGTGAAATATTTAAAATAAAATTCAAAGTATTTTTTATTTGAACATTAAATAGCTTTGATTGAAACTCTGAAGATCGGAGTTGTATAGAGTATTTTTATCCCAGAGCCAAATTGTCATTTCCGGTTGTTAAAGTAATATGATAACCGAACATTTTCGGGAGTCGTCAACTTATGTAATATTTTTACGAAACATTCTTAATTCGATGTTCAGTCAATCACGCCTCGTCCTTTTATTTATCCGCTTCATTAAGGGCTGCAGTATTTCGTAGCGTTTTTTTTTTTATTTTTTCCTTGATTCGGTTCGGACGTAAGAAACGGAATAAATATTAATAATAAAGAGGGTTTGCCTTTAAAATAACGCGGAGGCAGCGTGTTGACGACTCCTAATTTGACGTAATTTACATAGATTATGCCAGTTCGCTGAGTGCCAATCTTTTTAAGTGGCTTCTTCCACTCATTTTGCGTTCCTTCCGCGGCCCTATAAGGAATTTATTATTTTTAAGGACCCGTGCAAACATTTCATACATATATTTTGAGCTTGGTTAGCTTCTGATTGATATATTTGGTGAATAACCGTTAAATTAAAATGTTTTGCCGTCGGATGTCGCTTCTATTTCATATAATAAGTAATGGATAATTGTATGAATACAAAGTGTTAGAAAATTAAACAAGGATTCATTTTAATACTACAAAATGTTTATGTTATATTTTCTATGAAATCCCTCATTGAAAACATTATTGCAAATTACAAAGACTTTGACTTATTTGTTAGCGGCACATTGATGCTATAATTTGATATTGTATCAATTGGTTAGTTTAATACACTCAGCCCTTTTTTTAAGGAATAGGTTGGCGGACGAGCGTATGGGCCACCTGATGGTAAGTGGTCACCATCACCCATAGACAATGACGCTGTAAGAAATATTAACTAATCCTTACATCGTCATTGAGCCACCATCTTTGGGAACTAAGATGCTATGTCCTTTGTGCCTGTAGTTACATTGGCTCACTCACCCTTCAAACCGGAACACAACAATTCTGGGTGCTGTTGTTTAGCGGTAGAATATCTGATGAGTGGGTGGTACCTACCCCAGGCAGGCTTGCACAAAGCCCTACCACCAAGTAAACCACCTATTACCAAGTACATAAATATATTAAATTGTCTATCTGAAATAAATATAACAAAAATGTTATATACGATCGGGATGATTTGCTTTCGTCTAAAAAGTTCGAATACCGGGCCATTGATGTACACGAAACTCAGTATTGCGCTGGCTAGCGTAAAATGAATCACGCCGGACTGCACTCGTTTAGAGATTCAACTTCGAAAATGAAACTATGGTAACCGATTCTATATGTTCTTTATTAAATTGCGATGTTAAAATTATTTTCAACCGACTATCGTGGAAGGTGAGTAATGTTTTTCGATTGTATGTCCTTGTTTATGACACGTTATTGCAGTCTGTATATGTTACGTCATGGATTTTTACATATACGATGTCATAAGTTTGGGTTCAATGATGAACAGAGTATATGAAGTAATAAAAATATATATTTTTTAAATTATTTAACTTAATTACCTATTTGTAAGTAGCCTGTACCATTACATGCGTCTTACATTAAAATTATGTTTTGTGAGTCACATTTAAATCAAATTAATGTGATTATGTAAGCTAAGTAACATTTATTTATTAAATTAAGATTTTATAATAAATGTTAAATATGATCTTACCATACTCCATGATATTTTTTTCGTTATCAGAAAGTAAGAGAGTCAATTTATAATCGCTATGATACATTGCAAAAGCCTATTTTAAATTTATTTAAATTAATTTAAAATATATGTTATAAAATTATATAAGTATTTTTTATATATTAATTCGACCTACAACAATGACTTATCAAATTTTTTATTGTTGATATTGAATTTGATATAATTTACTTTGAAGATACTTTTTAATCGACTCCAAAGAAAGGAGGAGGTTTTCAATTCGATGGTACTCTTTTTAAGACAGTAAGATTCAATCAATAGATTATAAATGTGGGATAACGCATCGGGACAGGCAACGCGACAACGAAGGCCGCACATCCCGGACGCAAATATCGTCTAATCCGACCCGAGCCACCCCACTCTGTAAGCCAACATTATCTCATGTTATTTTTCGATATTACCCCGTTTTACGTAGGCCAGGGGCGCGTAAATCAAATTTATTGCCTTTTTATACAGGCATTAAAATTTTATCGGCGTGATTTCTTTCTATTCCATTGTCCAGTCGAGTCTCTGTCATCCCCTGTACATTTACGAGTGGGCTATGTTATGTAATTGCGTTATTAGAAGCTTTCATTTTTAATTGTTTTAGGTTGAAAGCAGATGAGGTTATGTGCGATGTAGGAAATTTATATAGGATGTAGTACAACGCTGACAGTAGTGTTGGTAGCATTGATCCAAGTTTAACTTCTATGAGAAGCCTATATACAGACCGTATTATTTACACAAATTTAGTTACCCATGTGACTATTGTCTAATAATCATAGATGTGTTTGATTTTGTATAATTTCGTTGAATATAATTATGTTTATCTTGAAGGATTAATAAGCCCTATTTATTAATGTTTTTTATTAAATGACTGAAAAAAATAATTTATAGTAGGTATTTGTGTAATTTAAAAATATTACAATTAATATTATTTTTACTATAACCCGATTTTATTTTGTTAGATTCAAATCTAGGATGAATAATTTGGTGCTTGCTAGAGACCTTATTTAAAAATAATAAAATATTTAAAGATTTTCTTTGTTTGAGTTATTTTTATTTTTTTATTTTTACATAAATATTCCACAAATACACAGAAAAGGCAAAAATGTACGCTCAGAAAGGTATGTTCGGTGTGTATATCGACAAATAGCAAACAATGTTATAAAAATATGTATCAGTAAAATATATAAATCGTTATGTGGGACAAGTGTGTCAAGGTTCGCATGTGTGAGACCTCCTATACTCGTACTTGCATCAAAAATGTTCCATTTAAATTTTTTCCAACGTAAAGGCGCCCGGAGCGCTGCGGACCATCTCCTGTAACTGAAACAATAAAACCACGTAAAACGATCTTATCGATATATCTGCAGAGCTATTCTATAATACCTACTCGTTGATACTTGTAACTCGACGTCGAATGCCAATTTAAATAATACTTCATGGACATCCACAGCTGTATATACTTACACGTATGTTCAACTATTCTGCTCTGTATATGAAATATACCGGTGGTTAAATTCTACTGCCTTACATCGATAATTAGTTTTGGTGTTCGGATTGATGGTCATAGTATCTTAGTTCCCAAAATCGATTCCTCTTTGGAGATGCGTTACTTACGTGTATATGGTTGATGGAAACTACTTAGAGGTGACTCTTTCGCCCGACCTGTTACATGAAGAAAAGCTAATCGTGCAAATTTAAAATTTATAAAAAATTTGCCACATGTGTATGCCACAAGTCTGCATCGGAACATCGTGGTGGAATATTCATCATCATCACCAGCCTTTTTTCGTCCACTGCTGGACATAGGCTCTCCAAAAGCACGCCACTGTGATCGATCTTCGGCTACTCGCATCCAGCTCCTGCCAGCCGCCTTGCGTAAATCGTCAAGAGAATGTATTTTATATATAAGAAAATGCATGCAATTATCAAATTAAAAAAGAAAAACCAGTGATTTTGAAATTAGTCACATAATTTTAGGACATATGATGATATGTATAAACTAATCAATTAAATATTAAATGTACTTGAAATAATAATTAATTATTATTTCATGTACATTTTCCGAGCATTCTTAATTGAAGTCAATGCAGGTGAACTCTTAAACGAGGTTTTAGTTGATATTTATATATTGAAGTAAATTAGATGCAATAATGACCAACTTTAGGATCAGTGTCCAACACCACCGATATATATATTATTTCAACAATGTAATCGTCTTAAAGGTTAGATCATTTTTTTTTGTGACTGTAATTATATTGGGCAATTACATTAAGAAATCAAACAGACAGTCCACGCAATCGAACCGAAATACAATCGTTTCTATCACTACCGACTATTCGTTAAATTTGATTCGGTTAAAGTAGGATCGAGTTCGCATCGTAATCATTAAATAAGTAGAATTTCCCAAGTTATGATTAACTTGAATTAATTTTTTTGAGGAATAAGTCCAAGTTGGATTGGAATAGCATCAGGAATCATTACCGTCTTATATTAATGCTTTTGGTCTTCTGCAAATCATATCTTCAAAAATGATGGTTGAAACACTTAAAAAAAATCGATATGTTTTTAATTATTATTAAACATTAGACTGTGTTCGTATTACTAATTATGTGTGATGTGTTTCTGAATAGAATAATGCCTTATTTGTTAGTGAATTTTTAATCAAGACGAAATTGTTTAATGTCTGTTAAATGGGTTTCAAATAATAATTTTGGAAATAATTTAAATACCTACCTTGTAAAAGTTCTACTGGTAGACTAAAGCCGAAGAAGAAAAGGTTTATAGATTACTTCGCGGTGTTCCAGCGCGGGTTGGTGAATATGTGTGGCAGATTCTCATCCGAAACATGTATGTTTCAGCACGATGTCTCCTGGTCCGCAATCGTCATAAGCGCCATTACAATGCTGATGATGAATTTAAAAAAGATATTTAAAAACAATTTTTATAAATAAAGTTGTTTTCTGTAATCAAATCTGTAATTTGTCTAGATTATATAATTATATCTAATAAAGCTGAAGTACTTTATTCAGACATAAAGGTAATTATTATTACTAAAACATTCTTTATTTTTTTTTGCTTTTGACGTTTAATATTTTGTATTTCATACATTCACTAAAACTTAGATTTGCGTCGCGTATATACCTCTTATACGTCTACTATCTCTACAATGCTGTAAAAATAAAGGGTTTTATCAAACAATAATAAAAATCGCACACTTCCACGTCGGATAGCAGGCTCGCTTGTATTTAGAAAAGGTTCCATTTCGATTTTTGTTGGGTCTTCCCCGGTCGGTACAATAAAAGCACGTGGCAATCTTATCGATATGCGATGTCGAGTCCGGCCCGCGGGCGAGCGCTTAAGCCGCAGTTCCATAACGGATAAAGTAATGTAGAATGAGTAAAACCTTTTTAGGAGCACAATTTTTAGTGAAAAATCTAATTGAATTTTTAAATAAAGAACATTCTATTTATTTAAAAATGGAATAAAAGAATTATGTTGTACAGAATTATTGTTAGGTTATAATAAACGATAATAAGCATTACCGAGTTTAAAATTTAAATAACAATATGGTTATTAAAATTGAATGGAATTGTTCTTAATAATTTACTAATGTTTTAAGAACATCGTATCATTCGATCATAAATATATTTTAAACATCAATTCAGTGTTGATAGTAAAGTAGTATCTGAAATACTTAATAGACAACGATGTCCAAACATAACATAACACAACTAATATATTTGTAATATCAATGTATAAATTTAGCATCGTATAAAGAGACTCGTGTAGTTTTGAATCTTTAAAATATGCACTGAATAATCACGACGCATTGAAGCCGCTCAAACAAAATTTTAAACTCAAAATACATCCACTGACGCAGGCCGGCCGTCTGGCCACAGCTTTTTAATACATCCAAATAGGATGGCCGTGATGTATGGACTCGTTTTCACCAAAAAGCGAATCATAAAGTCGACGCCTGAGATACGAATCAAAGGCAGCATAATGAGGGACCTCTATTCATTGCGCGTCCCACGTGACTCAGCGCTGGATAAGACAAGAACAAGCTTTAATTTTAAAAGGTCATATAAAATAATAATCACCACGAAAGAATCAATCTATCGATATAAATTGATTGAAATGAAGAGTACATTGCAGCTAATTTCTTGTTTTTTTTTTATCTTAACAGACAAAAGTAAAACGTTATTACACATAAAAGTTGTCAGTTTCTTACATGTTCTATCGTCAAGATTAACCTGTACCTCCAGCAACTAAATAATTATTAATTTTTGATTTAAAATCTAATCTTCAAACCCAAAATAAACTTAGATGTTTATAACGAGTATTATCTTAAATAGGTTAATTGACATAACAGCGCAGATAATACAATTTGGTAATGGATGCGCCCTTGATTCTATTTCTCACACATACTATTTGAAAATTAACCCATAGGACATCACATCCAGTATTTAGTAAATCTCTGTGAGCTGGGCGTTGTTTGAGGAGCGGGCGGCTGACCGCGGGGCGCAGGGCTGCAATCAGCTAACCGGATCAGCTCGGGCGCAAACACAATTGATAGCGCCACGCCATCGCTTCTCTGCACCACACCACGCACCTCGACAAATTTTACCTTCCCTGATGAACATTCGAGTTGAAATGAAGCTTTGTATTTTGTGTTATTCATTACTATTTTTCTATAATGTTGCCAATTTTCAATGCATTTTTATTCTATTATACTTTTATGTATTGCGAAATGAAGTCACTTGTATTGTATTCCAATGTATTCAAATATACGTGAATAGTTTATGAGAAAGGAGACTGATGTGTTTATATAAATAGGCAAAGACAAAATACTTCAGTATTTATCCTATTTTGTTTGACGGCTGATTTCTTCTTTGTGTTAATCGAATTTCTTAAATATTGACATAAATGTAAAAAAATGTTCGAAGAATTACAAATCATATTAGTTTTCCTCAAATCAAATTCCAGGGATGATGAAGACTGAATTTCCAATACCGAGCGAAAAATAGTAATTGGAATATATCATGTAAGTAATTTTTTCTTACGTAATTTCCCGCGGTCCCGCTGAAATAAATTAACATCAATGTAATACTCGCATAAAGTCGTACAGCTAATGGAATGGCATTTGTAGTAACCATACACGTGCAATGCACGTTTTGTCCAACTAACATAAACAACCTCGGATGGTCGTCTTTATACCATTTGTAACATTAGAAATAATAGCACAGTTATCGTTATCAACTTGAATTATTTATTTCGTTGAAATGTACATTTGATACAAGATATTATTGTATATGATCTCGGTCCAATGTTTTCGCAGAATAATCAATTTTAAGAAATGTAATGTATTATCGGATTCATGTATTCATTTTAAGTATTCCCTGAAATTTATATTGTGAACGAAAATATTTTTCCATTCATTCGATAGTAGTCTTTTATAATTACTTCTATGTAACTAATTTTCATTTAATTTTTAAACATTTACATTGAATATATTGATTATTCTATTATTGTATGAATTTTGCACTACTATTTTTATTTCTATTATCTTTACTGTCACAAAAGTTACACGAACGAGATATCTTTTATTGTTTATCCTTTACTATGATGATGTAGATATGTACCTATATTATTTGAATTCAAAATTAAATAAGTATATGTTTACGCAAACAGTTTTAATATTTCAATCACTTGATATAGCAAAGAAATTTAGTAATCAGAAGAATCATTCTAAAATTAAGAAGTTTATGAATTGATGGTATGTTTTTTAAGGATATTTTGTTTTATTAAATAATTTTTTTCGTAGAGGTATGAAGTTGTTTCTATAAATAAAATGCAGTACTTTTTTCGGAAATCATTTTTTATCACGGATCTCTACATACTCGTATGTACACTTCATTGCTTATCGAATTTTAGTCGAATGTACATTATTAATAGACACATTTACAGTTTATACAAATAAATCGGGCTCCTATCTTTGCTGCTAAATTGAATAATCAGTCAATGTGAAAGATTAATATAATATTACACATTAAAAGTATATCTACGTAAGTAATTAAAGTATCTACATTATTAACATTCAAATAACTTTAATGTAATCTATTTATATTTAAAAGCTTTAACAACGCCCGTAACAGTCATTACATATTTTTTTTACATTTCTACGACTCCTGTCACCGAAGTCAGTATCAACTAAATATCTATCTCTATTAATAAATATCTGAATTTAATTTAATAATACAATATTTACAAGCTCGTTTTATCACATTTCAATAACACCGTTTCACACGGATATAAAGTCACTTACACTAAAAATGTCAATATGGTCGCCATACAGATTTGTGCGTTGATATCGAACCGTTTGTAATTTTGGTTGACGTCGGACTAGTGGAAAGGACACGTGTTGTGCGCTGGGATGTCGCTTTTAGTTCATTTCGCATTCGTGGTCGGTCAGATACCGTGGAATCGGCGGCCTGAACTTGTTTCATCTCTTGGAGCTCAACATTCGCCGGCCTCGTTGGGTGGAAAGCTGATTTCACGACTTCGATCTGTTCTTCATCTGACTCGTCGGATATTGTCGCCTCGTGCGTGGAATTCACTTCAGATTTAGAATCGGCCTTCGATCTTGGGCTCGCGTTCACAATACTCCTTGGACTGCCACTTTGCCTACTGCTCGTTGGAGACAAACGTGCGCTAGAAGTGTCCATCGAAGATACATTGCTCTGTAAGTGCCTCAAAGCATCGTAAGGATTGATGCCATTCTTCAATGTTAGTTCTGGTGGTAGCGTCTTCAATGCAAGCTCCGCAGGATGAGGTGGGAATGGTAATAAGCCATTTGGTGGAAGGAATGCACCGGGCGGTGGAATTAGTCCCCCCGATGGCAAACTTGCCATCGCCGGTGGGAACGGAAATAGTTCACCTCCTGGCAAAGCCACTGGTGGCGTCGTGATTGGTGTAGAACCACCTGTGGACAAAAGAAAATTGTATTAGAAATAGAATAAACTAAATACTTTGTTCTACGGCTTCTGCTGTCTGATTTGACAACATGACGTTATATGAGAGACGAGCCCCTGGGGACTGCCAGAGGCACGCGGGCACTCTGATGATTCCCTGAACAACGAGGGTGCATAATCGTACTAAGGATAATGTACAATCTGTAGGCGTTTAAAGGCGGCTTCATCGAAAGGGATGTTTTTTTAGTACGATATTAGGAGGGTGAGGGTGCAATATTTATTTATCCGAACACAACGCCGTTCTTTACGATCCAGACACGGCATTCTACCTTAATTTTGCTCGATATGTCTCCTCTGTGTTCTCAGTCTGGAAACCGCATTAGCAATGCGCGGCACGTGTGAGGTGTTGCAACGGACACATGTTCGGCACAAAGCCGGTTCTATCGCGATAAGGAAGTTCGTTATCTCCGTGCACGGCTGACAAAGAGGACTCGAAACGTGAAATTTTCATTAGCAACAGTGTTCAAAAGTTCTTGTAGCTGTGAGCTTTGATTCTCGATAAGTGTAAGAGAAGCGGGCGCATAAAAAGGACACGATGGAGGCGCAGATTGGGCCACAAAGAGCTCGGAGGTGGTGCAGCGCTCGTATCTCTTTTACACTTTTTATATTTGCAGCAGTGGCAGTGGTGCGCAGACCACTTTAAAAGGCAAAGGGGGTGGGTGGGGTCGTAACTAGGGGGTAATTTGGTGAGGTGGGGGCCAATATCGGCGTCGCGCCTGATTGAGGTGATCCCGACGTTCAGATTTGAAACTGCTATGCGATAACTATGATGTTTAATTAATTTTAACATAGATCGCGATTTAATTATGAACTTGATTTTTTAATATAAAGTTTAATACGTCTTTGTATAGTATTGATTACGTGTTGTTTAAATGTTATCACGAATTTTCGGTAATATTTAAAATTGGTGAATTTATTTAAACGTTACGAAGATATAGCAACTGTAAAGCAAGCTGCAGAGATATTTGAATACAAATTGCAAAGTTAAGCGTATCGCTTTGTGAAAATGAACCAAGCTTAGGTTTAATAAAAGTCGGTAGGTGTTTGAGTACAACGCTCCTCGCGTTTCAGCGTCGGAAACAAAAAGTGGCTGGTGGCGCGGTCGCCTACATTGGAATAAAATTGACTCCACACTCTCTCGAACGTGAAGGTGGCGCTTTTTATACTTTTTCCGTTCTGCACCCCCACTTCCCCCGACGAACGGACTTCAGCGGGTGGTTTTGCTTCGGTCGGACCGGTGTTGTTTTGCAGCGCTCAAGAGCCGCTTCTTTTATTTGAGCCTTTGCGTTGTACGGCCTTGAGGGGTGGTTCCGTTGCGAGCAACATGTTTTCGAGTGTTGTTTGCTAAATCGGGAATTTTTAAATTAACGAATGCCAAATAATCCTTCGATCGGAAGTTTAGTAGGAATCACGGAATGGCAAATATCTGTTTTGAGCTCTATAAATTGCAGGTTTATATTTGCACGGACGTCCAGCAATAGTTCCGAAAACATCATAATTTAATTAAATCTAAAATACGAAATCGCGCCCCGTTTTCGAAAGGGAATACCGTTATTGCCCGGTAATTTTATTTTTATTGTTCAGTTTTCTTTTTATTAGACACGCCACGTTTTTATGATTGAAAATTGATATCTTACCTTTTACTAGTGTTTGATCTCTTAGTTGAGGCGGCCTAAAGTAATCCGCCCACGCGTAGTTAAGATATGCTGCATCTAACCATCCGGGATTCAATAGAAATGGATTGAATGCTCCTGGATGACCATAACCATAATCTGAAACAAAGACAATACACAGTTAGAATTTATTTCTACAGAGAATCTTTTTTTAATATTTTACATATGGACTTTGTGTATATGGTACGTATTGGATAAATTGGAGATAAGAATTAAGGACGCACTTATGTCGAGGTCAAACTAAGGGAATTTCCGTAAGGAGTCGCAATCACAACTCACAAAGGCAAGGTAGTAAAGGCGGCGACACACGGCCAGCACACTGTTTACCGCGCCCGCCGACTATAACAAGGGGCTTGTATACAAAACGACCGGTTTACTACTGCAGTTAGCCGGCATCTCTGTGCTATACGTTTTTACGACCCTCCACCATCACGTTGCCTTTCGCCTTTCAGCTAGCGAAACGCTTTTTTATTTGTTTAATCGATAGGCTACTGAAGACGCCACTGCCGACGTCTATTTTCGTTTTATGATCGTTTTTAATCCGGTCGCGAGTCATCTCAATCGATGCGATCAGGTGTATCGACATTTTTATTACGAGATTAACTATTTACGAGCACTTCGTCTACTTGTTTTGAATTACTGGACATTGTTTAGTGACTCTTCGTCTGATGTTTAATGTTGCACAAGTTTTTAAGTAGTTAGCCTGAATTCATTCGTTATCCAGATTGCTCTTGATCATACGTTTTTGTTTTTTACGGCGTACTAAGCAAGTTTACGAAAGCTATCACTTTATTTTCCGTGTATACAAACCGTACCGATTCGTGATTAGCGAGTGTTTCGGGCGAACGTTTCCCAAATCGCGGGTATTTTAAATTAAGAACGTGATGGATGGCCCGTCGCGCTGTCACGTGGCAATCCGGCTGAAGAGCTCCGCCATCATGGTACATAATAAGTTAAATGTGGAACTCGGAAATGGCCCGCTCCATTTGTTAATGCCAGTATTCAATTAAATTCGGTTCCCCAACCCTTTGCATGCGGGGCTCTGAATATTAACATGGTAACGAGAGCCGTTCTAACTGTTAGAAGACATTTCGGATTAATTATGATACACAGCTTTAGCTTTCACATTCTGTTTTTGAATTACGACGAACGCGAATATGTTAAAAATAGTGCTGTGTGCTGTAATGGTTTACTTATCGTACTACGGTAATAATGAAGGCAAAGGCGATCCGACATTAAGTGTCAAAATAGGCGTTAAATAACTCAAATGAGATGCGAGCGTTTGTTACTCGTAAATTAATGTGGAAGACGTGTTGGGCGCGTGTTGAATAAATGGAATCAGAGTTATGGCTCATAACTCGGGGCGGGTGGCGACGATGTCTTATGACAAACACCGCGTTTATATTGTGTTTTAGTTTTGATTGTCTTGCGTTATTCTGAGACGTTATTATTGAGTCGTATAACTCGCGGCTACAACACAACAACTAATAATAAATCGCAATGGTATTTTTTAAATTTGTTTACTTATATACTATGACGTAAGCACAGATTAAATATAATTTTCAGCAATTCGAATGTAATATTATGGATTAATTAGGACTTGATCACATTTTGCTGAACTGAATGAAATAAATTTTCGAAGGAGCCAATGTACTACTGTCCTTTCGATATTGAAGTTATGAGGAAACAAATCGGTGGTAACTTCATCACATACGTCGGTTATGAGGGTCGCTGGGTGTGGATGTGGTATTAGCAGCGGAGGGACATAAAATCCATATTTTAGAGGCAGCGGGCGGTGGCGGGGAGATCAAACGGACTTTACGACGGGCCCTGAGATTGTTTACATCTGTTACGCGACCGTGGCCGCACCATGAAACTTGGTAACCGCTTGTACAGCAAGTGTCGCATATTAAACTCGAAACTGATCACTTACTCTCGATTTTTTTCTAATTACATTCAAGAGATCGTTTTACAAGCAATCATAATTAATTTGCTCATAGGTAATGTATTGCTGTCGTTCAATGATTGATTGATCTAATTTCAAATTGAAGGAGACCTTACATCTATGCGACAAAATAAACACCAACTCTATTATAATATTTACCTATACAGTGTACGTTACGTATTTCTAAGAGATATATCTAATTTCAAGCAAATTTAAGAAACCGACGTAGGATGAATATAATTTAGTTTATTAATTAAAATTGACGAATGAATTATTGGAAGAGCAAGATTATAAATTGTTTTTTATAGGTTAATATATTTTAATATAAAAGAGATGTATTAGAAAACAGAAGATTTTGATTCAGATTGTGAGAGACCGAATTGATAAATTTAAAGTTGAATATTCAAAAGTCGGTGTACAAATAATTGAATAGTAAGACGAATTAACTTATTAACGATACAGACGCAGTAATAAAGCCACGACGCCACTGATCGAGTTATTATCCTCGGCTTTTGATGTTTATCGCCAAGGATGTTAGTTTTTCCGCGTGTCTTTTTATTATTAACCAAAGTTTGGGCGCATCGGTTTGTTTATACAGACGGTCTCGAGCGTTGTAACGAAAATAGTTTTGTGGTGTCAAAACGTTATGATTCAAGCGTGATTTGTGGACTTGCTTTAATTGATATGGGTTTTAAGACGTCTTTTTAAATTGTTCTTGATTTATTAATGGACGTATCGCTGAGTTAAAGTATTGTTTTATTTACGCTTTCGTAATAAGTATCAATTGATAAAACATGTATTTGAGAATTGATTAAAATTATAAACTTTTCTATCTGTGTAATTATTGAGGATTGTAATGATTATAGATATGAATATAATATGCAAAAAGAATGAGACTTCAGGTTGTCATTAGCCTTTTTTAGTTGTACAATTTAATTTGAACACATAATTATGTAATTATAATAGTTGTATCGCTACATATATTAAAAACGACCCTTTTTATTAAAATAAAATAGAGGTAATTTATGAAGAAAAATTTGGTTATTGTTGATCGTAATATAAATTTGGCTTTTCATTAAATAACAACATTCTGCAACGAAACAGCCCACTCATTTTCATTCGAGTATTATTTTTAAAAGCTCTCACCAATAACAATTTATAAGGCGACGTCAAAACACTACTTAAGTCTCTTAAAGACAATCGAGCTATTTCTGTAACAGGCCGCCTATCCGGTCGTGTGGGATTTAGAGAACTAAGTAATTAATGTCTGCGTGATTGACTGATTCTCACGTTCCTACAATTTTACAGATGTTGAATTTTATTTATATCTGATTAACATTCTAGAGATTACTCTTTATATACGAAGGGTTGCCCTAAATTTGCGGCCGTGTTCCTTTTTTAAAATTATTATTTTTATTACAAGATTAATGTATATATGCAGAATCGTTGAACTATTTGAAATGTTTTTATGTGAATGGCTAGAGTCAACGAATCTTAAGTCCAGACCGCCTCTGTTGCTAATTTTAAAAATATTCAGAATAAAGATACACCGCACACATAGCTTGGGAATGAAACCATTGCAACATTTTGAAAAAACCGTTGTTTGTATGTCTCTGGTTCTTTTAAGATATTATATGTACTTTCATGTTGGAGTTAATAGGTAATCATTTATTAATTATTTAAAAACAAATGATTTACATTTAAAATAATGAAAGAGTAATTTAATAACGTTTCCAAAAAAAAACTTTTCGACTGTATTACTTTGTTAATAATGACATATAATTGTTCAGTATTTATATGTATATTACTTGTGAAGTAGTTTTGTCGAAATAGAAATTCGGTATGCGTTATATTTAAAAAAAAGTATATTTTGCACATAAACCTACGTCAGGTTAACATAAAGCTCAAGGTGATAAATTGATATAAAATTTTATAATGCCCACCTGCGATGGACAATCGTTTAGATTCGAAATGACTTGTATTAATCGCCCGTCAAATGGATATAAAACTATTTTAAATGTGGTCAAATGGTTGGAGCCGCAAAATCGTCTGTGGACTGGCGCTCGGCCAGCGCGTGCGCATGAATTCTTTCAGATTATGCATATTATGTTTAATCATTTTTTTTATAACGTGTGCTTTTTATTTTTCGAGATTATAGGTTTCTGGCGTTTATTTTTCGAGCAGTAATTGCGAAATGATGTTGATTTATGTTTAAAGAATGAATGTAAGGCGGTAAAATTATTTCAGAAATATGTTGCAGCTAGCGTCGTAAAAATATGGAGCATTTTATTTCATTTAAAAAATATCTAGTACATTGTTGGTATTTCATAACTTTCGAAAGTTGATCAATTATTTTAGGACTAATTACGTAGCGTTACCATACATTTTAATTGATTAATTCTTTCAAGTATATGTATTTCAAGTACTTATATGTTAAGTGTGATCAGACGGTAGTATTAATAAAATTATATTTTGCTTAAAAAAACTAATAGCTCGACAATAAGTATTTATAGGTGCATAAGTAACTTAGTAGCAAAATGTAATATCAGTAAGTTCTTATTTAAAAATAAATAAAAATAAAGAATAAACATTGCAAAACTTACTTTGTTTAGTTCTCGGTTCTCGCGGGCCGTCAACTGTAACTTTGATGGCTTTGGTGTAAGTCGCGACCTGGCTCGGGAAGGTGCTGATCGTGATGGTGAGTGAGAATGACTTCCCACGACCACTCCGACCCACGAACCTCAGGTCATTGAATTTTGCTACTTGGTTCTTCATTACTGCTGTGCAGTTCCTCATTTCTGCCATTACATTTTCATCATTTCCCGCTTTAATAGTAACTAATGTGCCGTCTTGAACGTCATCCAAGGCGACAACCTTAAACGCAACGGGTAGAGATTTGTTCGACCGCCAGTGACCGGGCAGTGCAGAGCAAAGCACAGCCGGTGAACCCGTCTGCACCAGGTCGCCGTGACTCTGCCGGTAGTACTCATGGATGTGAGTGTAAACGTCCGCCATCGTAGGGGTCGGGGGACTCGCGTGTGGAAGGTGCATCGACTCCAGTTCACCCTAGAACACCTCTCGACACGCCACTAAAGTTCTCTGTCACGTCACTAGTCTTTAAAACACTCCGTTAAAAGTTTTAAACACGCGATCGAAATTCAAACTCGCGGCAAAGCGGGCACGGAGCACTCCGGAAAGTTGTGCAAAGTATGGGCGCGAGACGTCGTGTGAGCCGTGACCGACCGTCTGCACCACTTGTTGGGTGCGGGCAAGACGCCGGGCGGGGGACTCGGAAAAATAAATGGGCGACTCGCCGAGACCGCAAGCCGAAGACTCACGACGCGTGCCGAAGTCGCGGCGAAGGGACGCGTACTCGCGAGGACTGAGTTTCGACTGATGACTGCGATACGACGCGACTTTTTCCGATGGTCAATATTTTGCGTTCGCGCGGTCGCCGCCCCCACCCGGGTGGCGGCCCCTACGTCTCGTAAAAAGCGGGAAGGAGACGAAGGGTGCGGGCAGCGCGGAGCCGCAGTGGGAACGAACGGGACGGTCGCGGTCGATCTCTGCGTTTTTATAAAAATGCTCGCGGGAACGAGACGCTGTAGCACATCACTAGTCGGTGGGAGAGGGATAGGTGGATTTTTTTGAATTACCGCGGTGACGTATCACGAGGCGGCGGTAATTAGGCCACGGGGCGGCGGGAAACCGCGGCCGGTGCGAAAACCTATCAACGAGCTCATGAAAAATTATGATTTCCATGTTTGAGTCTAAAGCTTGGTCCGTGGGGTGGCACTTCATTTGGCCAAAGCATGCGTGGAATTCAGAACGCGATGTTCATCGAATGACATTTTTATTCAGTGACTTTAAATGAACTACGACTTTTCAACACAAGTTGAATGAAATTATTCAAACATAAGCAATATCTGCGGTGCATTATAATTATTCAACAATCTAATAAATATGTGCATTGCTTGTAATGACAAGTGACCATTTCTTTGCAAATAAAAACTTGTTAGTATAGTTTCAGTCTTGAAAAATACGGAAAGTTATGAAAAGTTGTAAAGTTTGTCAGAGTAACCGCTTCGTGGTTAGGTTGTGGTGTGAGCAGGACGGCGCGAGGGGGCGGAGCGGCGGGCGGGGCGAACAAACTTGGGCATAACTTCTGACGGAGTTTCCCGCGCTCTACTCCTAGCGCGTTAAACAATACGTATACGTTATTTCGCGAAATTTCTAATCTTTATTTTAACCAATAAAAGAAAGGCATTATATGCTCAAAGTATAGTGTTTATTTTTATTCGTGTACCTAATAAGATATCTTATTCACTAACAATTTATAACTTTTATTATTGATTTAATAAGTTTTCAATTAACTCCATAGTTTATTTAAATCGATTTAGATAAATTTATATAAATCAATACGATGGACGAGAACGTACATTAAATTTTATTTTACGACAAATATAATTGTTAGATTAAAAAAATATTTCATTAATAAAACTATTACAATTGTTAAATAAGCAAAAGAAAACTTTCTTAGATAATTATGAATCTACTATACTAAAAAAGTACGTACCTACATATAATAATAGGTTCAATCGTAAGATTCTGTAAAAGCACGCGATTTTGATACGTATATCCTATAAATTGTATAACTATTACGATTTACGGTCACTATAGCCTATGCAATTTCGACAATTCGAAGCTCATGTTCATTGGTTACTTTTGAGTTTCTTCTTAGATACCACTTCTATAATTCTTAATTTAAAAAAAAGGTTTTAATAATTATCGAGAGCAGGACTTATGACTATGGATTAACCATTTTTGCGCTAAGGCAACACACTTTCTGGGGTCCCTTTGCCTTTTTCTATCTTCTAAAAAATATTTTTATATTTCAATTTTCGCAACGCAAATTTCGACACATATGGCTATTATTTAATAATAGCCTGACCGAGACATTGACTGCCAAATCAACGTTCCTATATTATGGAACTCTCACTATTTATCATTAGATACTTATTGAGATACTATATAAGTAGATACTTATTATAAACAGCAACAGAAACGAAAAAATTAATTATTACGTTATACCTGATATGTAAAATTGTTTTTCATTAATAATGTTTACAGCGTCTTTCATGTATATATATATATATATATATATATATAAATTTGAACATATATTTAGTCTAAATTATAATCGACTTTTATTTATAAAAATTGACTATATACGTCCACGTGTATATATTATACTTACTTAGGTATATGTAGATATAAGACGTCTAAGCACACGTGTAAATCTATCAATATTATGAAAGACGAATAGAAAAAAATATGTTTTAAACTTATTCTAGCTATTACATATTTTTATCAGGTAGGTAGGTACCTATCTTATTAAGCTCCATTACTGTGACCGTGAAAAAAACTATCTGAAACTTTATTCGAAATAAAAAAACAAGGTTTATTATTATTTTTTGCCTGTATAATGTTGTAGCTAATTGTCTTTTAAGGATGTTTATTTAATATGTGATTATTCCTTGTACCTTCTACATAAAAGTCTAATACTAGAGTCAAATTGGTATAACATCATTTTGTCTTCTACAATTATTAAATAATCCATTTATCGTAAATGAAACTATCCGAAAAACTTGGATAATCCGATATAATTATGTATCCTTATCTCAAAACGATAATAATAGACATATCATTAATATATTCGTACCCATATCCAGATCGAAAACTACTTATTCATAACATCCTTAACATTTCTTCATAATTAGTGTTAGTATTATCTAAGAACTCTATTTCTTTTGCCATAATTTCCGTCAAGAAAGACACGGAAACATCATTTTTAATTTTAAAGAATTGTTATAAATACATCAGTATCGCCGTAACAAGATATTAACACGATTTACTTACCTACTACAGTTTACTACTATGATCATTTAAAATATCATAATATACAATAACTTAAAACTAAATGAAGACCATAATTTTCAATAGAAAGGGCAATTTGTGTAAAACTAAAATATTTCTTGTAATAGTTAAATGATAATTTCTTGTAAAAGTGAAATACTTTTATTTTGAATGATTTCTTAAATATAACCGCAAATAACCTTTTATGCTCGATCCATTTAAAACTTTATAGATCACTATAAAAACTATTGAAATCCAAATGTGACTGCAAATTATCGAACAGGTCAATGTTCTCGATAGGCGGTTCTTTTCAAAAGAAAACAATATAGTAGCCAGTACCTACACAAGACCATAACTTTTATGGTTCATTGTTTTAGACCGGCGTCTTTGAACATGCTTCATTGCTCGCCATCTTGCTCTATTACCTTGAGGTACTTTTTTATGACGGCCACAGATAACATAGATATGGCCAAAGAGGTTGGTTTTGAAATTGTTAAAATTTTGCAAATGGAATTGTAAATTTTATTATCTCGGAGAATTCGCTATGCAGTTTTTATTGTGATGTAGATAGTTTGAGGGGTCATTAAATGCTAGAGAAGATATTTTTATTATGTTTGCAGCCCAAGGGACATTATTTTGGATATATAAAGGGGCAGATGTGTACATAGTTTTGGTATAATATACCAAAATACTTTTGATAAAGATTAAGAATGTATATAAATATTTAGAATCATGCAACATTAGTACATAAATATTATATAAATTAGCACAAATTCAAACTATTGTAGCTGATATGTGGATGTTATTATATTTTTCTTATAATATAGGTATATGGACCTTATTGGCAAAGATTTTGTATTAGCGACGCAAATAGCTTAAGTCGATAAAAATATCGAATAAATTATTAGTTAAAGATATTTAAAATGTTTTAATGTTTATTGGAGTAAACAAGCAATCGTAATAAAGCCACAAAAACAATAATCGTAAAATTAGAAAGTCTTAACGCGAGGGTTGATGAGTCGGTTGTTCACAGACAACTGTCAAAGAATTTCACTCAATTACGGCAATAAAAATAATATTGTTGGCAAACACGGACGCTTTGAACGAGACGCCGACAGCTACCGATCGGTTTTGTGCAACCCTCGATACTGCACCGTGGAACAATGCGCCTGCGCATAACAATGACAATGTTCCTTCAAAGATATTCCTTTATTTTGGCCCAAACATTGGCATTGGAGCATTGTGGACCCTTTGTCAGCTATTTACCGACTTTTGGGTTGTTACACTGAAGGGCTGCCGTCAATGCTGCATCGTAGAAAAAAATGTGGGTACTGATCCGACTTTTCTGTGAAAAGATTCAACGACGCGACTGAGTTGACGACTTAATTTCGTTCGTTATTTAACAAGTCGGAATCGGGTTATTTGTATTGAATGGTAATACAATTACGATACATCGGTGTGGTCTCGACTACAATTTATTAATTAATGTATGCTATAATATATAGAAAAACTCTTTCACTAATTAATTAAGATCGATAATTGTGACAGTGTTGATAAGATTTATTACTGTTCCTTTCCAAATGTAAGCTACTTGTTTCACAAATTTACTTGTATCTCAATGTCATTGAAGGCGACCCAACACTAACTATCGTTGATAATAATTATTTTAAATATAGAATCGTAGAACAGTTGTTGTTTTTTTTTTTAATCTTTATACTAAATTATATTGTTCATAACACACTATAATCCTTAGTATCTATAATACTTTTTACTCGATTTAGTTTAATTGTAATATATTTTTTAATCAAATCAACAAAACAAATAATAATTAAAATATAGGTCAAGGTCGTAATTTATGTTTAACAGATAATTAATTAATCATAAAAAAAAACGAATTGAGACTTACTTTTTCTTAATCACACATGTTACATCCGTATTGATGAGGCGGAAGAGAACCAATTTTGGAACTTGTAACCCATTCGAAATAAATAATACAGCCGAGCATAATTGTTAACAAACGCCAAATGTCAGCTTAAATTATTGATGGTAGGTTTTTTGTTTAATCTGTGTTCTTAGTCTTAAAACAAATTTAGTTGTCATATTTTTTAATTTCAAATATTCATTTGTTTTTAAATCATATTTTTCAAATATATGAGACATTGATAAAATTGCTAAGATTTAATAGGTATATTTTCTATCACAGTATGTAGTTCATAATTGGATATTTTTAATGATGAATATTCGCTTAGATTTAATGTGTCATTTAGTGCCATTATTATAAAATATAGGACTTAACTTTCCTTGCTTGCGACATATTGGTAGTTAAGTTATAATGAAAGTATTAAAGATATTCAATTAAGTTAAGGTAGTAAGTAGGTAGGTAGGTAGGTAAAACAGCTACAATTAAATTGCCTTAAGAAATTATATCGTAATTAAATAACAATTAGATCAATTTCATCATAGATAAAAAAAACATAAAGAGTTCTACAAAATGATCTTTTCTAGATCTGTGCTTGCACATAATAGTCTCTATATAAAAAAAAAGAATCCATTAAATACTTGAGATGTAGACCAGTGGATGCATTATATGCTATTAACGCGCTAACATTCAATAGAATTAAAATGCCCCGCTGTTCTGATTGTACTTATTTCGCTATGTTTTTAAACTTTGGACCGGTACAAAAGGTAAAGTGTTCTCAAAAAGTTGGCAAGAGGTAAAGACCAAAACGTAACTCCATAATTGGCCACTTGAATTTTAAGGGAATCCTTTCCGGTTCACTCATAGAGTTGTGAACACGTAGACTTGAACTTAATAAATAATAATAATTATTACATTTTATCAATAACACACAATTTACACACGTTTGTAAGTTATCATCTCTAACGAATATTTAAATTATACCTTATTTTTGGTGTAACGTTGCATATTCTAGTCGGTTTTTATATTTTTTTAGGAATTAAATATTCAAATAAGCATTATTTATCCTATAATTTACTGATTTTTTAAATTTTATAATGAAAATGTATATTTTTTGCTTTTGAAATAAATATGCGCACGTTAAATGTCAAAACTTTAAATAAAAGGGGTTAGTTTCTCCTGGACATTTTATATTATGTCGCTCATTTAGAAATGTTGTTTGTTACTGTAGAATTTCTTCACCAACATTTGTTTAATCGGGTGGGTCAAACAAAGCAGTTCCTAGTTTACTCATTAGGAAATTTATTACTTACCTAATTTACAATCTACTGTATTGCAATACACCTCATAATACATATCAATCATAATTTTTTTTTAAAAAAATTCAAATTTAATTTTTATTATGCTCTTTCTCAAACATTCTTCGCTCTATAATATTTTCTCCCTCGGGCAGAAGTATTGTATAAACAGAACAAATCCGGTAAGCGCCCGCGGACCAGTTTAAGGTTTTATGTTAAAGTAATGTTGATTTTGGAACTATTATCGGGCTCAGGAAGTGCATTTGTGTAGCAATTACTGCAATTATTGCGTAAACGGTTCTATATAATAGAGTTATAAACATTAAGAAGATTTAACTCATTTTAAGTAGACGTTACTTAGGTAATGCGTTTTTTTTTTTAAATTATATCTCAACGTATAATTATTGTATTAATTTGTATTTATTAGTGCTGACTGAATAGTTAATCGTTAATTGATATTAGAATTTTATTGACATCGAAAAACATCGAATCATATTTTGGCATTTGAATGAAATATAGTGGACATTTTTATTATAATTTGTTATGGAAATAAATTAGAGCGATAAAAAAAATAAAATATAAAAGAGACGCATTAAACGAATATATCGCTTTGGAATTGCGTAGCTATCGAAAAAATGTGACGCTGTAAATCAAAATAATCAGTGTTCGGTGTATGTGTGAAATTCCATACTAACATTGGGGAGAGTGGGGCGAATACTCATTACCGGCACGTGACACGAGTCTCACCGCGCCCACTCGACCCCCTCGACTGTTACATTCGGCAATGAGTTATTGAGTGCGCTGAAAGCTCATGTATTCAACCGTCACTACTCGTGTTTCGTGACGAGAAGAATTCGGTACGTAATTACTGATCGTCTGTTTGAATTAATAAACTGTCTCTTCACGTAAAACGTTATTCCTAACTATATGTTTGTGTCGCGAGACGTAAAGGTAACTTTGTCTAACACTGATTATAGCAACGTTACGGCGAAAATTCTATGTATGGATGCTATGTTCAGTTTTAAAAAAATAAATTTTACCGACTAGCGAGTTGTTAATTGCATTTGATTGATGACGCAATACGAACCGTCAAATTACCCCCCAAATGTGTCCCGCTTCAATGGAAAGGCGACAAAATATCAACGGTTTTTCGCTAGCCCGCCGTATTTTTCTAATTGAATCATGTGTGATTTATTATTGGTGTGATGATGCATCATTCTTTCAACAGCAGCCGCGGCACCCCACGGGCTTGCGGCCCGAATTATTGCTACAAATGTTCACATCCGCGCTTTTTAACTGCCGGCCCACTCCGCCCCGACTTCCCCTCAATTCTTTTTTATTAAACTGAGTAATCGATTTTTGGAGACTTTATTGAAAGTATAGAAGTATCAAATTCCGATAAGTGAAAGAGTACAATTTTTTTATTGAACGATTTATTTGGATCCTTAGTAACGATGTATGTATCACGCTGAAAACAAATTACTTTAAAATATCCATAGATTGAAATAATTTATTGAGCATTTCTCAATTCTCTGCTCTTTTTACTTAACTAAAAGCATTATTAATGGTAGTAAAGAAGTGTAAGTGTATTTGGTGGTAGCAAAAGGAATATTGAAAAAAAAAAAAAATATTTATACTGTAAATTTTAATAAAAACGTAAGGTAAGGTCTTAGTTTGAATTGGGCAGATAACTTACCATTTACCAAAGGCATTGAGGACAAAACGATCAAATGGTCACGTTGAATTACCGTCACATCAAGTATACTATAAGGGCGACGGAATAGAGTGTCTCACACATTCGTACATTATATTGTATCGTACGCAGTCAGCTAGCCCTCCTAATTGGTTGCAAATATCGATCAGGATCCGATAATCATTCTGATGCACATAATGTTACGAGAAAGATTTATTTACGAAAATATATAAATAAAAACAAACACAAAATTCTTGTTATACCTAATTGCGGTATCGAACTGCTGCTTCTTTTGTTATTTAGACGTTACAAATTTCAATAATATATTTATATAATAGTTTAATTGATTATTAAAGAAATATTTGCCTGCTAGGACATTTCGCAAATATTTCTGTATTATATATACCGCAATTAGGTATAATAAGAATTTTTAGTTTTAGGAAACTAGCCATTTTTTCTATTATGTCGTACTAAAAATTTGTTTTAAAGGTTATTCTGAGTAGCACCAAGAAATATCTACATATATCAACAAAAATAAGTTTTATGTGAATGAACTAAACAAAATAAGTACCTACGCTACTACTCTACTTTCCTACCAATCGAATATATTTACACATATTATTATTTAATTTTTTTTATGAGACACGCATATTTTTCTTCTTATAAATATGTTATTATACCTAGCGATTTTGCATCATTAAATTGACTATCAGGGAATGCAAAGTTACATTATTTTTTTAATTATAAATGTAATAAAGCATTTACGTATGTATTTCTCATCCGGTGGTAGGTCTCTTTGGAAGCCCATATGTGTAGGTACCACCTTCTTATCCACTTAGGAGTACTATTTAGTATTGTTTTGACTTGTATTAGTCGTATTATGTTTAGTTTGTGACGAACATTCCTCAATATTTAAGCAGGTACAACGAATTACAGATTTTAAGTATTTTAATTATTCAAAGGGAGTCTTAAAACCAATATAGCCAGCAGTGGTAATCTACAATAAAAAATATATTCTACTAACTCGAATAGCCATATTCACTAAGAATAGGTATCTGAATTTTATTTTGAAAACATACAGAAATTAAAAAAAAAATGTGTTGATTTTTTGGACAGGTAACATACTAGTATGGATTAAAAAACTAGTTTCAATGTTAAAAATCTTTATATTTCTACTTGATTCTAAAAATAATATCGAGAAAAAAAGTGAAAACGTGTCATTTCGATAGTTGCTCGCACTTTCATCATCTACATAAAGGAAGTTTACAGCACGTGCTCCCTTTGTCGATGATTTCATTGTTCTTACCCAGATCCGGAGGAGCATGTGTTTCCATGCATCACAATTAATGAGGATTTTAATGTAGTGTTTTTCATCTTCACACCTACAGCCGTAGATCAGAACAACTCAGAAATGGCATGAACTGCACTCATATATGATCTATAAGACACATTGGTTCAGTATATTTTTACTGGCATTAAATCTATTTTCATTCTGTTTATTAGTATTATGCTAACAAATCCGTGATGTACTTTAGCAATCATTTCCTTAGGTTAACAATTTAATTAAACTCTATTTTAATATTATAAATGTTAAAGTAGGTAAGTCTGCCTGTCTTTTGCTCTTTCACGACGTAACCGCTGAACCGAATTTGATTAAATTTGGTATGAATCAAACTTGAACTCCAAGAAATGGCATATGCTAATTTTTACATGACAACCAACGCCCTTTAAGAAAAAAAAAGTATGCGACTCAGGTCTTTCTTTTTAGGGCATTTAATAGAAATATATATTTGAGAAGAATAAAATTTAACGCGCTATTAAAAAAAGAAATATTTTGAACAGGGCAGTTGATTAAGTAGTGTTTTAAATCATAGAATTTATATAAACATTAGTCAATCTACAGTAAACTACTAATATTTTAAAATTATAATTAAGCTTCTAAAATCCGCACTAGCTATGTCAGAGAAAATTATTCTCATGGCGGGCGTGGCGAGGGTTGTCACAATGGCCGCGTTTCCGCGCCGCTGCCCGCCGACAAAAACCGCGCTCGGGCACAGTCGCACACCCCTAATGTCACCGGTTTTGTGATCTATGGTTGGAGATCAGCTTAAGTGTTAATATTATGTTATATTATTATTTCTTTTAATGGCATCGAAACACAAGTAGCCTTATAATAATCTCAAATTATCTTATGTTGTTATCCGGAATTGACATTGGAATAATAAGCTATACTTATTTAGAATATGGTCAAAATCGAAAAAAAAATAACTAAGGTCAAATTAAAGTATAGGTATCTTATTGTACGTCCCATAACCGAAGTCACGCCATGCAGGTAAACCACTTATCAAATGATAAAAAGGTACTTCATTATATAAATAGCTATGTCACCTAGTAACTTAAGTATATCTATTATTTTTCATATATTTCTCAATAATAAGAAGACAGTGATAATTTAGATATTTCTGATCTAATTTAGATAAGATGAACGGACATTAAATAAAAAGTCACTGAAGCACAGAAATCTTTCTCGCGTATTGTCAAAACTTAAGAAGTTTTGAAACTTACCTAAAATTGAGAGGCAGGACTTTGTCAGAGCCAGTCTGGATAGGTACCACCCACTCACACATCAAGACGTGGGTATTGTCGTGTTCAAGTTTAATGGTAAGTGATCGAGTGTAACTATAGCCATAATGGACAGTATTACACCTAAGTTCTCAAGGATGGTGGAGCATAAGCAATGTTTGGAATAGTTATTATATCTAACACTGCTAAGTCTAAAGACCGTGATGACCACATAACATAATTTAGACGTTTTGCTGGTTCACCTATTACATAAACATTTTTTTTAATATGTGTCGCTTTTATGGTTATTGTATAGAGATGTAAGAGCTTCTTTTAAATTTGCTCTTACAGTATTTCATATTAATTTTCGTTTCCAGTCTTGTTTCAACCCTTGTGTACTGTGGGTTAGCGCGCCGCGACGCCCCGCCGAGTGATTGTGCGCGCGGAACACGTATGACGAAACTCAAAGCGACTTTTGTTTAACATCACCTTAATTATCTAGATTTGAGTTTTTGAAGTATTCTTAAATCTTTTTATTTGATACTATTGATTAGGAAATTATTATTGGTATTATATAAAAATCGATATTGTTCATCGTAGGCACATATCACTTTTTTTTTTAAGTTTTAGTTATTGTGTGAAAGATATCCAACTGTATATTAAATATAATAATTTATTTATTAATAATGTTCTAATAACTACTTATTTCATATTTACACCGTAAAAATGATGACGAATGATAGCTTAAGGTTAGGGACATTCGTAAATAGCAACTATAGAGGAGATTATGGATTTTAATCTAAAATAGCGATTTAAGAGAGACGGGTCTACCCGCGGTCGACCAGCTGAGGAATCTAGAATCCCATAAAGTATAATAACACTAAGGAAGATAACTAAACAAAAAATAACTACGAAATCAAATCCGAAAAAGTCATCATCATTGACTTCAAAGCAAACGTTTTGCTATCAATTTTAAATCTGAAATAAAAAAAGAAAAAAGTATTATTTCAATTAAGAATAGAGTTCAACTATCACATCATGTAAACTTTTTTTTAGGTCAACAATCAAATCGACAACGATCGAACAGAATTTTTTCTTTTACAATTAACTTTAACAACTCAACGATCTATAATTCAAAATCCGTTAAAACCATAAACTGTTTTTAATATGTATTTTATTGGTATAGGAAATATTATCGGCAATTGTGTAGCAATTATATTTAACCCGCACAGAACGGCCGCTTCAGTACAGGGTAATGTTTCGTGACCATACCGCCACGCTCAGCTGGTTACAGGCCAATTAATAGCCCACATAAGAAATTGTAGGTATATAAGGAGGGTAATTATATATGATATTGGTAAATAGTTTCGAAGGGGTGTATATCTTGCGTGTATGTCTCAATTTTATTTGTAGCAAACATTGGAAGACTTCTAGCTTGTTTCAATATTGGTGATAACTGATTATAAATATATGCATAATTAGTTTTATTGCATCTCTACAGCATATTTTTAATTTCAATTTCCATTTTTCTAATTTTTTTTTCTGTATTTCGCGTTATTATTTTGAATAAGAATTCGAATGAAATATGTCAACAAACATTTATATAGGTATACATATATTTAATTCTTAACCTTAAGTAAGTACTATTTGTTCATATTCATATTTCGTTTATTTGCGTTGACATTAAACGGAGCACTTGAATGCATATTATATTAGTCAACGATACGGAATCGGAGTATTATATTTTCAAAGAATTTATTTTGTATTTACGATTCAAATGCGTCAGCAATAGTATGCCTCAGAAAAGAGTCATCAAATTATATAAAAAACTAAAACCCAAAAAGATTGTATTATAAAAATTGCGTAGGTATACGACTTAAGTGTTAAGACATCGGACGCCTAACATAAAGTTAATTTAATAATGTATAATAAAAACCAATAAAGACATAAACCGTATCCTGCGGCTTACCTAATGATATCATTTACTTTGATACGCTAAACAAATAAAACTCAGCGTGAAATATAACTGTAACAGGTGGATTATCGGTTTTTTGTCGACAGCTGGCTTATTATATCGTTTGAGCAATTAACAGCGTTTGCTATTCAACCTGCTGTTTCCGACTTCATTAATAGTGTAAAAAATCAAACGTCAAACTTATGTTGCAAGATATAAAGTAATGTGTTATTCGTATTGTTTTAAATCCACGCGACGGTCACATATGGTTGGCTATTGTTTTGTTAATAAGTTTCAGATCTTCTCTTTTGTGGAGGAAGTTATAAGAGTGTTTATTAAAGGGCTTTTTTATTTTTTAAACTAGTTTCAGTGTATAAACAAAATCGTATTTAACTACTTATTATAATTTTAAACAAAACTTATATCTCGGGTCTGTAAATTTCATATTAAGGTAGTTTTAAACTTGTTTTAAAAGTGTTCTCATATACTTTTAGTGTAATATTTTAGGTACGGTAATTGATTAAATGTCATGTTAAAGAATTTTATAATAACAACTTATCGTATGTTTTATACCAACAAAAATGACACTTTAGGCTAAAGTTGGGGAAACTTATAATATTTTGTGTACGTTATTAACGACAGCTAATTATTTGTGAATTATAGCGGTACAAATATTATTAAAATTATTTATTCATGAATGAATAACATTATTATAACTAATAACAACTAAAACCTAGGCCCCGTAGTGTGTGGTGTAAATGATTTATGATAACGTATCTAATAATTATATAATGTAAAATATTTTGCATGTTATTCATTGTACCTATTCGCTTCTAAACAATTAAGTGTCTTATACAATTCATATCCTATGAGACATTAATTATTTCTGTAATCGAAGCATTTAATATTTAACAGATAATAATTATCTCCTGAGTATCATTCACTCCAACGGAAGCGGTGTCGCGGCACGCCGCCATTCACCGCGCTGACTCACCGCATACCCGAAGAGCTAATCAAACAAAGTCTATAAAAAGTGCTCTTTTAGTATCTATTACTATAAATAAAACTATTTAATTTTTTCAAAGATACTCATACAATTATACGTAATCACTTAATATCTGTGATAAGTCGAAAATCAACCCTTAATATTATAATGTTTAGTTTTTAAAGAGTTTTATTAACGAATAAAATATATCTGTTGAAAAGGATTTTGTTAGAATAACTCATTCTCGTAAAATACTAACAATAGAAAAAATATGTTTTACCCAATAAACGTGGAGCAAGTAAACCATTTGGTCACCAGAAACTTATTATATAAAAATTGTTCATAGTCCACCTGGGTGCAGAACATGTATGTAGCAAATGAATGCTTCTAAAATCTAAACAGAAACAGTTATTTACATCAATTTTTGTATACTTATAAAGTTTCATTTTAACTAGAAGAAGTTACTCGTGCTTTAGTAGTCCATTCGATATTATTTATTAATTTTATAAAGCATGTAACGACGATCATGGTTTTAAGGAGGCTCCTGTAGTACTTTCTCTGCAAACTCAGCGTGCGATTCTATCAACGGCGTCAATTGCCCGTGCCAAATGCCACTTCCCCCTCCCCCACACCCCGAACAACGTCTTATCTGCAACAAGCCCGCGTGATTGAACGTTTCCGCCTTCCTGTCGATTGCAAGCAACTGATAATCTTTGGTGCAATCAGCTGGATCCAAGGACGATAAAACTTCTATGTACATTCTTCAATACCAAAATATTTCCAACATAAATCATTCTTCATCAACGCTCTGTAAGGCCGATTTTTTTAATCATCCGTTTACTTTTTTCTGAAGAAATGACAACTCGACAGTGTTTGTAAAGAAAGTTAATCAAATTTCATATTAATTGTAATGATACAAGTTCACTGGCGATTAACAAATATATTTGCGTAAAATATATTGTAGGCATCTTAATTTATGTTAAACTTATGTTTAATTATTTATTTTCATCTCTATTAAGTGTGAACAGACAAAATAAATGTACTAAAATACATTTTTAGGTAAAATTTTCATCTTTTCGTATTGATGTGCATTTTTTTTTACTTACAAAGCATAAAATGAATTATATATAGGTTGGTTCATAAAATTGTAACAAACGAAAATCAGAAAGATGCTAATCTAATTTGAACTCGTAGCAAGATTAACGTCTCCTATCAACTAATAATAAACTAGTAATAAACTGCTAAATACACACTGCAAGCTAACTTCATCTTAACCTTATGAAAAACATTTACAGAGAAAAAAATTCAGTTATTTCGACTAAATATAAGAAGAGTGTGGAGTAATTTGGCATAGTGTCATAATATTCATAATTCGAGATCGATTTTGAGGAGATCGAAGTTATATTATTTTGTTTGTAATTTATTTAAAATGAAAATGAGGATTTTATCTAGAAATTTGATGGGATTGTACGAGAGTTGAATTTCCTATTTTTGTATCTCGATGTATCTCAAGAGAGGTCTGTAATGTGTTGCGGGCGGAGCGCGGTCGCGTCGCGGGTGACTCGCTGCTAACCGCGTTTATCCTCCACTCGTCTTCATATAACAAATAAAATAACAATTTATTTAAACATAAGTTATAAACTTAGGATTGAAGTATTTGAATTTGAACATTTCGAATTATTTTGAAAATGGAATATGAAAGGGTTTTTATTCGATTCATATAAATAATTCTATAATAACAATGGACATGTTTATCCGCCCGATTTCAGTACACCGCCATTTTTATTAAACACAGGCTGTTGATAAACTGCATACGAGATACACTGCATAAGTAAATACACATTAAGAAGTGCATTTTACAAAATCTGAGTTTTGGATTCCCACCAAATAGCAATTTTAAAATAATATAAACAAGACAGAAGATTTTAGATACAGTACTTTAGTTTTATGTACTTCCTAAGGAACGTAAGACATTGTCATCTCTCCAAATCTAAACTACCTACTACTTTTTAATAGGAGATTTTTTTGCCAATAAATTCAATTACGTTTCATTGGTTCAACCCGTTATTTGAAATCAGGAATGAATAATTTGTAGTTAAAGTATTTATAGCGTTGACAGCGTGTACTAGGACGTTTAGGATTTTAGAGGATAATGACGGGTAATCGAACAAACCTGAACCTATTCTAGTGATTTTTTAGTAGGAATATAACTTTATTTATAAATGCTAAGCGGTGAGACTGATTTAAATATAACTTAGTGTGAAAATAGTTGGACATTGGGAAATACTGAAGGCTACTGTAAGATTTATATATTCCAAATAATTTCAGTAAGCATAAGTGTCAAAATCCCAAACAGAAATTCATAGATAATAATTCAATAAGAAAACAAGAGACTTTTATTGAATGAATGAAAAGTACAACAAGGTTAATAGTATTAAAAAATAATTCTGCGAGTGTCAGAAATATAGCTGTTCTATCTCATTTGAGTTGTAAATCTTATTTAATCGTTATCTACCTAACTTTGTCATAGTCTCAATACAACACGAGGTATTTCTTCATATGAATACAAAAACAACATTTATGTTAATTTTAAATAACAACGTCTATTGAAGGTAAAACATAATCAATACTGGCATAAAATTAATTAATCATAAAAGCTATTTAAAGGTATTTTAAGCTTTTGGTTAAAATTAAATAAACTTATAATAATAAAGTCGATTGGGTAACAAACCGAAACGCTCAGTATAAATGGGATGAACCTTATCGTCGCTGATAAAACAACTTTGTCACAGAGACGCCGCCTCCAATACGCGACGGCTTTGTCTCGCGCCATTTGCCCCGACATTATGTTAACGTGTGCGATTCGATTATACATTTTTCGGAACGATGCCATTTTTAGTTAGAAATAAGGCTATTATTAAAAGAATTCCCGCATTTATGAAATGTTTTATATTGAGATAAGAGCAGGGATATGTGTCATAATAGACATATTCTCCTCCCTCCATAAGTGTCTCCGGGGCTAGGGGTCTCTGTACCCTGAGGACCCACTAGGACACTTCCTACGAGGCCCTCAGAGGTGGGCCTACTGTATGCGTAAGAAATCCCGTGATGTCCCCTGAAAGGACGGAGTGGGCACCGCTGGTTTTATTGTGGATATTCATCCTCGTCTTTAGCGCTGGCGATTCCCACATACCCCCCATATTATATGGGGGAAACGCGTTATGCGATTTTCCAGCGAAAAAAAGGGATACGTGTCATTCATATCCATACATATCCATACTTGATTGTACTGGTTTTCACTTAATAAGTATATTTCTAATAGCTTTTCAAAATATCCAGTTTGCAGTAATATGCATGAAGATGTAATTAGTTTAAGTGAAGAATGAGTAATGAATTTTCGGTTCTTCTCGGCGGAATATCCTGAAACTGGCTGAAGCTTTACATTCAATTAAATCCCGTAACACGACACTTCAAAAGTGCTTACAAAAGAATATTTCATTTTATTTTTGATTTTGGATTCAGAGTTTAACGATGTAATAAAATATTTCTTCAACGTATTTAATTAAATTAAAACGTGTTCGAAAATATTCCGTATCTAAGGTAGCATTAACTTGTGTAATTGTAACTGAGAAACTATGTACTACTTACCAATAATACTAATTTATATGAAACAATCATATTTTGTACAAGAGTTAACTCATCATACATTCTACCGTTGAGCAGCAATTCTATTGTGTTACGTTTTGAAGAGTGAGTAAGCCAGTGTATCTGACCCAAGAACTTTACATCTCGGTGGTGAATTGCCCAAATATAGTGGTGACCACTTACCATCGCGACATTTGCTGATAACTGGTTGGGTCAATATGTAATAATTTGTAAACATTTTTCAAATGTAATGTATCATATTTGGGTATAACGTTGTCTAGACGCTGTCAAATTGTTAGGAGTATGGAGGACGCATACACAAATTAAATATTAAACCTTTTTATGTATTGAATACTTGTCAACTATGTTCTCTCGTCTGACGTCTATATATATTGAGCACTGTCATTACTTACACATAAAATAAATTGTTACAATTAAATAGTCGCCTTTACTTTTATTTCATCAGGTTATGGGCCCAGTCAAGTCCGCCGTTTTGTATTATTTTCAAGTTTTACTTCAGTACTAACAAATTATGATAAAAGTAAAATCTGACGAGTATAACTTCACTTTTAGTTACCGGCTTGCGACTGATTACTTTTTTCAGCTATTTTCAGATAAACATTATATGTTATAAATATGGCTGGAACTAACGCTATGATGTCGATTGAGAAGTTGAAGGGTCGCGACAATTGGGCAGATTGGAGTTTTGCAGTCAAGGCATACTTACAACTTGAAGATTTGTATAGCTGTATTTTGAAAGCACCAGATGCTTCCGATCTCAACGCAGTTAAACAAGACACCAAAGCAAAATCCAAGTTAATATTGTTGGTTGACCCAATTTTATATGTGCACATACAGGATGCACAGAATGCAAAACAGGTGTGGGACAATTTGACAAAGGCATTTGAAGACCAAGGACTGACACGGAAGGTTGGCTTATTAAAAGAATTAATTAATACTAATTTAGAAAGCAGTTTGTCAGTGGAAGACTACGTAAATAAGATAATGACAGCCGCGCACAAATTAAGAAATATAAATTTTCACGTGGACGATGAGTGGTTGGGCACATTAATGCTGGCAGGGCTACCAGAAATGTATAAGCCCATGATTATGGGCTTGGAAAGTTCCGGTATGAAGATTAGTGCTGAATTAGTAAAAAATAAATTACTACAGGAAGTGAAAATGTCAGACACTACCGCACTTTATACAAACACAAGAAAAAATATGCCCAAAAGTGACAAAAAAGGTCCTAGATGTTTTAATTGTAATAAGTACGGACATCTCAGCAAAAATTGTTGGTATAAAAAGAAAAACAACAATAAGAAAACAGATAAAGACACAGGCTATGTTGCAGCTTTTTCAGCATCCACAGCAAACGATTCCAATTCTTGGCATGTTGACTCAGGAGCATCCATGCATATGACGATGCACCGGGACTGGCTCACTGATATCACCGCTTCACCTGTACCGAGCATAAGGATTGCTAACAACAAAGAATTAAAAGTTGAATGCTGCGGGAACGTATGCATTCAGGTAACGGCACGTGATGGTGGTACCAATTCAATACAGGTGAGGAATGTTTTACTTGTACCAGAATTGAAAACAAATATTTTATCAGTTAGCAAAATAATTCAAAATGGATGCAAAGTAATATTTAATGAATCTGGCTGTCAAATTTACAATCCTAGTAACAAATTAGTAGCAGAGGCTAGATTAATTAATGCAACATATCTGTTAAATACTTACCAAGAAATGCAAGTCATGACGGCCAAGGCTGATGATGATACTTATCTGTGGCACCAGAGGATGGGACATTTAAATTTTACAAGCCTTAATAAGATACCTTACTGTACAGAAGGAGTTAAGTTATCGACAGGAATGGAAAATTCCATCTGTATTACCTGTCTCGAATGCAAACAAACGAGAAAACCGTTTCCAGCTGAAGGTTCCCGAGCAACCAGTTTGCTAGAACTTATCCACAGTGATGTATGTGGACCAATGCAGCAGATATCAATAGGAGGAGCGAGGTATTTTGTAACCTTTATTGATGACTTTTCTCGCCGCGTATACATTTATCCGATGAAAAACAAGAGTGAAGTATTTGAAAAATTTGCTGAATATAAGAATAGAGTGGAGAATGAATTAAATAAAAAAATAAAAATTCTTAGATCTGATAACGGAACTGAATATACAAACAATAATCTTGAGACTTACCTGAAAAAACATGGAATTTTGCACCAGACATCTAATCCGTACACACCTGAACAAAATGGATTAAGCGAACGAATGAACCGTACCCTTATTGAGCGTGCTAAATGTATGTTATTAAACTCTGGTTTACAGAAAGATTTTTGGGCTGAAGCCGTTACTACAGCAGCTTACATAGTGAACCGTTCTCCCACTCGCAGCTTATCAGATGCAACGCCATATGAGGTATGGACTGGAAAAAAACCGAATTTGAGCCATATGAGAATATTCGGATGTCCTGCTATGGTGCATATTCCAAAAGAAAACAGAAGTAAGTTGGATGTAAAGTCGCGAAAATTAATATTTGTTGGCTACAGCGACGGTACAAAAGGCTACAAATTCATAGATCCTGAAACAAAAAAAGGAATTGTTAGTAGAGATGTAGTGTTTCTCGAAGCTGCAATTAAAAGAAATAAAGTAGATGAAGTACCTAAAAAAGAAAAAGAAATTATTAAAAATTACATGGATATAGAGGAAAATAAAGCTGAAAATACACATGAAGTTAGTAGAATGAGTAATGAACAAAAAAAGGGAAAAACTATATACTTACCTCTGTGTGATGAACCTGAAGAACCTATGGAAAGAAACATTAACGATGAGACACAAGAAAGAGACGAAATACAGAATGTATCTCAAAGTATTTGTATTTCAGATGAATCTGATCAATTTGAGGATATTAATGATGAAACATACATACCTGATAATACGATAAACTCGTGATTCGATATGAGTTCGAGACCGCTGCAACATATATTGACGAAAGGGCTCCCTCGAACGAAGCATGAAAACTTCACCGCATCTATGGGACTACACTTAAAGCGTCTGCGTCCAGGAGAGGATGTTAGGAGTATGGAGGACGCATACACAAATTAAATATTAAACCTTTTTATGTATTGAATACTTGTCAACTATGTTCTCTCGTCTGACGTCTATATATATTGAGCACTGTCATTACTTACACATAAAATAAATTGTTACAATTAAATAGTCGCCTTTACTTTTATTTCATCACAAATTAACTTTGCCAAAAGTGTAATAGCACTTGTATGAAATAATGGTAGGTCTCTAGAATGTCTCCAAAAATTTAGCAATTAGCAAATGTTTAACGATACTTTTATTCAATGTAAATGTCAGAAATCATTAATATACTTTTTCAATTAAACTATTTATGAAGCGATTTGGAAAAAAAATCTGGAAATATTGCAATAAATATATTTGATTTAACCAAATTTATACAAAATAAACATTTGGTGTTCGGTCAAATAAATTACACAGTATGCAATGGATCGGTACACTGATTGTATTGTTGTTTGTAAAATGTACACTTAGTTTTAAAACATCATTTTACAGGACTTCAGACTAATATCTTATCATATGTTTCATAATTAATAAATTAAAATATCATTACATCAATGATGACCTCTGTCAGTACATTTACTGTATTGCAAATCCTAACCGAATTCATGCCATTTATAAAAATTATTTACAATAACACGTAACGCTTAAAACCTTTTAGATAAGATAATATGCAAAAAATATCTTTAAAAGTAAGTCGATCGATACTTAAATCTAAAGAAAGAACGTTTAGGTACATACCGAGGGTTACATATAGGAAATACACGTATCGATAAAACAACGGATGGTCGAGCTAACGGAGCGTATAATTTCAAGTTTATGGCGTCATTAGGCGGCAGAAGGCCGACGCGCCAGACTTTTTGTTAAAGCATCACAATTAACCCGTGAAATGATAATCGATTGTTTCTTGGGCCCAATTTGCCCTGTCGTGCATTAATTCTTGGAATTAAATGAAACGGGAGCGTTATTGTTTTTTACTTTTTATAAACTATAACTACTCCAATCTTTGCTTCAGTTGATTATTTCTTCATCGCTGTAAACTCATTCAGTATTCAGAGATAAAATTTAATACAAAATTAAATGAAAAGAACGACGAAATTATAAATAAAGCCCGTTTTGATTTTGGTGAAATAGTCAATAGATATGGAAAATACAATTACTTTGAACATACAGACTGACGTTTAAATTTTGTTTACTTGTATATATTTCGAATGAAATATAGATAAAGGCATTTACTTAAATGAAGATTAATTGAAAAATACTTAAAAATAGTGAACTGACATTATATAAACGAGCTAAAAGTTGAAAGAGCGGTCGCTATAGATAATAAAAAGACCCAGATTTTCCTGTGGTTTAGTGAAAAACAAAACGAAAACTATCAATCGGAAGTTCGGTATGGGTTGGTCACTAACTTTTCACTGGATAATAAATTCGTTGTTTTATTTCAAAAGCTATGATTTTATTTTTCATCTCTGCTTGACAATGGCCAGGCTAAAGATTAAAGATATAATGCATTTATCATATCCATGCAATGCATGTACATATGGAATTATGTAGTTAAATTCATTGATAAAATTTGAAGCTGTCGTTTCAACTTCGGATAAGGTGAACAAATATTGCTCCAGATTATATATTTTTAAATAAATAAGGCGCAAACAACTATATTTTCGTAAGACCAATATCAACTTAACGAACCATTTTCTGCACTTGTGCTAATATAGCTTTTCGCTTTTTGAATTGACTTGTGACATCTCCACAACCATTCGTCTTATAATATTAACAGATTTATAAAGTGTTTATTTATGAGTATATATTTATTTATAATAATAAATATATAGATGGACAGATCTACAAATGATTTTATTGTTTCAGTTGTTTTAGCGTTCGCTTGACACCATAAGCTCTATCTCAATAAATTTACAACATATAAACATATTATATAGCATATATCCATTCTAAAACTATAAAATGCCAATATATGACAGTTCAATACCAATCGGATTAGAGTTTTTGCGTGAATCCGGATAAAAAAGTAACGAATAAAACGCATGTTTTTTATAACATTCGTAAGTTTGTAATTGAACACAAAATTTGTATAGAAAATAATTGATAATTGAGCAGTCATATATAAGTTGGCAATAATAACATTATTTATTATAATTTAATTTTAAACCGTTTCATAAATAACTAATATATAATCATAATAGTTCAGTCCAGAGAAATCCAAATCTTGAATATAATAATCGTAATATTCAAAATTTGTCTAAAAGAACCTAGCTTTAAATTTTCTACCAAAAAAGCCTTTTGGAATTTCCACAATCTTGAAAACAGGGAAATGAGATATGATTTTTTTTTGTGGAATACTTTCTTGTTGCTTTTTTTACGATCCAAATTTGAACTGGACTATAAATATTCGGTTTATTCAATATTTTCATGACCCAGGTGCTACGTTAAATTCTATTATTAAGAAATGACAAGACAGTACCGGAAACGTCTATAAATGTAATAGTTCACGGCGTACCTATTTAAGAGTCGTATCAACCAATGCGTATATCGGGTATTTATATGACGTATTTCATACTTTAATAAATGTCCGGTCCGTTGAGTCCGTGTTGCATAACAGTGATATGCGTTAATCTGTCAGTTTGACGAAGGTCGGCTGCAGGGCTCGTGCCGGAACACACTAATTTAAATTTTTATTTTCTTTCCAACGTTCGGAATATATTCGCTGTCACCTTTTTGTTTTAACAGCTTTGATGTAGACGTCTATTTGTTTTATTTTACGGCGTTATTTGTTGGTTGTTTAGTCTTTGGATGTTCATGATTTTATTGTGATTTATATCGAACGTTCTTGTCATGATGATTTCACGCATAGTGTGATGATACAATGGTATTGATAATATTAGCTCGTGAATATTTCGTTTCACCTGTCTTTGCCGTCAGCAAAAGCAATTACCTATAAAAAACCCTCTCGAAAAAGGTTAAAAGCTAAATCTCATGAGTCTATTTTTGGTCCAGTATTTGTAGATCAGTTTAAGTCATCATCAGATAAAGCTTCAGTTCTTTTTGTACTTGAATTACATACTCGTTGACTAAAATATGATATCGTTAATTTAAATTTAAAAAGTAGGACATAAATTAAATGTTACGAATGACGTAATTATAGCTCCAGGATTAGGAATATCATAAAAAATATCAAGATTGTATAGTTGATATCGTTTGCTGACCATTTTTTGGGGTTCATTGTTAACTATACGTATCAGTTTTCTACATGACATTTCAATACCACTGTTCGTCTGTCAAATCGCAAAATCTCAAACAGATGTGTATTCGGCGCATTCACGAATATTATCGCAACAACAAAATCTAAATCCATACACCATATCTAATTATATCCAGCGTGTAATGGTATGTCAGAGTTCTATTGTTCAACGGGTTCCTTTGTTACCGTATTACTAACCTAGTTTTGGGGATATATTCGCCAAAACGGCTCCTCGAGTTATCACGCTTTCTGGTTTTCAATGTCAGTTATATTTTCTTTTGTCGGTTCGTGTATTACTAGCGTGTATTTAGTTTCGTTCGCCATAAGTAATATTTGCATTGTGGTACATTACTGGATATTTCTATTGAATATAGCTTTATGTGTTTGTTAGTTTATTTAAAAAAGTATTGCAAATGTTTAATCTCATCAGCTGTTTATTTATTTTAGTATTTGATTTCACACATTGAATATAGCTATGAACCGTAATATAAATAAAATTTATTTAGGAATACAGGGTTTTTAATTTATGTCATTTACTTTTTAAAATATGAGTATTTTTAACCAGATATTTCTTTGTTTTAAGAGTTATTCATTGTTACTTCAATCGCAAACAACTGATAAGTTTTCTACTAACTTGACATTTACTTGGTGATAGGGCTTTGAGCAAGGTAAACTGGGTATGTAGGTACTACCCACTAATCAGTAACATTGTACGGTTGTATTACGTTTGTAGTTTAAAGTATTATTAATAAAGTGTATCAATTTGTAAGTATAGTGGCGTATTGGGGATATCAGAATTGTTTAATATTATTTTTCAGTGTTGACCATATAGGAAAGAAATGAAGACCCGCGCTAAGAGTTGGATTGTGAGAAAACTTGCATGTTTCGAATAAAATACCGACACCAGATCCTCTAATCCGCATTGGACTAGCGTGGTGGAATAAGCACCAAAACCTCGTTTCGAGATATCGATCCAGAGAGCGAAATAGGAAAATAAAATATATGCAAACATATACGTATAGAAGACACGTTTGTACTCTCGTGTAACAATGCGAGCTATATTACAAAAGTTTGACGATTCGTGCATCTATCGATTCAGTTCGACTACACTCGATTCAACTTGTTTATTTTCGAAATCGGACGGATGTAGGTTTTCGGGTTTGTGGTGTGTCTGTGCAGTTAGTTGAGGTAGCATGTAAAAAACAACAAGCAAAACGCGGCACGTTTTCATAGTTTTCCCATTTCGCGGATCAACAAAATCTGTGATATTCTGGGATTTGAAAATAAAACTTTCAGTTATTTATACCTACATAACATTAAAAAGAGGCATTTGTAACATTTTCTATTACATAATTTTGAAGTGACTTAAATGTTATTATTAAATTTTGAATAATTTATACATGATCAAATATGACCGAACTATTGTCTCATCAATATGACTAAAAATTTCGTTGCTGACAAGTGCTGGTATATGTTGGTAATCTCCCACGTTGTAGTAGAGATTTGTTCAAACCTGTCTGGATAAATATCACCCACCAACCAAATGATCTGCCTTCAAACAGTTATAATTAGTATTGTTGTATTTTGGTATGAGAGTTTACTCAGCCAGTGTGCATAGGCACAAGGGTCATAAAATTATAGTATTTAAAGTTGGTTAAAATATGAAAGTAACTCTGTCTGTCTTTCACAACCAAAGCAATGAACCGAATTTGATGAAATTGCTATGAAGCAACCTTGAGCTCCAAGGAAGGACATAGACCACTTTTTTTGCCTAACACGTGACAAATAACCCTCTAAAACCCGAGCGGAACCGTAGGCGGTAACTAGTTCTAATAATAATCCAAGATTCAATACTGAATGTATGTGTATAATTATTATATCTATGATAATAACATTAGAGAGTAACTGAGTTTATCAGTCATTTGCAATCTACATTCTGAACCGTAGATACTATCACATGTAATTTTGTAAATTGACGATTCGAAAGTATTACAGTTACATGTATATGTTGATTTTGATATACGATGACCGCGGTTAATAATCATAATTATAGAGCTTAGATATTAAGGTACCTCAGCAAACACAGACAGAGGGCTGACTGCGTTGATTTAATAGCCATCGTATAAATCTATTCAGTGCCTGCAAAAGCTTTGTGCAAACACGACTAATGAACGCGCCGCGCCGCCCTATCTACCTACAGGTAATTCGGTTATACTCGTGGTGTTCCTCTTTATTACTTTTTGTTTAATTTATTAGCGATGGTCGGTTTTTTTTTCCTTTTTTTTTTAAACGGATTCGTGATAGGGCTAATTTTGTAATAGGTAAAGTTATCAACGTTTCAAATATTTGATAAAACAGCGTTTATTTTTAAAAGCATGTAAGTTTATATAAAAGTATAGTCTGTTTAATATGACGCTTCGGTTGATGGATATAGTGGCAAATTGGCTTCATTCATTTGAATCCTATTCTGGTTCCAAGTTTGATTGCTGGGTAGAATTTATGTATATTAAGATATTGTGCCAGGCACACATACAAAATTTTGTTTAGGTATTAATATTTTTTGTTGTTTTTTCCGACTTGTTTAACAATCGTCGTTCTAACCTATTTGCTCAAAAATCTTAATAAATTATAAACCTAGAACTTCCTTATGAATCCCTTTGTCAATTAGTGAAAATCTCATGAAAATCCGTTCCGTCGTTTTGGAGTTTATCATGAACATGCAGACAGACTAGTGATTTTTGAGTTCTATTTGACATTGTAGAAATTTTAACCAATCTATATATAAGTTTAATAGATTTCAGCAATGCAGGAGTAATTAGGTGAAGCTAGGATCACAATAGTGATAAAGAAAATTCTCACTGTTATATTCTAATATAACATAATGTGTATTCATTAAGTAGCTTTTATTTAGACGTGCAAATGGGTACCATCTGATAGTGAGTAGTCACCATTGCCTTTAACCATAGGCGTCGTAAAAAAATTTTGAACCAATACAATACTTACATCGTCAATACACTGCCAATCCAGGCATCTCAGATATTAAATGCCTACAATAACACTGACTCACTTACTCCTCAAACCGGAATGTTCCTTGTATCCTTGTGTCCTCAGTTACAGGATTGAAACTGTGTTTTAGTAAGTACTAAGTAAATACATAATTATTTTGATAGCACATACTTAGGAATTGTCCTAATTCGTTTATATTTGTAATTGCATTATAAAGGAAATGATACATTATCAGATGTAATATTGATGCTTGCAGATTTGCTTGTTGAATTATTTTATTAATAATAACACCCAAAATGAAGGCAAACCGCAAAGTCGGTAGGCGTCAACCGGAATTATTATCGTCGAAGCAATTAAACTCATCGAAGACCTATAAAGAATTTACGTACAAAAAATATATTCAGCAGTATATAATATTATGTACGGTTGTACATAATATGCATGTGCGATGGGTATTTTCACTGGTGCAACTCGACGTTGTAATTCACCGATAAATGCATACAAAAGAGTTCCGTAACGGAAAGAAACATCCATGGAGTAGATGTGTTAAGAGATTTATTAATTTTTGGTAGATTTCTTAATTATAGTTTCAGAGTGTTAGTTATATAAATGTACATCATGCGTCCTTGACATTGATTTTATTTTTATTTTATTGTTTACAAAAAAAGCTCCGCATTTGATTAATTCAAAAAATAGAACACATAAATATAATACTAATGTACACTAATACATTACACACTTTATAGATGTTATACATTTTTTTAAATATAATAGTCAACTAAAATATTTAAGAAAAAACTAAAAAAATTATAAATTACAAACCTACAAAGAAAAACAAATATATATAATCGTAAACTACTAGTGATCTAATTCGCATGTAATCATGTACAAATTAAGGTGAGATCATTATTTATAAAGCTATTTTGTCTATAACAATGTACCGAACATGTGGCCTTCTCACCTTGAAAAGAGCTTCATGTAGGTATATATATAAAAACGGCTTTCCAAATTCAAATTATTCTTTTGAGATACATTTTACAAAGATAAAAAAATTAAAGGATTTGTTATTATGTTGATGATTTATTGATGTTACATAATATTTTAAAATGTTACGTACAAAAATATTGAAATCAAAAACCCTCATGAACGTTTCGTGAGACAATAAATTATATTCAGATTATCAACTTAAATATAAATCTTATGACCTTGATTTGCCCTAAAAATGTATAAAAAGGCAGCATATAAGATAAAACAAATACCTAAATATTTTATTAGTTGACTGGCATGGCATTTACTTTAGATTATTATTTTAACTTATGATTGAACCGTACTTTACAAAGGTCATACTTTAACACGACATAAAATATTTTTGAAACTAAAACTTAGTCAAAGATCAAATATGAGTGACATTTTGTTATATATGTATTGAAAGTCAAGACATGATAAGAAATACATACAAACACACATACAACAACAGCCTGTAAGTTCCCACTGCTGGGCCTCCTCTCCCTTAGAGGAGAAGGTTTGGAACATATTCCACCATGCTGTTCCAATGCGGGTTGGTGGAATACACATGTGGCAGAATTTCTATGAAATTTGTCACATGCAGGTTCCCTCACAATGTTTTCCTTCACCGCCGACTACGAGATGAATTATAGAGACAAATTAAGCACATAAATCAGCGGTGCTTGCCTGGGTTTGAACCCGCAATCATCGGCTAAGATGCACGCGTTCTAACCACTGGGCCACCTCGACTCACACATAAAAATAGTAAAAAAAATAATGGATTTTTGAAGTGTTTCGTCGACTCCTTGGATTGCTGTATCCACGCGTCGGCCACCGATCCTCACGGGAGGTAATTATGCATGGACGCTTTTTAGCGCGTCCACCAACGAATAAAATATAAAACTGGTATGGCTAATGATTACTTTATCTACATATTTTCCATTTAATTACCTGATATATGTATATTATTATCTCTTCGTGTTGTATATGCACAATATTCATATATAAAATTCGTACAATGCGTTGTCTTTGTATGTCACCACTGAAGTCGAAAAGTAATCGGACACTTTTCAGAGAGCTATTTACTTCATTGATAGTATTACCTTTTCATGGTAATTTAAGTTTGTTATTTATACTTCTATATTAATATTAAAAAGAACTAAAGTTTATTTATTTGTATTTAGGAAAAATTGTTTAATTCTAAAATCTTTATATCTCTGATAGAAACACGAGTGCTATGAGGCATACATTATATTTATATAATTTACTTTATTAATAATTTAACAAAAACAAAGCTGTTATTTATTGTAAGTTATTAAATAAGACAAGATTATTTACCTTTATAAAGGAAAATTGATTTTATTGCATAATTAAGATAATTTAAAAGTTATCGGTTAATTTGATATGTTTTTATAATATTAATATTATTATTGTATCTCCACGAAAGGGCTGTTTTTGGATTTCTTCTATCTTATTTATAATTCGATTTGTGTTTGAATGTGCCTGCTTGTTTTTTTTATTACAAGCCAGCAAAATCCACAACAACGCGATTTGTAATACTTTTTCTGCACCTCACAATCACTCTGTGGGACCAATTTTCGCCAGCGGCTTTTCCGAACCGATACGACTTGGGAACCTTCAAGAAAAGAGCGTCTTTCCTCAAAGGCCGACAACGCACTTGCAAGCGCCCTGGTGTTGTAGATGTCAATGGGCGGTGGTAATAATATTCCATCAGGTGAGCTTCCTATTCACTTGCCATCTATAACAATAAATATATATGTAGATATATACAAACGTATAGGCAATTCCGAGCATAAGAGACCTAAAAACAATTTATTCAAATAGGGCCGAAGCTGTTTTCAGATCTTTGGAAGTGAAATTAAAGTGTATAAATAGCGTTGCATAATATATAAATATATATTATATAACAACTGTTATTAGTTTACACAATAGCTGAGATATTAGATCATCCCAAGGAATCTGTAAATTTATGGTCTGTTTATTTATATTCTTCATTCAATTAAAAAATACTTAGTAGTAAAAAGTATATGTACTTAATATACTTGAATGTATATGTATTTATCAATAAACTAAAGTTTTTTCTATTATTATACCACCTTATACAATGAATGCCCAAACTTTGTACCTATGCAAAATATGTTATACTAAATTTATATCATTGCACTAATATTATGCTTTAAAAATATCGATCAAATGTATTACTATTCTGAAATTAACGTAAAGCAAAGCAACATATATTTTTTAAATCTAACCTACCTTAATAACTACTGCTACCTAAACATTGCTTGCAAATGTTTTACAGAAAAAAAAGTATTAAAATTAGGAAACAGCGCCATCTAGCGTACAATCCTGCAACTTCCAACTTTTAACTCAAGCTCACTCGCTAGTTCCGTGATATTTTTCACACTCAAAGAGGGAGCTGGTGTAGCGTTTTTATTTTATTAACACGATTACACATTGAACATCTTCAAATACAAGCAGTATATTGTGGCTTCACAACTATATTGATTGTGAGACTATTTTAGTTATGATAACGATTTGATAAATCACCTTTACCAACGTTGAAAATATGAAAATTTTCCAAACATGTTATTTACTCAAATATATTATTTATTTCTTTTCATCCAATGACGTATATTATAATAAATTATCTAAGGTATATGTTAGAAGTAACATTAGAACATAAAATAACGAAAACATACAAAATGTAAAGGAAAAATATTGCAGTATAAAGAAGTTTGGGTTTAGGCGTACTTTTTCGAGCTAGATTTTGTGAATAAAGTTTTATGGAATAAAAATCTGTGAATAGACAAATTAGTCCCTGAAAATTGTAGCGTCGAGATTTTTGTTCCGACCTGTTCGTTTTTTAATGTTATTTTTCTCATAGTCTTCACAGAATTCATATCGATAATTGGAACAGTAAATTTGAAATTATTATTATTACAGGACGATTAAAAAAAGCAAACGTTATTGTAAATAAATAAAATTTAACAATACATCTTTCGAATATAATTTGACAAAGGTACATAAACTTCATATCGATTATAAAATAATATTCATCATATCATCAATAATCTTTTGTATCTTGATTTGATTCAAATCTTTTTTTTTTACTTATTTTATTAATTAATAATCTCCTGACTAGACCACCCAGATATTGGGCTTCAGCTATTTGATACTGCGTTTCTGATAAGTAGTTTTAAGGTGCAGCTCAGTTTTAGATAATTGGCAGTGCTTACATTTCCGTCTCTTGGATAGCAGGAATATAATTGATTGATCTTGAAGTTGATGGTGCTACCTTTACTATCCGCTGTACATGTGATTTTTTTAAGGAATACGTGGCAAACGAGCACGAGACTCATCTGATGGAAAGTAACTATCACTGCCCATTTGCATCTACAAAATTGGGGAAGTTGCAAGTGCGTTACCGGCTTTAGAGTGTGGAAATAGAAAATGATTATAGTGTTTAGATGTTCAATCACAGTATAAAATTATTTCTGCTTTGGCCAAAGTGGAGTATAGTCTAGAGATGTTATTATGTTTTAATTGGTCTCATATTAATAATGCTAATTTAGTAACTTAATTTTATTAAGCGACAACTGCAATGTTATAATATAATATGTAGTATTATAAATCTTATAAGCTTTAAAAAATACATATATTCTAAAATCTGTTAATTATGAACGTAATGATTAATAATTTAATATTATTATTAATTAATAAATATAATTATGAATTGATTGTCTGTAGTTCGCCAAAGTCATGTTCTTTTTTTAATAAAGTTTTATGATTGATTCCAATTCATAGCTCTACTGTAGATTAACGTAATTTCGCAGAAAAAAAAACATCCGTTGTATTTCTAAAATTTTCTGCAATTGAAGCCTTATATTGAAGCCGATTTATCAATATAACAATTAGATCAACTAACATTTAAGCGTAGCTTTTAAAATGTTTTTTAAAAACTAAGTTAATCGATTGACTTTTTTTGAGCATCATAATATGTACTAATATGATTCCTATTTCACATATTAATCTCTTCTATATTTACTCACGTGCTCAGGGTGGCCGGAACTATAAATCGAGCCAACAAAAACTAGTTAAGGAAGCTCGCTGGTGGGCCGCGGTCGGTGTCAGGTTCGCTTCCCGGTCGGACCACGCGGAGAGCGCGCGCTTGGGTTTATCTAAGTTTTTATATCGCACGTGGATTAGCTGTTTACGATGTTTGTTCAGTCATCCTAAATTGATGGTATTTTGTAGGTGGCCTTACCTTTAGCGTATTTTATTAGAAGTACTCTAAGTGATATACCTATTTAGGTATCTCGTATCGATGTAAAGACAAGAGTTCATAGTTCATTGAATACCAAATATTTTTAAGCGATCGCATGTTATACGTATTAATCAGTCAGAACTTTTTAAACGCTTTAATTCTTGTCTAGGGCTACGTTGAGAACGAACATGCAAGGGGACTTGAGTTTTTTCTTGAAACTAAGGACTAATTAAGCAGCTAATATTATTGGAGTATGACGGGGGATTAAATATAAAATCATACTTTTTAATCAATTGGCTAAAATATATAATAAAGTCATATTAGAGACAAAATACAATTGACAAATATATAACTATTCCGTTTAATATTACTTTCGCTCGTATTATCCGCTTTATTCATTATATCCGTTTCGCCGTCCATCCGTCGCGTTTCAGAATCACGAAGGTGGAAGTTTCATGATTTACATAGACAAATAACCGGGTTAGGATCGCGGTGTTCATAAATCCAACAATTTAGAAGTGGTTCATTTGTCGGGGTCGGTCGTCGGGCGCGGACACGTCGTATCAAATGTCCGGACACAATCATTTCATATTTTCCCGTTCCACGCCGCTCAATTATTCACCAGGACCCTGGAGTCACGGCTGACTCGAAATTACACGTGTTACAATGATACTGTTTACCCGCGGGTAATTCCGGTTTCGAAGTGTTAGACTGACTGTAATCGTTTTATTTAACGGACCGTTCCCTTTGGTATCGTTTCAAACGGGCTTTTCGGTGGTTAAGTATTACTATGAGTACACATATAATATGAGGCTAACGGAAGCCTTTATAGGAAGTTATTTTATTGATCTTTCTAATACATATTTAAAGACGTCACTTGTGTGAATAATATAGAACGTCGATTGAATTGAAATTGAAATTGGTTAACCAATAAAGGTCGTGGAATAGACATGTAGCAGAATTCCTTACGATCTTTTAGTTCTACGCTGATTACGAGTTGAATATACTTAATCATAAATTAAGCGCATATAATCCTCTGTGCTTACTAGTTTTTGAAGTCATCAATTTTGTTAAAATATACTTACTTTTGAAGCAGAGTCATTAGAGTAGGTTTTTAGATATAATAACACATGTATGCATGTACAATGATTATTAAATGTATAAACATTTATATATTGCATATTTGAAGTACCATCGATTTCGGACACAATAACCTTTTGTGACGTCACTAAACTCACCCCAAAAAAGGCCAACAAAAAGTTCTACTGTCATCATTCGCCACTTTCGTGTGACCATTTCCGACGTATAGATTTATCGATCACATGTCAGCGGTCGACATCTCCACGGTATTTGTTTTTGGATACCAAAAAAATTGGTGCCAAGCCGTCTGCCTCGAAGTTGCTTTTTGTTGGCTTCGGGTTTCCAAACGTTTTTTTGGATAAGGCATGTCGATGGACAAATCGAGAATAAACATTCGATAGGTATCTATAGATTTATTTTATCATTTAAATTTAAATTAAATAATTAGAGTTTATTGAATTTTGTTTTTGGAAAAAATATGTATAATGTTACGATATTCAAAAAAAAATCTTTGTATAACGGCATCACAGTAATACCTACTACAAATGTAAAGATAATATGCAAGTGCATGTATATTAAACAAATGTAGGCGTTACTTATTTCAGCACGAAACATTAATCAATACTTTTTCCTCAGATTTGTATATTATTATACCTATATATTACTGAAAAAAAAACCATTGTATTGCATGGCCTAAGTTTTTTATATTAATATTAAAAATCGATTAAAACAAAAGCATATTATTCAATATAATATCAGATCTGTAATATAACATGGTTAACAAAAGCCAAAGAAATAGAAAATCGCTTGAGATAAGACTATTGAACCGTTTTGTATTAGCTTACTTCTATATATGAAAATAAAAATAATAAATATACACAAAATTTAATAAATGACTAATAGGTTTCACGTGTGTGTTGATTAAAAACAATAAATCAAACAAATATAAATAAAGCTTGCTTCAACATCCGGTATTAAATACATCCCTTCGCATACGATATGGGTATCTCGTTATTAAGCGATCATAAATAGATGCCATCATTATATGGTCACAGAATAGTGAAAAACTGCTAGAAGAGGCATGGACACAAAAAGTTATGACTTAAAGTTATTCCATATTTAGATATTCGTCGACAAAAAGACGACAGCATACTAAAAAATAATTATGTAATTTATTTGTTTGAAGTATTTGTTACTTTTTTTAACTCCTTAAATAACTCCAGGTTTTTACATTTACATTACTACCTACTATTATTACAGTATTACCTATTTATCTTTTAAAATACATAGTAATTTTAAATAGAAAATTGATTAAAAATAGTAATAGCCTGTCACATTCAGCCTGTCGCAATCAGATGAAAATCTAAAATCGGTATACCTATGTTACTTGCATCAAAACAAACAGGAGCGTAAGACGTCGCGTTCCCACATTCGGCTACTAAATCCAACAAAAACACGACGAACACTCAACTGCAAACGTAACTCATTTATTGCGATAATCATTCATTAATAACTTTCATGCTAGCTACTTATCATTACTGATTTAGTGAATGTACGCTACAAAAACAAACTGCTTAAAAGGTGTTGTCATACACAAAAAATATTTAATCAAATTTGACTTGAAATACTTATTATCTAGTTTGAAGTATTTTAAGCCAATACCTAACTTAATAACCGGACTGTACCATAAGTCCTTGTTCTTAGGAAATTGCGTCTGTGATATTTGACGTATGCGTGTAATGAAATGGAGTGTGTTTATTACGTTAATTAAGCCGTTCTTGAGTCAAGGGATGAGATTTGATAATATCGCATACGAAACCTATTCATAATTCGAATTTTGTGTATTTCTTTTAGTCAATGCAATAGATTTTCTGAATAAATACTTTTTGGTATTTTATAATAAACTAAATTAGGTAGAAATCTTTGAAGATTATTCGACTAATTTTGATACATATATAACTAACTATTCGACGAACTGGTATCTACTATAGTTAAGACAGTATCATTTTAATACCCAAACGATATATAATAATAATATTAATATACTATAGCAAGCTAAAAAAATCTGTGTTTATACCTAAAACAAATATTCCTACAGATTATACACGCGCCTATGTACCTAGTTACTATAAATTAATATTAGTTACCGTTTGGTACCTATTAATAAAAAAACAAGACCCGTAGATAATTGTGTCAGTAATATTCATTATAGCCGATAATAAGAATATAAAATTTTGGAATTTGTTGATTAATTTTTAAGTAAGATCGGATTGATGGTTGCTGCTGTAAGCAAAGGAATAAGACAGAAAATATAAAAAAAAAATAAAACAATTGGAAGTAAATAAATATAACAATATCATATGACTCGTTCAATGCTTTCGGTATCTATACAGCACCAGTTATACAATGAGTTTGTTGTAAAGAGTTTTCCTCAACATTCCAAATTTTCAACATCTCGCACTTCCACAAAATCATTAAAACTTGTTATTTTAAAAAACGTACTCAACATCATAATTTCATCTCATAACCTATTTCCTTGGAATCGGCACAGTGTGGTTTAGGTTTTGGCAGTTTTTACGGCTGCCGCCAATCTGACGCCAATACTCCTTAGGAACGTTTTTACTGGTGGATTGGTTTAGTACCTACATCCACACGAATTATTGGCCGGATTATTCATTGTTTTGATAGCATACATATCATCAAAAAATCTCTTAGTTGATTTACGACGTTTACTCCTACTACTTTACGAATCTCTACTTTTAAATTTTTAGAACAGATATATAGATACATAAAATAAAATTGGAGTGTCTGTTTGTAATATTAAATAACCCTTTTTTATTCAATGCATATGTATGTATACATGGAACATTTACCAAAATTATTTTTTTTACAATTTTTGTCTTTCTACACTAAAAAGACAGACGTCTGTTTGTTTGTTCCGGCTAATCTCTAGAACGGCTAGACCGATTTTGACGGGAGATTCACTGACAGATAACTGATATAATTAGAAGTAACTAAGGCTATAATATATATATTTTGTTAATTCAAACGCGTAAAAAGTCACGGGCACAGATAGTTTACCAATACATGACATTTCGGGGTGATCAGTACAGCATCGTCAAATGTCAATAATCAATGATGCAGAAAGAGCGATTACTTAAGATTACTAAATATGATAAATATAATTTAACACATTGAATAGGATTTTTGCAAAAAATAAATACAACTTCTTAGAGTACTAATATTTCGTTAACGCTTGAACTTGTAGGTATGGTATATCTATATATTCGTAAATATTCATATTAGCTACCCTCTCGCATATGAAGACGTATTAAATTTAATAATTCTTAACAATAATGAGATATTATTAAGGAAGCTTGTCATATTTAACGTTTGAAGAATTGACTACCTCGCTCTAATGAAATGAGGGGAAACAGTTTGTTATGGGAATGTGTACGAACATACGAATTTCTAAAGATTAAACCATATTATGAAAAGCCGAGATGGCTCAGTGGTTAGAACACGTGCATCCTAACCGATGATTTCAGGTTCAAACCCAGGCAAGCACCACTATATATATGTGCTTAATTTGTGTTTATAATTCATCTCGTGCTCGGCGGTGAAGGAAATCATAAAGGAAACATGCATGTGTCTAATTTGATTGAAATTCTGCCACATGTGCATTCCACCAACCCGCATTGGAACAGCGGTGGAATATGTTCCAAGCCTTCTCCTTAATGGGAGAGGAGGCCATTAGCTCAGCAGTGGGAAATTTACAGGCTGTTACTTTAATTTTTTTTTTACTTTAAATCATATGAAAATCTCATTTAACGAACGAATAGCTGATGGCCCAGCAAATATAATAGAATCACAGGGTACACATTCATGTGTCCCAATAAATCAGGCACTTGATTATATGTACAATTTATTGATATGAATGTTTCTGTTCTAGTTCAGTAGTAGTAGTAATAGATCTACTGTGTATAAAAATACACTTATTAAGAGTGTTGAAAATAAATATTAATTTATTTCTTATTTATATATTATGAAAATCTGTTGAAATATATTTCGTTCAAAAGTATGTAGTGTATTTTAATTAAAATTATAAAAATAATTTAAATGATTTTTACTTCTCATGGAAAACCTAATTTGCTGGCTCTGTAGAACAACAATATAACTTTTACCACTGTTATATGACATGGTGGGTGATCAGATCAATCGGTAGAAGTTAAATCAATCAGTAATACAGGAATAAAAAATATACATAAAAGGCGACATCATATCAGGCCATATAAATTAATTAAAAGAGCACATGTAAACAGCACAATTTAAGTTTATACAGTAAATAAAACGTTGTTTGAGTGATAATAATTATTTTTTAATGTTTTTATTTTTGTCACACTTTCTTTATGGCCTTCAGATTTCGGCGAAGCATTTGGAGTTAAAGTTGGAGCCATATATCATTATCCTCCTCTCCTTGTCCCAATTCACTTTGGGCAGGCACAGCATGTTTTTTCTCTCATACTTTCCTATCTGACTTTATCTAAGAAGTAACAATCTTTCCAGCCATATCAACTTTCACACAATCCATCCATAGTTTTATTGATCGTTCGGTTTCTCTATATCCATCTACATTCACGCTCAAGACCTTCCTCACAATACGTTACTCATTCCTCCTCATAACATGCCCATATCATAGCCACCTTCCACATAACTTCGGCTATCGGTGCCACTTTCAAATCTTAAATTAAATAATCTTAGCCATAAATTATTATATATCATTAATCAACTTAGAATTTATCAACGACTTTATTATATGTTTAGTCAACAGAAATACGTCACTGACACTGAAAACGGTCTCCGCTGCGTCTCCGATAATCCAAAGTAACCCAAGATGTACATCACTTCGACAGCTACGCTCTCTTAATGAAGACAACACTCTACAAACTATAATACGCCATCTAAATGCACCGTCGACAGGCATAAACAATTGAAATAATTATCAGGATAAGCCGCCCGGATCAGCGAGGAAAGCCCTCGAGATTTTAACCCTTCTGAGAAACTGACAGCGTCTTATGCAAATTCTCAAATTTAATCTTGGGAACTCAGTACGTACAAACATTTAACTGTTATAGAAAAATAACCATTAGCCAAATGTAACTAGGATTTAATTTTGATTAATATTGAGTGTCTTATATGACGTTTTACAATGTTGTAATGCTAATGGTTGCTCAATTGGCTCGAAGACTACGATATGGAAACTTATGTTTTGTTGAGTCCTTGGATATTCATACACTATTAAGAGCCAACATTTTCTTGCACTATCAAGCTTGAATCACTTTGTAAATGGAATTTGAGAAAACTCAAAGAAGTGCCACTAGACAGGATACGTTCTAGTTAGATTTATAAGATGGAACTTCAAATCTGACAAGCTATTAAATTGATCGATAAGGTTTTTATGCGCTAAAGGCAATTATATTAACATTAACGATAATTACAATATATGATGTGTGTAATTTCATACCTGTTTTGAATTCTAATAAGAAAAATTAAGGTAAAACTGAGTTAAATTATGTTACTATGAAAAATATGTTTAGGTTAGATGAGATAGACCAATAGTTAGTACGTGTTTTCTTATCTGTTTTCGATTGAGATGTCGAGTTCAAACCTGGGTAAGCATCATTGAATATCCAAGTGCTAAATTTGTGTTTATAATTCATCTCGTGCTTGGTGGTGAAGGAAAACGTCGTGAAGAAACCTGCTACTCTAATTTCAATGAAGTTCTGTTTCATTGGAGCTGTGTTCCAGAATTAGCTCCAAGTCCTGCCCTCAATCCATTTTTTTAAATTATCTTTAAAGGTATAATGTAAATAGTATAATATAATGGCTTTTAAAGTTTTTCTTATCTGTGCTCATTAATAGTAAAAATATACAAAAAACCTTGCTCTCGAATCACACTATCTATAAAAAAAACCGCATCAAAATCCGTTGCGTAAATTTAAAGGTCTAAACACACATAGGGTCAGACAGCGGTGAGCGACTATGTTTTATAATATGTAATGATATTGTAAATCACTCGAGTGTTTAACTCGATTAAATGATCTTTCATAAAAAGCGGTCTAATACGATATTTTTAGTTTCTAAGTTTAATTTTCGTCTCCGTAACTGAAAAATATTTTATTATTTTGATGAAGTAAAAATACAAAAATTAATTTTGCTCTTTAATGTATTTTTAAATTTTTTTTTATCACGCTCATCATACCTATATCTATATAGATAGAGATATGATCTGAGTTCAACCTACCGTATTTTCCCATATCTAGAACTTGTTTACCATTGAGCTAATATTTCACAATATTAAGTTGTTTTACTCTTTAGTTTAAAAAATATTACATCCAGTGATATTTATTAATGCTTTGACAAAAAACAACACCTTGCATAAAATTTACTGTGAAAAATTAATAGGGAATTATTTTCATTATTATTATTATTCAAAGTTATATTTATCAAAACCTAACGACGCAATAGAACGTTAAAAATATTTAATATCACGATGAAAACTATTCGTAACGTCAAAGTTTATAGAATGATAATTAAATTATAATGTGTTTATTTTACACAAACCTCTATCTGCAAGAGTATCAACATTTAACGAGATGGGAAGTGGTTACATCAAAAAGATATCCATTTCTCCGGCCGCCGAAGGGTCCGTTACGAAATAATTTTCGAATCAAAGCATCTGCTTGGGTGGCCACCGATAACAATTATTGTTTCACTCGGAATTTGAAAGGAAACATCGCCAAATATCTAATTGGAATTTCTAATTTCACTTCTAAAGCTGAACGCGGCTAATTAGTTTTCAATGGGGAGCGCATTTTGTTCAAACTTCGGTTATACGTGTAAGTATACGTACGTTTAGTAACCATCTTTATTTGGACGCGTTATGGTAATATTAAAGTTATACAAATAGTTTTTTATTAATGTATCCTGTAATATTTCGAAAGTCTTATCTGATCTGGTAGAGGTATCTGGTAGTTATTATAATGCCAAATAAAAAAGGCTTGTTGCTTTATTCCACTTTGCATAACACATGTATACATTCAAATTGGACAATGACAATTGTCATTATGACAATGTCTTAAGTATTTATTTCAGTGTCAGTATTTAAGGGCAAATATAACATCAAGTCGCCATTTGATTGACATACATAATTTTTATGTAATTCACAAACGATACGTTAACATATGTATGCGTGAGTGACAGGTTAATAATTTAACAACACTTATCACACTAATTGTAGCAAATTAGTACAAAACGTTAGGCGTAGACATGAAATTCCAATCGGAAACTGCAAGAATATTTACTAAGTCTACTTTTTCGAGTTTTTATAACTGAACTTTTATATTAGTTAAAAACGCTACTCAAAAGTATCTTGAAATAATTAGTTCAATGCTTCTTTTGTACTACCACAACAACAAAACTTTGTAGCCCTTTGTTCTGTTTGAAGCGTGATTCAACTGATAAGATTCATTATTATTTACTTTTCTTTAAGATTTCATATATTGTACCAAGTTTGATTATAAGTTGGTTGAATTTAGATTGATATTTGATAATGATAATTAAAAATAATATAGCAATTGCATAAACATAAAATAAAATAGTTAATAATATAAAAAAACCTAAACCTCAATATACTTTGCTTAACATTAACAGAAGTCCTCGAAACTGTTTTCTGGCACGAAAAACTGTAGTTGTTCCTTTCCTAACACACTGAATATTTCTTGGCATATATACATGTATGCCAAGAAATATATTAGGAACATAATTAACAAACGTAGCAGTAAAATATATCTCAAAGATAGTGACACAACAAAAAATATATTTAATATTTTTTACCATGATGAGTATATAAATAAATGATCGAATAATTAATAATCGTTATTAAGATTAATTGTGATAATGCGAAGAGTAATAAATCACATTTGAAATACATTCTGTGGATTATGGTGACAATATTGCGTGCAAGTTTAGAATTATTACGTTGAATAATCAACATCATTTACAAACAATTCGGCGAACGTTTACACTATTGGAAAATGTAATTCAGTTACTAGAATTTCGTAAACAAATGAATAGTTATACGAAATACGGTAATATTCAATTTTACATGTCATTTATATATATTTTTATGGTAAATATGCAATAGTAATATTCAAAATTCTTGGTAGTAAGGTTTACTAATCATATAATATGCCGCAAAACATCAATACTAAGTACTGGCTTGAATAAAGCATATTAATGTTATGTTATGTTCATATATTTTATTGTACACCACAGACATAAATTTTAGAAATCTTAGGTCTAAGCACAAAAATAGAAATAATACAAAAAATATAAATCTCTTCCAGCCAATAGGCTATAAAGAGATGTCTTGTGATGCATGAACATAGTTCGTACAATTTGCTACTTAGTTATAATTTACAACAAATATTGTAATATTAACGATAATTATAATAAAGTGAAAGATTGAGATAGAAATAATTATTCTATGACCATTGAATAATACCGGAATCAAGTCCAGAACCAATATTTTTTAATGGCGAATTGACATCACGGCATCAGATGTCTTTTTCATTTATATATATAAAATATATATGCTTAGATGTAATTTCAATTGAATGTACACACGAATATTTAAAATAAACAAAAGTAAAACCATTAATAACGATTCGCAGATGGTAACAACAGCACTTGTCGTATAACGCCCGAATCGGACAAAATTAGCCCGAGAACACGCATAAACACGGCAGGGAACGATTTTCTAAACCCTTTCACATAAATTGCAAGTGCGATTCCCATTTAAAACACACGAACACATTAGGGCTCCTCAGACGCGAGATGTCCGGAGCCTGACCGTCGGTGCGCGGAAGAAAGGGCTCATTTTCATTAGGCAACTAAGCGGCAAAATTATACGTAGATTTATATAGCATGCAAATCGGACCGCTTCTCAAACTTCCAAGTTTTTTTTTTAATTATCTAGTTTTCAAAGTTATTTTCTAAAACTCTTAGTTGTGTACATATAAATGTAGTTTTATTAGTTTTTTCATAGTGTATTACTGAATACAAATTAGTAATTATCGCGTAATATTACATAAATTCACAGAAATTTAGAGAATGAGAAAATGATAAGATTAAAGAGATGATATGAAAATGCCCTATTCTATTAGAAATACTATAAATCTGCTATAATGTAGATTGATTTATTATTCGATGAAAAAATAAACACCTTTTCCTTACATCAAATACGTAACATCAGATTTGAAATATTTTCACTCACTGAAAAAAATAAATGTAAAGAAAATGTGTTGAACGAAATTAATATTAATTAAGTAAACTTTGAGAGCTGCTGGTCGTGTTAACGAGAGGCGAGGGTGAGTCCAGTGACCCTTTCGTTTGAAGCGAACGAGAGGCACTTTTTGCCTGCACTGGCTACATTCCGCCAAGAAACCACGCGAGGCATCTGCTACGCTCCGCTATGTACATCCATCCTTATGAATTACAAAATGAGATTACGTTACCTGTGAGTTATTTTCCTAAAGATATTTGTTTATATTGTAGATGTTACCTCGTTTTTTATTATTATAATCAAATTTTTATACCGAAATCTTACTTAGACACTTTTATACAAAATGCCTTAAAATAATTGCAATTATTTTAATAATCCTAATAAAAAGGTATAAAATAGAAATAAAAAAGATTGTAATTACGTATAATTTATATAAATAAGTAAATTGTCACTAATTGTATTTGCATTTTGAGTAATTAAATTAACGTACATTTACCATCATTAAAAGCCAATTGCTATATTAAAGGACAAGATGGTTAAAAGGCGCGGTTCCTTACCGAAAAATTTGGGTTCAAATTGTTGGTCTTTGTGCTTAATTTGAGTTAATATTTCATCGAGTTATTGGTGGTGATTATTTTTTAATTGAAAACATATATTTGTTTGGACAAATTAAAATCTAGAAATACGTTCTATTAATAAAAAGGGTACATTATGTACTAATAATGTAGGGCTTAAACTTTAAATAAGTATTTAAAAAACACAAACCGTTTTTTTCTTTCTGATGAGTGCATTGATTCCGTATACTCGTTAATACAATATTGTGAAACATAAGAATATATCTGTTTCATTAAATGTGCATTACATACAAACAGTACACATAATATACCGTGAAGGGTGAACACGTTATTGCCATTATCTCCCGAGTGAGACCGACTTTTGTTTTAAAACGTAGAAAATTAAAGTTCCTTTTTTCGTTGAAACAATTCTAAACTCGCCTACAACTTCTATTTTAGCGGCGTCCTCACATGTTTGTGGAAGTTCAAAAAGTTCGGGTGGGACTTTAAAACGGCGATCTGTTTCACTTTATTCCCGCAATTTCGTTTAATGCTTTAATTGGAATGACGTATACAATAAACGATAACATTTAAAGTATAAGTTTTATACAAGGTAAGTTTCAATACAATTGCATGCAATTGTTTAATTAATTTCGTATAAAATGAAATTTAGTTATAGTTGCAAAATATCCTTACACATAGTGGTACACATTGTCACACGAGTTGATAGTGCCTAGAAAACTGTACTTTGACGATTCAAGCGGCCTCATTACTAGTTACCTGAAATAATTGCGTTTCAGCCAACATGGTTGCTGGAAGAAGAACACTAGTTGACCTTCAAATTAAAAAAATGTTCCAGAAAAATCTGCTGGAGATGAAAGACGAGAAGAGAGATTTTGGATTACATTATAAAAAAAAAATATAGATCCCGCTGAGGTTCTTCTCAGGTCTGAGGTATTATATTCCGAACTGGTGGTAGATTTTCGACAATCAATAAGAAAGTGTAAACACTTCTATTTTGAATAAAGACTTTTGACTTTGTCTTTGACTTTGGTTTTTCATAGCTTGGATGTCAAGCCGAGCTACATTTAGAGCTTTCCTTGAAGGAACAGTGAATGTGAACGTGACGACTAATTTTTAGTTAGTGGGTTAAAATCCCGCAGAGTCCGTGAGTATTCAAAGAGTTTCTCTAAATTAAAAAGTAAAAGTAATATCGCCTGAGTTATAAAACTGCAATCAGCAAAATAAAATCTCATTTTTTATTATGATCTTGTAGATATTCTAAATATCGATCAATTATCGAATGCGAGAAATTCAGATATAGATATGAAGAGAATATTATAATTATAATAACATATATGTATATAAAGGATATTTCCTTAATAAGAATAAAGTAAAAATATGTCTAATATATTTTGCCTGTTTTTTTCATATAAAAATAAAATATATTTTATTTACATGATTTTTTGTAAAGAAATAGTAACAGACCGGGAGATGAACACAAAATATTTGGTCATTTGTACCAGTATGGCGGTTCTTCAGGGGTTTATTACGTTAAGGCAAAAAGGAAAATGATGGTCATAGCGCTCGCACCATACATTTGTAACAGTATTGCATTTAAATTTTTGGAAAGTATTTGACAAAATGTGATAGTTATTATTTTTCCCATACCTCTAGTAGGGGGAAAAAGTGCTGCCATACTTGAAATACTTATTTATTTGACACGTTTTAAAAATACGACTAAAACACGTAAAATCATTTTTACATCATGGTCTTTTTTATGGTGTAGGTTGGCAGACGAACATATGGGCCACCTGATGAAAAGTGGTCACCATCACCCATAGACAATGACGCTCTAAGAAATATTAACTATTCCTTACACCGTCAATGTGCCACCAACCTTGGGAACTAAGATGTTATGTCCCTTGTGCCTGTAGTTACACTAGCTCACTCACCCTTCAAACTGGAACACAACAACACTGAGTACTATATTATTTGGCGGTAGAATAAGTGATGAGTGGTACCTACCCAGGCTTGCACAAAGCCCTACCACTAAGCATAATTGTATTCTCGTCATTTGGATGCTATTGTACGTAAATAAAATTATTACTGATTGTAATTTGACGATTTGTACCGGTATGGCATTTGGATTTTTGGAAATTATACTATACAATGTGACCATTTATGATATTGCCATACTTTTAGTAGAGGGAAAAAGTGGCGCTATACTTGATTTTTTTTTTTAAATATTGTTCACATTCGCCACCTTCCAAAGGTCTGGCATTATAAGACTTATTTATATTTGCATAGTAATTTTCGCAGCTCCTTTTCGATAGGTTTACATTATGCATACTATTTTAAAGAAATTGATGATATTTTTGTATGTTTGAATATTTCTATGCAACATGACGAATTATAATAAATGTATTATTCTGTCAGTAAATATGGAAAGGAAGGGTTTCATTTGGTTTTGGTATTCTCCATTATTTAACAGGATAATATCGATTTAAGATAGCATTCGTGACGTCTATAGGGCATTCTCACTTTCATCGTTAATTACTATATTAATAACTTCGTGCAGGTCCACGATAGACCCGGTCGAAACCACACTAATATTTCGTTAAAAATACCGATTTTTAGTCGACAACTTAATGTTATTGTAAATTTAGTATAATCGAGAAAATCCATAAAATTAAATGACATAGAGTTCAACGGCCGCTCATGTTTGACGTTTTAAATTGTGTTCAGAAAGTGTGTTCCAAGTAATAATTTCGATTCCAATGGAAACTTATCCACATTAAATTATAGATGAACGTGTATGAAAAAGTTGTATGCTATATATATCTGTTTCGTTTTAGATAATTTTAGCGTAGCCGGATTTTCATTTAGTAAATATATAATTAAGCACTGAAAGAAAACTGAATAAATATATCAGGCTAGAACGAAAAATCTCTAGATATAGATATTTTTAAATATATTCTAGGTTCAATATCGATACTTTATTTCACTACATTCAATTATAAATATTATTCCTTATTAAAATCCATACAAATTTCTTAAATATGATATCATTATTAAGGCATTAGATATAAAGGTACTGAGTAAATGTGTCTAAATATAGAAGTATCTAACGGAGAAAGTCAACAATAGTTCAGCTTCCTTCACTTTTGAGATAACATTGTATCCACACACCTTAGCCGATGTAAATGGTTGCTGTATATAGTCAACATTATACAGGGTAGTCCGATTAATCAGTCCTTGCGTAGTGGTAGCTGGCAATTAGATTTAAGAACAACTGGGCGTCAGGCGGAGAATAGCCTGCATTAATTTGAGCTCCTCTAACGAGGGCGACGGACGGCCTGACCGACTGGGACCTTGCATTTCCGTAAGTGTGGAGTCGTCTTTGAAATCGAAATCTTTAATTAATTCCTTTAGAAAAACGTCTTAACAAAATTCTTTTATACCTCTTTTGACGGTTATAATGAATATAAATTAGGTATTATGAGTCATTTAATTAATGAAAAAATATATATTAATTAAAGCAATATTTTTTTATGATTTAAATAAATATTAATACAAAAGCAATAAATGTATACCTAATACATTTAATGTGAAAAATCATACGGTAATTTAAACTATTATATATAATATATACATAGAACTTCTGCAGTATATCAGTAGAAAATACAAGTAGATATTTAAACATAAATTCAAATTAATTATTTGCAATGCCCTAGGGACGTGTTCGATACTACAATACCATGTGTGTATGGCAGGCAAATATATAAACCTCCTATAAAATTACGTTGGTAAATTAAAAATTCGACCAATCACTGCTGAGGTATAACTGCTATAGCGTTTTCAGTATTTATAATAGTTTTCCTAATTTGTTTGCATAATAAGATTTCAATAGTAGGTATAGTTAATACATTTTGTGTGTTTAGTTAATGAGTTATGAAACATTGATACATTTTCAACCTGATTGGAATAAGTACCAAACCTATTCCTCAAAAGAAAAAAAGAGCCGTCTGTTCAACGGATTTCATATTCGTGTGTGAATGAAATTTAGAATTCGACTCAAATCATATTAGTGAAATAGTTATATAAACTAAATACACACAGAGTATTTATAAAAGTCGATGTGAACAGTTGAAAATGATATTAAGTCCAATCGCACCAACTCCATACAGTTCGCTGCGCCATGATGTGTCCGGCGTAGCATTGGGCTACGCGTCCACTGGGCTATGTTTATTGCAATCTGGCGGCTAACTGCTGCTTAGCCGGCTTACACTGCCCTTTTGTTATGCTGGATTTTAGCCCCAGAATATTAACTGGAATCTTGTTTGATTAGATGGAAAACTATTTTGTAACTTTATTTTATACAAATAACCATACAATGTAGATACTCTAGGCGTTATGTAAAAATCTTTATAAATAACGCGATTTATTGACTGAATATGGAAATGTTGTTACTGAAAATTATGTTTAGTTGTGTTTTTATTAACTCAGAAACCCAACGAGTATTAAAAGTTTCAAAATAAAATTCGACTAACAACTCTTTTCAATATGTTTTTTTTTTTCAGTGGAAAAAGTTACTTGAAGGTTTACCTGAACAAAATAAAATAATTAATTAATATTATAAATATAATTTAATTATACTTTATTTTTGTTTTCTAAAAGAAAATGTAATGAAAATTCTAAATGTGAACCTTAAATGTTTTAAGGTTCAAATTTAAAATCGAAGTCTATGTAGCCGTGCTACGAGACTCCTATGATATAAAACAATAAATATTTTAGCTATAAAATATTTCAGGTAATTATTCACTATAAAAGTAACAGCGCATATTATATAGAAAAACATTAAAGTCTAACAGCCATTTTAAAATATTTCAACGATTTGAACCGTCTGGTGAGAGGATAATACAATTTCTAATGGCTCAGAGAATCTGCTTACGCTCTGGTCAGCGAAAGGGTTGTTGAACTATCTCCCTCGACCCTCGCAAACAATGTGCCCTCTGTGTGCACGGACTTAAATAAAAGGTTTGATTTTGTGTTGTAAGGGCGCTCCAATATTTGCCGAGCGGACCGACTGATCTGCATACCTTTATTATACATTAGTAGCTTTGAGGTTGTCTCTGATTTAAAACTCACGTCATTCTTTTGATGAATGTTTCATTAGTTCTTCTTTTAGATACATAGTACAAATTAAATGTGACGAAACTTTCGACAAATATATACGTAATTTAGTCGTAATGTAAAGTATATTTTTTCACAAAATAGTGATAGTCGTGGACTGTGTCTGACTTACAACACAAACCAGTACTTTTATCGAACTCCAAATCATTATACTATATGTTTTAGCATTTTAATTGAATCTATTGAGTTGTCTATTACGATTCTTCAATAATCTGTAAATGTTGCAAGTCCTACTGTCTGTTGTACTAATTTGTAAAATTACGTATTATCTCAAAATCAAAGTCAAAAATCTTTACTCAATATATATGCGTTACTTGCTTAATCATAGTCAAAAATCTACGACCGATCTCTACGTAATCTTAATGAGAAGTGTATTTAATTTAACAAAAAAAAATCAGTAGTTATAATTTATCTATAATAAAATAGCAGAAATTTTAAAGATAAATTTTACATTCATAGAAGGTTGGTTGTTGGTTAAGAATCTAAACCCTCTTTTTCATTCAATAGAGGCTATCACACTACATAAATAGTTATTTTACAACACACAGATAAATAATGTTTTCTTAGTTTATTAATTTAAGGCGCATATAATTTCACTTTCTCTAGATTTTGTATCAAATAGTGAAATCTGAGTCAGGGCGCTTGTGAAAGTGACAGCTGCAGTGAACGGCACTAATGGCTATCAGCAGCTACATGACGCGAAATGAAATGGGTGAGATATGTCAAAGAAAAACAAAATTACGAACCTTATAATTATAGGTATAAGGACTGTTTTACTAAAACTGGTTTAGCTAATGCTTAGCAGTGTAAGGCGATAGAGAAGGGGTCGAAAATGGACTGCTTCACCGCCGTGAGGTTCGTGTGAATCCTCACGAAATTTGATATTTATGAACGTCGTTTAGATGGCGAAATAATTATAATTGTATTTGACATTTATATGCGAAATCTTGTTTAATACTTTGTTTGAATCAAATGTTTTATTAAGCTGAACAAATATAGAAGATACTTTTAAATACATCCTCGGTATGTTTCAAAATATTATATTGATGTCGAAAATGTGTATTGAAAAAACAATAGAGGTTAAATAAAAAGAAAATAGTTGTTGAATTATATGAATACTATTTATTTTCATTTTGAGGTAAACATCGTGAGGCAACCTGCATGTGTCGGAGGAAAATCTTTTTCATATTTTCCCATCAACCCGCATTGGAACAGGATATTGAATAAACGCATTCTCTAATTATACATTAATACATTACTAAACTGTTACTGTTTAATAAACTTGTTATGTTACTCAGGAATAGTCAATAGGCACAAGAGTTGAACATCTTGAACATTAAACGCCTTCAAAAGGTAAAGTTAAATTTAATTAAAGAGTAAAGTGTATCATATCTAACCTATAACGATATTTATAAAAAGATTATTCCAAGACTGAACTATCATCGAAAATACGATAACGCTGATGCCTTGGTTTTAAGCGAGCTCTATTAAGTCGAGCCCTTGTGTCCCTTTCTATATCCGTCAGGTCACAACCTACTGCTCACAGATATTAGCCTGTATTACGTAATAATAATACTTATAGCGACACTATCAATAATTTAAGAGATCAATTTAGGATTATTACCCTATGAAAAATATTTTAAGGGATAAATTTTGTTCATGACGAATTCATAGAGAAATGTGACAATCTTTGTAACTAAAGGACCCTTATAATGTCGACTGTTTAAATGGTCTATTTATATGCAAAGAAAAGCTATGTCTAATTCATTAAGTAATTTAGGCACATTCATATATATTTTTTAAATAAATATTAAAATATAAAATTAATGTTATATTTAAAAATGGGCATACACACAGATGTGTTTCTAAATGTAACCCTGTCAATTTAGATTAGTATGTACCTGTTTATACGATAAAATATTTTCAACCACATCAGTTATTATAAGATATATATAATATAAAATAATATATTTTTCTGAATTGGTCGTAGAGCTTAAACTCATTTAAAAAATGAAAATTTTTTAATTTAGTCAAATATTTTATTAATTAATATATAACAATATTATAATCACCGGTTTCAGGTAAATTGATTTTACGTATAATGTTTAGATAGAATTTTAATAGCTTATAAGTAAGTTTTAATATTGCGGTGTTTCCCTTATATAGTAAATGAAATATACATACATATCGCCGTCCCCGGGGAATAAAAAGATAACTAACAAAACGTAAATTTTCAGGAGAATTAAAAAACATGTTTTCGTCAATAACTTTTTAAATACTGGACATAGAAGCGTGATTTAAAGTTTTTAGAAAATTAGATTTTTAAAAGCTTTAAGTTAATAACGAGAAGAACCTGTAACCTATGTTGAAACGGATATATTTAAAAAATAAGAAGTTAGCCAAAATCAATCATCACCTGTGTTGCTTAACGCCCGTTATCATTTTATTCACAGTATTTCCTATCCAAAGTCAAATATTGTACAATAGCTATATCATTTTATTCTTAGGGTTTCAAGAGTACAAATGCAAATGATAATACAATAATATCATTTTGTTCTCGTAAATATTCATTTACCATTTTATGTTTAATGACTGTAATCGATTTTTCTTATAAAAATTTGATATGGTTATCACGTTTAGTTTTGCTTTTCTCATGATACCTTTTTACTAAAACAAAATTAAACCAAGGAAATACAACAAAACGTCCAATATTTTTCATCTGTTCATCTGTGTTATTTTAATCCTTCTTTAAATCGAGTAAATAAGTAATCCATAGTTCCATATAATTAATTAAAAACCTTAATACTCAACTGCAATACTCAACTATTTTTAATCAACAACTGAAATATTAATCATGATCTTCTTCCTCCTCATCAGCATTGCTTCCAGAGTTACCCTGATGAGTTAGAAACTTGTTAAGAGCGTGATAATGCTTGAGATATGTCCTGACTTGGAAACGCACATAAAACCATCATACATAGCCTTGCTTACTGGAAAAAATTTAGTATCCATATGTATAGCACTGGCAACTCCGTCACATCGCTGGGGTTTGGACTCACTATCTGTCGGGTGTCTCGTTTATACTGAATCTTCACAGGTTCTATGTTTAAATCATATCTGTATTTTAATACTGATTGCTGTGAATGGGTAACACTCTCTTCCATAATTTGAGTCCAAATTTGAGTCCACAATAATCTCTTACCATCTTTCCAGTTTTTTAGGCTGCCCCTTAGGTTGTTAAACTTTGATTGATCATTTCCTTGACGTTATATCTGTCGCCATTAACACATGTGTTCCTAACAATTGAGTAAATTTAATCGGGAGTATATTCGATTCTATGTTTCAGTTAACCCTCAATATTGAATTGCATCGAATCCACACTTTGGTCTTGGCCGATCTCAAAACATCTGTCCGTTGTATAAAATCCAAGCTTTTGTGAGGTAAATATATATCAAACTAAAATAAATCTGTTTTTATTTTGACCGTAACATACATCGGAGTAAAATAACATGTTATTGACGCCTCTTTTCTTCTCATGGAGTAGCAATTGCCCCAAGCAAGTACCTATTTTGTTAGCAACTCTTTTCGCAATCTGAGCATGCCAAACATAGCAATACCTAACAAGCCTTTACAATTAATATCATCATATACAGTGAAGTTGTGAATAGGATACTTTCTTTTATAGTAAAAGGTACCAACTTCAGACTATGAGATACTCAAAACCGTTTCGAAAATTGAAGACATCTATGGTCTCTGGTGTCAATCTTGCGCGAAGTCTCGAGGAATTCCAACCCCCTGAACAGGCTGGGTTTCGGACTGGTTTGGTAGAACAACCTTGATGACGAGGTGAATAGAAGAATTCAGCTAGGTTTGGCAGCGTTTCGGATGTTACGACGAATCTTTACATCGTCGATCCTACAATGCCTTAAGACGATAGTCTTCAACCGGTGCCTCCTACCCGTCATGACATACGGAGCCAAAACGTAATCACTCACGTCACGACAAAGCTGGTCCACCTGTTTAAGATTTTAAACCAGCTCAGCGTTTCTCTGCGGAATCATATCAGAACAAACATCATCACAGAACCGATAACCGTTGGGGAAAAAGTGTTCTAGAGTAGAGACCGCGTTTCGGCAATAGTAGTGTAGGACGTTCTCGGGCGCGGTGGAGTGACGATTTACGCAAGACGGCTGGCAGGAGCAGGATGCGAGTAGCCGGAGAACGATCACAATGCGTGCAATTGGCCTATGTCCGGCGGTGGACGAACATGAGCTGTTGATGATGAATACATTCAAAATCTCGTTGCTCTCGTATGCCATGTTCATTAATTCCAATATTTCCTTTTGATGGTTCATTTTGATTTTGAAACCATTCATTGGCACCTCCTTGATAATTTTTTTTTTATATTTTAAATCTTAGTTGGAGTCAAGTCAAGAACACATTCTGTCTTGGTTTAGGATTATCTGAAATTTCATGAGCTTCGTATATAACTCATAGCGATGCTATGATATTTCTTGTGTTAAAATAAATAAATTTTGGATATTGTTTACAATTTTTTAGTTGCATTTTCTATGTAATCCGAATTGCCTCTAGTACTTGGCAGACAGTTGAATTGCAATATTTTTAATGTTCTATGTAGACTCGACTAATACTCTGATTCGTCCGCCGAGAAATCTTCAGCTATATCATTTACCTTGTAATAAATTCCTTCTTTTGGGCTCAACATATAACATGGTATGAGTTATAACTACTTCATCAAAAGTATTATTACAAACACACCTTATACGAAACGCGTAGACTGTTTTGCACAAGAATAAAATGATAACTGCTTTTATCACAAGCTAGTCGAGAAGTTTTCACGAGAAAATAATTGTTAGGCTGTTTGTCCTACAGTAAGATATAAAGGCATTTAGATAATAGTACAATATATTTTTGTTCTTGAAATATCAGGTATGAGTATAATCGTAGAATAGTAGTGTAATATTTTGTAACTTCGTAAGTATCACTACAATATTTATGAAAAAAATTGAGCAGGTGTATTAGTATCCAAAGATCTCAAAAATGACAAAACACTAAAACGATGATAATGGAAGTTATCATTTTGTTCCCCGGGGACGGCGATATGTATATATAAATAATACATTACTTTGAATATTATTTAAGAAAGTGATAAAACATCAGGGATTTTATATCATTATTTAAAAATATTTACATATTTCAGCTATTTTTATAATTTAAAAAATAACTCGAATAAATAATCTAGATGGAGTGAAAATTAACCCAATAATTGTCACGATCATGTTCGTGCAAAATCTTTTATGACAAATAATTAGAATTTCAAAACTATTATTGAAAAAATTGTGTAACAAATCGATAACATTATTTATGTATCATTTATACATATATAATGAGTACAAATTTAAAGCTATTTTCGTAATGTGGTTAAATGACTGTATTAATGTAAATACATTTGCATAGAAGTCACAAGAGTTGAAAATAGAAGCGATGTCACGACACTATTCACACTTTGTTCGAACATTAAAAATAGTAACGGTCCAAGTGTTGGTGTTATAGCAACGTTGATGACGGCAGCAACGGCAACTGCGGACGGGCGGCAGGCGGGTGCCGGCAAGCAGAACGGCTGCTAAATGCCGCAAGAGCGGCCTCCATCCCACTTACTCCAGTGCAATCGACGCACCTCTCGCTCGCGCCGGCGCGAACACGTGTTTATTTGTATGTTTTATCCTTCGGCGGCTTTAAACCCAACCCACCCCGACCGCAAAGTGCGCTCCGCCGCCCGCCGCGCCCGCGTCGTCGCCGCCTCTCGCTCGCCGCCACCGCTGCCGCGGAGCCGCACCGACTCACCCGCGAAACTTTGTCCGAAGTCGACGGGCGCGGACGTACGCCGCGTATTAATAGCCACCGCGAGCGGACACCACAACCGAGCGATCAGAGGCGGCTCCGTACATCCGCTGAGTCGCATCACGACCGTGCGCTACGACACACGCACCCTCACGACGAGACATACACGAATATACCCAACGTAAACTGAAACCGAAATTGAGCGTAATTTTTTAAAGTGAAAAAAGTTAACAGATCGCGTTGAAAGCGAAAGGCACGTGCGTGCGATCGTAAATACGGAGCGCAAAAAGTGCCGCCGTCATTGAAACTAGTGAAAAGTTTTTTCGCCGCGCGCGGGGGAGACACCCCTCTGTACCGGAAAAAATCGGCCCCTCGCGTCCCTCTTCCGCCCGTCGCCGAACCTTTCATTCACCGGGAAAAAAGTGTGGCAAGGCCGTGTGACGTCACCGCATCTAGTGGCCACGCGCTCGTTCCCTAGCAACGTGAAGCATCTTACCATAGGTCCTTCCGCAACAGTGCAACTTCGCGGGTGTGCAATGTTGACGACGAGTGACGTTAGCTCATTCCAGTGGATGTGACCAGTGTGGAGTGGGAAGTGCGATGTAGGTGCGGACACAGTGGACTCTATGTGCAGCACGCAGCGCGCGAGGGTGTCGAGGATGCACCTCACGGGGGCGTCGAGTGGTGCCGTGTCGCCCGACACCAGCTCCACTCTGCTCCACGAAACGTACACGAAGATGACTTCGGACATTCTCGCGGAGAGGACGCTGGGAGACTTCTTATCGGAACATCCAGGCGAATTAGTGAGAACTGGCAGTCCGCATTTCGTTTGTACGGTACTGCCTCCTCACTGGCGTTCGAACAAAACGCTACCCGTGGCGTTCAAGGTAGTGGCTCTGGGTGACATCGGAGACGGTACGCTCGTGACAGTACGGGCCGGCAATGACGAAAATTGCTGTGCGGAGTTGCGGAACAGCTCTGCTGTGATGAAAAACCAAGTAGCGAAGTTCAACGACCTAAGATTCGTCGGCCGTAGTGGTCGCGGTGAGTGCTGAAGGTGCAGTTATTGTTACACAATGATATACTCATTTAAAAGATTCATAATAAAACGAAATAATCAAAGGTAGTACATAAACGGCCCTCTAGTATTTTTTATTACAAATATGATGCGTTTAAAAATACTTTGTATAAATACACATTCCATTGTTTAGTAACATACAAACTCATAATCTTATCCTATTACAAGGAGTTTCCGCATTAAAACGATCAAAATTTTACTAAAAATTAAGCCAACAATAATCAAATGCATTAAAAGTTAAACTTCCCACGAAGATTAGCATAAAAGTAAATATGACATTCAAATGTTTTGGCCAAGTTACAAAGTGGGGTAAACTCAGCGACAGCGGAAGAGATCAAAACTTTTTCCGAGATACTTAAGAAAGTTCGTGAATGTCAAATAGGGCGGGATGGCCGGCATAACCGCCCCGATCCGCCCTTAAGATTTTCACGAGAATAAAATTGCCTTGACTTACAAAACTGTTCGAAGTTTGCTTGTTATATTAATATGTGTTACTTTTACGTATTTATACACTAAAATTAATTAATTAAATTGTTTAAAAAGAGTACCTACAAAATAAAATAAATCAATACCATTTCAAATTGAGAGTCATTAATTTATGTAAGATTTTGTACTTTCACTACACAAATACATTGAATATTTACTAAAAATATTTAAAACGGGATATTTACCATATTTTTTTTATTTTTATTTGGTGGAGCTCAATATTTCGATATTGTCTACGAATGTCTTGTTCGCAAGATATTAATAATAATACTTGTGGTCATAAAAATATCTACGTTAATTTAAAATCTTATAAAGAATATTTTATTTAAAAAATAATGTTTTTGCCACGAGGTTACAACTGTGAGACATATTTTTAATGTACTATACTAAATATTTAATATTTCAAAATACTAAAATAGAGATAATATACTCATATTTTCTTTCGTTTACTTTGCTTTAAAACCATGCATAATAACAATATTTAAAATACATAACCCTACATATGTGTATTCTGTTGACATTTATAATAAGGTGTACACAAAAGAAAAAAAGAAAGAAGGTACTACGATATTCAATTTTATCACATAATATTTGCACTAACCTTATCTGGACTTTAAATCTCTCTCTCTGATAGATAGAAAAATAGACGGATAGCTCCTCCTTTAAACATACCAGAACAGAGAGTCTATTTACATATAATTTGCACTACATGCATGTAGTTAAAAAAAATTACTCATGCTACTAAAATAATTTCGTCTTAAATAATTTTCTTAGCTAATTGAAATGATTATAGCCAAGCCATTTCAATTAGCTAAAATCTGAGCAGGTGCTTCATTATGTCTTAAATTGATGAATTATACCTTAAGTAATTTTGTTGTGTTACTATAGACCCTGAATATAAGATAGTATGACACAAATTTTCACAAAAATTATAAAGTCTTTGAAGCGATTTTACTTTATAATGAAGGTGCATAAACAAACAAATAAACACTATAACATTTCGATACTTAAATTATATATGTAACTTATGATAAACTTGTACAAAACAGACAAATTGAAATAATAAAACAAAACAAAATCGCTTAAAAACCCATGTCAGGCCCTTCGGGATATTATTGTAAATATATAGGTATTATATAAAAAAAATCGATGATTTGAGAAAAATATATAACCTATGTTGCAAAGAACAATAGACCATTATTTTAATCTTTAAATTATAGCGTTGCATGAATTAGTGGTAAACTGTAGAATTTTTTTTTTTAACTATTAAACCTACCTATATATTTACGTAACCCATATACTAAAAGTGTGTAAATATGCATTATGTTTATATAATGTAAGCTTCGTTTCTAATTCCGAATATTAATAGGACAAGCGCGACTTTCATGTTCTATAATTATATTATAATTTATAAATATACATATATTAATAAATCGAAGAAAACACAGATAATTAAAATAAATATATATTTTTTAATATTAAATATTAGATAACATCACATATATTACTCTGATTCCAATGTAAGTAGCTAAAGGACTTGTGTTTTGGAAAAGCAGAAGTAACGACGTTACCACAAATGTCCAGACCCAAGACGACATAGAAAACTAATGAACTTATATTTATTTATTTATAATAAAATAAAATAACTTTTATTTATAATAAAAGAAAATAACTAGAAATATTTTCCTATACATACGAATTTGTGAAAAAAGGGAATAATTAGCCTTTATCGTACTGAAATTGCGAATAAATACAAACGTATAGCACAATTTGAAGCCCGCATATGTTTTAATGCGTAGTTGTCGCGTTGTATGCACCATGATAAAGCAACTGCTACACAGTCTTTGTATTGAAAACGAACATAGAATACAGAGTGAAAATATAATCATTTGTCATTCATTATGAATAAAAATAATTAAAATGTTCTACATACAATTTAAGAATTGAATTAAAAAGATATTCATGATTTCTTACATTCTTTCAGCAGTTACATGCCACGCTAATGATGATGTTTATATTTATGAATATATTAAAGCTATTTATCATAGCATTCTAATTCATTCTTGTCTATATGTACAAATAATGTTTTAGGCTAATTAAAACAACTGACCTGACAAGCTATCCTACATAATCATTATTTATTTATCTCTAATCACTATATTATAAAAGAAATATAAATTTCATAAAATGACATTAAAAATTACTTCAAAAATATTTTACTTATATTTGTACTAACAACAACATAATCAATGAGAATTTAGAAATATGTATCCTACTTGAATTATTTTTCTTTAATGAAATGTTTTTCTTTTTTTTTTTAATTCTTAATATTCTCAACTCATGCGCAACTAAGTATGAGACGATAAGTGTTCCTTGAATAAGCAAAAGAAGTAAATATAAATTTTCAACTACAACCTTTCAACTTCCCACAGGTTTTATCCTTCGCGGGGTCGACTATTCGATATTACAATCCAATTCCGCAGAACATTTGACCTTTGTCTACACATATGCAAATAAAAAAATGCTTAAAAAAGCAAGAGGTCTTGCCTGAATCTGGGCATGGCCTTAATTTTCATAATTGTATACGATAATTATCCTTTTAATTTTTTTATAAAAATTAAATATTAAGTATTGAGTTTCTTGGCCTTTATTTTTGGAAGAATTAAACTTTCTGGTATATATTTATATATATTTTTGATACTTTATTATTAAAACAAAAATTTATCTTGTAAAAGGATGCGTCGAAATCTGCTTAAAAGAGCGTACTTGAATAAAATATATTTTCATTGATTAAGTATTCCTTTAAAAACATTTGTCTGTTTAACTGCTTCTATTTGTGTATATATTGTTCATTGAAATATGCCTATTTATAAATAGAACATGAAAGCCCCTAAAAATTGTCTAGGGTTATGAATATTCAATTTAACAGTGTCTGAAAATCGCAAAACATTATTTTCAAATACAGTTAAGAATAAATTACAAGATACCAAATTCATAAGAAAGCAATATTTTTTTATGAATAAAAGAAAAAAAGTATAATAACATTTTGATATTTTCAAAATATTTTTTTTATTTTTATTATTTATATTTTGTATACTTACCTATGTATATTGTTACATATGTATACCTTTTTATAGCTTAATTTATTTAAAATAGACCATAAATAATATTGTTCTGTTTATTAATAAATGCTACCCGTGCAAAACCCATTGGGTTACTAGTAGTATAAAGATTTAAATAAATAAAAGTATAACGTAGCACTAAAAATGTATTCAGTTAAATTTCTCAGGTGGAACTGGCTTAAAATTCTGTTGTAATAATGGAAAGGTTTGGCTTTTCAAAGATAGATAAATTTAAACACATACTTAAACTATAATTCGTATCTCTCACATTCAACGTCAACAAATGTTATCTCCTTAATCAACATATGCTTAGTTCGTGATGATTAAACTACTAAAAGAAGAAGTAAGGAAATTCGGTACACTCAGTAGTGAAAATAAGTCCTATTTAATTTTTCATAATTTTTCATAGAATTTTACATAAACACTCGCACAGGGTTTCATTTGATATTATATACGGAACCTATTAACTCCTATATATCAATGTTTAATTGTCCAGTTTGTACCAAGGTGGTTTTGTGGATAACTAGATAATGCACAAAGGGACTGTCACGTGACATTCGGTTAGCATTAGTCTATCTAGGCCTCGTTTAATAGATAAATATGTAATAGAGTAAGCTAGGTTAATGTAACTGGGATATACGCATATCTCCCAGCTTAAGATGTCAACGGCCGGTCCGTCCTGGAATAGCATGAGATAATCTATGCATAGATTACGTAATATTAATGTAATTACAGATAAAGTTTTATTTTGCTACTAGCCTACACAAAAAGGTAATTTAAGATTTATACACATAGTACATTGATCACTAATATTTCTTTATTTATAAAAAAAAAAAAAAACAAAACAACAATGTTCTATTTATTCGTAAAAAGAACGTGCTAAATCTTAAGTCTTATTTCGATCTTTTTATAATTTTTACTTCTCTTCATAGCTATTGACAATGACAGAACTTTAAACCATTCCTTGCATCATCGATATGCCACCACCATGCCTTTTAAAAAGTATTTTCAACTTAAAATAGGAACAACATAGGACAGACTGACAAGTGAGCCATCTGATTTCTCTACCAACACCCATAGAAATGAGCGCTTGAAGAGTCATGACCCTTATGATTGTAATTACACTGGCTTACTCAACCCTTCCCACTGTTATACAATATTAGTGTTAAGGTTTGGCAGTGGAACGTTATAAAAGTGACTGATAATTAAACAAGCAGACACTATCTAACACTAGTCATTTAAAAAATAATTTATAGTGAAGTTCTTGTCCGTTGCCATTTTAGTAAACCTTGGGTTAGACTAATGATTATTCATTTACCACAATTGCCAATTAAAAAAATCATCGTATTACATTTATTAGTTTTAATACATAACTGCGTTTTTATTATTTACTTTCAGCCATACACCTATAACCCGATATTCCTGATATTAGCCCATGGGCGGCCCTTTCACATTCACAGGTGAACGTTCGTCAGTTCGTAAAATTTCATAAAGAATGAGTACGTTTGTTTTATTCTGTATTTTATATTATTCAATAAAACATTTTACTAGTAGTCGCCCGCAGCGTCACTTGCGTTTTAGGTTATTGGTTGTCATGTGTCAGGCAAAAAAGGAGCCTATATCTTTTCTTGCAGTTCGTTGCTTCATACCAAATTTCATAAAATTCTGTTCAGCGGTTTGGTCGTGAAAGAGCAAGAGACAGACAGATAGAGTTGCTTTCATATTTATATAATTAATATAGATTATATGGTATAAAATATTTTAAATTTACTAAACCTTACGGTTTTTATGGTGTAGTATATATACGTAAATATATTTAAAAAAAAAATGCACTCGTTTTAAATTTATTATCACACTTAACGGTGTTTAAAAATTAAATAATTGTAATAAAATTAAATCCTTATTTTTTAATGTATAACGTAACCGTCTTATTCAAAATACAAAGTGTTTCTGTGTGTATGCTATGTTTTACCTATAACTATGAAATATATATGTAATGTAATATGTATGTGAAATTATTCGATTCCATCGCGACTTGGATACTGAAATCCCAGCAGCGACGATACTGATAGTCAGAAGTATTGAAGGACGCATTGTCAATTGTATATGAATATCCAAGAACCATCATACTGCTCGAAGTACCCGACAATGGCACTCTCATCCAATTTCAAACAGGGTTCTGGCAAATGGAATTTACCGAAAACTGTTTACTACTGCAATTGTAAGAGAATAGAGTGGAAAAATCGCTGTATTTATTTGAAGTGTGAGAGAACATCAACACATCTTCTTCAGATCTTGGAAGAATCACTAAACGTCCTCAATGCCGTGCTAGAAGACCTTAATAGTGCCTCAATATGGGTGAGTCTGCTAATACGAACAAGGTGTTCATATCCTACATCATATGGTTGTTATCAGAGAGATTGCTTTAGAATTTTCTAGAGATTTTATCAGGGACAAGAGATCAAGAAGGATAAGTTCAAGTTCGAAAAGAGTTCACTCGTAGAATTTAGGTAGGCTGTGAAATGTTCGGGAAATTAATTTAATTCTATCAATTGAATCACCTATGTCTGAAATTGAAAGTATTCGAAAAATATGTCTAAACAAGTCGAGCTGTGAAAAAAATACTTGATGGTAGGGCTCTGTGCAAAGCCCGTCTGAATAGTTACCAGCCACTTATCAGTTATTCGACTGCCAAATAACAGTACTCAGTACTGTTGTATTCCGGTTTGAAGGGTGAGTGAGCCAGTGTAACTACAGGCACAAGGGACATAACATCTTAGTTCCCAAGGTTGGTGACACATTAACAACGTAAGGAATAGTTAATATTTCTTACAGCTTCATTGTCTATGGGTGATGATGAACACATCATCATGTGGCCCATATGCTTGTCCGCCAACCTATACCATAAAAAATGTGTAAACAGTGTTGGTACACGTAGCCAAGTCGAGCTGTGAAAAGATAAACTCATTATTTTGTTACATAACATGAAAACAAAAGGCAAAAGATATAGCTTGAATACTTAGATTGTTAAATGGCAATAAACAGTTCATGTTGTTCGAAGGACTAATAACCAATGAAAAAACGGCCATAAATTGAGACAAGCATTGGGCTGGTAATTATTGACACCAATTAGAGCGAGTCCTGATATATACATATATTATGAATGTTTACAAGTAACTGATACAGAGAAATCAGCAAATATTAACCTACCCACTTCATATTCATGGAAAACCTTTAATGTACATTTTGTAGATGGAAATTTATGGAAAATTTGTTTATGGCAACAGCGCACATAAATGATATTCGTACAGTATATAACAAAATCAAAATGAAGACAAGATTATGAAAAATGATCCAAGTATTATACAGATTTCATTCTTGTAACATCAATAAACTTAATAAAATCAAAAATGTTAATGTTTAGCAATTTGATGTTGTAAATCATTACAACATCAAATTGCTAATTCTATATTCAAAAAATTGAAACTTCTTTATTATTGGTAAATCCTCCCGTCACAGGTTGAGTGTACTCAGGAAGAATATCACTTTCTAGAAGTGGAAATTTTTTAGAACTGAAGTATGATTTCCAAAGTTTCCCCCTAAATACAAACAAACAAATTTATTCCTTTATAATATTATAGTAGATATACATAGTATAGATAAGACGATGATTTTTGAAGCATTTCCATTATTATTTACAAAGAGATCGTTAACAATAAGCAATCTAACTTGGCCACTCAGAAATCTCAGAAATCAGTTACGTAGGCATTTATAGTTCCGCATTTATTTATTTAGAAACAAAAGCAGGCATTTACTATAAGTGAATTTTGCATTTGTTAGAAAACTTTATAGTACCATATTATTATTAATAAGCGCAATTAATTCAATGAAAATGGGACGATATGTAGCATTAGTACGCTCCAGTATCACACTTTCATTATCCCCGTGAGAGTAGAATTTTGGCATTAAATTGGAACCCTTGAAGTATAATCTATCTAAACAAAAAGCGACGATAGGATTCAGTCGAAATATGGTTAAGTGACATGGAAAAATTATTATACATATAAAAAAATATAATACGGTTACTTTTTTTAAGAGGTTTAAAACAATTTGAACGTTTCCTGAGTTCTTGAATTTGAATAAAGAACGTTTCGAAGATTTTCTTATACTTGGAAAATTTTATTTTTCAAAAAGTTCATTTTAAATCTCATAATCTCTATAACAATTAAAAAACTAATTATTTAATGTAAGTATGTATATAACTATATAATTAAGTTTATAAGTTTTTTTTTTATTTAAAATATTGTGGTTGTAATATATCTTGTTAATACGTACGTAAATAGATGTCATATAAATATATTTTAAAAAAATGTTCGTATGTGTTCTTGAAATCGGTCATGTTTCATATTAGTTTTCAAATATATTTCGACTTTTCTGTCCTGTATTGTCACCTCGTTCATAAAATAGCATTATTATACACAGATGTTAACGCAAGTGCAAAACCAGACTAGATTAAAAAAATAAATAAATTCAAAAAACCATGCCAAATATTTGATTTTGCTAAGAAAACAATATATGTACATATTTACAAGTTTTGACAGTTTTGAAATAATTACTGTTGAAGCTAACCGAAGATTTCTTATAAGGGATAAAAAAAATCTCTCGATTTAAATGACGATCAAAATAAACAAAATACCGTCTACATGTATTATAATAACTATTATATGTATTGTGTGTGTTTTTTTTAAATTCTAATTAAAAAAAAGACCTGTCTGAAATTTTTAATAGAAAAAAATAATTTAAGAAAGTACAAGAAGAATTTACATGAAGTAATAATACATTATGGGAAAAACTGGGAATGCTAAAGCTTCGATATTTATGGTAATGAAAGTAATGAGAAATCCTCCGAAGAAAAAAGCGATTCGAGAAACCGCATTGAGAAGTTTCGCGCAGTGTTTTAATCTGGCAATATTTCAGAGTTGTGCAAATGAAAAGTTGGTCTCGAAGAAGAAGACACGGCCCGCCTTCCGCGCGCGAACCAATAGAAAAGGTCGGAAAAGCAGCGTCTTTCGCGGAGGCGGAGCCACGCCTGCGGTCACATAGCCATTTGAATAAAAATTTTCCTTTGAAGAAATTCTTTATACGAATATATTGTGGTGCGTTGGCCTCGCTTTGATTACTGTTGCATCCCGTTTTATGAACGACTCGAATTCTCTTGCATACTTATCAACCGACGAAACTTTTCAAATAAACATCTTAATTTTATTACATTCATTTCGCGCTTCAGGCTGTAAAAAAATACATTGTTTAATTTCCTTGTACAAAGTTACTAAAGCGTGTCTAAGTGTCTTAAATAAGAAAAAAGTAGAAAACAAACTTGAGCGGTTGCGGCCAACACGCAAACATCGTGTAGGTTGTGGCACGCACGCGGTCGGCGCCCGTAACAGGCCCTTGTCAACCATAACGCGGCCGCAGCCGGCCCGGTTTACCGGCCCGGTCGACCCGGCTGCGCCCGGTTAGCCGCGGAAAACTACCATTTCATTTATGGTTGCCTCTCGGTTTTGGGGTAGGTGCGCTAACTAAGCGCGGCCCACAAGTTACGTAACTGTGTATTGTGGTATCACGCTGATTCACAGTCGACATCATTGTGTAAAGTGACGGCTAGAATATTTATAAAAACACACATACTGGTAGTTTCATACGAACAGAACAACGCAAAACTGTTACACAAAACTTTAATGGTAAATATAACGTGGTTGTAAACATAGTGATTGAGATATATCGAACAAAGACGAAACACACAGCTTACATCAGCATATTAATTCAGTCAATTAGCGCGCACGTAAGCATTAGCACGTCGTTACGTCCGACGTCGTCGTAATCGCCGCGACTGACACGGCAAGGAGTGTATTTGACAGGTGTCAAATTGGATTGCATCCAGCTATTAGGAAATGTCGTCTGCGTCGACGGAGCGAACGACGCTGTTGTGTGGATGTGGCATAATAATACTGATAAATGTTTATTGTCTGATTAAGAAATAAAATTCATTTATAATAAATATAAGATAAATCCAATTTTCCAATAATAAAATATTTACACAACGAAAAAAGTAAATAAATTAAAATCGAATGATTTACAAATTTACAAGAACTAAAAGATAGAATAGGACATTTTATTTCTTTAAATTACCTGTCCTAATTTGTCATTCGAACAGCTTTGTGTGTAAACCTATAGCTGTTTATACGGGTCCCTTAAATATCTTAGACGTTTAACGTAAAATGTTCCAACTTTCCCATAACCATTTCATTTCCTGCAATTAAAAATACTTTAGATACAAAATGTCTTCAAAAAGGTTTTAAATAAAAAATTATAATTTTCAAAAATAGAACAGTATACTTAATACCTATAATATATGTATATAAAACAATTACTTATAACGTATAGATTATTATCAAACGCATTGCCTTATCCAGATTTGTCTATTCGAGCAAGCTACGAGTCGGAGTTGTAGTCGCGAGTGGCGGCACTAAGCGCTGTTCGTACAGTTTAGTTACTAATTGCGTCATGTGTACCGCTTGCTGTACAATTAAATGTACAATTGACTTGAACACAAAGACACAATACTACACAGTACATTAATATAAGTATTCCTAATATCTATGCACCTTCCTTAGAAACTTGCGTTTAAGCTTTAAGGGTTATATCAAAATAATTATATGTATTGTAATACTATTGAATAAGCTAGTTATTAATTTCTGTAAAATATAAATTACACTATCAATGATTAACAATTATTAAAAAAAAGAAAAATTAATAATTTTACTTAAATCTTTTTGGTACTGACTTCGTGTGCCCTTTTCCGATAAAATGTTTGTTTTATTATTACTATTACCAACAGTTTAGGAATATGTTCCAAACCCTTTCCTTAATGGAAGAGGAGGCCTTATCTCAGCAGTGGGAAATGTACAGGCTGGTTACTTTACTTTACTTAACTTTACTTTACTATTACCAAGAGACATATTTTATTAAAATACATAAATAGCATGAAAATAATGTGCCTAAAATATCAGAACACAAGACATTCTCCATGAAATACAACATTTTCGCATCCTTACATTCTCGTTTAACACCAAAGCTTGTGTAATAAAATCAAGTCGCACATAAATCAATCTCGAAAAATAAAACGTCCGTCATTTAGCGCGTGACAAGGGGGTGTGTGAGGAAATTGTGAACTCGTAAACCGTGTCGTGCGCCGGTACATTAAGTAGGGGTTATTTATTTAGGCGCGCTGTTCTCGTGGCTCTCCGTGGTACCCCGCGACTGGCACCGGCACATCACTTGTCTGCTGCTGTGAGCTATTTGTTTTGATTTTTTAATAACTCCTCCGTAACTGCTGTTTGATACACAATACATTCATGTTGTTTAACGCAATATTTTTAACACGAAGACTTTAATGTACTTACAACTTTTATGTTATTATTTTCTAGATTGTTCTTTGTAACCGTGTCACGTAAATATATAGAAAGAAAGACAATATTTTTTCGTTGAAAACTATTGTGATGGACATAACATTCAAATACAAATATCTACACTATTTTTGGACTTCCCCGTTTTAGTATCGTTCCGTAGAATTCAAGAATATATAACATTATTTAAAAGTCCCGACAAAATAAATCTTGGTACATACAACGAATATCATGACACAAAACACGAGTATTCCCATAAGTGTTAACGACGTGAGCGCCTCTCGAGCCGCATTAATAAACTCCGATAGCCGCAACAAGCCGGCTCGTGTACGACCTCCATTTTTAACGAGCACACACCGTGCCCGCAGAAAGTAGCCTACACATGAAATCACGTATGAATGAGGCTTTTTTCAGTTTTTTCGCGTGTAGCCAGCGGCGTGCCGCTTCAGGCCCCATTAAAGCTTACATGTCACTCTCCCGCCACCCCGCAACGGGGTGGAAAAATCTGAAAATCGGTATTGGCTGCATCCCGCAGCGAGCGGCTGGCAAAGCGCTCTACAATACAGCTTTGACGGACGGTCATTTAATATTAACTGTGGTTTTTCCGCAGATGGAAATGTTTTTTTTATTGCCGGCGTTATGCTGTGATGAAGTGGTCGGCCTGTTGTTTGTGACGTGCTCTGATATGTTGTGGATGAGTTGCTCTTTTATGTTCTCCACTTTGAAACGTCATTTCGCTTCAAGTGCTTATTTGTTCGGTATTTTGATAGTTGGCGAGTTATTGGAGTTTTGGATGGCCATTGCTTTGGGGTTGATTTAATTTATTACACATACTCTCGACTGAGAGCTGTAATTCGAAAAGTTTCATTTAATGATTTTATGAGGTAGATTTTTTAAATTTTGTACTACTGGTGATAATATTTTTAGTTGGAATTCCATTCGCTTCTGGTAAATTGAAAGCAAACCTGCAATAAATTTTTAACTTTTCGAACAAGCGATCAAAATCGAACTACAAAAATTGGGCGCTCGCGAAAAGAGTAGCGACCACAGATTGAATTTATTGCTTCCACTCATTCAGAGTAAAAAGTTTGCACAAATATTTCACGGCTTGATCGATTTCATAGTTCCATTACAACCGAACATTTTTACCAATTATCTCGGCGGTTGAAAATTTATTAATTTGCCAGATTCCTATCTATTTCACAGGCTATTATTTACATAAGACTACAAAGTTCTATATCAAGTCAATTTTATTTAATGGTTTATTTAAGATATAAATAGAAAATAGTCATGATGTTTATGAATAAATTCCCAAACTAATCGCAAAATATGTTACAGCTATTTATAATATTGATCTCAAGAATGCTGAAATTGAGCAACCAAAGTCTTCACAACAATCTTATCGAAACAACAAATTGGTTTCAGAAACTTTGAAAATTAACTTAAAATTACCAAATATTTAGAGCGTCTAAAGCTAAAGCTAAAAATTTGGTCGGTTCAATCCAAACATTTGAGGTTCTCTGGTACTCTTTTCTAACGAATTGTAAGTCTTTCAAACCTATCGGGTTAATAAGGGTATTCCTCATGTGTGGAATCTTATCTATCAACAAAAACTTTTTTTCACATTTTCTGGATTCATATATCATGGACATATTGTTTCCCATACACCAAAAACAAGTGTTATGTGTTTAATATAAATAATAATCTCTTATACAATAAGCATTGTTTTTGTAGACTTCTGGTAAATTTAAACACGTATATTAATGACGGTATTTTCTGTTATTGAATATTATTTTTAAATTACAAAATAATGATGACGAAGATATGAAATAATATTCACGTGAATCAATCAGATATATATGAATAAACTTGTTTAATTGTAAAATGTATGAAAATATCAATTACTTGGTTTTATTCTAATGTAACGTAATTCTTTGTTACAGGGAAATCTTTCACGTTAACGATAACGATATCGACGACGCCACCGCAAGTGACGACATACAACAAAGCCATCAAAGTCACCGTCGACGGCCCGAGGGAACCGAGATCAAAGACCAGTTAGTACCATAAAATGATAGAATTACGATTATAAGTATTAATTGTTCCAGATATATTTGATCTAATCTACATCAACAATAAATATCTATAGAGGAAAGATTTCATTTTTCAAAAAATATTTGATATAGATAAACACAAAAATACTCAGTTTAGCAATTAAATCCGCGAAAGAGCTCGTATACAAATGAAATACTGCTTGAATACTTGATTAATAAATTCTACTAAGAGTATTTTCTTCGGAAAGACTGTATCCGTTCAAGCCCGGGATGGGTCCCATACATATATAGGGAAAGTTAGATGAACAGGTGAACAGGTCGAAATGGATACTCGTTTAATAATTACAATACTAGAGTGTGCCAGCTAGAGTGAACCAGTACCAAAAATAGCAACAGTTTAATTTGTCAAATAGAAAAATTCAATTGCGATGGATATACATTAAATAAATGCAGTAATAATACACCTTACAATAATTTTAGAAGTACTATAAATGATTGTACTCATTGTATAGGTAGGTGAGTTTACATTAGATGTTGTAAATTATTTTATACATATTTTACGATTCGTGATCATTAGTTTTAACATTGAGCAGACAATATTTTTATAAAGTTTTATTAATATAGTATATTTTCAAACAAAATCCTATCACATGTGAATCCTCTATTTCGCATTGTAGCAACGTGGTGAAATGAACTCCAATTGCATTTACTTTACTTTACAACAAACAAAAAAAGCCAGTAATTTTCCCATTGCTGGGCTAAGGGCTCCTCTCCCTTTGAGGAGAAGGTTTGGAACATATTCCACCAAGCTGGTCCGATGCGGGTTGGTGGAATACACATGTGGCAGAATTTCTTCACTTAATAAATAAATTTAATTATAGCGAAATTTAACATTCATATTTTTATGAGATAATTGGTCAAAAGATTAACCAATATCAACTAAACGAAATAGAAACGGTACATTATTAGATACAAGTTACAACACACGTTCAGTGGAGCAATTTAAATAGTTTGGTAGATACGGCGGTAACAAATAGAGGGACAAGAGCCGTGCCGAATCTCGCAGAACGCTCAATCAATCTGTATCGTGCGAATGAATGAAAATAATTAAACATTACCTAAACCATTAGACAGATAATTAAACACAAGATTACCTTCTTAGTGATTCTGGTACACATACATATATATTTTTATTATAAATACACACACATGCATACAAATACAGCATTTTTCGGAGACAGATAAGATATTGCCAATGTTTGTTCTTTTTTTAAATGTTTTTTTTTTAAGTTTCTGGTTCTAGTTAAAGTAGTGACTTAAAAGATTGATTCGTTAAAATGTTCGACTAGTAAATTAAACAAGTTATTTATAAATATTTAAACAGAAATATTGAACGCAAAATTGAGTATTATAAATATTTACTATGTGTTATTAAATATATATGTTTTAGGAATATTGAATAATTATTATACTTTATGTATCGTATAGTATAAAATTGTAATTAGTAAATGACGAAGGGACTTAATTAACAATCGAATATTTATAAGAAATAATTAAATATATTTTCTAACAACGTACATATTTAAGTAAGAAAAGTCTACATGTAAATAAATTGTGCTCAAGTTTTTAAAGTTCATATATCATCATCATCATCATCATCATCATTTAAATATTGAGTTTACAGTAGATATCCGTATAAGAGCATATGTATTCTTAAATTATCCTAAGACTTGTAAAGGCTTTACATTAAAAACACATTAGGTATCCTTTAATTAAACATCCCAATACAAGGTATTCCCGTTCAGAAACTAATCAACTATTTAATTCAACAGACATGATTGTACTATTCGAACTATCTCCGATGAAAAATGTAAAGGATCTGCTGTCTGTACCCCTTCACGAGACGAATGTGAGGGCACAAAGGAAGGCTGTAATGAATCGGTTGTTTAATTAATTAGTCAAGAAAGGGCTGGGTCGGGAGGTCGGGCTAACCTCCCCGTGTGTGCATGCCCTGCATATTGATTTATTATGCCAGCCTCCACGACGATAAATTATTTAATTCTAAGTTCCGACGAGTTACACATCCATATGAAGATGCGAGATTATTAATGACTTAAAAGATTCCATTATGTTATGCGTTTGTTGTACAGGATGGCGCGTTGTATCTTTAAAGCTATTCTTATTATTCTATTCAAGATTGTTTTATAAAAAATCTAACATTTGGTATTCGCTTAATATTTTAAAATGCAGATGGTAGGTACTAATTACATCTTGCAGAATTAACTCAACATTTTTTTATTTATAAGATTGGCAATCATTACAGTTTACTGTTATTATTACAAGCAGAATATAAAAAAATGTAAAAACGTTGCTAATAAAAAATCTTTGAATGCATACGATCAAAAAAGGACGTATTTTAAAAAAAATCTAATTCCGTTGCTTCGAAATTAAAGCAATACTAAGTATAGTTCATGTTATCAAATTAAAATATGAAAAGCATCATAAACATATTAATAATGTAGAAAAACGATAAAAAGAACTAAAATCGTATCGTATAATAATCTAAAATGTTTAATATTTAACCGTTAGTGAATTTGTTTACACATCGTCCAATTATAACATAGTTTCAATACGTAAACTTACAATATGAGAGGACTGTATTCTTCCCCCAATCTTATTTTTACCAGATCTGGGTGGGTGGTTGAGTTTACGGCTTCGCGCAGTAGCCGCCTACAATTTAATAATCGAGCAAACTATAAACAATGTTTTTCTTAAGGCATAGCTATTTTTGATGCGTCGACGCGCCGGACCACCCGCGCTTACGGGAATCGTTAACTTTAACTCGTTTCTACTTCATTGTGTACTTCACACGTTGTATGTATGTTTATCGACATTTCAAACAATGAAGTACAACACTATTTTATGATTACACGATTGTTGGTTCAGTTAGAGATCCTTGTAAGAACTATAACAATTTTATGTTGTAGATTTGCTTTGATGTAAGGCTAATGTTTCTATTGCTGATGAATGCTAAATTAAGGGACGTCCCTACCGTTGATTTTCTTTCTTTAAGATATCGATGTTATAGCGATTGAGTGACTCTTTGCAGTATTTATCATGAAAATTATGTGTGTAAGGTTTCTTTGTATATAGAAGCGGGTTTTTTCTACTTGCCAGCTGAATCTAACACTATCATTGTTTATCATGAAATTGACCAACTTTAAACCTTTTATTCCTGTGCACATAGTTGAGTATATATTATGTGTGTGTAGTGCGCACAGTTGGACAGCCCCTGTAGGGAACATTATAATAGAATCATCAAATTAAAGATTGTATATGACACCGTTATATTATGAATACCGTTATATATTATAATTAAACTATAAGTCACAAGATTGTTAATGATTTTAAACATATAATATTTGATACTTTTTAATATTCAGATTAGATTATAGTTTTTTATAAATTACTTGAAATTTAATTTACCGAAAAATAATGACTGTACTTGTAAACGGTGTGTAGCAGTATACAAAATTTTGACAGTGTCATTGGAACCGCCTTATTTGAACTAAATATTCGCACTTCACTTATAAAACTCTATAAATTAAATTTAAATATAATTAAACTTACACATTACTTAATTAGAATATATGTTTTCTACAGATGTATAGAAAAATCATCTATTTTAGTAGTATATGTATAGAATAGACAAAACAGAAACCAAGGAAACTTTTAAATATTTTATTCTATTTTAAATGACCTGAAAAATAATATTTTTATCTATTTACATATTTAAATATTTATTAATCTAAAACTCAATATGGTACCAGAAGTATTTGTAGTTTGTCAAATCTTTCGCTATTTATACAGCTATTATAATAAAGAAAGTTTGTGCACAAAACAGTAATATTCTTTACGACCGGGCTTTATAATATAATTACTAACAACTACTTAACCAGTATATTTTAATAAAGACTATAAAAACGTCCTATTATTCAGAGCATACTTACGTATCGGTCACAGGACTTACGCTAAAGCAAGACTAACTAGTTGAAATACTTGGCATAATAAATCTAACTAGACCGGACGCCACCCCAGTGTAATCCTTTAATCAGGTCCACGGTAGCCCTTGCCGGCACCCTATTTTTCCCTCCCATCTGTAACATACCCCCTCCACCCACACAACCCTCGAACGGTGCAAATGACAGTTTCTAATTCCAACTTGCCATGAAAGTGTGTAATTGTTGCGCCGTTGATTTATACATTGAATCTTTTACGTAGGGCGCTTTCCAATTGTTTTCGAATGTGTGCATTTGTCAATTTAATGTAGTGAATAAATGCGCTTATGTGAAAGTGCCGGTGTGTCGGATTTTTAATCGTTATTAAATAATTTTCGTAATGAGTTGATGAATTGATCGTCAGGAAGTTTCGCCGTCAGTAGTAGGTAATGTCTTTAACTGTCCATGTAGTAAAGATTTATTTATTAAGAAGCGCTTGAAAGTTAATCTTCCAAATTGGTTCGATGCTAAATTGATATTTTTGCTTTTAAGTTATACTTGTCTCTCTATTTAAATGTCAATTAAAAGTACATATAAAGACACTCTCGATTCTTTTTCAACCGACTTCCAAAAGGAGGAGGTTATCAATTCGTCTGAATTTTTTTTTTTTTTTTTTATGTTTGTTACCTCATAACTTTTCACTGGGTGGACCGATTTTGATAATTTTTTTTTTGTTTGAAAGGTAGTGCTTCCCGTGGGGTCCCATTTTTTTTTATTTTTTTCCGATGATGGTATCCATATGAAAACGACATAAGTCTTAAATTTGCATTATGTATGTGCGCGACAAATAGGTGAATAACTGAAAATCACGTTAACCAATTTTAATAATTCTTTTTTTATTATAAAATATATACTTCAAGGGTAATTTGGTGAAAGTTTCGTAAGGTTCTGAGCACAGGATCCATGACAAAGTAACGGAACGGAAGGGAACGGAAAAATTCTGAGGAGCACGTTAGCGATACTCAGTTGAATCTTTTATTGATAGGTTATTTGGATATTTGAGTCACCTTCTGTAATGTGGTTATGTTTTTTGTAATTATCATAGTCGAATATTATAATCAACTAGCTACCCACCCCGGCTTCGCACGGGTGCAATACTGATACTAAATATACTACAGAATTTGTTTATTTACGACATCACATCGCAAACTTCTAAAATTATCAGTGTTTATTTACTATATTGTTCATGTATACAATATTATATATATTATATATACAAACCTTCCCCTTGAATCACACTGTCTTTTAAATAAAACCGCATCAAAATCCGTTGCGTAGATTTAAAGATATAGGGACAGAAAAAGCGACTTTGTTTTATACTATGTAGTGATGGAACTCCTATACGGCTCGCAGTTAGGGTGCGATATGGGGCAGAATTTCTTACTATCTTTAATCAAATTTTGTGTATGTGATGTGATGTCATATGATGTACGAAATATAGTTGGTCTTTTTCAAAGTTTTTTTGCTGAGTTCGATTACAGCTCTTTCGAGGGATCCTTGTAGTTTACGCCGCGTGACGTATTAAATCCGCATTTTCGAAAGTCTATTTTTGCTTTATTCGCAAGTTTCCTTTGAAATTGTCCTCGAAGTAGTTTCTGACTCATATAAACGGAACGCTTAATCTATCCATATTAAAAAAAATTAGTTAGTCAACATCGGCTTCACTTAAAATCAAAAAATAAATAAAAATTTTAACAAAAAGAAAAACCGACTTCAAACAAAACACTATTTTAAAACAAATGAATATGCACGAAAAAGTAATAAAAATAATTGCGTATTCAACATATTTTTTAGAGTCTTCCTAAGTTAAATGAAATGAAAAATATTAGACTACTTAAAAGTCGATTAACGATTATATCATGTAGTTATAATTATTGGTATATTTGGAGTCGGTGTCAGCCACGGTGCACTTGCCCCAACAATCAAAAGAAAGAAGCGATACGAGCCCCTTGATTGATCCAGTATATTATTGTGTAAAAGGTAATTTGTAAAAAACATATTTGTTAAAGTATTCCCGTATTGTTTTTTGATAGATATACTGCAGGGTTTTCTTGGCTGACACCGACTCCAAATATACCAATAATTATAACTACATGATATAATCGTTAATCGACTTTTAAGTAGTCTAATATTTTTCATTTCATTTAACTTAGGAAGACTCTAAAAAATATGTTGAATACGCAATTATTTTTATTACTTTTTCGTGAATATTCATTTGTTTTAAAATAGTGTTTTGTTTGAAGTCGGTTTTTCTTTTTGTTAAAATTTTTATTCATTTTAAGACTGACATCCTACTAAAATTATAAAATTCAATGTTTGTATGTGTCGATGTTTGTAAAAACGGCTAGACAAATTTGGGCAATAAAGAATAATTCATTTATTCATTCATTATTTAGTGAATATAACTGTTAGAGTAAGTTTAAATTGTAATTGCTAGTCATCTACGTTTGTCAATACATGTGCGTTGATTAGGGTTGACGATTGGTTTGTAACGCAATTCGGAAATACTGAATCAGGAACCAACTCGGTATGGCATGCGAGGCACGTTTGGGGACTTGGTTTGTTTTTACTTCATAACAGTTTAATAGAAACTCCATTCAATTACTTCTTTGCGCTTTAAGGGTATAATTTCAAGGTTGAATCTGAGATCACAATTTAAATATTAAACGTTTGCTCTCGTGTCACTAATTTAATCTAAATATATGTAACAAAATTGATGACTGTTTTTTACTAAATACATATGTATACACACTACATAAACTAAAATAACACTTTTTACAATTTTTTTTCCATCCGTCTGTATGTCTGTTTGTTCCGGCTAGTTTTTGGATCAGCTGGACCGAATTTCATTGGCAGAAAACTCATATAATAAGAAGTAGCTTAGGCTACAGCTATGACATTTTTTTAAAGTCAAACAAGCATGAAGGCGCGGGCACGTCTAGTTAATAATAAGATCGTGCACAAAATTACAGATTTGTTTATGATTTTTTTCATCCGTATTCTAGGATTTTTTAAAAAGATTGTTAACATTCGTTGAATAACTCTCGTTTCAAACATAGAATTTGTCTATAATTTCTGGATAAGAAATAAAATATCATATTGTCCGGGACAATATTCCTACGAGAGTATTAGTAGTCGTCCTCACAGGAGGACGCGAGACGGGGAACATCACACAAGTGTCAATGAATTGTGGAGTGTCGGTTGATAAACAGGAGGGTTCGAGTGTTGAGTGTTAATTGAATATATAACATCGCTTCTCTACCTTACATTATTAGCAGGTACATCCCTATTATAAATTCAAAAGTTTGTTAATTAGTGAAGCAACCGATCGAAATGATTTCTGTGCTATGGACTTAATCAAAAAAGTAGTCTTCGCCAGAGTTCTCTACTTAACAGCTACTTCTGTTAATTTTATTAATTAGTAGTAGTTTCTTGCTCGTCTAGTACCACTCATTTGACACTTATTCTACCAACAAACAACAATACGTAGTACTTTTGTGCACCATTTTAAATGGAGAGAGTCACTTTAACTACAGACACAAGGGACATACCAATTCGACCCATTAGTGTTGATGTAAGGATAGCTTAATATGTATTTCTAGCGACATATCTATAGCGATGGTAACCACTTAGCATCAGGTGAATCATTTTTTGTATAAATGAAAATACACTCATAATTGTATTGTGATATAGATACTATAAATTTCATTTCGAATTTGATTTTATTTTAGTTCATCAAATTTATGTCAAACTAGCTAATAAGAGTAACTACACTGTTTTTAATTACAAATACACAAAAACCTGTTCTCCATTCCAATATAGCATCGGTTTCAGTTTTTTTTTTTTATAATAGTCAGCGTTTCAAGTCAAGCAGATATTTTCAATCAAGAACCGAGATAGTTTTGGATTGCCCAGTGATTAGAACGCATGCATTTTAACCGATGTTTGAGGGGTTCAAAAGCAGTCAAACAAACACTGTGTTTCATGTGCCTATAATACAAGTTGAAAGAAAACATGGTGAAGAAGCCTGCATGTATCAGATGTGGAACCAAACCGTAATAGAGCAGAGAGGTGATGTAAAAAACAAACTAAACCTCTAAAGAGTTAGAGGGAAAAGTTTAAGTCCAACAATGCCACATTTACAAGACAATATATTACTTTTAATACAAGGATTTAACCAAACAGAAACTAAATAAAATATAATTGTACTCAGTTTCTGCTTGACTTTCTAATGACAGTCAAATTGGTTTTTATTTTCATTTTATTCCTCTATATATGTAGTTTACAATTTTTAAGTTACTTTTAAAGCTTTTTATTTTTATTAATTAATTTCATGAAATTACATCGAAAATATCCTGGTGTACGTACTACAAGAATTGGCAGTACATTTAAACACGATCTATTAAACTCAGATTTTAATATAAACCTACATCTACTTGCTGTCGAAACGCTTGGCCCTTGGAGTAGTGGTGCAAAAAGCTTCATCAAAACTATAACACCTCGCCTCATTGCCTCCACTGGTGACAGGAGGGCTGGTTCGTTTTTTGCCCAGAGGATCGGAATTGCGATTCAACGGGGAAATGCTGCTAGCAATCTTGCCACCATTCCACTCGGTCAAGATTTATACAGTAACTAGTTTTAGTTCATATTTGTATATATTTAGGCATTAAATGTTATTAATTCTTATGTTAATAAATGACACATCCACTGGAAGCCTTATTATTAAACAAATAAATAGACTTATTTAGCATATAGGTGTCTGATGAACTAACATATCTAACGACTTTATCTGTTAATAAATTACCAAGGACTTTGATTGTATATATTCTACTCTATTATAACTAATAAGTATCAAATGCCATGTATATAAAAAATAATAATCTGAATGTTTGTTACCTAGAACAGCCTGTATCGTACTGATGTAGTGTTGTCTTTGCTAGGGCAGCAACAGCAGTTCCACTTCGCGTTTGGGCAGAGACCGTTCCCCTTCCCGCCTGACCCGCTTGGAGGATTCCGGATGCCACCAATCACAACATGTCAAAGTAAGTACCATAAACACTGTGCCTTACAGCGTCTTCTGTCCAATAACTCTGAAAATTGTGTTAATTTAATATAGGTTACAATTGGTATATTAGTATTAGTAAGAATATGTTCAATAATAAGCTCAAAGGCAGAACGAGTAGCCTAGTTATTATATGATAGAGCATTATGATAAAACAGTGAACAATATTCATTATATATGTATACATCAGAGTTTGTTCACAAAGAGTATAGTAAAAATTACGTTTGTAACGAAACGTTAGCTTTAGTTCGCTAGCGTCAAGTTACAATAAAAAAAGTTATTTGTTTATTGAAACAAACAGTAGTTGATATTATAACTTCGATTTCAAAACTAAAGAAAACGTATAAAAAGTTTTTCCATTGCATGATAGAGTCTCAATCGGAAACCGCACTTAAACCTTATAACGCGCAATAGCTCAAAAGTGAATGAGTCACCAAACCGCGCAGCGATACGCTAAACTACGTTCACTAAAGCGCGGATTCAATCAGTCGCCGAAAAAAAATCCAGATGAAAGCTGACTGCGAACCCAATCGAACAAGCGTGCATCGAGTCCGCTAAAATCCACGACCGGCCCAAAACAACTCGAGCGAGTCAAAACTGGAAAAAAACATTCACAAATCGACGCGGCGAGCGCGTATCGTATAAAAACCGAGTCCACCGATCGTCGGCCAAAAACGGAACCGTGATACCGAAAAATAAAAGCCTGTAATACTTCGGAAAAAATAAAGTGGATGCAACGTGCGAGCTGCCTTGCTGTAGCGCGCGTTTTGTCCACTCTCGATATCTTTATAAGTGGTGCCCGTATTATTTTCGACTCTATTCGATGCACGTTATAAATTTCACATTTGTATTTTTTTTTGCTGACCGGTCAAGTTTTTTGAAAGATGAGAACGGTGAATTTGTGTCTATTGTAATGTACGAACGAATGTTTTTAAAAAGGAAATTCTTTGACAATAATGATGAGTCAAATTCGAAGTATTCACGAATTCTTTTATGAAATATTTTGTTCTTTTTAAGGTTTTGTAATAAATTTTGTTTGATGAGATCTAATGATATTTTTTTTCAACAGATATGAGCCAGTTTGGTCTTAGTTCGAGTAACTCACACTGGGGATATGGAGGCGCAGGCGCATACCCCGCGTATTTACCATCTTGCGCCGCACCAGCCGCTACGCAGTTCAATCCACCAGCTCTTGGATTCGCTGGCACAGTTCCGGACCAGACGCCTACGCAAGACTTTACGAATAATACAGGTAAATAAGAATTTTTCATATCCTTGCGACACAATCTACGTGTTTAATTTGAAATAAGAAGATCAAATATAAAACGGCTAAACAACATACACTATTTTAACCCCGCGCTCTCCTTCGGGATTTTAGCTATTATGGAGACCTCATTTTATAATCACTATCGGATATCGATCGGATTATTTTCATAAATGATTTTATTGTTCCACGCCTGGCTTTCGTTATTATAGCAAGAGACACCGAATACTAGTTTATAAGCTCAATAAAAACCTCCTTTATAATATCCATGTTTTAGGACATCTACTTAACATTATAGTATGTCTAATTGCCCACATTTTTTTAAATATCTCTTTGCTCGTTAGACTACAACATATTTCCTTATTAAGCAAAAGTTCTTCTGTATACTATATAGATGTATACGGGTTATTGTCAAATGAAATACAAAATTTGTCATCAAAACTGACTGTGATATAAAACATAGCAAATCGTGATATTCCTTAGAGACTTGACCGCTTCGTAATAATCGGAAGCTTAGTTTAGTATATTATAGGACAGAAACCATCAAACCAGAATGGTGAAATTAAATGTACCAACATGGTTTACGACTGACATCCTCCTTGAAACTGTACGTGTAACGTTGTGGACGCGCCTGCCCGCCGACGCAGCGGACATTAAACCGGCTCTCATTATAATTTACAGCAGCTCGGACACGTCCGATCCAGCCGATGAATTTATTGCCGATGCGTGCCCGCGCACGTCACGAAAAATATAGCCATATTAAAACAATGTAAACATTATGCCCCATCTCAAATGAATATATCGCATCTGAATTAGAAACATTTGTCTTTATTTATGCAGTTCTGCCGGATACGACGGGAGTAGATCTGGACCAGCAGCTGTCGGGTCTCGTCGGGTCCTCGCCGTCCCACCACGGCAGCCTCCTGCCGCGATACAACAACAACACTGACTACAGTTTATCTACGGGACCTCGATCGCTAAGTGACAACAGTTCTCAGCCAGAATCACCAGTTCAAGATGACTTACTCACTTCTAACTCGAATACAAATATAGGACATAATCATTCAAACAGTTCCAACTTCCCTTCTCTAATGGGATCTCAGAACGCGTCGTACGGCAGCAGTAATTGTAACAACTCGTTGTATCCCGTTCTGCCGGCAAGTTTGTTGTATAGTCAGTTGTACACGGCGGCTAACCAAACGCATAATTTCCATCCGTTGCATTCGAATTCAATTCATTCGACGCAGAATCACCATAACGAGTTGCAGACGATGATGGATCAAATATCGTCAACGACCAACAATCACAGGCAGCACGGGAGCCACGGACAAGGGGACTTGTTATTAGGAGGTGGGAATTCGTGTGCCGCAGCGGCAGCGAGAGGGGAAGATGGTAGGGTCAATAGCCTCGGCCAACGAGGTAATCCACAACCAGACAGTAACACCGTGTGGCGACCGTATTAGGGCTCTAGCAAAAAAGGTTTACGGTACACCGAAAACAATACGAGTCGTTTACACGCTCATTATATCAAGACCTCAAGTTCTAGTCTAAGAGAATAGTAGGCAACATAAGAAAATATGTATATTTTAACAAAATGGTCAAAGATATGAATTTGTTAGTATAATTTAATCTATTGCAACGAAATAGGTATTGTAATTATTGGGATTTATTTAAGGAATGATAGGAAATTGCTTACTAAAAATTGATTCGGCGATGTCGATCATAAAACATAAAACGCTCCCGTCCTCCAATGATACGAGATTTCAAATAATAGGAATGACTTCGATGGAGAAAGTCATTTTGCTTTCCGCGAATCATGTGAATATGTAGTTTCATATTTACATACGATTCATAATAGAAATTTGCTCATGGTTATCAACTAACGCTAACACGATATTTTTCGCTTTTTAATGTTTAATTTCAAATATAAAAAATGATTGTACATAAAAATGTGAATAATTTGTTGTAAATGCATCTTGTAAAGTGCAATAGTTGTGCAATTAAAAGTTGAGTAGATGTATACAATATTAGGTATAAGAACATTATCTGTTGATTATGTGAAGTCTGTCCATTGTAGATAATCAAAATAACATAGGATTCTATTTAAAAAGCAGGTTTTAATTGTTTCAGATTTATATTTTTTACTAGTTTATTAATCTTAAAATTGGCTACGTTATGTTTAAGCTATACGTTCTTGGGTATATTAAAATAATTTAATTGTTTTCTATTGTAACTTGATATTTTATTTTTAAATTGGCAACATTAATATACGGTTAGGAAAAAGGTTTGGATTTTACTGTTATTTTTAAGCAGAAAAATTGATGGTTGTGACACATTTTTCGTTGTTTTTAAAAATCGAATATCAGCCAAAAGGAAACAAGTTTACATTTTACATGATAATTTATATTTAATTAATTACATAAATAATTTTGTTAATTAATTTCAATAATAAAATTGTACTAAAATTATAGTGACTTTATTATGTTTTGTAATTTTGTTTTTAAAATTGTAAATCTTGCGTAGCAATTAATTTGTGAAACAGCTTGTTGTTACGTTATGTTCACTGCAAGTAGCGGTATTCATTTTGTATAAATAAATTCTAAATGAATATTTATTGTTTGATTAAAATACATCCCACAAAACAAACATAACACTTTATTTAAAAAAAGAAAGTAATACAAACTAATTCATTTTGAAATAAGAAATCGAAATAAACACGTGTCTTGTCGTTGTTGACATTAACACAGATAAATAATAAATATAACGACCGCGATCTAAACCGTTTTGCATAAACATCCTGACTGAAAATCGAAATTCATGAATTATAATTTAACAGAGTGCACTAAACCACTTGATAGTACGTCTGCTCACAATTTGATACCGTGATCCGGAATCCAGCAGTTAAATAGTTGAGCCGTTATGAGCCGCAACTTCAATAGGTATATCAACTTTAATGAGCTCATTACTGCAGTCGGCCGTGGAGCGTAACATTTGCATATCACCTGACGTCACGCACACATACAAATCGGCGAATTGATATTTTGTCGGGCGACGGCAAACGAAACCCTGGAATAAATATCCCACCCTCATTAATTTGCGCCAATGCGATACGATGGACAGACGGACGCGTGTAGGCGGACCATGCTGTTCAAATACACAGAGACAATCTAATCAAAATCTTCGTCTATTAAAACTACCTTTTTTTTATTCATATACAAATTTCGAAGAAAAAAAAATCATTAAAATAAAAAAGAGTTCTTATTTGTAGTTTTAATTATTCGATTTGCAGTTAGGAATGTACTAGTTTTGAAGTTCAAGTGCAGGAATTTTTCACTAGTCTCCCAGATTCCCATGCCTTAAAAACACATAAAACAGTTAATCCACCTCATCTCTCTCCATCCGTTTGCATTGTCATGCCATCAGACTGAAAGAAACAGAGAATGCTTTTATACTACCTCCTTGCTTGCGAATGCTCCTAAATAGTCTTCAAGATAAGTCGCTGTGACGCAAAATCGGTACGGAAGTTTATTGCATTGTAACTAGTATTTTCTGTGTAGACGACTGATCTGAATAATATGGATATATGATTTGGTTTAAGGTATCACAAAGTAAATTATTTAATTTAAACATCCATTTTTTTATTATGTATCTCTTTGTCCTTTTCTCTTACAAAACCGATGGCAACATGAGTATGTCACCTGATTACCTACGATAATATATGCGAGCCCACCCGAGCATCTGTGAGGGAAAAATCGATGGCAGGCCGATTTGGACGACAATAATGAGATTTAAAATTGCGAAGTAATTAATGAGGATTAGTGCGATACTGGCAGTGATGGATGCGCCGCAGGTATAACTCGGTACAAGCGATACGATTTTAATGTACATTTTATCGAGTTCAAATTATTTATAGTTATATTGCTTAAGCGATTTACAGCAGTGATATTTTTTGGGAATTTTGAACCTTTCGTTGCTGTTGATCGACAATCGACGATAATTGTTATGATTAAAAATTTAGACTAATAATATATCAGTTTGCATGTATAACATATATGTTTTTATTGTACACTGTAACAAAGAAGTTTCATCCATAATTTAAATCCCAAAGAGAATACAACTGTTTAAAGTATTGCTGTTAGGTAGAATATATTATGAGTGGGTGGTACCGTCACAGAAGGGCATACACAAAACCCAACTACGAAGTGCAAAATATTTACAGACCCTAACTACAAAATATTGTATTATTCATTCGCTGTGAAAGGAGGTTGCATAGCTTTTAATTGCTTTGCATAATATATTTTTATTCTACAATAGTCCGTACAATATAATATAAAATATAACGCGTATTCCGATAGCGGTTGGGATAAAAACTTCTCATTATAAATTCCCGATACAAATGATATGCTGATTATTTTTAAATGTATATTTATTTTATCGTTGTATTTGCAATTAATTACAACAATCAATAATTTCGCGCTCCGTCGAGCGAAAACTACAATACACTGTTCGGGGCAGATAACGGCATCACATAACTACATACATTGTTCAAATATATGCCCATTATATATTAAATTATTATAGACTCGATAACGCTACCTCACACACAAAAGTAGCATTTAGAAAGCATTTTCTAATTATATTTGTAATAACAATTACTTTTAAAGTTCCAGTCAATAATAACCCAAAGGTCAAAATCATTTCCATAAAACACTCAAGTTCGCATTGCAAGATATGTATTTTGTAGAATTGTAGCAAACAATAATAGACTCTCGCGAACTTATCCATCGTCGAGCTTGACGTTAATTACACACTTTGTGTTCAATAAAGGTTGTCCGAATTTCAGATCCAATTGTTCTATACACTTCGTCATAGCTTATAAACCTAGTCATGTATACAAAATGAAAAAAGAGTATGGTATAATGAAAATTTTTATATATGATCCTTACCAATTTTAGTCTTGGTGATCAGTTTCTCTCAAGTCTCACTCTCATAATCTGCTGGAACGAAATAACTGACATTACCGAAAAGAGCTTAGGGGCTGGAGCAATGATTGTCCGAGGCAAGAGTGCCTGAGATTGATACCCCAGATCAGATTGTTTTAAGTTATTTGATGTTTCTATCCTAAAATTCACAGTAACAGTCCAAAGTTTGAAGTTGAAAGATTGTAACGAACCCGTGCCTCTGAAAACACGTAAATGCATTGGTCAGAAGTCTTTCTGTCAGATTTGCAGTCCCATAGATTCATAATCCGATGAGAATCTCATAAGAGTGAGTGAATAGAGAGTGCAACCTTGTTTGCATACATCTGTGCATATAATATGTCCTGTGTTGTTTGCAGTGCTTTGAGAATGTCTGTTGTAGTCAGAAGAACATCATTACCCACATTGTCTTTAAGAATAAGTCGAGAAAAATAGTGACGTATTATCTATATCAGTTTACTTTGAAATGTTTGGTCACATTTGCACAAATTCAAAAGGCCCACGATTAAACATATAGCTCAAATCCCATATATATACTTCATTCGGACTAGAAAACATTACTTGATACCGTAAACGTTTTCATCTAATATTTTATGTAGGGAAATATACCCGAATTTCCACAAACATGTAATATAATATCAAATGTTAAATTATCTTACGTACTGTATAATGTACTTATTTTCAATATAAAAGCCGCAAGGTTGGAAACCAATTACAATAAAGAGAAGCAGAATACTAATAGAGTTGGTCCAATTATAACACTCAGTTACGCTCATATAATTATATAATTTAAGGACGAATAAGAATGTTTATCTACTATTTGTAATGAGTAAAAGAGTAGGTAATGAGATTGTTCCATCTATATTATTGGAGTAACATAATAGCGCTCCTAAAGTGTGTTTTTTTATAATATAACGAATTTCTACATAAAGGCTAAGTTCACATGCATCACATTTTATCACATTACATCACATCATATTTTGACCACATTGGAAAACCGCTTTATTCCCTTTTTATATTATATATTATATCTTTATTTCCTTTTCATGAAGTTTATGTGAGACTGGTACTCAGGACGTCTAGTGCGTCCTGGTACACTAGAATGCTGACTAAAAACTAACGGTGCCCTCTCCATGTCTTCAAAGCAACACGCTTTCGCATGTTTTCGTGGCGCCACTACAACAACAACAACCTGTAAGTGGGTTGATGGAATACACATGTGGCAGAATTTATATGAAATTAGACACATGCAGGTTTCCTCACGATGTTTTCCTTCACCACCGAGCACGAGGAGTATAAACGCAAATTGAGCTCGCAATCATCGGTTAAGATGCCCGCGTTATAACCAATGGGCTATGCCGGCTTTTTTTACTTCTACTAGTTACATCTTACATTCCTAACAAAATAACAAAAATCAAAAATTGTAACTTCTCATCACCATTTACCGTATATCTTTTTATTTGTATATTCATTTTTAATACTTATGTCACGTAATTTCAGAGCTAGATTTCCAATACTATTTTTAATTTAAGCTAGTTATTGAAACGGTGGAAAATATATGATTAGAAAAACTATATTTACAAAGATAATAATAACAATAACTTCACCATCATACGACTAAAAAACTACGAATAAAAAAATAAGTAAATGTCAAACTGTTAGGCTTAAGTTAATAGTATAAAGTAAAATATACTTTTAATCTATTGCAAAATTATATTATATACCAGAGCCAAAGCTCGCTCTAAAGCCTTTTAACGTCAATATATTAGTAAACATAAAAGTACATAAGTAGGGTCGTGAATGACGGGGCTTATCATCGTCATTTTCATAATGCATGTATCCACTCCTCTATAATGCATGCGTGCGCCGCGGGCACGGCGTATTAATTACATATATCGCTTAATTATTGATTTTTAGCATTAAATACACGAACATTTTGGCTTCGCCCGCACAGATTTATGCCTCGTTCGTAATATATGGCGTCTAAATAGCTTTATACAGAGGACGAGATGAAATTTCGCTGAGTAATTATTATATTATTTAAACTTTCAAAATTTTAAAATTTGAAACTGTATTTGTAAAAAAAGTTCGATCATATTTTAGATTAATTCGTTTATGATTTGCTTTAGATTAAATTAAGATGAATTTGATCAATAATTTTTAAAGTGAAACACTTAGATAATAATAGTAGTACCTAATCTGCGTTGTTTATACCTAATTAGCAATTAGAAGATAGAAACATGTTTTCTTGACCAATATAGTATTATTATAAACGTTAAAACTTGCTCATTTAAAATATAATAAAGATTAAAGTCAAGTATGAAATTAAAGTCTTCGATAGCTATCAAAAAGCCATTCAAAATTCACTTCCGAAACTAAATCATCTAACTATCTATCGTAACTAGGCTGTCGATGCGATGGGGAGAGAACGTAATTTAAAACCGCACCGCGCCCCGCGCGCCCCCTTGCGAAATTAAGTGCGAGGCGGTCGGTACGTGACACCGGCAAATGCGCCGTGCCTACGGTGTGTACCCGCCTTAATTGTGCCGCTTCGTTTGTGCCGTGTCGCCTATGAATGCACGCCATGTAGATACGATGTCGCCGTCAATATTCTAAACCGCGGTCTATTCCTGTTTAAGTGTGCCACTGCCGATAAAATCGATCTGATTGACTTCTGTACGGAAACTCTTTTTACTATGATTATTGTACTTAGAACTATATTCAGGACTCCGCACATCTAAAGGAAGAATATTTACTTCATTGTCCGTCTGTTTCTCTCATAAGATATAAAGATATCGAGCTTAAAATAATGCTAAATGCTGAGATCTGCGTTCCCTTGGGGTAGTCAAAAGTAAAATCAAAATGAAATAAAAAAATGTGGCTTCTTATATCTCAAATCCGATACATTCGTAAAGGAAATCTAAACCTATATCGTATTTCCCTTTGAATCATGAAATTTGTCACGAAGCATTATCGTAGCTCAAGTTAATCTTTCGGTATTGGATGAAGTATCTGTACTTCATCACCTTCAGAGCACGACTTCGACTCAGCAGCAACAACACAAACATGCAAAATCGCTAGGTGTCTGTAAGGTCTAGAATTAGTAAAGTGGAAAGTGATCATTTATGCCTACATTGCTACGTTTCAAAGAAATATCATTGAAATTGTTTTTGCTTCAATATTTCTATAATACTTAATAAATTCTCATATAAAAAACAGCGGTCATCACCACCGGCGCTGTTATAAAAACTGATCAATTCGCAAAACGATTACTATTCAAGATACGTTGAACGATAATATGTACCTAAGTTGTTATGCTGCAATGCCATCTAGTGACGAGAAACAGCAGAGCTGATCGTACCAAAAGACCTTTACTTATTGAATTCAAGCTATGCCCGCGACTTCAGGCACTTTTTATCAAAAAAGTTATTATTCAGTTTTTACTATAACTTATTAGTATATAATTATAAAATAAAAATAGCCTACTTCGTATTACATCAGTCATCTGTCAGTAAAAGTTCCGACAAAATCGGTTCCAAAGATTACCTAGGACAAATGGCACACAGAAAAAAAATGTTAGAAATATTTTTTGACATATGTACCGTGTATACATACATATAGTCATATACATTTAATGAAAAGAGTTTAATATTACAAACAGAAACCAATATAAATAATATAAATAATATTATAAAGAGGAAAACTGTTTGTTTGTTTGTAATGAATAGGCTCAAAAAGTACTGGACCAATTTAAAAAAATCTTGCACTATTTGAAAGCTACATTATTCACGAGTAACATAGGCTAAAAATTATTTTGAAAAAAAAAATAGGGTTCCGCAAGATATCTGGGATTTTCGAACACAAGGTGTAAAAAACCAGCCAGACTCATTTTCTTAGTATTATTTTTTTTATTTTGTATCTTTATGGGTTTATGGTGGTTCTTCTTTTGAGATGCGCAACCCTGTCGCTAATCTAAAATCTACGCGAACGAAGTCGCGGGTAGAAGCTAGTATATGCATAATTGTATAAGTATAGATATATAGTTAGGTACCAACTCTCATGTTAATCGGTCAAACGGTGTCAAGTTGTATTAAATAAAATACCAACACAATTTTTATATACTATAAGATGCATCCCGACTTCATAACAGTTTGTTTTTGCTTCAAGCATTCAAAGTGAAATTAAGACAAGACACTCACACCTAAATCCATTATAATTCAAAGTCTATTAATTCTTGTATTGACAATTGTAGACAAGTGTATCCATAATTACGAGACCTTTCATACGGACCCCTTAATTACAGCCGTCTTTGTACTTTTGTTTATGTGAAAACGCCAATTATTACAATAACCGTGTACGCTTCGCTTGTCTCGTCTGACGCCACTTTGTAGGGAACGAATTTTGTTTAATGAACATAATTATTCAGCTTTGAACATATTTATAATAATCAAACGTAAATTTCTACACACGTTCCAATTTTAAATTTTAAATATTTAATGTTTTTAGAAGTAAATGACATGTGGTCGAGAATATTCAATGACTTTTGTGGAAGTATATTATAGATCTTGAATATTTCACATCAACCGTGTGATAGGAAAAAAAGACATATATACAGACAAAATGATGGACAGACAATTTGGTCAAACACGCGAAGAAAAGAAATAAATGGAAGCAGCTGGAAAAGGCGCCTGTGACACGCTGATCACTAAAACAAAAAAAAAAGTATAGTATTATCTTAAGTTATTATTTTCTTATCAGGTATAGTTTAAGGAAATTATTACTTTGCTTAGAAATCAGAACAAAATACTACACTTTCATTGTGTGCTCGTACAAATTTAACAACTAACTCGTAACTCACTCATTTCTTATTTTTTTAGTTATTCGAATATGATACAAACAAATTATCATAAATAGGTAATTGTTATCTGATTTTAACATTTCAATATGTCGTTTTTCCTAATTTTCCTACATAATTTTAAATATAAAGGTAAAAGCAAAGTCAAGTAACTAAAAAAAAACTCAACAGTAGCATTCTATTATATAAAATATATATAAAACATTCAGAGATGCTAACTATATATCATAATTAGTTAATTTCAAGTTAAATAATATGACATATCGTTAATGCTTATGTAGTTATTAAAGTGTTAACGTAAAAGCGTACGGCGGTGGTACACGAAGGGTTGAAATCAAGGCGGGCGGTAATCAGCCGGTGACCGCGTAATGGCCCCTTTGGGACGGCCGCGACGACTTGAGACATTGCTTATAAGGGTTGCTACATTTTTAACTAATAAAATAATAAATACAGTACTTTTTGCTACAAGATAAAAAATGATCTTAACTTAGTGACAGGGCTTTGTGTAAGCCCGTCTGGATAGGTACCACCCACTTCCGTCCATCAGATATTCTATCGGCAAGTACCGCCAATACTGAGTATTGCCGTGTTCCAGTTTAAAAGGCAAATGCGAAAGTAAAACTGAAGGTACCTACATAACATCGTAGTTCCCAACGTTGGTGACGGCGGCGAAGTGAGGCATAATTAAGATTCTGTATACATTTTTTTTAGCTGAGATGGCCCAGAGGTTAGAATGCGTGCATCGTAACCGATAATTTCATGTTCAAGGCCAGGCAAGCACCACTATGTATATGTGCTTAATTTATGTTTATAATTCATCTCGTGCTCGGCGGTGAAGAAAAATATCGTGAGGAAACCTACATGTGTCTAATTTCATCGAAATTCTGCCACATGTGCATTCCACCAACCCGCATTGGAACAGCGTGTTGGAATATGTTCCAAACCCTCTCCTTAATGGAAGAGAAAGCCTTAGCCCAGTAGGGGTTTTCTACAGGCTGTTACACATTTTATTATGTTTTTTATAAGCTACACACTACATTTCATAAGTTTATAGGAAAAGGTTGATTATACAAAATTGTCAATTTCCATCAGAAAAAAGGAGAAAAATATGTTGTTTTAAAAGCAAGGCCAGCATGATTTACTCCGAGAGGAGGAAACTATAATTGAATATTGTAATATTGAAACTTATACACATTTTTTTCCATTTAACATATACCTTTTTATCATATCCTAGATTTGATCCCATCTTAACACAGGTACAACAAGAGCTTATATACAACTATTAAACTGAAGAACAAATATAAAAAGAAAATATATTGTTTGTTTTTTTTTTCAACTGAAATACTTATTTGAAGTTTTCCGCTTTTCTCTACTATAATATGCATGTATCATACGTCATAACGTAGACTATTACAAGAGTAATATCGTTTGCATAATAATTCTTAAAAAAAATACATTGTTTTACTCATAGATAAGTATAAATGAGCAATGATTTTTGGATTATAAATTATATAAAAATAAATAGTAACTATTTATCACACTGTAATATTGTTTGGCTATTGCCTTATCACAGCCCTAAAAGCTGTAATTCTTACGAGGGTTCAAGACAATGCCGATGTTTATTCTTTATCGCAGTCGTGGGAAATTTACGCGCAGGGCGATAATTAAATATTTCCATTCATGGTGCAACGCTGCGCTCACATTGCTTAATTAAACAACTTTAATCAGTTCGGTTGCTCCGAAATATTTATAGACCAAGACGCTTGTCTTTGTATGGCCAAGCTTTATATATGTATGAGTATTAACTTCGCACACACTTAGATAAATATATTGCTATGAAGAGTAATTCATATGTTTTTCTATTAAACACAAAATTGAGCTTCTTTTAGTTAAGATAAGATGGCGCAGTGGTCTATTGGAATCCTTTACATTACGCAATCAAAGATCACGTGGAATCTGGTCATACACCTAGCACAGATATCAATTTATTTTTTGATTCAAACTCTTACAATGATTTTTTATCTTCATTTTACAAGATTATTTATATATCAAGCGATTAAAATGTTGGAACGTGCAGTCGGGGTAAGAAAAGGTTCGTCACCTTAAGATCTATTTTCGTGTGCTCAGTATGAGCGATAATCTGCTTTACCGATCGAGAATGACATATTGCATTGCGATGATTCAATGTTTAAATCCAAAAGGTACTTAAAATTTAAGGCTTGATAAAGGAATGAATTTTAAAACTGACGAAGGTTTTCTTACTCTTCCTGTACATTATATTAAAACAACTGATAAGAACGTCAGTGGTTATTCAATGATACAAACATAATATGTAATTATATTGTGACGTCTTCGTCACAATATGTGACGTTCTTGACTGTCTTCAGTCAAGATTAAATGTTAGTAAGTAGGTACTTGTAGTTATGGATATGGTATCTACTACTCGAACAGCTCGATGCAATAAGTTCCATACCTTAATATCGAATGCCCTCTGCGTGTTAAGGCCTTCACACCGGGATTCCCCTTTTCACGTTTGATTTTGTATTAATTTTTGTTGCTTCACCTTAATATGCAGCATGCATTATTTTCCTTTTGTTTTCTAACCTCAGCTTTGATGGTTTTCTTGCGAATGTATAATTATTTAAATTGACTTAACTGCTATTAGATATTTACCATAACTAATAAAACAAGATTTAGTAAACCTGGGAGCATAAATTTTAATTCCTTTTTTTTATGCCCCGTTATTTTTACGAGACGCTTCTTCGTCTAAGTGTCTCTGGTGATTTAACACAACATTTACCTGTCTAACTAACTACAAATGGATCATGTACTTACTACGAATAGCGTTAAGATACCTAGCAGGTGACCGGTACATACTTAATAGTGTTTCAATAAAGGAACATCATATCTAGATATTATCCATCAAACTGTGACGTTAGACAATTGAAATAAATTAATATCTAATTATGCTTGTTATGCCAATACACTATTTCACGTACCTATGTATATTCGAAACAACTAAACTTCCTACTTTACATTATCTAAGCGCAAAGATTGCAAGTACTGCCATCTTACGGACCTTCTCTACATTTTGAGCACATTAGCGCCACGGTACACACACTTTTCTAGGTCCTATTCATAAAAACACACACAGACTTATTCAAGAAAAGATGCCAAAAATACACCGCTACAACTTTATCCAAACTCGGAGTCTAGTTGCACTGAAATTTAACTCTTACTTAAACGAAATAAAGCTTACATTTTAATATCTGTTCGTGCGTTACATAAGACATTTGAATATAACGTTGATGAAATGTTAAATTTTAAAATAAAACCCAAAAGGGCGTAAGTTCTATACAAAGTAAAATTTATAACGATTGTATTTTACTGAAATAAAGGCGTAATACAAATACAGCTTGGAAAACGCGTTACGACCTTTCTGTTTTGCGCAGCTTTTGCACCCTCTCGCTTTGTGTGGAGGGTGCTGTCGCTGTGTGCGTGGCGAGGGGTTTTATTCGTGAACTTTCTTAAGGCGTTTGCTTTCTTAAGAAGGCGAAGAAAGCTAAAAGGTTCGCACTTGAAGGAGTTTTGTTAAAAATAGTTACTACAGAGTTCCGTCCGTTTTCGCAAGAGGGCGCGGTTCTAATTTAAAAAAAAATACTTTTACCTAGTAATAAGTATCTAAATTATTATATTTAACTAATATTATTGTATCAAAATTAAGAAATACTTTAATACGAAGTATGAACTATTTCTAATCCGAAAAACTACTACCACAACCTTCTGCTAATATCTATGACGGATATTATTCTTTTTATTTTAGAATAGGTATTCTTGAAAATACGGTGTAATACAGTTTAGGTAATTATAGAGCAGGCACTGAGCCACTCGGGACGAATCAGAATCGACACCTCCGACCGCAACGAGCGGCGCAAGTTCGACGCGTGCCAAACAAACCGATGACAAATCCTTCCAATTGTGTTGTACCACCCATTATCATCTTAACGAATAGCCTTTCGCGGTTAACCGCAAATTATCACCGCCGACCAATCGCGTCACACCCCGCGTATATTTTCCGGTATATATTTTTCCGCGGGGTGAAAATCTTAGAAACCACAGGACTAACCGCAAAGGTCAGGTGATCGGCCAATGGGGATCGTAAATATAACCACAAGCCACGCCCATTTAACCGCAAACCAACCACAACGCGAGACGTTCACTTCTCGTTATCGATTAATACATCACCGATGCTCATTTTTCAAATAAGGACTCGCGGTTGGTTATTTACATGATTTATGGTATGTATATGTCCCCTAGTGTACAATCCTAGAATGCATTCGAAGTTTGAAATTTATTACCATTAACAAATATTTCGTGGCGAGTATTTGTAGCTTGGATTCGTTAGAGGTTTAAGTTGTGGATAAGAGATACTAAGTCGACCCTAAACTGGCCATCGTCCTTCATCACAAAGATGAAATATTGATTCACGGCGTCGTTGAGAAGGCGACGCACACAGGCACGCGGTGTACAGACGCACGGACACAGCCGCGACCGCATTATATTCATAATGAATACAGCTGTCCCACTCGTCGGTCGTCTTTGACTTTGTATAAATATATTTTGTCCCTTTCCCTCGGCACTTGAGCGGACCATTCCCCCTCGAGGGAGAGGGACGGGTGAGGGTTAGGAGTTTGTCTTCGAGAGGTCGCCAATTTCTATTTCATTAAGTGGCGCGGTTCTAACCGCAGTGGATCGATGGAACTTAGACACCAGAAAAAAATGTTCCTTGGGTATGTTCCTGTACATAAGTTGACGTTACAGCTTTCAGAATTTTAACAACAATTTATCTAATGAATACAAGATTATTTAAACAACATTGTTGAACTAAAACCGTAATGTTAATGTTTGGTCTAAGTTAACCTATCTTATAACTTATTTTGAAGGTTGAAAGGCTAACTGCATAAAGATGTAGAAAAGAAATGGTTTTGATATTTAAGATACTAAACTCGTGAGAATCACTTCTTTGGCTAAGTACAATAAAATATGCTTTTAGGCTTGGTAAATCCATACCAACAATAAAAGCTATGAAATAACACCAAAAGATACTCACGCATAGAGACCAATTAGTTTAATCGTATTTTTACTTTAGGCTGATTACCTACAGTTTGTTTCTATTTGAGTTACCTAATTGTACCCTAAAAACCGAAATACAGAACAGAATTGTGCTTAGTAAATAATAATTAAAATTTGTAGTAGCCGTATTGGTAATTACTTTTTCTTTTAGACCGTTACAGTTCTTTATTTTTTTCTAATTAGTTTACAGTTCGTATGATAGGATTTATTTTTAATTTTGAAATAATTAATAAAGTCCTACTATAAATAGTTGATATAGATATTTATAAATCAAACAATTACATTTCATTGAGATGGAATTCATATTAAAATAACATAATTAATACTATCGTTTCAAATATGTTATAATCAAGTTTTAAATTGAGAATATTGTTATTTGTAATGCTGCTATTTCCGAGCAAAATGAGCTTACGCCGGAGGCGAACAAATATTCATACCGGACGAGAATCGAACCCACTGCAACAAACATAACCGATTAATAAAATCATTATTAGATTATAAAATCGTAATAGCTTTTATCAATGTATTTTTTCTCCGAAGCTCGAGCTACGAAGTAATTTTTTGTTTAGAATAGGTACTCACTTATTAAAATTAAAATATTCTTTATTCAAATAAGTACGCCTTTACAAGCAATTTTGAATCGTCATTTAACAACTACATTATGTAAAGCTACTACTGGTACTGGATTCCGAGAAGAACCGGCAAGAAACTCAGTATTTTTCTTTTCAATATTTAAAATGCAAGGTCATGTTAGTTAAATACAAAATATACCTAATATCCTGCCTGAAAATGAACAATTAATACTTGTTAACCTCCACGCTTTTTTATCATCATCGATTATTGTTATACACGAAATAATGTTACTAGTCATTCGTCACTGATGTACATATCTAATAATAGTAAAGGAATGTTACTAATTTTAATTTTTAAAGAATTTGCAATCACAATTTTATTGAAGCCTTTGAAAAAATCCTATCTAAGAGTATGAAAACTCAGTGCCCAGGAAAATTTCCTTGACCATAGTCTGACCACTGAATTGTCATGTACTCATTTATGTTTACAATTCATCTTGGTGACGACGACGGTAACGGAAAATATCGTATACAATTTTTATCGGATGTCATTTATATCGGATACAATTCTGCCACAAATCTTTACTTACCTAAGCTGCAATCAAGCTCAGTGTTAAAATTGATTGCAAAACCTTATATTTAAAAGAAAACCTGTACTTTGTCATTTGCAGGCTTTTATTTAGGTAAGTCGGAATGTTAGATATACCTATGCACGAAATCTTTTTTTTTGTTATGTATAGGACCAGCAAATGTTCTAACTTATGTTAAGTGGTCATCAATACCTTTTTTTTTTTTTTTTTTTTTTTTTTTTTTTTTTTTCTCGCTGGAAAAACGCATTACGCGCTTCCCCCACTTGATGGAAAGTGGGGGGGTGTGTGGGACTCCCCGGAGCCCTGGACGCCGAGTGCGCCCAAGTACGCCGGGTTTACCCACTAAAAAACCAGCGGTACCCTCTGCGTCTTTCGATGGACGCCACGGGATCGCTTACGCATGCTACCGTGACGCCCTGACGGTCGGCCCACCTATGCGGGCCTCTTACACCTAGGGGTGATTCCCGGGGTACTGGGACCCCCCTAGTCCCTGCGGCGCCTATTGAGGCGGTGGGAGAAGGTGCGCGTAGCGCCTTTTCCTCCTCCCCGGTCGTCTTCTGCGGAGCGAGTCAGCGGCGGCACTCTCTTCCCGCTCCCGCTCCGCGGCTTCCTTCTGCGACATGACACTTTCGCAGAAGGAGCGCATCTCCGACCAGCACATCTCGCTACCGAGCATGGCGTTGATGATGCTCGGCAGCGAAAGGTCTCCGCCTATAGTTGCCGCAAGGGTGTGCCTCTGGGGCCCCCACGCAGCACACTCGTACAGGGTGTGGTACGCCGTATCCACTGGCGCACCACACTCGTGGCAGGAGGGTGTCTCCTCCCGCCGCGCTATCCCGTGCAGGTACTTACCGAAGCATCCGTGTCCAGTAAGTACCTGCGTCATTCTGTACGACAGTGTGCCGTGCTTCCTCTCGACCCAGCGACTCAAGTGGGGACGGATCGCCTCCACTGTCGCTAGGCCCGCCGTGGGTGACCCCAGATCTTCCTGCCATCGGACGATCAGGGCTTGCTGGGCTAGAGCCCTAATCCGCCCGATCTCCGCCGACCCTGGACGTTCGCCGCGGTCCCTCGCCTCGACCCGGAACCGGTACACTTCCGCGAGCACCTCAGCCTGGAGCTCCCAGGGCGGATCGCCCGCGAGAAGTGTCGCCGCAGTCCACGACACCGTACGGTAACCTCTGATGCCTCTCACCGCTATGACCCTCTGCGGCTTGCGCAGCAGGGCCCGATTTTTAGTGGTGAGGGCATCTATCCAGATCGGGGCACCGTACAGCGCCATCGACCTCACTACGCCGGAATAGAGACGCCGGCATAGTGACCCCGGCCCCCCCACATTTGGAAGGAGGCGACCAAGAGCGGCGGCGGCGTTGATGAGCCTCGGGCCGAGATGGATAAAATGCTGCCCGAAGCTCCATCGACCGTCCAGGATCAGGCCCAGATACTTCATCTGGGCCTGCACCTTGATCACCGTCCCGTGGACGGTGATATTCGCACCCCGTGGGGGTCCTTTCCGTGGACCGTGGAAGAGGAGGGCCTCCGTTTTGGATATGGAGACCCTCAAGCCCAGCATTTCCATGCGGTCCACGGTGAGAGCCGTTCCGACTTCGGCGAGGCGAGCCGCCTCCCGGAAGTCCCGCCCAATCGCCGTGACGAGGGTGTCGTCAGCGTAACACAACACCCCCATCCCGGGAAGGACGGGAGCCCGCAGGAGCCAGTCGAAACCGACATTCCACAGAATTGGGCCTAGAACCGACCCCTGTGGAACGCCGCAGCTCACTCGATGCCGGATGAGCCTCCCATCGACCCCCGCCCAGAGGATCTCCCTGTCCTGGAGGTACGCCTCCAACAGCCTCCTGAGATAGGACGGCACCTCATGATATCGAAGTGCCTCCCGTATAGTCTCAAAGGGGAGACTGTTGAAGGCGTTAGCCACGTCGAGCGAAACCGCCAAGACGACTTGCCCCTGGGCCACCGCTTCCGTCGTCCGAGTCTTCAGGGCGTCCAAGGCGTCGACCGTCGACCGGCCTGCCCTGAACCCGTACTGAGCCTGCGAGAGACCCGGACCGACCTCCTCGAGGTGCTGAACGAGACGGGCTGCGAGGATCTTCTCGAAGAGTTTTCCAGTCTCGTTCAGCAGCACGATTGGCCTGTATGCCGAAGGGGAATCTAACGGCCGACCTTCCTTCGGCAACAGGACCAATTTCCCTTCTTTCCAAGGCTTCGGAAACTGCCCACTGCACAGACACTCGTCGAACAGCTCCCGAAGCCTTGCACCTAGGTATTCCAGGGCGTCGCATAGAACACGCCCAGGAACCCCGTCCGGACCCGGCGCCGTCTTCTTGGCCTTCAAGCGACCGAGGGCCATCTCCATTTCCCGCTCCGTGATCAATGGTAAAGCCACTGCGTCTTCGGTCACGGAGCTGGGGGCCATCTGTGGAGGGACATGCTCGCCTGGGTGGGGAAAGAGTTCCCCGACCAGGCGCAGAAGGAGTTCCGGCGGCAGCGTCTCGGTGAGAGGGGCGCCTTGGGTGCGGAACTTCCCGCGCACACCGCGGTATGGACGCCCCCACGGGTCTCGATTGAGACCCGCCAGAAGCTCCTCCCTGGCCTCCTCTTTAGCCTTCCTTATCGCCAGCTGCAGATCTTTTTTCAGCTGGCGATAAATGTCTAGCAACTGTCCCTCCAGATCCGTGTCGAGGCCGTTGCGCCTTCGACAGCGGACATAGGCCCTCCGCGCCCGGCAGCACGTCGCCCGAAGGTCGGCGATTTCGGGCGACCACCAATAGACCTGCCGGCACTTTACTCTGCGCCGGGTCCGAGGCATGGCCGCATCACAGATCTTCTTGAGTGAACTGCGCATGCGGCCCGCCAGCTCCTCTGCGTTTGCGCCCTCCCTCCTCCCTGCGGAACCCCACCGCTGCACGATGGTGGCCTCCTTGACCAGCTCTCGATCGACCTGGCCGAGAGACCATCTCGGCAGCGTGGTCGGCACCCTCTGGGCTTCCGCCGGCCTGCGAGAGGTGGAGATCTCGAATCGGATGTAGCGGTGATCCGATAGAGTCTCCACCTCCTCCTCTACTCTCCAGTTCCGCACTATGCGAGCCACCACAGGGGTGGCGAACGATACGTCCACCACGGAACCCCCCTGTTGGCGAACGCAGGTGTGAACCTGCCCCCTGTTGAGAAGGGACAGGTTGGAGAGCAGGGCCCACACTTGAACGGCCCTCCCTCGCGGATTCGTAGCGGGGTTGCCCCAGGCACGCGACTTCGCGTTTAAGTCACCGAGAACCAGTGTCGGTTTCGGCGACTGCCTGGCCACCGCAGCTCTGACAAAGCCGAGATATGTCTCGAACTCAGCCAGGCTGCGGTTAGGGGAGAAGTACGTACCGACGATGGCGTACTTCCCCCACCCCACCACTACGTAGCCCGAGCCCCTCTCGATGAGTGAGAGGGGGGGCCCCGTTCCACTCCTCGCGAGGACCGCCACAGTGCCGTCCACGTCCCCTACCCAATGAGTTAAGGGAGGAACGTAATAGGGCTCGCAGGCCACAGCCAGGTCAATCCCCCACTCCGCCATGGACTGCAGCAGTAGATCCTGAGCCCCGGCGCAGTGGTTGAGATTAGTCTGAAGGAAGCTGAAGTCGGCACTCATGTTGACATTGCAGCTTCCTCCTCGGCCTGGCGCCGTCCGACGTTGTTGGTGGTCTGGGTAGCGAGGACCACCTTACCTTTCGTGATGGGGGGGTTACATTCTTTCGACCCCATCACGTGCCCGGAGGGCTTTCCGGCTTCTGCGCACACCGCGCAGCGCAGCTTCCCGGTGCATTCAGCCGATTTATGACCTTCAACGCCGCACCGGAAGCAAAGGTTCCCTCGATCCGCATTGAATGGGCATAGTATCCTAGTATGGCCAAGGCCCATGCACTTGTAGCAGCGCAAAGGGCGCTGCTCTAGCACGCATACCCTGGCCGAGCTCCATCCAACCAAGAGACGACCGGCGTCAGACAGTTTCTTTGCCGCAGCTATTGGACATGCCACGCGGACCATACCCATGTAACCGGGCCCACGTGCAATCTCTCCACATCTTAGGTCTTCAGGGGCACAATTCCCCTCGCGGGCGACTGCGGCGATAATCTTATCTTTGGTGACGGAGTCATCTAGCCCCGTCACCTTAATGTCCACTTTTTTTACGGGATGAACGACGCTGGCCACCCCATCCAACACTGTGCGGAGCTTATCGGCTAGTTTTTCGGCCTGGTCCGACTGTGCTCTCGGCAGCTCCAGCACCCTGGCTCCCGTCGCGGAGCGTCGGACTTTTAACCCTCCATTGATGCCGAGATCTTGCAGTTTAATGCCTTGCTCAGCGCGCTCCAAGATCTGAGCATATGTGACACCTTTCTGCTCCGCTTCTGGCTGCAGCGTAACCACTACTGCAGCTGTGCGAGGAGCAGTCAGCTTAGGCTTGGCCGCTTGAGGTGTCTTAAGCACCGTGTTCGCCACCGTGGCATTCGTTCCAGCCGGAATGTGAGCCTGTTTCCCCTTCTTCCCCTTTTTTACTACAGTGGACCAGGACATTTCCTGGACCACCTGAGGCGGAATTGTCTCCGACACGAGCGAGGCGCTTGAACAGCCAGCAACAGGTGCCGGTGGGGCAGCTGATGGAACCCGCTTAGGTAGGGGTGCAGAAGTCAACGGTGGAGCCGAATTGACTGCCTGCGCTCGGGACACAGCAATTTGCTGTGCTGATTCCCGCCTCTTATCAGCAGCTAATGGTGGGCGCTGTATTTTAGCCGGAGGAAGGCGTTCCTCCAATTCGGCAAATCGGGCGTTGATCATAACGCCTATCGACGATATAATTGAGGCTTTTATATTATCCACCGCCCGAGCATCGTGTGCAGAGCTGGTGGATGCCTCATTGACCACAGCGACCTTGGACCGCATCTCCGCAAAATCGCGACGGTGAGCCTTCACCTCGGCCTTGAGACTGTCTACCTCTTTGCGCAGGCGTCCGTTATCAGCGCGGAGCTTTCGAGTCTCCTCGGCTTCCGTCCGAGACGCTAAGGCATCTACAATGGCCTGTAGTGCAGCCGCCGACTCCCTCAGCTTTTTGCCAAATCCTCCTTTTAAATTGGAGGACTTTTGTGCCACCTCCAAAATGAGGGCTGCGCTTCGTCCAGCCTGTGCGCGAAGTTCCTCGGCGCCCATTTTTGTGGGATCCTTGGTGTGGACATCCGAGGAAGAAGATTCCTCGGAGTCCAAAACAGCCTGAGGAGGTTCCTTTCGAAACGCTCGACTACGAAGCGATCGTTCGAAGGCCTCCTCTCTAGCCTCATTGGCCTTGGCCTTCAGCTCAGCCTTAGCCCGAGCAAGACCACTTCCACGACCTTTAGTAGTTTTGCCGCGAATAGCAGGCTTGCTTTTTGCAGCCATCCTCATCTCCGTCTCCGTATCGGAATCGGAGTTAAAAATAACGAGGCCCTCATAAGGCCTTTTTCGGCGAATTAGGGCATCGGACGATAATTCAGTATCGACTTCCATCGCCAAGAACAAACAACATAAAAAACAACGAAACAAACAATATATGTATTTATATCAATATAAATGCATAAATCTGTAACAATAAATATGATCTAAAAAGACCACTTAACAACAACAAAACCAATCCGTAAGCAAAACAAGTGTCCGATAAACAAAGCAAATAGTCGAGATGTGACGTCAGAGATAACGAAAACCAGTTTTCAAGCCAGATGTCGTTTAAATTCCTCAAGTCGTAATATTTAATCGCAATATTCAACACAACCTCCGTCTAAGACGTCCGAACGTTGAATCCTGGTCATCAATACCTATACAGTATACACATTGGTAATGTTAGAAATAATAACAATTTCTTACATTGCCAATGCGTCACCAACCTTGTGAACTAAGATGTTATGACTCTCGTGTTATATGGGGCTGTTTGGTGGCAGAATACCCGATGAGTGCGTGGGATTCCCCAGATGGGCTAGCATAAAGCCGTGCTACCAAGTAAATATATGCATGTTTTTAATGATGTAAATGGTTATTATGGAAATAACACTTTCTACCATTTAAAATTCAACAATATTGTTAGAGTAACAGATGCGGGTTATATATACATGTATAGTCTGAATCAGAACAACCATTGGGCTGTGTAGGCAACTGCCTAGGGGCTTCCAATCGGCTAGGGTCCCCTAGATAGACCAAATATTTAGAAATAAGCTACCAGCTGAAACGGGGCTTCTAGATATATCAAAAATTCTGAAGTAAAGCTTTCCAAAATTCAGTGTTGATGAGACTGTCGAAGGCATTTCTTTCCTATTATTAAAAGATAATTGGCATATCTTTGTCATTTAATAAATTAGTATCAGAATTATTAGTAGCACTGTAGAAAGAAGTAGAAAGTAGAAAAATCTACTTATTTTAGAATGCTAGAAAGGGCAAAGTGTCCCCGAGATAATAGAACGATAAGTGATTGAATCATGGTTACTATTGAAACTAAAAAAAATGAACAGACGTCATGAGTTTACAATTAAATGAAACCAAAACAAAACCTCCTAAGTCCTGTCAAAAATCCTGTTTGCGTAAAAAATGTTGAATAAACGTGAAGTTTCGTGAAAGACTCACTAGTAAATTAGGGATATACTATAAATTACAGGGATGATTGTCTAGTTTTAAGCCAGCAAACTTTGGTTCAAATGTATTCAATGTACTGGATCAATTCAAGGAGAAAAGCAAGACTTAGAAAGAAAAGACTAGGTACCCCATTAACGCGTACAATCTCATATATAATGTATCCAACACATCATATACTTATTTGCTATTCACATTATGTTCAAATGGATATCCTTTGAAAGTCGTCGTCTTATTGTGATTCGAGTGCACATTAAACATTCAACAGAGGACATGGTCTCACGGGACTACGACCTACGTATTTATATAACTTACCGACTTCTGTCCGCGGATTTTCTCTCTTCTTTCGAGCTAATCGATTCGTTTTGTTTTATTTAATAGTTTGGTAGACTGGTTACATTGCCACCCGCTCACATATCCATAGATATTGATTAACGATTGATTGATTAACCATTTAAATGAATGCGCAACTATCTTTTAGAATTAAGATGTTATGTCCCCTTTGTCTGTACTTATCACATCGGAATAAAACGAAACTAATAATATCCGTTATTGTGATGAGCGGGTGGTACGTTATACTTGGTGGTAGAGCATTGTGGAAAACTTAATATATATGTAACTTAATGTAATTAAAGTCAAAGTATTAATCATAATTTTCTGACACAAGACAGTCGTGCTCTACGGCGAGATTCAAGATTCTGAAAGTTGTGCGATTCTGTAAAAAAATCACTTAGTTTTCGAAATTAATAAACTTTAACATCGTTAGATGATTCATTTTTGAAGGAGGAGATGGTTCTATCTTCTTTGAGGTAATCGGCCGCTAGATGGCGAGGCACAGCACTTCTATACCGTTCAACCTATAGCTTAAACTAAGTATATATTCTTCGAGAGTTAAGTAGCATTGTATAATGATCGAATACTTTGTCAAACAATGGTTAGTAAACTCTCAACACATTATTCAAGCGCTTCTAGGCCGTGAGTTAATACGTAATTCTATAATATGTTATAGTAAAAGCAATATTAAAAAAAAATATAAAATTAAGTATATACCTATATTGTCGTGTAAATCTGCATTTTTTACGTTTAATCATCAACTGACTGGCATTGCTATTTAGCACACAGACACACAAAAAGTTATTAAAAAAATATCATTCATTTGTTTGTTAAATAGACCTATACATGATTTATATAAACATTCGTAGAAACAGAAAATATCCGTTAAATTCCATATATTATTAATGTATTTTTTTAAACGATGATGAGAGTACCTACATCCACCTCCAGTCCCTCCTGAATAATGAATACCGGTCAGCTCCGGGACTCTTCAAACGTATGTAAATCTGTTCCTTTACCAAATGCACCGACGATCTTGCCATACATAATGTAAGCATGAATCGATTTGTTACTCCACTGTTTATTGTATAAAGGTACATTATACTCTATAAACTCAACGTAATACTTCCAGAGAATGACGTACACGAATCTATGACGTATTATGTAGAGAAACAATTCTATTGTGTTTCTTGTAGGTACTTCAAATAGACACTAGCGCTTACTTAGTCCTTAAAGAAATACCTACTAACATAACCTAACCTAACCTTGAAAACTAAGATGTTATGTCCCTTGTGCCTATTGTAACGCAATAATTCAAAACGAATATGTACTAATTTTATTGCTGGCCTGTCATTGACCATTACTTTAAGATTATTTTTTTAAATTTAACAATAAGCAAAGATTTCATTAAAAATGGTTACGTCTGTAACTTGAGATAAAGCACCAACCAGACAATATGATTTTCTTTGTCAATATTGTTTTTCTTTTTATTTTGTGGGTGCAAAAAATATATTTATTATTATTAGCCAAGTAAAGACATTTTAATCAAATATTTTGAATTAAATACCCAACGACCAGTAAAATATCGGGTAAGTTCCTTTTTCAAATAAAATTATAAAAGCTGAAAGGTGAAAATTATGCTTCAAAACGTCATAAAATATTAAAGATGAATGAAAAATTATTAAGCAAAGGCTTAAACGCAAACACGCGCTAACAAGCTATTCCGAAAGCCCGTTTACAGCCCTTATATTAATTAGAGAGAATATTTTGGGGTTATTATTTACGTAATAAAGCCTTATTTAACGCCCCCAAATGAAATATAAGCAATTGAGGAGAGTTAGTACTAAGTACAGTCGTTCGTAGAACCCTTCTGCTCATATAATTTGACGCTACGTACAGCAAAACACGATGAATCATACCTATTTATTTATCTAAAATTTAAAACAATTTCGTTTTCGAGTTGGAAAATTTCGAATTTAAAGATATACATTTTTTTTTTCTTTTTTCATGTTACAGGTCGGCTGAGGTGCAATTGTTTATGTGGCCTTTCGGTCAGTGAATGCCATCAAGCTGGGGTATTAAGAAGATACGTCTCTTGTGCCTGTAGTAGAGCTGACTCTTTAATTGAGTATTAATTTGTATTCAGTGTGGATGGTACCCACCTAAACAGCACAAAGTACTACCGAGTAAAGTAATTCTATAGTTTTTTATAGTACTTAAATATGAGTGTATGGTCATCTCTACTAAAATATTATTATCTTTTTAATGATTATTTGATATAAAGACAATAAGTAAATCGTAATGAAGTCGTATAATTATACAGTAAGTAAATAATAAGTTAATAATATCTATAAATACAATAAATATAAGGTCAAGTCAAAAGACTCTCAAAATAATATTTTTAATCTGTGTATGTTCTTTCTGAACGAAATACAATATAATAAACATAGAATTCATTTATTGTGTTCCCTTTACTACACGTATTTAAACATCTTATTCCTCATATACCTATTGGTTACAACTAACGTAGAGATTTGTATACAGTTTCAATCGTGATCCTTTGTTGTATTATCGTTTTAAAGGATTGCCTTAATAATTTGCTAACACTTAAATTAAAATTAAAAAATAGCCAACAGAGTTGTTGAATAGACACTTAGATTATAAGTTTTAAAGAATAAATATCGACATAGAGTATTAATGTAAGCATGTACCACCCACTCATGAGATATTGTGCCGTCAAAAAACAGAATCTACATACTTAGTATTGCTATCTGGTGCTTAGAAGGGTGAGTGATCCAGTGTAATTGCAGGTACGGGGGACATTACATCTAAGTTCTAAAGGTTTATGGTATAAAGGTATAAATCATAATAATTACAGCGCCGTATGTGGATGGTGGTAGCTAAATATCATCTTTTGCATCATTTTACTATAAAAACTACCTACCTATTAAATAAAAAAGCCTTTTATAATCGTTTACATCATGAGTGTGGTATAATATTATATAGGTATATAGTATAATATTTCAGTGGTATGTGTCCAAGTCAGTGTGTGCTTTAATTATAATTTTATTTATACATCTGCTGATCTCTCCTTCGACTTCAAATTGATTTATAAGAAAGTTTTACTTCTGATTAAAGTTAACTTACAAGATACGTATAATAAGTAGAGATATTTGCTATAGAATTATTAATAAACACATTCATATACAACATATTTGTATGTTCAAAAGATTTCCTGCAAATTAATTTATGTACCTTTATAAATAACAAACAAATAAAAGTACATAAATAATATAAATATCCCGCTGGTGTCAAAAATACCTTTTTAAAGGGACCTTTCTAAATCAAATCAAGCGATTCTTACAGACACAAAAAGTCGACACACGCATTATTTAAATACAATGGTCGTTCGTTAGGCGGCCTCAGGAGTTCGATGCAAGATTTAATTAAATCCCTCCCCAAGCCTCCTTCCCTCCCGCCGTCGGCAATTTCCTAGAGGCTTGATTTATTGTAGAGAGGCCGCGAGCCGCCTGCGACCTCTGACGCGGTAAAGGATTGTGGGTAGTTTTTCTTACAAGCCACGATTGTATTGTTTACTGTATACAAATTGGTTGGATGTATGAAAATATATAATATAATGTATAAAAATATAAATTATTACAGAAATCGAAGTAATTTACTTACAAATGCCTGTTATCACCCTTTTCATTTTTTATTGCTTTTTTTTTTATTTTTCATAGTTCTAATCAGTATGGTACTTATAGGACTCTAGGTCAGTCCTAGAGTCAAATTCAGAGTCCTGAAAATTACGTAATGCCATAATTCCTGCTGATGGAAAGTGCTCCTCCTTTCTTACAAAGCCACCTACCAATACGGGTTATATGTACATAAATACCTATAAATAACCCATATATAGGTTATATACCTATATATGGGTTATTTATAGGTATTTATATAGGTTACATTTTAGTTTAGTAATATGGAAAACAACACTAATAAATATATGTATAATAATTATAAGATGAATTAATTAAGTGTGGTATTTCACAATTAACTTATAATCTACAAATCGATATGAAGTTTTACAGCTCGAAAGGTAGTTACTACATGAACATTTACAATGGATTGCTATTTACAAGTTCTGTTGTATCGTTTATAGTTTTGGCAGCGTTTGCTTGGAAAGCGCCTGGGCGGACTTTTCACTTCGAATACGCTAATAAGCTATACCTATATCTCATGAAATATACAGCATACAAAAAATAAGTCCAATGTGAAAATGTATGTAAAATATATATTAAATCTTAAAACTATATAGTAAAGGACGATTACCCCTTGAATCCATTTTTATTTTATTCAAGTCAGGCCAAATATAGGTACATGGAGTTTCCTTATAAGTGTATTTCCTTGTCCGGCGGGATCAGGTTACTTTTTCTCGCAGTATATTAAGACGGGATAAGTTCATCCCTCGCGGCCAGCAGCTCGATAGGGGTGTCTATGATTTACAGCCTACAGTTACGGAATATTCTAAAACCGGTTTTTTAAGAAAAAAAACTGCGCTAAAAGTATTATTTGAGATGTATTTAATGATGTTGGAATAAAGAAAAATTAATTGACTTGATAAAGAAGCAATATCTGTATTGTATTAATATTATTATTTTAACTGAATCATTGAAATATTGGACTGTAGTTGTTTTGCCAAAATTGGTTCATTCTCAATCATATGATTTTGATATTTTGTTTGTATATATCAAAACTGATATTTAATAGTTCTTTAGGTCATCTAACAATGCATATTCTTAAATCAAATCAAAATAAACTTTATTCAAGTGGGCTTTTACAAGCACTATTAAATCGACATTTAACAATTAAGTGAAGCTACCACCGGTGTGGAAAGTAGATTCTACCGAGAAGAACCGGCAAGAAACTCAGTAGTTACTCTTTTTCAACATTTAAAAAATAAAATCATATTAGTTAAATACAATTATGTATGTATGTAATGTATCCAGGTAAGATAGTAGTCAATAGGTATTAATTCCATTTTTTATCATCTACAATTTAAATATTTACTGAATTTAACAAAAATGGTAAACTCATTAATTACAACAAAAAATGTTTTGGAATTATATTTAAACCAAGTCGTTATATTTACGAAAATCTTAGATACGTATTTATTTATAAATAAATCAATGTTTGTCAATAATTCAAAGTAAAATTCAATAACGTTCGAAAAACATAATTAGGAAAATGTTGAAAGGAAAGCGACTTGCTAAGAATTAAGTTGTTGAACAGCGAGAAAACATATTTGAGGAGGACTTTTCTAATCCCGCGCAACGCTCATCAAAGAGGCAAAGTTTCAAAAAGACTCTCTGAAAGTTTCTTTATTAGACAAACTCGAAGAGGCTTCCATATTATCCTTACTAATTAATCAGATACGAATCTAAACAAAGTATTAAATTACAACCGAAACTCCTTAATAGCGTTAATTAATAGAGATTTTGCTAGATGTTTATGTAAGAATAATGAACTAATTGTATTTAAAACTTTCGTTATTCTTTAATTTACCATTATTGAAAAGATATTTTATACTTTATGTTCAATTTCATATCGCACAATATTAAAAAAAATGTAAATGAGCTATCACAAATTTTACATTTTTAATGATTAAAAAATTGTTAATGATAGTGAGTGATAATGAGCTATTCCGGTCATGGTGTCCATTCTCAAGGATGACTTTGCTATTTACATTTTAAAGTACAGACGTGTATTGCTTGCACAGGCACCAGTACATTTTCAATCCTTTCACTGTCATAAACCACGAGGATCTTCAGCGAATAACTCGTGTAACAAACACTTCATAACATGGACCCTCTAATAGTATCTTACTAAGTGGTCAACGCCTCCTATAGACAATGACTCTGTAAGAATTATTAACTAACATTGCTAACATCTCCAATGCACCACCAATTTTGAGAATTAATTGAGAATTAAGATGTTATGTCTCTTGTGTTTGTTGTTACGCTAGCTTACTCATCCTTCAATTCGGAATATAATATTAATAATGTCTTTTTTCATACCTACTTCTGAAACAAGTGATAAACTCAAAAGGAGTTGTAAATAGAAATATTAATAATTCCTTAATAAATAACTGTTTTTATTCTTTTGATAACCGACTATTTTAAATATCAATGATTCCCATACAAAACCAGACGAGCGGCTAGTATTGTACATTTAGTTACATAACAATCAAAACAGTCGACACCAATTTTGCACGTAAGATAACAAAATCACATAAGTCATAAATAAAACGGTCGTTGAGTTATAGTATCGCCTCGAAGGGCCTTGACTCAATAAATCTCTGGGGTGGACAAAGAAATGATAAATACTGGAGTGTCTATGAGATATGTGTTCAGCATGACGTAGTGCGCGGTGGGCCTGGAAACAAGCTCGGGGAATACTCTGACTTTAGTTACTGAAGATAGAAATAACAAACCTACATTCCGCTTCTTAATTGTTCTTATGAAAAAATATGTACAAAATTAGTGTACCGTTATAATATAGAAATACCGTTTATAATATAGAAATAACCTCTTTTTACTAAATGGATAGATGTATACACGGTACATATACCAAATTATTATTTTTTACAATTTTTGTCTGTCTGCTTGTTCCGGCTAATCTCTGAGCGGCTAGATCGACTTTGACGGGACTTTTGCTGGTGCTAATGCAATAAGGAGTAAGTTAGGCTACAATAATATCTCTTTTTTAATTTGAATTTAGAATATTACTAAAATTCAGTTTTTAAAACAATTAAAGAGCTCAGCAGATTAAACCTCAGTATAACCTCTGTCATTTCGAATTCGAATATAAAATACTTTTTTATTTGGTTATTTCTTTATTATTTGATACCATTTAAATTTTAAATAAATTTATGCAAAAATTTTAAATTACTTAACGAACGAAATTAGTACTTCAACTAAAATTTGTACTCTCATTAAACTATTTATATTATAGAAAAGAATAAACAAACTTAAACATTCGTATTAAAGATTCAGCTATCATAAAAATAAAACAGATCTCGATACATGCAGCCAATACAGTTATCTCGTAGCACACAGGTCTAATACGAATGCAGGCAACATTTCTTGAATAGCTTAACGATCTGATTATAAAAGACAAAGGACAGAGGGCGAGTCTATCCACAACCGAGGATACTATTAGCGTGCACCGCCCGATTGCTATTAAAGGATTAACGTGGGCTACAAAGCGATGGCATTTTGTTCGCATTGCCCCTTGTCCACTCCCCGCCACCCCTCCCCTAGCGTCTCGACCCTCAAGACCTTTGTACATTTGCATAGCTTTAGAAAGCTTAGACTTTTTTGCTCTTAAAGGATAAAGGATAGATCTTCTAAATATTTTCAGTCTTACTCATATATTGGACTGCTTCAAATATTTACGAGTTTGAATGTTTGTTTTATTTAAATTTAGTAAGGGTTACTTTAATTTTTAATAGTATTCAAAATTAAATAATATATTGTGATACGAGCATAACACAGATTAAGTACGTATCGCATATGAAACTTTCATCTATACATAGATGTTTATTACGATGTGACATCCTCACATATTAGAATTAAAATTAGTTTTTAAATTTGCCTTTTCATAAAGTCAAATCATATATAAGAAATACATTGGTAAAGAATATTATAAGGGCTATTATTAAATACGAGGCTATATCTTCACATCGTATAAAAAACAAAGTCGCTTACTTATTCTGTCTAATCCTATGTATGCATAGATCTTTGAAATTACGCAACGGATTTTGATGCGGTTTTTTCAATAGATAGAATGATTCGAGAGAAAGGTTGTTGTACATTGTACATGGACAATATAATAAAGAAACGCTGACAATTTTAAAATTTATAATGTGTCGTAAATTAAAAAAAAATGTAGTAGGTATATTTAGTATCATAATTGCACCCGTGTGAAGTCGGGGCGGGCCGCTAGTAGATAAAGCAAGCGTGTAGCTACACTATATATATATATATATATATATATAATTATATTAAACTAACAGGACTGTGTATTTTTAATGTCGAAAAAGAGTAACTTCTCAGTTTCTTATTTGTTCTTTTTTCTAGAACGAGTCGATGCTATATTGAAATTTGAAAAACATATGAACCGTTAAACTCGCCGCTGTCTCCAGCAAGTCACTGAGTTTAGAACATGTAGTATCAGTTTACCAAACGTTTCGAAAGTGGAATTAAGCTAGTCTTTCAAGTTCTTCGAAGCAAGATTTCCTAAATTCTGGTTCAACTAAGAATGGGTTAAGTTTCACGCGTACTTATCCACGTTGCTTTGCCAGCAGAGTGCACTTAAACCTTGCTTCTCTTTAAATATTTAATTTTAGCTCGCGGCGTCCTCTTCAAACTAATCTAAAATATACTTTTTACATTTTAGTATATACATTACGAAACATTACAAGGTTTAAAAAAAGAAGATTTTTTTTTTCAGAATAAGACTTGTCACAGGGGTCACATTTAGGATAATAAAATAGTCAATAATTATTAGGAAGTATACATAGCTCCACTGTCACTTGAGATAGTTATGTAAATGTAAGAATAGAAATTCATCAATAGAGTTCTAAAGACCTTAAAGCAAAACTACTTTGTTTCTATAATTTATAGAAAACTTTTATGAAGAAAAACCTTTTACAATTTTATATTACTTTACATATGTTCTAGATCTTTCTTTATTTTATTATACTCAAGTATTGGGTATATATAATATTTACTGAAACGACACGTTAACCTGCCGCCCGTCGCTAACGTAGAGTCGTTTTAAAACATTATAAAAGCCTGAAAATTCCGCTCAAAAATAATAGTATTCACTTACTTTAAACATATTATCTTTTCCTTTTGTTATAAATTGAATAATAAACTAAAAATTTATAACTTTTTTTATAGATAAGAGAATCGAATCGATTATAATACATAATAATTAAAAAGTACATTTTGTAGTAAACACATCAGGTATCCTAGGTATTCCCCGATCGGGCCGCATATCTTGAATACCAAACAGTCATCGGCGTGCGAGGCATGCCGTCGCCGCGTGAATTCTGCCGCCGTCGCTGACTGTAATTTGTGATATTGTTGTAATGCCATATCTGCAATTAACGCCATACGATTATTATTTTAAGATTAATTCTGTGACCAATATCAACGACCCTTACGTTTGGAAATCACTATAAAAATAATGTATGTTACAACAACATTTCATTGTTGGTATTCACAAATAAATGTATTATTTTTAAATCCTTTGGCAAATAGCAAAATAGTATTTACTTTATACTTAAATAATGCACTATCGACCAAAATTTTTTTTGTGTAAAACTAATATCTTACAATATTTCGATAACGGGCGAAAACACTAAGTTGATCGAAGGCGAATCTTAAGCGTTGTTCGTGAGTTCAATTCATTCCATTCAGTTTTAATTAACTTTATTTGTATAATACACTGTGCTAGGCTGTGAAGAAAGAAAGCTTTGTAGAGTTTTTCAGGTATAATTTGTGTATATAACCTGCACAGGATCAGTAATGGTGGATGTAACACCAAGGCTTATTCATAAGTAAGTAATAGAGAGTAAAGGAGACTTTACTTGCTTAATTTATATACTTCTAAAATCCATTTATAAACAGCAAACGCCCTATGAGATTTTCGTTAGCTATTCATTAAAATTAATGATTAATTTATTTTTATATGTCTCTTGGATTCATCCTCGGTAAATTATTATGCACAGTTTCATACTGACACACAAGCAAGTGTCAGTATTACTCTGCTTCTTTAACTTATAGATATACAAAACCTACAGCAAAAGGCAGGCTGCATCGAGTGTACTTTATTTTTTCATTTTAAAATGTATGAACCTTAAATGTCCAAGTTCAATCTCACAAACCCTTCCAACATTTCCATTAAAATAAAGATATTCTTTAAGCCAGTAAAACACATTAAAACCGTCATATTATAGTTTAGAATTAAATGTAAAGCAACCACCGGTTGGGAAAATAGTATCTACAGTAAATACGCAGCAACAACTCAGAAGTTACTCTTTTCCACTAAATTAATTAAAGGAGCATTTTAATAAAGTACCTACAATAACATTGATTTATATCCTACCTAGAAATCAATAATACGTTTTTAAGTTTATATCTTATACAGCAGTAGTGATATATAAAATATACTACTATAGTTATATCGTATCGTTTATTAGGTCATTCTGATGTCTTGTTTGCTTATCATTAACTTATGTTTACACAGATCGTAAGTTATACTAATGACCAAACAATGTGCTTATTGCATAATAGATCATATATTCACAATTGTAATTAATATTCGAGTTATAAATTATATTCTAAAACGGCTGGTTTGTATAGTATTTTGCACTTTAGTGGCTGTGATCGTGTGTTCGATCTTTGCTGGTAAATGTTGAGAGACCGTAGTCCCAGTTCGATCAAAACATTCTTTGTTCAAATTTTATTCATTAATTTTTGTTTACAAATTATTTCAACCTTTCGCTTCAACCTTTCATTCGATTGATTATTATAAACATGATAGAATAACATAACATTTAACAATTAAGTGAAGCTACATTATATAATAGTAATATATAATGTAGCTTTATACAAAAGTGCTTGCAAAAGCTTACTTGAATAAAATTTATTTTGATTTTGATTTAGATTCTAAAAAAAAATCAAATTAAATTTTATTATAACATACAATTATTCTGTGCATAAACCCTAATGTATTATAGGCGCTTTTATAATCTACGGCATTATGGTTAATAACTTAAACTGAAGCAATTACATGGTAAATTTATCCATCAATAATGGGATGGTATTTCAGTCGACGCGTCGCCCCCTAGCAACATATTTGTGCAACACTCATCACCTGTCGACACCATGTCGATACATGAAAAATGATATAAATATTTCATCTAACAGACATCAAGCGACCCCAAAACATATTTGAAATTGAAAATAATAATAGTAAATTTCGTTATATTGTAATTCTTAAAGTGTATAATAATGATGATAATGACTTAGTCGTTGAAAGAATCAGAATATTATATTAAATATTATTGTTGGAGATGTAAATCTGAAAAATATATTAGTTTTTAAAGTATTGCATAAAAAAACCTGGAGATAAGAACTGTTACATCACACAGATTTCAGATAAGATACGGGTCCCTGTTATTTGTACTTATAACAAACATACATCTGTATATTCGTGATCTTAGGTCCCATCCATTCAACCACCAATGTTCTAACTCTGGTGGCCTAATAAGGTTGCAATTTTCAGATCAAATGTGGCAGAATTTCTATGAAATTTGTCACATGCAGGTTTCCTCACGATGTTTTCCTTCACCGCTGAGCATGATTTATAAAGACAAATTAAGCACATGAATCAGCGGTGCTTGCCTGGGTTTGGACCCGCAATCATCGGTTAAGATGCACGCGTTCTAACCACTGGGCCACACTGGCTCACACACTCTTTAAATTGCAACACAACTATACTAGATTTACTGTTCGACGGTAGAATATCTGGTGAGGCGGTGGTGTCTATCCAGACAGGCTTTTAATAAGCTGTACAAAAGTGTAAAACTTATAGATTCGAAGTTCTCCTCCAATTGACGACCTCCATGGTCGAGTGGTATGTACACCGGTTTTCATGGGTACGCCACTCTGAGGTCCCGGGTTCGATTCCCGGCCGAGTCGATGTAGATTAGCGTTAGTTTTCTATGTTGTCTTGGGTCTGGGTGTTTGTGGTACCGTCGTTACTTCTGATTTCCATAACAAAAGTGCGTCAAATACTTATATTGGGATCAGAGTAATGTATGTGATGTTGTCTCATATATAAAAAAAAAAAAAATTTTTTTTTGACAGAAAATGCTTAATTTGATCCGGTAATCGAACCGATCATAAGGTGAAATCCTAATTATTTAGCTTTCGTTTCAAAGATACATTATCTTTTAAATAACTAAAATACACCCGGATATCTTTGATTCTGCAGCAGACGTCGGCAAAGTTTGTATGTACCGTCCCACGTGTCAACCCCGTGATCAGACCAATAATGTCTGCACGACCAAATCAGACACGGTCAAACGAATCTGAACCCTATATAAATGTAATAATGATTATAAAAAGGTATTTGTATATTAGTCGAGCAAGTGTATCACATTAAATCTAGCGACTGGTCAGTAGATTTTAACATTTACGAAATATAAACGAAAAGTACAAGAAATCTCTTTAAAATATTAATTTATCATTTTCTATATGATACTACTATACTTATTTTCATATTAATAGTACTTTGCTTTATTATAATCATTAATGTGTGTTAGTTGCAGAAAATAATCTATTGACTTTAGTGGTGTTGTTAGCGACCCCCCCCCTTTCCGGGCTGGGGGGTGACGAGAGTGAGAGGTGACTTAGACAGAATAAAGGAGCCTATTTACGGGCTATACGTTAACGTCCGCGCTAAGAATACTGTTTCTAAGACTGGCTTTAATGTAACATTTTCTAGTATAACCGATCTCATTGTTCTTATCTACATGTACTATCAGTCTGTTAGTAATCCACTGATAAGCAAAGGCTTGATCACATTAGGAAATGATTCAAAGTGTACTTGACTATATTGCTCAAATGTGGGTTATTTAAAATAAAACATGTAAGACAATTAATAACTTCAAATTACTTTCGAGGGTGGTTCTTACCTTGTAGTTTATGGACTAACTGCCCAGCTTAAAAATCAAGTCGAGATGGTGACTATAAACTTAAATAGCTTTTATTTTAATTGAGTAATAAGGTCTTCTATATAGGACAAATAAACCACCTGATGGTAAGAGGTAACCACCACCCATAGACATTGGCTCTGTAAGAAACCTTCCTGACTTCGCCAATGTGATGATGCCTAAGATGCTGTATCCCCCGTGGCTATAGTTACACTGGCTCACTTAGACACCCCACCGGAATACAACAATACCAACTATTACTGTTTGGTGGTAGAAATGTGATGAATGGCTTTTTCATACCCAGATGAACTTAAACGAAGCCCTCCAATTAATTTAATAATAGTTTTTTCTTCTTTCCATATCTTTATATAAGAGTTACCTTATATATGATCTGTAAACACTTTCTTTATAGAACGTATGAATAAATTCATATATATCTTAGGACGAAGCCGTCATTTACGTTAAATCTGTAATTTCCTACGATCGATAGTTATTAGTTGATATTTCGTTCTCGGTTGTCATCTCGCTAATTTAACGCAAAAACGAGCACGACGGACAACCCTCGGTTATAGAAAAACTTGCACACTTAACTTAAGTAGCGCTCTGTGACCGTTGGCCGAAACTTGATTTACGAAGGAAGTAGTAATAAATACGGCATATGAATAAACCTAAACTTTTTAAGACTACCATATATGTACATATACCTACTTGTATTTATATGAATTGATAATATTATTTATTTATTGATAATATGTATAACTTGCGTATTGTATATTTACATTTATTTTTTAGTTTTAGTTATAGATTTATGTTATTTTATTATTTTAACAGCACCACTTACCTCATACTCTATAAGCTTATCTAACCTATTCTGTTGGTTGCCTGGAAGAGATCGCTATATAGCGATAAGGTCGCCAATATTGTACGCCTCTTTAAATTGGCATTGGCCATGTTGTATTTATATATTTCTCTGTGTGGTGTACAATTAAGTAAAGATGATTCGGAACATATCAAATAAAAAAAAGGAAAGGCGAAAGTCTTTGATACTTTCTATTGTACCTATCTATTATATTTGACAGTTCCTACGCCAGTATTTTATGTATGAGAAAAGTCTATGCATTGGATCCTGTGATAATAATAAGTAATTATATAAGACAGTAACGCAATATTAAAAAAGCTAAAACTCATAAAAAACTGAGGTTGTAAAATACGTTGCAGATAAAACTTTGCATTGCATCGTTCTCGATGCTAGCATAATCTTAAGAATTTTTATTTCCGTAACAATTTTATAAAAACAAGAATTAGGAAGAACGATAAAACGTTGCTTAAAGTTAAACTGGCAATTAACTGACCGCACCACTAAAGCAGCAATGTTTAACTCCTTTAAACTCTCTTTCATTTTCGATGGTAATAAAATTAATTAAAATAATTGTACATTTAATCTTTTATACGTTTTTAACGTTATATGTATAATAATATTAATCAACTTAAAGTTATTTATTATTATCATTATTTATTTTATCTAAGCGCATGTTCTAATATTCTTTAGACAGTCTTAAGCAGAGGAATTTCGTAACTCTTAGTTGTTATTAAATTAATCGCTCGTCTGCACGTAAACAGAGAGATAAAAGGACGAGAATTAATTCATCACTACAATCTGCAATGACCCAAAATGAGGGCGTATAGGAATCTTGAGTATTGCTGAACTAAGCAGTCTTGATGCTTTTAATAGTCTTGTTACATAAAATTGGATACAAAATATTATTGATTATTTTTACTTAGTAATTACTTATTACTATTTTAATTTATTACATTTTATATTTGATATGTTACAATTTACGGAATAACTGTTTCAGAAAACAATATTTATAAATATTTTTTATTATTCTTAAGGCCTGCACAGAGTCCGGCTAACACAAAATATAGAATAAAAGATAAGTTAGAAGTATTAGAATGGGGCCTTATGTACCTCTTTTAATTAAAGTGCTGATATCTTGTATACTGTTATTTAAAAAATAGAAACCTAAATAATACTATATTTAATATAATATATCTAGACAACTGTTTTCGAAACATCTATTTTCCATGCATATACTTTCGTATGCATGAAAAAAATGGATATGTTTGCATGCTTAATTTATTTTCATTTATAGAACAACTAAATTATATTATGATTTTTATATATTATTAAGCTCGATGCATTAATTAAATAATAACTATTTTTATCTAAGGTTCAGACAGCTCTTCAGATTTACAATTTAGCAGATTGAGAATGGTTTTCCGATTAATTTTACTTGTAACCTACCCTTTTGTGGATGGAAAAATACAGATAGAATCAAGTTTTGCGTTTCAAATGCGTCCTTTCCCATGGGGACAGCTAGAGTAGTAACTCAAAATAGATGTTGCCTTTAAGTACATGTAGTGTCGGACATGAGGGTCCAGGGCGGATGTCTTAAGTGGCTGAGAAAGGGCTAGGGATGAAGGATATTTATATTCCCAATATATCCGAGAGGCTGTTTCTAAGTTTGAAACAAGTTCGAACTTGTTAGTTGAAGGGTTCATGTCGTAATACGTGATATTTAGAGCCGATATCGATTCTTACTTTGGAATAAGAAACTTTAAACTTGAGCTTCTAACTTCGATGATACTTACGTACTTTAGGAAAATAAATCTTACGTAGGTATGTAATATTATTATTAATAATAATTTTACGAGTTTAGCATAACTTTAAGAAATATCGTAACATTAAGAATTGGTAGAGCTTTTGCAAACCTGGCTAGGCACCGCCTACTGATCCAATATTATTTCGGCAAACAACAATAATTAGTGTTGTGTTGTGTTGTTTAAAGAATGAGAGAGCCAGTGTAACAAGCACAAGGAACTCAACTGCTTTGTAACCAAAGTTGGTGTCACAATGGCGACGTGAGGAATAGTTAATATTTGATACAGCAACAATTTCTACGAGCGGTACTGACTAATTAGCATTTCCATTTCCCATTTCTCCATCCGGTCACCAATATGATTAAAAAAAGAATATCTTTACCACTTTTATTAAAATATAGTTTTTTACTATTAAGATAGAAACGCACTTCAGCTTTTTAAATTTAGAATGTTCAATACTATCAGTGTTTGCATATGTTTATTTTGTTTTTGATTTTGATTTTCAGATAATAATGTGAAACTTTCATTTAGTATTTTCCGATCTATCTCCCAAATGCTATTACACAATTACAAGTCACTCTTGTTAAGTTAACGCGACAAAACATTTTAATTTTCTCAACAATAGCTTCCACCACCCGACTCAGCTCCGACGCTGATGGAACTGTCTCGTGGGACACCTCGATTCATAGAAAAAATGCCAAGTAACAGGTTAATGTGATTTCCTGACAACAAAATGGATTGTATATACAAGAAAAATACTCTAACGTAAAAAGTTTAACTTCGCTTTGAATATTGATCAACAGCGCTCGTTTGAGTAACGACAAACGGTAATGGTCCGTTCGGAAATTATCATAATTCATACGAAAAACGTGTATACTTTGTAACAATTTCTGACGTGAATTCAATACTAATTGGAGAATTATATAGTTTCATTTAATTGGAATAATTATCGAGTTTATAAATGAAACCGAGGTGGCTTAGTGTGTAGGAAACATATGTTCCGTAGGTCACAGGTTTGCAGATAGAAAACACCACTCACTGTGTCCTAATGCTGACTCTGGCTTGACTAAACTCCTTGCTAGAGTGCTGTAAGAGAGCGTCATTAATCCTGTTCCCTTTTCAATATTTACAAACATGTAACCATAACCTCCTACTCTAGTAGTAGGAACGTGCAACTTTATATAGATGTGATATCTTTGATCTTATCGATGTCATTAACTCATTTGCTAAATAAATCTCACGTCTCAACTACTTGAAGCTTGCGGGGTATTCATCTTCGTTTACTTTTTATTACAAATTTATTCCCTTGTCATGGAATACATACCTATGATATTGAGTGATACCGCTAGAAAATTGGCTGAATTTTTGACCATCATTAAAAATGGTCACCACATTAATAATCTCAATTAAGACTTGCAATATATCATGGTCACTTAATTGATTTTAAAGTTCCTAACTAACATTCTATTGGGTCAGTCTCTTTTGCCTCTCATTATCGATTTTACCGATGTCTGCTATATAGATGTAAATGAAGATATGCTCGACAAACTTGAACGACTTAATTTTTTTTGTAATTTCATTTCATTTACGTATTATTAATTTATTATTTTAATTTCCAAATTACGTGCATACGGGATTTCTGGTTCTTTTCTAAAATGGTTAAGTTCATATCTACAAAACAGACAATTCTTTGTGGTAGTGAATGGTTATGAGTCAAATATACAAAAAATATCTTCAGGTGTTCCTCAAGGTTCCCATTTGGGACCAGTGTTGTTCAATTACTTTATTAATGATCTTCCAAACTATTTTCTTTTCTCTAACGTCTTTATGTTTGCTGATGATTTAAAGTTTGTCAGTGTAATTAAGTCAAATGAAGATTCTATACGTTTACAAAGCGACATCAATAGGCTCATACTATGGTGCAAATACAATGGAATGCACTTAAACTCTAAAAAGTGTCATCATATTAAATTCTCGCGGAAAAAGAAATTGAATGATTTTGATTACTACATTAACAATGATAAAATAAAGGAAGTAGATCAAATTCGCGACCTCGGTGTGGTATATGATAAAAAATTAACTTTTATACCTCATATGGACACAATAATAAATAAAGGTTCTCGCATGTTAGGGTTTGTTCTAAGAAATTGTAAGATATTACGCGACAAAAATACTAAAATATTAATTTATAATAGCTTGATTCGTAGTGTCTTGGAATATTGTAGCGTGGTCTGGAGACCACATTATGCTACACACTCACTGCGACTTGAGCGTATTCAAAAACGATTTGTATGGCACCTTGCGTTTCATAATGGCATTGCTAAAAAAATACGCTCATATAAATGTCGCCTTAAACACTTCAACATGAAGTCCCTAGCCAATCGTAGGCATACACTGGATGCAATGTTTGCGGGTAAAATTTTTTGCCACAAAATTGACTGTCCCCAGCTTCTTGGCCTATTCAAGCTGCGTGTACCCTCTAGGCTCCCTCGCAGCTCGATCACACCACGCTGTCCACCTCTTAGAAAGACTGTGTTAGTTGCCAACTCTCCCTGTTCTAGATTATGTAAAGTGATAAATGCTTGCAGTGATCAAATCGATCTGCATTATGAATCCCTCACTAAGTTGAAAGCAACTTGTACTGGCTTATCTTACATTGATTAATAAAATAACTAATTTTATAAGACACTTTTATGTATACATATTTTTGTTAAACATTTTTTTTTCTTTTCATGTCTATTTTTGTAATTAAGTTTTAGTTTATCTGTATTTTGTGTTAAATGAATTTGCTGTAGCTACTTTATACTTTTTATGTGTACAAGCGGTGTTTACCTATAATTAGTTGTTACGCTATTCTATGTATATATTTTAAATGTTTTACGTGTTATATTCAGTGTAAACAACTGTTGGTAAACCTAAATAAAATAAAATAAAATAAAATAAAATAAAATAAAATAAAATAAAATAAAATAAAATAAAATAAAATAAAATAAAATAAAATAAAATAAAATAAAATAAAATAAAATAAAATAAAATAAAATAAAATAAAATAAAATAAAATAAAATAAAATAAAATAAAATAAAATAAATTATAGGTTTGATCAGGTGTTGTCTTTATAAGATCGGCTTTCCACCAAACGTTACCTTTTTACAAACGCTCACACACTGGTTTAACAACATTTTACAGAACTAAGCTTGTAATATAATGTATTCAACACAATTTTTAAACACCTTTATTTCATAAAAAATGAAATTAATAAAATAGGTTTAGTGGCGTTGTGATAGAATAAAAAAACTGAACTTATTAACTATAAAATTACTAAAGAAAATACAAATTAACAAAAATAAATCTTATATAACTTACTGATAAAGATTATTTTAGTTAATAAAACTTTAATATATAATTTTAATTTCTATAACTTGTCCCATTGGGTATCATATTTATTTCAACGGTTGTTTCAATCAAAATATACTTTATTCAAGTAGTTTTTTCTAAGCTCTATTGAATCGTCATTATAAAATAATACGAAGTGAAGTTCGCTCCGGTTGGAATGTAGATTCTTCCAAGAAAAACCACCAAGACACTCAGTAGTTACTCTATCTTAACATTTAAAATACAAAGATATGTTAGTTATGTTTTAGTTATGTTAGATATGTTTGTATGTTCTTAATTATGAACTTTAACTAACCTTTCTACCACATATAGATAATACTGTAGCAAAGGCATCGAGAATGGCAGGATTTGTGCTGCGTAACACGAAAGAGTTCCGAAAGGCCAGTACTAAAATTACTCTATACAATAGTTTAGTTCGGAGTATCTTGACATATACACTGACTCATTAATTCAATTTCGCAAAAAAATTAAAAAGATACTTAAACTACCCTAAGCAAATATTACTACTAGTTCAGATTTTTGTATCGTATAGTTTTTTCGTTTGAATAGTATATGTAGATTTTTCGTTTTTTTTTTTTAAATTAAGTAAGATCTCCGTTATTTAAGGTGATTGTTCTTTTTCCCTATATATTTTTTTCTCTTTATTGTTTTACATTAGATTTATATTTTACATAGTCTAACTGATTTTAAGTATTTTAAGCACATAGTCTACTTATAAGTTTTTAAATAAGCATGCAGTGTTTATCTATAATTAGTTGTACAATTGCGTTTGATATTTTGTTTATTTTAATTGTACCTATAGTAAGTTTTATATTGTAACAGCTGTTGATAAACCTAAATAAATAAATAAAAAAAAATAAAATAAAAAACTTTACATACAATTATATATGTATAATAAATCTTACTTGAAAGTCTATGAGCACTAGATCCACGCTTTTTTAACGTCTACATAATCATATATCACATTCTTTGGATATATACCTATTTGTATTTTTTACAAATAAATTAATTTATTAATGTATATGTATCCATTGGTTCAGCATGCCCTGTCTCTGTCTTTTGTATAATAATATATTGTAATGCATCCAGAAGCTTTTATAAAGTCGAATCTCCGAGTCCGGACTGGACATTGAAGGTATTACCGTATTACCGTATTTACCCACTCGCCGCTCTGTTTACTTAGCAAGGCTCTCATTTAACAAGTTAGACGTCCGACAAAGCCGCGCCGTCTCATTTGGATAATGTTAAGCAAATATGGAATTATTTTTTGCATATTCTCGACTTCTTCAATTAGTAAATTTTGACATTGTTGAATGAGGCCTTGTATTGTTTAAATTTGTACTATGTGAATGAATTATAAAATTAAAAAAAAATAATTTAAAAGTGGATTGAGTTGGACGTCACAGTACCTACTCTCAAGCGAAACCAATTGCACAAGATAAGTAAAGTTTATTTAAGTATGTGCGTAAGTAAACAAAATTAAACTAGGTACCTATATACCTATTATTTTTTCTTATAATGGGTTCCGATGGGATGACAAATTATACAAGACTGACCAGATCTGAAAGAGTCACCAGAGCTAGAATCAGCAGCTTCAATTACATACTTTCCGAAGCATACTACAAATAAAAGTTTTGCCGATTTCCGAACTTCGGGCCACCCCTATTTTTTTTAAGTATTTATTTACTTAAACCAAGGATAAAGAATAGGGCCTCATAACCTGTAGTATTGTAAGATACCTACTAGATCAACAAAGCAATCATGTAAGATGAAGACGGTAAATTGTAACATGCACTTGAGCGAGCGATCACAAGAAGGATCATATTAGGGATCACGGAGCCAGGGTTTATTGGTTAGTGTTGATAACAATTTAATGCCTGTAATTAATGGGTTAGTATGCCGAGACACTCTAGAGAACGTATATGCATATTATGTATGTTCAACTGCCTTATATCAGCTTTAATCATCATTAATGAAGATGACTGCTTCATTAATTTGGTTTCGAGCTTATAAGGCTTCGTATTCAAAGGTCATAGGCTTAAAAAAGTATCCCTTAATTCGGGCTATTAAAAATTTAGTAGGAAACACATATCAATATATTTATAATATATATCAATTATAATATAGTAAGAATTTAGTAATACCCTGTAATAAAATAAATTTAAAAAGTCTCAAGTCATGTAAGTATACCGTTTCTCCAATTCTTGTACTCTAATTATAACTGATCCCATCAGTTTATAAGTGACGGAAAATTCAACCATCTATCTAATCATCTCTGTTCAATATATGTTATTAATACATCAATTATATATTGATTTACAATAGGATAGATTGAGGCATTAATATATTATTACTATAAAAATACCATACTTTCCCTACATACTAAGAAATAAATAACAAAGTATATTTTTTCGTAATATTTTCCATGGTATTAAATTTACATAAGGTCAATTATGTCGTGAAATTAACACACTAGGTGTTACTTTACCAAATTATTTTCAAATAAAAATATTGATTTATCACAATTCAAGCGGGTCAGTAACAAGTAAGAAGTTCGTCTATAAAACCTTTTATGAGATTAGCCCTAGTGCGATACTAATTGAATACATTTACGGAAATAAAAAAACAACTTATATAATTCTATCTCATTACTCAAAATTTGTCATTTATTACCAACTATGTTTGGTTATATGACATTGGCGCGACGCCGACACCGCGTCCGCGACAATAAAATTTCACGGAACATAAAGCAAAAACACGCCCCACGGTTACATCTCCCGACCACACACACAAGGCCCTTCATATTCGACCGAAACCTTCTAAATTGCGTTAAATGCAAAGGAACAGTGAAAGAACGAGGTGTCTCTAGTTCTGGTGAATAAAACACATTTAGTTACGTTAGGTCGGATATTGTCGAAGTTCTCGCGGATACGGATATAACAATGCGAACTGCAACTATCAAAAGTGCCATTTTGGTTTAATGTTCAGGCATACTTTAATTATAAATTGATATATGTTTCCAAACACTTACTGTAACTGTCATATTTAAATATATGTATAGTTATCTATTTAAATATAATTATTAACCTGTATCATAGCAAGTAATTATAATACATATCTTATTGTGCAACAAATGGGATAAATAAAAGCAAAATGACATACGTACGAAAGACTAGGAGACTCGTTAGGAGATCATCTCTCTTCTATTCTAGACATCCTTTGGAAAAAAAACGTAATATCATATAGCGATAACGAAATATATAGTAAAATTGTAATTTAATAAATTTATTATTGAATTATAATTTAACAAAAACAACAAATAATAATTCATGAAACAAAAATAAAACCATACGTCAAAGTTATTCATAAAACTGAGAAATAGATAATAAAATAAAATGAATATAAATGTATATAATCTTAAACATGTGTGGTCCCACAAGCTCTAACCAACAACGATGAATAAATCTCAACGCTAAAATCCTAGTCCTGGTTTTAAAATCATAAAATACGTATATTTTATTTAATAATTTCTCGAAAATCTCAAGATCGGAGCAGTAAAAAGCTAAGCTAATCAATGAGGAGCTCCAAAATCAATATTTGACTGATACAGCCCCGCCTTATTATCGCCTAACGAGGGCAAACATTAAAATTCTACGAAAACAACTCGCTCCGAACATTTTAATACTTTATTAATATTCCATACCGACATCAAAATGTGGCTTATTACGAAGGTAAGCTCTGAATATTGCAATATGAGATTGTATGTAAAATTATTCGCCATCAACACATAAATTAACGCATGTATAGATAGATACTGAATATTATTACTTTAATGATAACTAACGTGCAATCGAAATTTACAATTCGAATTGCCAATAGTTATAACTAAAATAATTGTTGTCAATTAATTATAGCACTTAAATTAAATAGCACAAAATTTAAAATCAATTACCAAGCTTAAAAATTACGTCTAAATTGAATGAATTTCTCAAAGTCTTAAAGTTAATGTAATCTGTATAAATGTTTTCTTTAGGAAAACTAATAATGTAAAAGCATACAGCTGAAACGTGCTAAAGCGATTCCATTACATAAGCCAAGCTTGTGTAAATGCTTTACGCCAGAGTAAAGCTCTATACATACCCGTACAATAGCTATAGGCAATCTAACAAGCTACTACGTATAGCCGGAAGGCGTTGGACCGTTCTCATTACGTAAGTCAATCACCGTGAGAATACATGTCTGAGCTATGTAGTTGTATTGAAACAAAAGGTACACGAGGTTATTAGCACTGGACATTACATGCCTATTAGATTTCAATTTACATATTAATGATTTACAAATAATTCCGAACTCACGCAACAAGTGAAAAAAATGATATAAAATACATAACTAGGTCCGACTGGGCTTAAAATTTCGTATATTCTATTCAGGAGAAGACTTAGAACGTATTCTACAATGCAGTGTTGGTAGCAGAGAGCCTGCACGTGTAACAGAATATCACCCCATACATGTAGATCATGATGTTTCCCGTCTCTTCCCAGCACGATATTAATTATATACTTCTACATGTTGAAAATATTCTCAATATAACATCAAACCAAACTTTAAATAAATCAACTAGAAATTAAAAACCCTCGTATACTTTAATTACATATTACTGCTAATAATATCTACAAGCACGAATATGAATCATACTTGCTAAATACATACATAAATAAAACCAGCTGTAAATAAAAATTTATTAATTAGAGTGTTTGGAAAATCTTAAGGAGAGAATGATTTGACCCGCTCGCGCCGCATCAAAGCGTTGCAATCAACAATGGAGCCGGAAAGATCGTTTTACAAAGAAAAGCTGAGCCCCGGGGATGAATAGTTAGAGTTCCTCTTTGAAACCAGGGTTCTGTATGGACGAAGGACCATAAAAGTGTTATGTAATAAAATCAATTAAAAATATATTTATACTTAAATGTCAAATGATAATGACGTTACGAAATACAAATACGAAAATATACAAATAATTTATAGTTTCAATACAAAGAACATTAAATGTAAGCTTATCACGTCAGCCTAAATTTAAAGTTGAAACTGCGATGCGTATTACTATTATATAATATTATTATTATTATTATTTAGTTCCGAAACAACCCTTTAATGAAGTTTAATGAATTTTGTTATAGCAGATTTTTCAGCTAAGCATTCCAAGAAAATTCATTACCACAGATTACTTTTTACGATTATTTTTTTATAATATTCTAGGCTTAAGTGTACCGTTATAGACAAAATGTATCAATTGAGATACACTCGTATATTTTACAAGGTTGTAATCTCGTATCCAGCCTGACGTCTCGAGTTCCGACGCGTCTCGGCCGGCGGCGTCGGCGTGGGGTGTAATTTGAACAAATGAGCGACGACTACTGAACCAAATTAGATTCCCGCCGCGTTGGACCGCCTCGCCCCACTCGCCTCAGGACCGACACACACGAATGAGAAAATATTTTGCCAATTAAATGCATAGCCGACATTCCTTTTTCCTCTTTATGAATAAATACAATTAAAAAAACATTGTTATTTTTCCTCATATTAGTTTTAACCGCGGCGGCAGACACCTATCAAAATGACAGTTCGATTAAAATCATTATCAGAACACAACGAAAAAATAAGTGAATGCGATGTATAAAAATTACGTATTGACTAAAAACAGTTTAATATTGTAAAATATTACGTTACCTTTTACTACTAAAAACTCCTATATAAAATGGATAACTTAGATAAACTTATTTTTTTATTGAATAGCCACCCCATTACTACTATATCCAAGCAGTAGCTTAGATATAGTAGTAATCGCACCTTCAATTTACAACAACGCTATATAATATACCACTCAATCTATCTTTCAAATGATTTCATATCATCTTATGCTATTATTATTATAACTTTTGTATATTTAATGAACTTACATATTAAAAAAATATATGTCACTTGTAATTTGAATATTTGAATATCGAATAAGCATCAAACTACCAGTATGCGCTGGCCCTTACTGGCTTCATTCGCCTCACTCGCCAACAGATTACAGCACTCGGCCACCGTGCCTCCTGCCATTTGTAAGACTACACAACTACACAAAAGAACGTACGATCTATGAATTTTTTATAACAGTATTGTTCTCCTCATCACACCTAGGTTTTATTTACGTGAATGGGAGAAAAAGCTTTGCATATACTCGGTATAGGATTTATACACACGTGCACTCAGTAGTATAACGCTCTTTACTCAGAATTTTAATGATGGTGAAAGTAGAAAATTTTAAATAACGAAAAAATTATTAATAATGATACAGCTAATTAGAAATTCCGACATTTACATATTTCAGAATATCCTATAATTGTTATAATTGTACTAGCTACACACCCCGGGTTCGCACGGATACAATGAGGGCATAACACATAAAAAGAAAGATACCTAATAATATGAAAGTTCCTCTTGAATTACTATTTATTAATGAATACTCCATTAAGATCCGTTGAGTAGTTTAAAGAATCTAAACGTGCAGACAGCAGACTGGTAAGGACAAAAAGTAACGTCTATATAGCCTGTAGGATTCGTACTGGGCTATTCTATAAACGTATTGAGAAGGTTTGATGGTGATACGCAATAAACGGAAATGCATCCTATAAAAAGAACCTGTCTATTAAACACATATATCTTCAATTCGTAGACGTATCGTTAAAATGGTGGAATCTTAAATATCTTGTCTTGTCATAAATCTTTACTTAGGTATCCATTCAAATACAACTAACTATCTTTCATTGAAATAATTGATCTTTAACATTAAAGTATTTATTTAAAGTCTTTTATCACAGGTTCATTGTAAAACCTGTGACACCTTTCAATTTCTAGACAGACTGGCATGTACTATACAACCTGATGGTAAGAACGTACCATCTCTTAAATCATCAAAAGTAAAAAAGTAACTGCCTGTAAATTTCCCTCTGCTGGACTAAGGCCTCCTCTCCCATTAAGGAGAGGGATTGGAATACATTCCACCACGCTGTTCCAATGCGGGTAGGTGAAATGCACATGTGGCATATTTTCGATGAAATTAGACACATGCAGATTTCTTCACGATTTTTTTCTTCACCGAGCACGAAATGAATTATAAACACAATTAAGCACTTATATATAGTGGTGCTTGCCTGAGTTTGAACCCGAAGTCATCGGTTAAGATGCACTGGTTATTACCACTGGGCCATCTGAGCTCTCTTAAATCATCAATGCTCCACCAACCTTGGGAACCTGCTTCAGTTACCTTTCAAACCGAAGCAAAATACTTGTAATACATTTATTGTAGAGAATATAGTGTTTTAAGATTCGACTACCTAAAAATAAAATTAATCGCGACTTGTTGTACTGCTTGTTCATAAAAACGCCGTTTCTTTATACAAATCAAATCAAATCAGTATTGACCGAATGCAAATAAAACCCTGTTATCCGGTGTTTGAACAATGTTCGGGGAAAAGGCCGCGGCCCCTAATCAAAAAATTGAACTTTCAATAAAGGGAATCATTAATTCTACTTAGGGAGGGCCCGTAAGATCCTAACGAACTCCGCAAGAAATCCGGATGTTTTTCTCGGATAATTATTTGAAAGAAATACTTAGATACTCGAGGGATTTTTACAAGACTATTAGAGTTTTAGTACCTCGCAGAAGTACTTATTTAACATTCTTAAAAAAGATTAACTCTTATAGCTAATGACAACAACTGAATTAAATATGTATTGAAACAACATTAGTAACGTGATCCAGTTTTGAAATCTTTATACTTCAAGAAATTTCGACACTAAAAAGTATGTCACAGGTATTTGTGAGAGTCACTTGAACGTTATTTACAACAACAACAACAACAGCCTGTAAATTCCCACTGCTGGGCTAAAGGCCTCCTCTCCCTTTGAGTTGAAGGTTTAGAACATATTCCACCACGCTGTTCCAATGCGGGTTGGTGGAATACACATGTGGCAGAATTTCTATGAAATTTGTCACATGCAGGTTTCCTTACGATGTTTTCCTTCGCCGCTGAGCACGAGATGAATTATAAAGACAAATTAAGCACATGAATCAGCGGTGCTTGCCTGAGTTTGCACGCGTTCTAACCACTGGGCCATCTCGACTCTATAACGTTATTTATATTTACTTAATTATTTTATTCAATACATCCTTAGACCGAAGTTGAGTTAAATAAACATAAAAACTAGTATTAAAAAAAAAATCAATTATATGAAATGTTTTGATAGCAGATGAGAAAACACGGGACTTCAAACGCAATCAGGGCAGATAAACGACCACAACAAAAGCCGGCCGGATCTCCGGATATTGATCCGTTATTTTTCTCAGAAGCTATTAGAGTAATGCAGGCAATCCCCCGACAAGCCCGACTGCGAGAATTAATGATGTCCCTTATTGGAAGCACAATTTTTTGATGCTACCCGTCTCCCTCTATATCCTTGTCATAGACTAAAGTATTGTATTCGTCCTTTATCTAACAATTTGTTCGAAAGACCCTGTTTCGACGATGACATCGCGCTATCATACACTTGACAACAGACCTCGACTTAAAATGATAGCTTTTATATATATGATAGATATTTATAGACATATTCTTGCCAATATCATGATAATTCATGATAAGTGGGCGTGTATTTAAATTATGTTAAAAAATTAAACAGGTTTTCTTTTAAATTAAACAAATCAATGCCATAGATAATAACGCAGTAGTCGTAAATATAATTTTGTTAAAATATAATATACATAAACACATACGAATCACTGAATCTATTACAAAAGAATAAACTGTCGGAAATAAGCGATTCGTCGCATACGTGGTGCGCGGGAAATTTTGAATGTTACCGCATTCAAGATGGCTGCCTCGCTACCATCAACGCAACGCTTCACTAGAGCGCCGTTTCACTCGCATTGACACTCTTTCCAACCAGTATGAAAAACAAGAAGGCGCACTATGCGCCGTCATATATTTACTTAAATCAATCAAAAGAAAAAAACAATCGAAATCTGTCGACAATTATAGGTAGATTGAAAGATAATGATTTTCTAATTAGATATAAAACCGAGAAAATTAGATATAAAACCATAAAATTCTATTATATGAAGTTCAACTGACGGCCATGTTTGTCGTTTACGTTATATGAAAAGTAAAGGAAAATCCGTATTTGTCATCTAATATAGTATCATAAATTTTATTTAATTACGAATGCATGGCATGTTTGTAACTGTACAAAGTTTCAAGCATAAGATTGTAAGTCACGTCTGCGAAATCGTCTTCTCTTTGTCACGCCAGCGGCGCAGGAAGCCAGTGACAGCGTTGTTTACACGAAATCGACTTACATTAAAACGACTCACGGTACATTCGTTTCAAAGCATTCTCTTTTTTCATAGATAAGTGACCGGCAAAAAATTTAATTTGACCGTCAGTGGTCCATATTTTTAGATAATAGAATGTTCTTAGATTTAATTTAACATTTAGCACAAATGTGACTCATGTAGTTAGGTTATCTCAAGTTTAATTAAACTTCAGATATCTATCTTTTTGTACTTATTAATTAACACGTAGGCCTAGCGAGAGCGTCATGGTAGCACGTGGAAACGGTCCCGTGGAGCCCGCCGTAGAGATGATGGTAGAGGCTACCGCTGATTTTAAGTAAATACTCCGGTGTGGTTGGTATCCACATACAAAGTTGTATGTTAACTTCTTTTCGGATTAGTATTTTATTGGTACTACTAATATGTATCTTTAAGTATAAATTAATAATTTTAAATGATTTGCATTTTTTGCAATGAACAATACAAGCTAGCAAAAAAATCTCGAATAAATAAGAAAATTCAGTGGGTATTTGAATGCTGTTAGCGACAAGCTAATCTATTGGGGATACGGCTAATTTTCTAAACTAAAACCAATTTGATAGTTATCTCAGCATTCGTGACGGTGAGCCGGTGTATTTTTCCTCATACTAACATTAACACAATCTATACTGAATATTTTTTTTTTATCCAAGGTTATGTAATGTCCAACATAAAACAATTAAGTAATACAAAAAATATTTTAATAACAAATATTTGGAATGACTTTAATAACGTAGTATCATATTCTAGATAGCAGTGCAAAATAATTTAAACAAAGTGTCTAAATCGAATCAAATATCTCCATTCAAATGCAGACAGTCTGCGTAGAGATGATAAAGTCAGTTCACTTTGTGCAATCACCTAGACCGAACTATGTACCTAATCTTCTCCACACAACGCGCAACACGCTGGATGCTTCTAACTAGAATAGCGAGTAATTGTCTTCACTGAAGTGATGTTCCAAGTACAAACTACACATTTTTTTATACTAGATAATATAGATAAAAATACGTTACTACTATTAGTTTTTTTATTATTTCTAATTTATGAATGACAAGACTTAATAGCTTGCCAGACACAAAAATCGTAGCTTTTACTGTGAATTAAATTTAAATAATTAACGGCCAGAGGGTTATACCTACTATTTTCGATTATCTGCTTTAATTTGTCGTATACGAGTCGTATGGAGTTTATTGCTGATTTTTATAGTATTACAGGGTACATTTCGAACGAATCTTAGTATCGATTTAAATATAATTTAATCATATACAATATTAATAAAAAAAAATATATAAAGCCATTTTAAAATTATGTTTGAATAACACATACATCATATATGTAACATAATTAAACTTAGGTAAGTACGAGTGAACATACATAATACGTTGGTATATTATTGTAACAGCATCTTTAGTCAAATATCTTAAGGCAAACAATGTAGCGTATGCCTTACATTTCAATTAGTTGGGATGTCGACATTTCACGCCACTATCTCCGCGTAATCGTGTTAATTATCGCCCGGTAATCGAACTCGGAACCCTCCCCCCACGCCTTTTAGACGATATTAACGTTGGATGCATTTTTATCATCTTATATGAGTATTGTTAATTAAAATGTATTCCATTTATGTTAATTGCTTGTTTCAAATATTTAGGATAAAGGTTAAACATTTGATGAATATTAAATTTAAGCTAAACTTAAGTATAAATTTAACACTGTGTATTAAACAGTAACTTGGTATTATTTATATATTTAAATTACTTCAAAACATAAATAAATCACCAAATCACATATATTCGAGAATTACTTACTCAGTTGAGTTTACAAATCCAAATAACACTTTCAACCGATTACAAGTCGCGCCAATATCGACCTTACAGTCCACGCAAAAAGAAAAATTAATGGCGGCTTAATTCAGTTTCACGCGCTTTTGTTTTATTTTATTTGTTCTAGTATGGATAAAGGTATCTCGTAAAAAAACACATATTAAAAAAAAACACAATTTAATACTCACTAATATTTAATATCATATCATACATTATATAATAAAAAATAAAATGCTATAATTTAAAGACGTAAAAAAATATAGTACAGGATGTCATGAAAACTGTTATTATCAATATTAATTCTAAGAAATTGAATCTGCCAAAAGATTATTCTAGGTTTAGTTTTGTCAATTTTCATAGATTAGAATCGCACTAGTTGTTATGTACAAAAGTCAAGAGTCAATAATTTTAAACAATATCTATTGAAATTTAAGCATCCAAAACTAATCATTAACAAACCTTACTTAAATATATCGTTGTTTGAACTGTATTTACCTTAGCTACTTTTTACCTGTCACATAATCACGATTAGGAATGTAAAAAGCGACGTAGCTAGAAATTGCATGTCCATTTCAATCAATCTCGTTTGTCTACAATTAACGGGACTGCGCTCACCGACTGTTCAAAGTTGAACTGTAAAAGTTTTGATACTTATTCTATTAGAAAATTCGGTTCTAATACGATACGAATTCGACATCATCAAAAAAATTTCATCCTGTGATTTCTTACCACTAGATAAATTACTTTACCAAGGATTTTTTTAAATCTCTTTCTGTATGTTATTGTACTAAAAATTGAAGAATTGATCATTAAAAAAGTTTACATACACTAAAAAAGATATCACAAAGACCTCTTCTATGAGAATTAAATCGTATCAAACATTTATAGAAATCGATTACACGACATTACAAGTTAGTACACTTTAGTTTTTTAGTGCTATATTTTTTGAGAACACTTAACTAATAATAATCTATATTAATATTATAAACGTCAAAGTAACTCTGTTTGTCTGTCTGGCTATCGCTTTTTCACGACCAAACCTCTGAACCGAATTTTATGAATTTTTTTATGAAGCAAACTTGAAATTCTATAAAGGATATCTTTATTGAAGGCTACTTTTGCCTGACACATTACAACCAATTATGTGCCACCATTTAGTCATTTCTCCTTATTTGAAAACTCTGAAATTATATATTATTATATTCTTCTATATTAAGGACGTCAAATAACAAATTCCAGAATAACACCGCGCGTGACATCATGATTGCGATTGCAAGCGGACGCGGACTCAGTTGACGCGCAGTTTTCTGCCCGCGGTTTTCTAATCCGAGACCGAAATTTGTTCACGTTTCACTCACTACTCAGAGCAGTTTATTTTATTTACTAGTCCACTATCTACTGCGTATTTTTAGAAAATTTATTAACTGACTTTAGTTTTCTGTCTCATTAGCATCTCCTTTTGAAAAAGTTTTACGCGTAATTATATAAAACCTATTTTGTAGAATAACGTTTGAATAATTATATTTTATGCCTTTATCTGTCCCTTAAATCATATTCAGTCATTTCGTCGCGTCTTCTTGTTTTCTGTATTTAGGTAACTGAAGACTATTTTGTGTGCTAAATTTTAGTGTTTTTTTTTTTCAAGTTAATAACAGTTTCATCTTTTCTATTTGCATAATGATGACAAATATGCATTGACAATTAAAAAATTCGATTTAAATACAAACATAAATCATCCGTCTCGTTTGCCGTTGATCAATCAATTTATTGTCAAAATGAATTATTCTGAACAAAGTGTTGATGCCTTCCGTCGAAATAATTTCTTTAGCAGTGATGACTCCTCAGAAGAAACTAAAAAAGTAACTCAAAAAACCGAAAGTTGTACACAAACAAGGACGATTCGTAAGAGAAGGGGTGCATTAGTAAGCCCAAGTTAGTTACATGCCTAATCTTATATATTTATGACGTATTCTTTAAGCTTAGCTAGAAATCTTTAAATAAATGATAATAAACAAAACTATCGTATTGTAGAAAATTATATACCAAGCGGAATGATTCATAAATACATAAGTAAAAATAAAAAAATAGCTCCATCCGAACGACCAAGAAGAAGAAGAAGTAAGTAATATATTAAATGAAAATAAAAAAAAACCTTTAACGCAATTAAAAAAAATTAAGAAACATTTATTTATTTATTGATATGAATATTAAAAAACTTTCAGTACTGTTAATGGATTGGAAAAGATTCCATAAACTTGATGTTATATATTCCTTTATGGAAGAATTAGAAAAGGATTTTCCAGCAATCTGTACCGTTTATGTTATCGGTAAATCTGTTGAAGGTAGAGATATCAAGGTACTAAAGCAGAATATTTATGTATCACCATAATTAAAAACATATTAAATGTAGTGTCTTTATTGGAATATATTTTGCACTTGCATTTTCTAGTAGCTTTCCTAAAACAGACACTGATTTTACGAACAATTAGCTGTGCCCGCGACCTTGTAACGCATTTGAATTTAACAAAAAAGAAATAATATTGTAGCTTACGTTTCTCCTTATTATATCAGTTACCTGCCAGTGAAAGTCCCGTCAAAATCCATCCAACCCTTCCAGAGATTAGCCGGAACAAACAGATAGACAAAAATTGTAACACATGTTATTTTGGTATATGTACCGTGTATACATAAACATGCATTGAGTAAAAAAGAGCTATTTTAATATTACAAACATACACTTCAATTTTATTATATGTATAGATAAATAGAATTATATTATGATAAATAAATGGAATGTTTTTTCTAATGCTTGTTCTTCTTCTATGGTAGATGCTGAAGATATCGAATAGCAACGCGACCAATGCTGCAGTGTGGTTAGACGGATCCATACATTCACGAGAGTGGATTACAACAGCTGTTGTGACCTATCTTGCCGATATTATTGTCAGGAACTTTCAGAACACCTCCTCTTCTATTACTAATAAAGATTGGTAACTTAGTTTGTTACTTAAAATTATTGTAAAACATATTATCCCATACACTTCTTTCTAATTTAAGTACCAAACTATTCGTCGCAACAATGAAATGTTTTTAGTACTTTATATATTTAAGGTTTATAAAATCAATAAAGGTTTACAGTAAAAGTAACACTCTTAAGATTGCTGAGCCATTGTTTGACCAAGTTCTTGATATTATTCCATCAAGGTACTCCAAATCACAATATTTGTTAACTGAATACGTATAGGGTAGATTTTCACCCGCCGGCATGTAGGTTTCCTCGCATATTTTTTTATTTCATCTCATATCAATGATGATATTAATATTATATATTCAATTAATATAAGTTTAAAATACACAAAAATAACAAGAGATCTGTATGAAGACAAATCGAGCGAAATCCTGAGAAAAAATTAACTTTGACGAAACTGCTGAAGTTCTTTCGATTTGGAAACTTTCGTATTAGATGAGTATACGAGTTCATTCACTTGTAGAATATTAACCGAACAAACAAAATGTAAGACGGTATCATAAAAGTGAATACAAAAAGACTATTTTTATTAAGTAACTTATTTAATCAATTTCGTGCAGGTATATAGTTCCAGTGCTGAACCCAGACGGCTATGTGTACACACACACAAGAGACCGTATGTGGAGGAAGAATCGAGCGCGACACGATAGCGAGATCGTTGGAGTTGATCTCAACAGAAATTTTAGGTTCTTGTTTAAATGTATACATACGTCAGTTTACTTTAAGAAAATATAGAAATGACCTGCTAAGTCATCAGTGATCACGTCTGTACTGATGTTTAAAAAGTATATACACGTAATAATTGTAATTGTACACGCTTGCTTGCTCTTGGACTGGATGTTAATATGCCTTGTAATTTAAATAAGAAGTAATTAAAAATATTTTTCAAAAAAAAGTCAAATCAAGATAGAATATATAAGTAATAACTCTGAAATTAAAGAGATATGAACACAAAACGTTACTGAAAACCAAAATTATTTATATTATTTTTAGTACTTAATATTTTTTTGTAGTTTCGGCTGGGGAAACAATGGTGAAGAAGGTTCCTCGGACATGCCAAATAATGTATTTTATAGAGGACCCGCGCCTTTCTCGGAACCTGAAACAGCAGCTGTCAGGGTAAACATATATTTCATAAAAGAATAAAATAAAAAAATGAACATTATAAGGTTTTAAATTTAATAAAATTTTTAGGATACCATATTGAGTTCGTCGACACCTTTCAAAGTGTTCCTATCGTTTCATAGCTACTATGAGCTGATTATATTCCCGTGGGGCTACAAAACCGAGCCTTGCGCAGACTATCTGCGTTTATTAGAAGGTGGCGCGATTATGGCAAGGGTAACATGTCCACGTAAGAAACTAGTAGATTAGCTTTACCAAACATGATCTAATTGTCCTACCTTAATATGGTAGGTAAACCTTAAAACTACACGCAAAAATTTAATTATCCAAATAATTTGAAAAATGTTTAACAATTTTAATACTATTAATAATAATAAATTCATTCATTTCATCCAGGCAATATTTGAATACAGCGGAATCATATACAAAGTGGGCAGCACAAAAGATTTAACATACTACGCCTGTGGTACCAGTATAGATTGGAGTCACGCCATTGCAAAAATTCCGTACACCTACATGATTGAATTAAGAAGTAAGAAATACAAGTTCAGGTTACCAAGAGACCAAATCCTGGATACGTGTAATGAAAACTGGAAGGCAGTGCAGGCTTTAATGGAGTTTGTTGATCAACCTTCACGCATTTAGATAGAAAAAAATTTAAATGCTTTTATTTATGACACAAATCTATATAATTCATCAAAAACAAGAAAATTTTGTTTCATGACAATCGAATCGCAATTATGATTAAATATTTAATTTACGGAATATTTACTTGTATAATAAGCGATCGGGATATTTATATTTATATATTTTTTAAATACTTTACAATGTACATAATGTATGTTAAATTAGTAAATAATAAAATACATGTTAACAATTTTTATTATAAAACAAGCTACAATTTAAACATTTCTTTTTATCAACGAATTCAGCCAACGCTTTTACACCTTGTAGAATCTCTTTACAGCAATCTAAAATTTCCTCTTTAGGTAATAGAAACTTGTGTTGTCTGCTCCTTAGTTCTACTAAATAAGAAAATGGAATACGCGCAGTACCATAGCTCCAGTCAATGCTTGTTCCGGTTGCGAAATACATTAAATCCTTAAAGTTCCCAACTTTATACATGCGACCATTAACATTATAAATTGCCTGAAAAGAAAAAGATTTTTATAAAATAAAAAATATATAAACTAAGTATATATGTATAGCTATTTTTTTTAAATATTTACTTTAGACATCGTTGTACCTCCTTCCAGGAGGTTAACATAGTCGGCACAAGGGTCAGCCGTAAAACACCACGGAAAACTAATGACCTCACTATACGCGTGGAATGTTAGGAATATCTTAAAGCGAGTACTGGAGTATAAAATAAAATCCTGTAATCAAAAACAGTAAATTAAACAAATAATTAAAATGTAGTTAACTATGTATATCTAAACCATATATTAAACCACCTTGATTGCAGCAGTTTCTGGTTCCGAAAATGGTTCGGTACCCCTATAGTTAATATGACTTGGATCTTCAGAAGAAGTATCTAGTCCACCTCGTCCCCAATAATACCTGAACAAAAACCTGTGTTAATATAATACCAAAAATGTCTACAAATTTCTTAAGAAAATAATTCTTATATACCCAAAATTCCTATTGAGATCAACACCAAAAATTGAGCTCCCAACACGAGCTCTGTTCTTTCGCCACATGCGTTCATTGGTGTGAGAATAATGATATCCATCAGGATTCACAACAGGAAGAAAATACCTGCAAAACAATACCAATTAGTTTTATTAGTACCCAACGCTAGAACACTATAAGTAAAAATTTAGGTCATGAAAACATAAATGTTGGAATATACCAATCTTTATTAGTTATACTTTCGGGTAGGTTGTCTAAATTCCTTGCAAACTGATCAGCAATATAAGTTACGACAGATACAGTAATCCATTCACGCGAATGAATGCCACCATCTATCCATACACCGCAATTGCCAGCGTTACTATTAGAAATTTTTAACATCTGTGAACAAGTAACAATTACTTCATTACGTAATAATACACTGGGTCAAGTATAGTATTTTCTTACCAACCTTTATATCTCTACCTTCCACTGACTGACCTATAGACGTCACGGAACACGATGAAGGATATTGAATTTCTAAATTGTCCATGAAATTGTAGATTACGTTTAGGGGATAAAAATCCTTCCAATCCAGTATGCGTTCTGGAAAATCAAGTCAAAGTAAAAAAAATTGTAATTTATCATCTTATACATTTCAATCTGTTGTAGATTTGAATTATTGTCTACAAATTACAAATCTTCCAGCGACACATCTAATCACCATCGCCTTCAATGTACAGGAACTATATATCAATTATAACTAAATTATGCCGCATAAAATTGATAGAAACCCAATGTATATTTAATGCATAATGTATTTACTTGGCGACTTTGGTCTTGGACTCAGGTAACCGGTGGTGGGACTTTTGTTACGCGATCCGTCGGTGCCCGTAACCTCAAATTCTATATCTCTGTCACGAAGCAATTTCTCAACTTGCATCTTTCGATTCGCATCCACCATTACGTCCATAGCAATCGTCCCTTCCTTGCAGATGCTAATAGCTGAAATAAAAATATTAATCAAAAAAATTAAGAAAATGCACTCATGTATTGCAAAAGGCACCAAAGTCTGCATATATCGCATCTTTAAAAGATATCATGTCATGTCATGATTTCAGTTATCGCGAAGAAAACTTACCGCCTTTGTTATCTAAATTTTTCAAAAATAATTTTTGTCCTTCTTTTACGCATTTTACGTCCCATATTTGATATCGACTGCCCTTTCGTGCCACTTTTGCCAAATTATAAACGGTAATTTAAAATTTTTTTTTAGGTTTCTATATAGTCACTAGAATTTTGACATAATTGACAGAAAACAAATCGCAAGATATTATTTTATTTTTGTACTACTCAACCATAGCCTAATAGAGTTGGGTGTTTATTTTCAATTATCCAATTACATTTCTTAAAATACCAATTTTCACTATATATTTAAGTTAAAACTATTACAGAATTAGGTAATTGTAATTCAAGCTAAGATGAGATAACTATGTCGGCAAATTCATATTGTTTCTGTTAACAGCAAAAGTTTAACAAAATAAATTAAAAATTATCATTATGTTTTTCTTAAATGTTATATTAAAATAAGTTATTATCCTAACAGCTTTGATTTTATAATTTGCACAAGCTGATACAGAGTTTGCCATCGAAAACTCCTCAGTCGCAAAAATGTGAGCAAACAATAGCCATGTAATCAAGAAGGCTCAAAGAGCTAAGGCGCTAAGAGCCGCGCCACTCGCTCGATAATTAGATGTAATCAGATATTTTCAGTAAACGCCTCTCCGTCCCTCGCCTATGCACTCCCTTTTAATGAAAATACCTTACCATGGGTTACTATTTCTTTTCTCACTTTCTATTCACGTAACCTTAGTTAAATAATTATAATTTAAGATGCATATAAATCTTATTTATTCTAAACGATAATTAAATGACCTTTTCATTTATATAAAAAAGAATTAAAACCATGTTTTCAAATTATTGCTTTTATACTTTAATCTCTAAAAAATCAGTTTGAACAATGGACAATTGAGCCTAGAAACCGTACAGCTACAATTTTAAATTATATTTTCCTGGATAATATAAAACATAATTTGTGGAAAACAGTAATAACTGGCATAGCCCGTACGAATCTAAAATAGTTCTCTCGTGGAGGCGCTTCTTACGTTTAGGCGAAAGTAGTGTGAGACGACCTCCCCCCAGGACAATAAAACGGTTGACGAAAATTTCTGGCAACGGTTGCATGATAAAATCGCACACCTTGCATAGTTGCAAAATTATATTGATGATAATAATTTTCTCTTTCCAATACTAAGCGAATAACATAATATAGTTTCTGAAAAAGAAACAGACATATGTAACAAATTACACAAAGAAGACTTGAGACTGTAGAATTGTGTAAGTCTACATTTGGTCTTACTTTGCGAATGATGGCAGGAATTAAAACAATATACATACTACTTTTCATACTTCAACATCTAATTATTATAAATTTGTATTCCAAAATGTGTAGATATTACACAATCTTCTAATTTAAAACATTCGTAGTGAAATAAAAAACATTAGTAGGGGTAGGTCTCATGGTAACCCGCTAACCAGACGGCGGTCCCCAAACGCCCCCACCCAAATGTCGCCTCGACTTCGTCTTACACGCGTTTATCTTTTTAATTGCGCCTCCAGCCTCCCTCTAGCTTGTTACTCGCTTGTTAGATTTATCGGGATCCCTTTATAGTTATTTTATTTTAGTTCTAAAATTCAATGATAAAAAAATCGCACAAATACTATCGTAAAAGTTGATATACTTCTTACATTTTATATAGAACTTACATAATTTTTTGATTCAATTTATTATTGTTATAAATTACATAAAAGTCTATCAAAAACTTGCATACTTGAATTGCTTGTTTGGACATAATTCAGTTTTAAAATGTAACTAAGATTATAATTAAAAAAGTTTAATTTTATTTATGGCCTGCTCAATGCTACGTGACGTTGCCAGAATTAATTGCAGTTAAATGTGCAGATGATGTCATTAAACAGAGAAATTGAATTACATTGTGTCACAATTCACAAAATCGTCAAAATAACACAATTGCTATCAGTATGATTACGTAACAGATACCTAACATACTTTAATAGTTAATCATGCAATAGCTTGAATAAATTTGTGGTTAAAATGAAAACAACCGGCTATAAATATTTATACAGTAAAATAAAAGGCAGTTCTCAGTTATAAAATCTATACTTGGCTTAAAAATATAATGAGTGGTGTAAAAAATTTTTACAGCAGAGACCACACATGTCCCATTATTGATATGAGTTGTTTGGATCCTTATATTTATAATGATGATGTGAAAGATATTGGAACTAATGTACAACTTATTGATAATAAAACGAATGTACATTTTGTGATTGATGAAGGATCGCAAATAAGTCATGAGGGATACCTTTTTGATAAGAAATTTGAAAATGATATAGAAACTCCAAAAGAAGAAATAAAATCCGAATCGTGTTGTAAGGAAACTCTACAAGAAGAATCAGTATTAAAGTCAACATTAAAACCCGAAAGCGATCACAACAAGGAATTTGACACAGCTGAAAGTACGAAGTTGAATTAACTTACAAAAAGAGTTTGAATATAATAGTTCCAAGTTTATAAATATTATACCATTGTATATTTTTATCTATTCTAGAGAAAAGTATAGACCAGGCACGCCAAAAATTAAATTGGACTGAATATCATCGATTGAATGTAATACATTCGTTCTTAGATGATCTGGAGTATGATTTTCCATCGATATGTACAGTAGGAGTCATTGGAAAATCTGTAGAGGGCAGAAAATTGAAGGCAAAGTATTTTAAAGAGATTATACATAGCTTATAAGTTACATCCTGACAGAATTCACTTTTATGTTACCATTTAAAGAAGTTATTATTTTAATTCTTTATAGATTCTGAAGGTATCAAACAGTAATGCAAGTAATTCGGCTGTGTGGATGGATGCAGGAATACATGCACGTGAATGGATCGCACCCGCCGTCGCTACGTACATTTCTGATCATATCGTACGAAATTTCGCGACATTACCAAGCAGTATGACAAATAAAGACTGGTAAATATTGTGATATTTATCAACATTATTTTCGTTATTTACGCGAACAAATACGTATCATAACTCTAACCTACTTGATAATAACAATATAAAAAATTATATTACTTTGCTAAAAGGTATTTTGATATCTGTAAGCATACACGTTTCTTTTCAGTGAAAGTATCAAGATTAGTTGGAATCAATTCTAAACAGTATAAGTATTATACAACATGATTGAAAATCATCATCATATTATAAGAACTACCTATATACTGCAAATAAATCGTTGTGTTAATAATTATTTAAATAAAACCAAATTTTTAAACATTAATTATTCCGATAGACAGAGCTTATATAATAATAGTCTGCCGCTATAATTACAATATTTCAATTCACAGGTATTTTCATCCAGTTGTTAATCCCGACGGCTATGAATACTCGCACACCGTCGATCGTATGTGGCGAAAAAATAGAGCCTGGTTTGGTGGGCAATGTGTTGGAGTTGATCTTAACAGAAATTTTAGGTACTTATGTATAATATAATCAGAAAATTTAAAAATACATCAAATTATAAAAAAAGAGTATCGAAAATGTTGAGATTATTAAAAGATATAATGGAAATTTGACCATTAGCTATTTTATGTAGAAGGTCTTTGTATTATTACAGTAAGTTTTTGGTCCTCCATGATTTTTCGGTGTATTGCTCTTTTTATAATATAGTTTGGCGGACGAGCATGTGAGCCACCTAATGGTAAGTGGTCACCATCACCCATAAACAATGACGCTGTAAGAAATATTACAATTGCTTACATCGTCAATGTGCCACCATCCTTGGGAACTAAGATGCTATGTCCCTTGTGCCTGTAGTTATACTGGCTCACTCACCCTTCAAACCGGAACACGACAATACTAAGTACTGTTATTTGGCGGTAGAATAACTGATGAGTGGGTGGTACCTACCCAAACGGGCTTACACAAAGCCCTACCACCAATTATTATTGCTATATATTGCTTTCTTTTTTATAAGCAGTATTAGTTTAATTCGCCTGCGGTTTCGCTCACGTTTAATAAGTTGACTGTAGGCATAAAAAGTAACTTCTTTATGTGGCCTCTAACATGCCCTTGCTCGAACTTTAGTTAGCTTTATACTAAGTATCATCAAATTTAGCTACGTGCTATAGCTTTGAAAAAGCAACAAAAATATACCTTTGCATTTATATATTACCAGAAACGTTAAAACTATTTATTTTTATATATGAATCAATTTGTTACTACAAAAAGTGTTTTAAAATAAATAAGTATCGCTCTTTGATTAGATAAAGAAATATAAAATAAAATTTTAGTATCTATATGTTAGCGATAATATTACAATTAATAATACATTATTACTTCCAACAGCTTGAATGGTTATTATATATGCTTGTATGGTAGCTTTGTTTAGTAAAAAATTAAGTATTTCATGCCCATTAAATAAATATATTAATCGCGAGTTATATGAAATATATGACAAGGACAATTTTTGAAGGAGAAAATTATCCAGCATAACATGTGTATTACTTTTAGCTATGGATGGGGCGGCAAAGGATCTTCGGACAATCCAACAAATGCTTTCTATCGAGGCCCTGTACCATTCTCGGAGCCCGAGTCGTGTGCTATAAGAGTAAGAGCTATTTTTATAGTTGCTATTTATTAGTTAACAAATAAAAGTTACATGATTAAGTAATTAGGTTGGAATTATTCAGAAAATCTAAAATCTTTAAATGTTATCCACAGATAAAGTAAGTTACAAGTAAGAATATACAAATATAAATTACGTTTTAAATAGTGTTGCCTATCTCTGTGTCTCGGTTAATGTTGTATGCAAGTAGTTCCTAATGCGTTTATTGCAGCAATAATTTAAAATTAAGTGGATAAACGATTTGTTTTTGTTATTGATCCGTGAAAGCAAAGTGATGCATGTAATAAAGTCCAATATATTAATACAGGTAAATGTAAATCCAACGTCATTTAGCTGTAATGTGCCGTTGATACCGAAATCGTGTCATCGACGTTGGACGCAGAGATTAAACTGCAAACAGGTTTTAGTCGTAAATCAATTTCACTGCTACGGTTTTATAACATTCTGTTGCATTTAATTAATTTACTAACTTACAACTCTACGGAATTATAATCAACGTTTTCAGATTATTTGTATCATAAAACTTACTCGACGTAGAACCGTGTCGAGAACCTAACTTAAAAATAAGAATATTTGTATCGATGTGTAATTAGAATCATCTTGAAACCCAAATACGACTACTAGGTATCATGTTATCAGGAAAATAATACAGCAGAAAATATTGATCATATTTAAAAACCACATATGTTTTTTGTGCATAAGTCAAGGAAGCACAAGACCGTTTTTTATTTATGATTTAATTTATGAGATGAACGAAGAGAACACCTGATTTTAAGTGGTTTCACTGACAGACATAGACATTGGAACTGCAAGATCATTATTTTAACATCAATAACCTGAGGTGCTACACTGTTTCACTAGCCCTTAAACCTGACCCGTAAATGCCCGGAATTGACGAGTAACGGAAGAACTGCTGAGTATTAATAGTGATAGACCAACAAAAAGTTCTATCAATCAAAGTTTCAGTTTTAAATTGTTTACTCTCAAGCTATAAGATATTTATCTAGTATGATAAGATATCAATAAAATAACTAAATAGTAATTTTAAGTCTATAAATCAGGTGACCTAAAACACGGACCGCCATTGTGACGTCAGATGGGCAATATCGGCCATTTCAATATCGTCTAGCACTTAGATAAATAACTTTTCTGGAGTTTTTCTGCTATTATTTGTACATTACACAGCAACGATAGCGATTGTAATTCATTATTTTCCCGAAAAAACACCAACATTTATAGCTGTCAACGTCGAATGAGTGACGGTATATAGACGACTGCTGTTTTCATCATTATGACGTCACCAAAATGAGCGTTCTTGCAGGATTAAAAACATACAAAATAACTTAAATTTTATGGCAAGAAAACGTGTTTGTTTTGCCGAAATATATATATTTTTGGTACCCTTTATTAAAAAATCAACATTTTGAAGTACTTTATTAAACCTAGTAGAAATCCTATTATTAAACACCATTAATAATAAATGAAACTCGTTAACTAAGTGCCTTTATATTTTTAGGATATATTATATAAATCCGGCATTCCTTTCCAAGTGTATATCACCCTCCATAGTTATGGACAAGTCATACTGTTCCCATTCGCGTACAGAGATGAGCTCTGTCCCGACTATGTGCGATTACTAGAAGGAGCTACTGTCATGTCTAAGGTCAATAACCTATTTTTTTATTACTATTTTTATTAAGGTATCGCTTCTATTTGGCTGCCTCACTTAACTGGCTTTAACTACGCTGGGTTATTAAAACTCCTCAAATTTTAACACTCCTGTACCTAAAAAAGGACGTAGAGCACGTATATCCTGCACCTGAAAGCTTTCAGGTCTAAGAATATTACAGGTCAACTTGTTTTTATGACCACACTAACAAAGTAATATATTGCCTCTTTTGGTAAAGGTCACCCTGGCTGATTGGACAAGACAAATCACATCATCATTAAAAAATAAAATAATATAAATTGAAAATTTCATCACAACGTTCAAGTTAATATTTTCAAAAAATGTTTTTTATAATCATTCATTCATTTCTGTAATACATTTGTGTAGGCTATATATGAAAGCAGTGGAAATACATATAAGGTAGGAATATCAAGAGATGTGATGTACGGAGCCGCTGGTACAAGCAATGACTGGAGTTACGGCAAAGCTGGCATACCTTATTGCTATCTAATAGAGTTGACAAGTAAGAAACATAGATTCAGATTACCGAAAGAAGAAATAGAAGAGACTGGTAGAGCAATATTAAACAGTGTTAAAGCGCTAATGGACCATATTGATAACAAAACTAAAAGTGACGATGATAATTATTAATATATCAATCAAAATATTCAAGTTATACATTGCGTAACAGTAACAAAAACCAAAGTCTCTCACGTCCACGTCAAAACATTTCAAGGCTTCCTTTACGTGATGATAAATAATCCCAAAACATCGAACATTCTACGTTATACGAACTTTTACATTACAGGTATTTATGATATATTATTGTCTGATAATGCAGGGTGCATTATCAAACATTTTATTACTTTTTCAAGTTTATGGGGTACAAGCTAATTATATCAATAAAAACGGTGATGGTACTGTTTAATGTCCCTTATACAAAGCTGGTATACAATTAAACAGAGCTAAATTCTAAAAACAAACGCGTACTGTTTACCTTACCTAATATTTCTGCTGGGCTACCCGGTCTATTATTGAGCTCGAGACCTCCTTCTGGTTTAATCTTGATATAATCTATTTTCCGAATCAGTGATAATGCATTACATTTAATTCTATAATTTAACATGATGATAGTAGTCCTTCCGATTCTTCATTCAGCGCTGGGTAAACTATCGCTTAGTCTATTGCGAAATATTCTATCCAGCACGCTTAACAAAAAAAAAAAAGGTTTTAAAATTGTATGAAAACTTCTTAAATATTAACCCTTCAGCATATTATGGTTGTCAATAATGTCATATATTATTTACGTCTTGTTAGTCAAAATTAAAAGTAAATAAAAAATTGTCTCAAATTTTAAAATAAAATTGTATACCGTTTCTTTTTCAAAGGGAACACATTTCAAAGAACACAAATAAAAGATACCAAGGTGGCAGCGACACGTCATAAATCCCAAGTTTGGGAAATAAAATTGACGAATGACGGACAGAGATATTTCGTTAAATCTTTGGATACTGTTGGCGGTACGTAGTTGTTTTGGATATACAAACAATTTATGGCGTTTTAATAAATATATAAATGTCCCACTGCTAGGATAAGATCTCCACTCCTTTTTCTTAAGTAATTTTATCATATATTCGCCAAATCCAAGATTTCCGCAGAATATTTTGACGACCTCCATGGTCGAGTGATGTGTACTCCGGTTTTCATGGGTACGCCACTCTGAGGTCTCGGGTTCGATTCAATTTGATCTCAGAATCGTCGATTAGGATTGGCGTTTTCTTACCACCAACTTGCTATTTGACACATCTTAGACTTTTGTTATTGAAAAATGAATTCCTGTTGACACAGTTTTACGTACGATATCCGAATATATCTGATAATAATCAATTGAAAGATCAATTGAAGAAGATTCAATTAGTTTTTAAGGTCTAGGTAATTTTGCAGTTCTTAACATCTGGAAAGAGGAGCGTAGTACAATGGACGTCATGGTTGAAGGGGCGCAGTCCAGCCAGGTGGCTGGAATGTTGCACGAACGAGAAATTCCGTATGCTGTAGCCATAGGAGATCTTCGTACCTTGATGGAAAAAGAACAGGATGCTAATAAAAAGACTAAACGCACTCCTGAAATAAGTTAGTAACTTAACTATTTCCACGTCACGTATTTTACGTTTTGCTGGGAAATATATCTTATAGACGTCATAACATTAACTTAATTATTGTATCTAGTAAACAGACTCTCGAAGTGCTAATACTAGTAATAGAAATAATATTAAGTTACATTTGGAAACTTGGAACAGTTGGTCGTTGGTATTAAATTATTGGGAAAACAAATAATTATAATGGATGGTGAAGTTTTTTAAGTTTTGAAAAATGTTTGAAGTTTTAGTTCTATGTTCCTCTAAGACTAAACGCACTATTTTATTAGACAGATAGTTTGACTATTATAGTAAGGGGGACAAGGACTGGTAATGTTCGGTTTAAATTTGATATATCATAGATAAATGTCGATCGTTACTGTTATTCAATTAATTTTAATATATAATATAATTAAACATCCATCACATACGTAACAAACATACTGGAAATGTTTTAACCCGTCCTACCTACTGGCGTACGCGTATATTGCATTATGCTGGAGAATCTACACGCGCTGTGCACTATCACTCAGGACGTAGTATGGACGTAATGTTTGCAAAGTTGATTCATTAATTTCTAATTTTCGTCTATTTAATATTCTATTTTACAATAATTTTAGTTCAATAAAAAAGTAAATCTCAATCAATTAATAAATCCAATAACTCGTATTGGAGAAGTGTGGTGACATAACCTCCAAAACTTCCCCCATCTTCACACAGAGAAGAGGAGGCCTTAACATAGCAGCGGGAGCTTTACGGCTGCTACTTATATTGATAAAGAAATATTTTTTATTAATAAACTCGTTTTAGTGCCACTCATATAAAACGAAACCCAAATAAAAGTTACTCAATCAGATCGCCATTAATGAATCACTGTCATCTTGATACGACAATAATTGATAATTAATATGGACAATTTTAGAATGAATTAATTTATTTTTAATTAAATATTGTGATCAAAGGTCGTGCGATGGATTGGAAAAGTTATCACCGTCTCGATGTTATTTACGCATTCATGGACGAACTGGCTTCGTTGTATCCGTATTTGTGTTCAGTGAATGTTATTGGCAAGTCGGTCGAAGGAAGAGAATTACGGGTAATGTTATTTAGGTCAAATTATTTTATATTCGGAGACATTATAGTTATATCATCTGTTATTGTTTTGGCAGCATTTAGATGTTTTTGTTTTTTTTTTTATGGTATAGGTTGGCGAACGAGCATATGGGCCACCTGATGGTAAGTTGTCACCATGACCCATAGACAATGACGCTGTAAGAAATATTAACTATTCATTACATCGTCACTGCACCACCAACCTTGGGAACTAAGATGCTATGTCCCTTGTGCCTGTAGTTACACTGGCTCACACACCCTTCAAACCGGAACACAAGAATACTGAGTACTGTTATTTGGCGGTAGAATAACTGATGAGTGGGTGGTACCTACCCAGACGGGCTTGCACAAAGCCCTACCACCAAGTGAATAAATAATAATATAGATTCTTTGTTTTAATTTTTTTATGCTATTAGTTGGCGGAAGAACATATGGGCCACCTGAAGGTAAGTGGTCACCACCACCCATAGACAATGAGCTAAGATCTCGTGTCTGTAGTTTATCTGGCTCACTCACCCTGTCGTGGAATATGTTATGAGGGGATAGTACCTACCCAGACGGGCTTGCACTAAGCTCTACCACCAAGTATTTAATTTTAAATTATAAATAGCTTCTAACAAATTTGTAATTCCACATCAATCAGATTAGTAGTCATCATCATCATCATCATTTCAGCCGTGATACGTCCACTGCTGGACATAGGCCTCCCCCAAAGATCGCCACAACGAACGGTCTTGTGCAGCCCGAAGCCAGCGTCTTCCCGCGACCTTCACCAGGTCGTCGGACCACCTTGTGGGGGGCCTAGATTAGTAGTCTTTGATGTGAGATCATAACTGTTCGACTGTAATCATTTTTGTTTGACTAGATGTTAAAAATATCCAACGGCGAAAGCGATAATACAGGAGTTTGGGTTGACGGATCTATCCACCCTCGTGAATGGATCAGTGCGGCGGTAGTGACGTACATCGCAGATCGACTCGTCAGGACGTTCCACGAACAACCCGAGAGCGTCACTAATAAGGATTGGTAAGCTTACCCTTAATAACATACGACTGTATACTGGTTCCCCAAAATATACTTAAATTTTCATTAAACTAACTTGAGCGTATCTAAATCTTTCATAGAATAAGTTAAGGTATCATAATTCCAAGTTAAAACAGTTTAGGTATATAACTATAAAAAAGGTAAAGTAAAAGCCTATAAATTTCCCACTGTTGGGATAAGGCCTCCTGTTCAATTAAGGAGAGGGTTTCGAACATATTCCACCACGCTATTCCAATGCGGGTTGGTGGAATGCACACGTGGCAGAATTTCGATGAAATTAGACACATGAAGGTTTCCTCACGATGGTTTCCTTCACCCCCGAGCACGAGATGAATTTTAAACACAAATTAAGCACATGTATATAGTGGTGCTTGTCTGGGTTTGAACTTGATGGTTCTAACTTCTAACCACTGGGCCATCTCAACTGAGCTGAGATATAACTATATTTAAGTTAATTTTATTGGTGTTGCTATTATCAGTTACAAATAAGATCGAATAACGAGTAATATTTAAAATTGTGGATCGTGAAAATTCGTAGATCGCGGCTCAATGTTTTTCATTTGTGTTTACAATTCATCTCGTATTCAGTGGTGAAGGATAACGTAGCATCACACACACACACACACACACTAGACACAAGTTTCAATGTGTATGTATCTAGTGTAATTTTACTACATGTGTATCCACATATCTGCACTGAAGAAGACGTTGGAATAAGCTTCTATGTAAAACTACTAATATCCGTATTCTAATTTCTTCTTTTCAGGTATTTGCTTCCAGTTTTAAATCCAGACGGTTATGAATACACACACACACACGACCGTATGTGGCGTAAGAACAGAGCGCGGTATGGTGAATGTGTGGGTGTCGATCTTAATAGAAATTTTAGGTAAAAGATAAAATCGAATTGTTTATTCTATATAGGAGTAGGATTAGATAGATAGCCTGTCAAAGATTAGAGAAAGCGCACTACACGTGCTTTAGTTAAGTAGTATGATTATATATGGTGAGAGTCACGCACGCTAAGAGGCTAATGTTGGCTCACTTGTTTTAATTCTTTCGTCAACGCACTACCTGTATTCATAAATAATCATAAAGCATTACACTTATTTATTGATTGTCAAAAATTCTATCACTGATTCCGACAGAAATACTTGTTATGAGAAAAACCTACGAAAATATCCCAGCATATTAAAAATAATTAATTAAATAAAGTAAGTTATTGTAATTATTATTAAATTATTATTTAAAATTTTCAGTTATGGTTGGGGCGAAAGAGGCGAAGAAGGTTCATCGGAAGATCCTGGTAATATATTTTATAGAGGTCCCAAGCCATTCTCAGAACCTGAAACCGCAGCTCTTAAAGTAAGAGTAAAAATTACGTAATTTGTTTTTGTATCAGCCTCATTAATATATATTTTTTTATTAATATTACATAATTCATTGCTTTCAGCGAGTAATACTAGATTCGGATACAAATTTCAAAGTATTTTTGTCTCTCCATAGTTACGGGGAAGTTATAATATTCCCTTGGGGATACACAGGCGATCCTTGTCCTGATTATGTAGAATTGCTTGAAGGAGGAACAGCTATGGCTAAGGTAATTTCTTTTTTCATTTTAAATTTAAACTTCAATTAGCATTTGATAAATGTTTGATAGATATTGAGACCCTAAAATAATTTACCTCTTTAAATATCTTTGATGCTGTAATTTTTTATGGTGTCTATTTTGAACAGAAGTTTTTGGATAGTATAATATAACAGTATTTGTTATAATAATACTGTTTCCTTGTTGTAAAAGCTACCTCTCTTTTGGAAGAAAATACTTAGAACTTAAGCCATGACACTGGTCCAGTGCGGAACGTTTTCTGGAAGGTGTTTGCCTTCACGAGCCGAGCACGAGATGAACTGTACACAAATTAAGCACCTCAAACCTCATTCCTAACCTCAGTGCTTGCCTTTATTTGTTTCTGTAATCTTCGGTAAAAAGAATAAGCAACCTGTGCTTTACACAAAATTATAAAAGAATATGTGATTTAATCCCATAATTTTACAGGCTATATTCAGTTGTGGAGGGCACACATACAAAGTAGGCAGTACTAAAGACCTCATGTACTATGCTGCTGGTACCAGCACTGATTGGAGCTATGCTGTGGCGAACATCCTTTACTCCTACATGATCGAACTTCGAGGAAAAACACATAGATTTCTCTTACCAAAAGAAGAAATAATGACCACAGCCAATGAAGTCATGTGCGGTATTGTTAGGTTGATGGATTTTGTTGATAGACGATGTCGAAGTACACAATCTTGTGCGTGTACAAAATCTTAGTCATTAACACAAAATTGATAAATCAATTATGTAACTAAATCAAAAAGAAAACTACAAAGTAAAAAATCTGTACGTATTATTCGTTCGTATTTCTCCTTTACACCGTTACTCATAAAATAAATATAAATATAGATTATAATAATTTATATGGAGGTTAATTTTTAATTAAATATTTTAATTTATATAAAATTAATGAAAACACTCAAACAGCAATAAAAATATGCAACGTATATTTTGTTCATTATGAACGTAAAGGCCATACATTTCGCTGCGGTTTCGAATAATATGGATGCAATCCAAAAATGTATCCTCACACCACGCCATCAAACGAGCTCCAATACGCTGGTTTATTGTTTCACATCACTGGTTGCCAAAAGTTTAATTTCGATAATATTTATTTAACACATTTCCATATGCTATAACAAATATGTTTAAAGATAAAATAAATCGATTAAAAATCTCCAATAACTTTATTTACAGACCTTGCATTATAATACAATCAACAATAATTAAAACATTACAATTTGAAATTCACATTCATTTATCTAACGTAAAAACATCTATCGACATTTATCACTATTTTATCGAATTCGTATCCATTTTTGTTCTACGTACCACTACTATGAAGTCCACCTGCACACCGGACGGTCAGTACACCAACACTATACAACACTTCCTGTAATTTGTTCAAGTTAAACTCTTATTAATATGGGCGCCACACGTCGACCGGTCTTCGTTCTGAAGTTATTAATGATTTGCTGCGAGTTCTAACGCCTTGGTCCGTCCATTCTGGTGAGGCAGGTCTTTTCTTTGTCGAGCTAGACGCCGTCGAACCAGCTTCTTCTTCTCTATCGGGACTTGAATTTGAGTCATCTTGTTGTGGTGGAGGTCTGAGCCACCAATCATAGCCTCCGTAGAGTTGGGAGTATAACCAAGAGGGTGGTGTTGGAAGAAGTGGCGAATTAAGAAATAATTGCGCTGCTAAAGCGCTATGGAAAAGACTAGATGGTGCTGGAAGAGGCTGAAGTGGTTTCCTTGGTCTCGTAACTGAGGTAAAGGCTCCAGGACGATCATCAGGTGGCGGGCTGCTCGAAGCGGTGACCGATATATCGTCATCGTCTTGCGGTGAACTTGGCCTTGAATTCACAGGACTGGTGGTGCTGTGAGGATGCATCGTATTTGGATTATCTGATGCCAAATCTGGGGAAGATTTTAATTTCCTATTAAGTATGTATGAAAATTTTACAAAATATAAAAGAGATTGGATTAAAATTGTAAGTTGTCTGCTGGTCGTGAGAGGGAGATAAGAAACATTTATAGACTTGTATAACTGACCTGTTTCATGAGGCGGTGGTGGGACTGTGTGGTGTTGCGCGTGCGCTGGTGGTAGAACATGTGGTGTAAAATGGGCGTGTGTAGGTAGTAACGGCGGCGGATAGTGACGAGCGAGCGCTCCCCACTCGCCACCGGGCAGACCAGCTAATTGGTGAGCTATACCTGTAACAAAATATATAAACTTAATTTATAGTAGTAAGTTATCAATAAAGAAAAACCTAAAATAGCGTTTGCCAAGTGGAAAATGGCGTTTGGAAGTAAGTATACAGTTAGCCTTATAAGTGCGATATCACATCTAGGAAACTGAACAATTGTCCAGGCTATTCCTGTAACGTAATAAAATTGTCAATTTTTTATTTTGACAAAGAATTCCTTGCTGCTTCGTCGTTCTCTTCCGTTCTGAGCAAACTTTTTTTTAAATCGAGACTAGACTATCACAGTCCTTTGCATTTACTGTCATGAAGATATCTTCTTGAATCAAGTCATCCTTAGTAATATGTATATATTAATAAGGATAACTTCATAAAACTAATTTTATGACACAACTTATCGTAGGGTAAAATTATTTGTCTTATAAAGTTTATCAGGAGATATTGAATGTCACTTTTTCATAGTCATGAACGTATTTTGCGCTATTAATATCAAATGTAAAAGTTTATATATCGCCATTTCATTTCTGAAACTGGAATAAACATTTCAATCAACAGAACAATAAGAGTCGCGCTCTCTACTAACGCTTATTGCTTAACGCACTCGTCAAAGTATTTAAATAATGAGCCGCCTCCCTCATCAGAGCGAGCAATCCTCGCCTTATCTCCGCCGCGGCACTCCTCAATTGTTGCCACCTTCATTGATATCGGGTTTCGAATGTTAGGAGTATAAGCGCATTAAATATAAGTCAGTGCCAAAGTCGATTTCGATTAATTTTAACGTGATTTAAAAGTTAGTTCGCGTATTTTAATCATAGTCTAAATGATAAAACGCACTTAGTTATGATAGGGCATTATTCGATATGCCTAAAATTATATCTGTATATACAGAAAATTGCTCGGTAAAATATCTGAAAAGTATTCAATATGAACATATTGAATACATTTCAGAAAACAATTATGATTATCATTGAGAAATCTTAAAGGGCTAAATGAGTAAAAGAGGAAACAAAGGCATAAAATGACGTAAATGGTTATGTTTTTATAAATAAAATATAAACAGTATCATCATAAACACGTTAATGAAATAGGAAATGTGTTTCGGCGTCATAATTTCCAGTTGACATTTTTAAGCGCATAAATTAACAAAGTTCGCCGGCGCCGCGACCCCGTATATTCGGCTTAACCCTTTAGCACCCACCTTGGGTAATTCCCACCCCGAGCCAACCCAACCCTTTCAGCAATAGAATAAATTACAGACCATTTTATGTCGCTGATACCGTCGCAACGAAAATGTAAAATACATTATTTTGAATCCGACCGCTTAGCCTTTATAGGTGTAGTGCTTTATGAGTTGGCTGCAATTAGACGAAAGCCGCTTTTTAAGGATTATCCCTTTAATCATCCTTGGAAATAGCTTTTACGATAACGTTCGAGATATTGAATCTTCGTTGAGCGAGTTGAATCGAATTTTAAATCCTCGTAATGGCTCACATCGTTAGCCTAATTGGTATTTAAGATTTCGGAAAGGAGGATACAATGTTGAAAATGATATAAGACACGTCTTTAAAACGTTAATATACATCTTTAAAGTAACGAAAACGTAGCAAACTGATCTACAAAATTATAAAAGTACGTTAGAGTGATAAAAAATAATGCGTTGAGTTATAAAATCGGCTGAAAGTGGACACGACACGCAGGATGATTGCAGTTATAATAACGACTACTTCAATTAACTGCCTTCATACTCTTATACATTTAAAAGCGCGGTAACACGATTTGTAAAATAAACTAATAATAGGGACGTGATTCCACTAAATTAATTTTTGACACTAAAACATTTAAATATAGTAAGTATTGTTATTATACTAATAAGTAATCTCGATTAATTTATCTAAATTTTTCTTCCGATTTCAAAATAAAGTTACTTTCAATTATACCAAGCCATGTCGTCACGAGCTTCAAGTTGTCTGCCACACAAACTTGGATAGTGTCCCAACGCTATAACCTAAGTATTGAGAGTTTTAAACTACGCATTGAAATTCAATTTGTTGTATTTATACATGGAAAGCGTAGCCGTGCTTTGTAATACGTATTGAAAGACTTAAGCTACGCAATGTAATTCAATCTGTCAATCGTAGCAGGCTTGGGAAGTATAGTAACGTTATGCAATACGTATTAAAAGACTTAGGCTAAGCAGTGTAATTGAATATATTGATTATAGCACAACTTTATACAGAACACTTAAATATGTAATTCAATAAATTATAATATAAACTTTGTAGTAAAAAAAATAACGCACTACACAATCTTAATCCTCTTGAAAATTATGAACATATTTCAGGAGATATTGACTACATTAATAGCACGCTAGATATGAAAACGAGTGTCGAATGTTTGCGCTAATTTATTTTATTCTAACACTACCTGTTAGCCTGCGGCTTTCCTCGTGTAGAAAATATTCATAAATTTACAAATTAACATAAAATTTTACATTGATGTAAAATCTCTTTGTTTACCACACGTTTTTTCAATTAAAAGGAGCCTATGTCCTTTCACAGGCTCTAGACTATTACTGTACCAAATTTTATTTAAATCGGTCCATTAGCTTTTACCTGAAAGTGACACATATAGATAGTTACTTTCGAATTCATAATATTAGTATGAATTTATATTGTTATGCATATGTTTGTACACTCATTGATAGACGACACCTTGTGTGATAATACAAGGTTCTGTACACAGTAATTAGGGTATCCATCCTCGTGTCCACATCGTAATGAGGGGGCGCAACGTTGGCAAACTAAACACCATAAGGTCGATCTTATTAACAACCGTAGGCAAAATATATTAAAGTAGATACTTTCTGTCAAATGTCTGACCTTGAAATCATTATATATAACATTATTCTTGCCCTTTTTGTAAAAACAATTTATCACAAACAACATAGAATATATTAGTCGAAGTTTTCGATTCCAAAACTTAAGGGCATTGTTTCATTCCGTATTCGATGTTCAAAGTTGCCGAAGAAAGGGTAGCGCCAGACTATTTGCATTCGTTAAAAATGCTGGAATACTTTGCTTTGTGTTCATAGTGTGTAATCGGCGTATAGAGCACATAAACAAAAATACACGTTTACGATTTGGTTAAAAATATTATATTTTAAAAACTTTCTATGTACCAGTTTTTGTATTTAAATTATTGATGTTTATTATTTTATAAAAATAGTAAGTTTGAAAAGTATTTCATTTCTAACGAAATCTGTATGATTTCTTTTCTTACATTACATGACAGAATTCTATTTATAAGTAACGTATAATTATGTATACGTTTCTGATACAGATATTTGCTTTGTTTATTACTTTACATAACATAAAATATACTTAAAATAAGAAGCTATTATAAGATTTTATTTAATAGAAAAAGAAAACTTGCATTAAAAAATATTTTTTTATAAAAAATCAAGTATCAAAACGTTTACGTCGCAGCACACCGAGGCGGCGCGCCTCCGAAGACGTGCCAGTCCGCTACATTACTCCGTTTGAAGGGATTTTTTCCCAGTTTGAAAAATAGCCGCGACGCGAGAGGGTTGAACCAAAACATTTTAATACCATTTCCTAGATTGCCTCTTGCATTTTTTTGACGGTTTTCAACAGCGCTAATCCGTGAAGACGACCGGGATTACGTAGATAAAAGTATTATCGTTTTTAGTGTGATTCCGATGTACCGGGTTTAGGGGAATTTTTAACGACTAAGACCCTTCACAGTGATCAGGAAAAAGGGTTAGCCTTTTAAGAAATTATCTTACATCCCTTCGAATCTTGAGATGTTGTAGTCTGTAAGAATTGATTTTGTTAAGACACTTTTATGGCAGTTAGGCACTTTACTTTCATCAGGCAGAAATGTATATATTTAATTATAATTCCCGCATTTTTTTTCACCGCTTCTCCTTACGTATGAGATGTCTTTTTCCGAACCAGTTGTAGAATGTGGGCAGCCAATAACAAAACGCAATGTATTAATACTGAATAAACTTTACTACGTGATAATTGTGCAAGCCCATCTGGGTAGGTACCACCCACTCACCAAATTTCCTACCAACAAACAATAGTATTTATTATTGTTGTGTTACAATTTAACGGATGTGTGAGCTAATGTAACTGCAGGCACAAGAGATATAACATCTTAGTTCTCAAAGTAGTTGGCGCATTGATGTAAAGAATGGTTCATAATTCTTACATCGCTGTTATCTATGGGTGATGGTGACTAATAACCATCAGATGGTCAAAAATTACGAAATATGATTTGAAAACATTATTAGGTATATAGGTACATACAGGCCTTCGTTCAAGGGTACAAGTTCCGAAGCGTTTTAATGTTTTCCACATCTTATATAATCATAATACATTAATTAAACAATTAATATATTCGATAAATATAAATACCTGCTTAACTGTTTTTTCTTAAAACTTTGAAATCACATGCAAGCTTTACATTTAAAGGATAAACGCAATAATGTCCCAATTTGTATTATAGTTTAAGTAAAACCGTGGGATGCCACTGACGTAAGCCAAGACTGATGCTTCCCGTACATCATAAGGTTAATAAGAGGGCTCGCGAACTAACGACGCCGCTTTGTCAACGCGCCTTACCCCGACGCCATCTTGCGCGCCATGTTGGACTCCAATCTGCTTAACACTTAATGAATTTGCCTCTATTGATTTTGTTTAACCCCTTTTTGTTTAGCTTAATTAACCTTTTCTTGTAAAGTAGCGGCAAGGTTCGGCAATTAGCGGAATTGTTCATTTCTTAATGTCAGCCGATACAATCATAGTACCTACTTTGGTAACTATTACAAAATATTTACCTATATTTTTAATAGTTGTAGTATATTATCACCTTGTGTATATTTCAGATTAGCCTAAAGGTTGACTGTTGGAGAATATCTGCAAATATTAAATCCGTAGGTTTTACCGAATATACTATTTCGTTCAATAGTTATTTTAAATTAAAAGAATAAACATAATTGATAGGTACATTTTCATTACACTTTACAATTGTTGGAAAATTGAGCAGTCGTTAATACAATCATTTATGTTATAAAACCATTATGAATCTTCCGTGCATAATAAAAAGCATATTGTATATGTCGTCGTGAAAATTGTTCGCATTTAGAGTTAATCGAGCTCGCGTCATCATCATACGAATTCATTTGAAAGCGTTTAAAGTCTCGGTAAAAGCGCGAATCACGCCGTACAAAAGGCTGTATGAGGTGGGTGGGACATTTAAAATTTACAAATGCGTAATTATGCACCCGCATTGTCGCGTGGTGGGCGGAAGGGTTATGCCCCTACTCTTTCTTCCCCCTCTCCCCCCCCTCAATCCCGGGCTTCCGGGCCTAATGCTATATTTAATTTTCTCTAAGGCTGCCTCATTAATAATGCGAAAGCTGCGACTTTAAGTGGCGCTCACACGGCGTCGCGCGGCGTGAGTGACGCGGATGTGCTAAATATATCAGCGAACAGTGCGAGACAACGGAAAGCCGAATAATAAATTTTATAATTTTATTTTCCCCAAAAACTACAAATTAGACTCGCTTACTTTCCAGCAACCCGCATTGGAACAGCATGGTGGAATATGTTCCGTACCTTCTCCTCGAAGGGAGAAGAGGCCTTAACCCAGCAGTGGGAAATTTACAGGCTGTTGTTGTTGTAGATATATCACTATATAGTATATAAAACGTGTAAACAAAGTCGTTTTCTATGTCCTTATAATTATGTTAATTAAACCTAAAAACTACGCAGCGGATTTTGATGCGGTTAATTTTAATAGACAAAGTGATTCGAAAGGAAAGTTTTTGTGTAGTTTAGAATTTCTAATGTGATGTCGTAAATAAACAAATTCTGTAGAATATTTAGTATCACTATTGCACCCGTGCGAAGCCGGGGCGGGTCGCTAGTTTGTTACTAAAATAAACTTGAACGAATTAATACAGGTGCTTTACATCATCGTACAAATACATTCTCGTAACATTCGATCGTTCAATGTTCATTCAGAAGGAATGAAAATAACCGTATCCACATATTCTTAGGTCTGCACCAAGAAGTTAGAACTCGGTGCGTAAACGTGAGTGTGGATAATTTATCATGATTTCGGAAGGGTTATTGGTGCAAAAGGCCAGCGACACGTTGCTCTGTCGCGGATCTCGTGGAATTTACATGTTGAAGTGTATACACAGAACACTTACTTGAAAGAAAATGAATACAATCATTGTATTGACAATGCATTACGTACTCTGTTTGAATGAAAATCTATTCTGATGGAAATACCTACTAAAAGGCAAAGTTTAAACAAAAATCTGCAATCAGCTATTATATACATAATATATATTTTAACGATTTACCACTACTGTAAAACTTATACGAAGCATAAAATCTAAGATTTGTGATAAAACAGAGGAAAAAGAATTCTTTTTACCAATCGAAACATAGCCATTTTTCACTGGCAACACTTCATTTTAATTGACTAGTGTTTTTTAAAATTAAATAACATCAAAATGTTATTACTTCAAACTAAACAAAAATAAAGAAAGCGATTTTATTTAAAATATATTTAATTAGAACATAAATGATTTTAATTGAATTCTAAACATCACGTGACTTTCAAAATACTTATTGGAGTTATAATTCTCGTTTCTTAGTGTAGTAGGAGAGGTGAATAATTGGGTTAGGGGCCTTTGACGCCCGTCCTAACGAGGTTTGCCCACCACTTGCGTCTCCTACACTAAATTCCTCGATACAATAGAGGTGACAACTACACGTACCTACAAATAGATTACGTTACGGAAAGTTCAGTAAGTAAAGGGAATTTCAGTTTGTGTTTTGTTGATGTTAGAAAATGAAGGGTGACAGATAGCTTACAAAATTTAATAGCTATGTATTCTTAAGAAATTATTTGGTTAGACAAAATTTTATGACCAGCGGAAATATACTCAATCTATTAGCGTTTTGGATTTATTCTACTTCATATATATAGTTATATACTAAAATTTCCAGTCCTACTTATAAAAAATAAACTCAAGTTTTTTTCATAAAGCCGAAAATCACCTAATATACCTGAAAAAGAGGTTATTCTAGTACAGAAGAAAAACATTTATTTGTATTATACAAGATGTTTAGTAAACTTTTAATATTATGTAAAGCTACATTTGAGTCACCAGAATATAATCTTTTACAAGACGCCAGTAAGGTGATGCTTAGCAACGTCGCAACTGAGCGACGACGGCGCGGCGTCGTAGATATACGATTTTATAGAATAGGCGTTTAATAACAATCCAATTTTATCGAAATGAAATAATGTATAAATAAATGTATCTACATTAAAATCTATGTATTCTAGTCTATTCACTATGAATTCTATTTCTATGTTACAAAACTTTTTGTTACGACCATAGAAATTAATACCATCAGACAATGTATCTAATATATTTTCTTGTACTGTACTATAATACTCTTTATTCGAATCTACATAATAAGTGTCGTAGAGCATTTGATAATAATAATTAATTTATAAACATTTGTTGCAAAACAAAAATTATAAGGACGATATCTTCGAAGTGTCGAAAGAGGGTTAAAGGAAATAGATAATTAATAGCGGAGCAGAACTTTTCGGCCAAATGAAATCCCCTTTTGAGGCGTCGGACCCGACGGGTGACAACGGTCGGTGACAATTTAATATCCACGAGTGTTCGGATCGTGTCGAGAGCACGCCTTCCTTATGCTATTCATCTTTATATCGTCTAAAAGTTACCTAATATCATAAATATTTAGACTCGTGATATTATAATGCTTTTGTATGAAAATGTCGCTTAAATATTCTCTCGAGAACGTTATGTGACTTCAATTGCTGACTTAATTACAAAATTCTTTTGTGTCACTTCGTTAATTAGTTGATATTAATTTTACCTAATTGAAAAGAGACGATTTTATGTACCATCGCCGATATACAACGACGCTTAATAAATGTTAACCAATCCTTACATTGCCAAACCAAGCTTAGGAACATAGATGTCATATCTCTTGTGCCTCAAGTTACTGGCTTACTTACCCTTCAAATCGGAACACAACAATACTGAGTACTGCTTTTTAGCGGTAGATAAGGACCTACACAGACGAGTTTGTACTAAGTTCTACCTCTACATAGTGTGTCGTGGAATATCCGGTAGAAACGAAGTTGCTTTCGCTATATATTCCATATACACCAGCAATTTATGTTGATCTATATAATGAACATAAAATGCTAACAAATATAGCAAGAATAAAATTATTATTAAAAATCTTGTGTCAATTAGAACAATGAAAAAAGTTTGAATGACTGTTTATAAAATAGTATATAGCAAAAATACATAGAGAGTAAAAGAAAGAGAGGAACAGACAGCATAACGCTTTTTTTCTTACGTGTCGACTTATGCCATTTCACAATATTGTAACTCACGTAACTTCATTCCATAAATATAATCTTTATTTAAGAAGTACATTGGAACTCTACTAAACCGCACCGAAGCAGTGTAATAGAATAAGCTCCAAACCTTCCCCATAAAAGGAGGTTTCGCTTCATAGCAACAATGAGAAATTGACAGGTTGTTACTTATATCTTCTTTCAACGTTGAAGTATAATGGGCAAATAGTAGTATCCTACAAATATTATTTCTTTATTAAATCAATATTATGTATTTTTTTAATAGAAATTCATTATATATTTACATGTATATAAAAATATATATGTTTTTCAAATAAGTAACACAAACATGCATGTCCGTACAATTATGAATAAATTTATATTTATTCGTTTCAAACTATTCTCGTAAAGGAATGATTATTATCCTTACCTGATAATTTAAAAGGTAGTGACCCCATAAGTGGATCTGGTGCGAAACGAGGACCGAAATGGAAGGGGTGGAATCCATGATGACGGGTCTTCGAGCGAGGCTCCCTTGGACCGTCCACTGTGACCTTGATCGCCTTCTGATAGGTTGCTACTTGAGGCGGTGACGTCGCCAGCATTATCGTCAACGTAAATGATTTTCCTGTTAACAAAATAAATATATAATTACTTTTACGAATGGTAGTTTACTTGCATAAAACAATAAGTATATATAAGTCCTCTACATTTTTTTTTCCCAAAAAAAGGACTAACCATGTCAGTAAGACAGATGTCTTTGCCTATTCCGTTTATTTCAATAAAGAAACAAAAACAATATTCGATTATTGATAACACGTCTCTATTAATTTCGTTATTATTTTATAGTAAAGCGATTTCAAGACTTTACACATACACATTAATGTTGATAGAATTTATAAAGGCAATTTCACTTCACCATGATTTTTCTAAATCAGTATGAAAGTACCTTGAATATCAATTTTTCGTACTATTTATTTAAATAATATAAATACTGGCTTCAGTTTATTGATAGAGAAAACGGTTTCATATAGATATAAGTTATGCCACATTAGAACTCAGTAATAATATTAAATTGTACCTGTATAAATATATTTTCAGAAAAAATCATTTGTTCCGGACATAAGCCCCTTATGACAAAGAAATATATTTTACCTCTTTGTAATAGCAGTAATGGCAGAAAACAAAAGACACTTCCTGATGTAAAAATAGAGACCAAAACAGATATAGATTAATTATTAGCAAGTTTCTTCAGATATCTAAAGTCCGTGAAAGACAAATGCAAGAAATAGTCAAGATTACAAGACTTTGTGCTGATTTGTGGCAAGCTGTCGCCAAGCAATGCGCGTGCCGGCACGTTCTGCGTTCCGAAGACACCCAAATTCGGGGTGCAAAAGAATTTTTTCAGAATATAAATACAACCAAGATTGAGAAACACCGAACTCCGTTACAAAAATAATTTCAATCTAATTTTGAAAATAAATAACCTTTTAAGATTGTTATCTATAAGTTTTAGCACATTAATAGCTTGAAACGTTTTAATGAAGTTTGTTAATGAAATTGATTGCTAAAGTAACTAAATTACTACTGAAGCATTTCATTACAATGTAAATGATTCGATTTCGTGACTGCGGCCTAACCTATCACTTAACAAGTGTTTAGAAAATATATCGTAATATCAAAACAACAGCTACGATGAAGATTTGACAAGTGGTATACATTGCTGCACAATTACACAATGAGATCACATTATTCCTACAAAAGAGTCAATGAAATTTATGTTATAAATTATATACTGAATATTAAGGTAATAAGTATCGGGAATAGGAGCAATGACGCAGCGGAATTGCCATCGTAACACATCCACCGCAGAGCAGCCGCAAACACGGCGGCAAGCGTTTGAACAATCGCTGCCATATCGACACATACCTAATGGTAATTCTGGTGAAATTCATGGTCGCAATCTAGGCTTCATAAGCGGTAAACAGATACTGACTATGCCATTCATTCAGCATATAAAGTTTTGCGGTAGTGACATATTGAATTGCAATAATGCCATGTTTTGGTTCGGTTATTCAAAATCATCGATCGTATGGTGTATCGGCGTATTGAGAGACAACTCGATGACGCTTATTCATTGTGAATATCCATTCAATTTCAGGTTATTATTTCGTGTGTGGCTTAAACGTCAACTTAATCGATGATTGCAGGTTCAATCCCTGATTAACATTACTTACTTTTCATGTCCTTTTGTATTCATAATTTATCTTGTTCTTAAAAAAAGCTCTTGTTCTTTTACAAAGAGAAAACAAAAAATTAAATACAGTAGGCTACTTTATCGCTACATAGCGGTCACTTCTAGGCAACCAATGTTGCAGGTTATAGCTCATAGAATATGACATATAATATAACTTATACAAATAAATAAATGTAAAAATAGAATACATATAATAATGAAAATCTGCCCCGTTCATAATAAACAACCGCATTGGAGCAATGTCATTTTTATAAATACGGAAAGATAACCCACCCGATTGTATCTGCCATAGACATTGGCAATATATGAAATACGAGTATTAATCATTCCTCAAAACACCAATTAATGTGTTACACCGGCTTCGGAGTACTCAGAAAACACGACACGAAAATACAACAATCCTGAGTATTACTGTTTGGCAGTGGAAGGTCTTATGTAGGTGTATTCAGGTCTTATGTCAAAGAAGAAAGAAAGTAAGTATTATTATTAGTGGGACAAATCTCAGTACTGACATATTTACAGGCTATGACTTACGTTTACATTTAATCTCTAATTAATAAAAGCCGATAATTTAACCTTTGTTAATTTTAACTTTGGTGTCCGAATAGAATTATACCCATTATTTCATTTGATTAACATTATTAAACTACATTAATCTCTTTTTTTTTATTATAATTAAAAATAATATTTTAAAACACTTTTACTAAGAATGAGTATAACATAATGCCTTTAATAAATAATCAAAGAGTCAAAATGTCGATATCAGTTGTCGAGAAATAAAATACTGTATGAGTTTGAGAAAACAGGTACGTATGATGCTTCTCTGTTGGCTGTCTACCAAAAGATACATTTCTTTAAGCGGATGTTGACCCGATGTCTATCAAACCTTTATTAGATTGAAAAACACTTTTACACTAAACATTTTAAAGTAGAAATAACATTTACTTTCAAATAAAAAAATCTTTATAGAAAACATTTCAAAAAAATATCTCAGTATGTATTTCAATTCAAATTTTGCGAATAATATTTTCATATTTCCAAAACGAATCTATGACCATGTCAATTCTTATAGGAATAAAAAGTGACAGCATGTAAATGTTCGACCTCTACTATCCCTTAACGGATTTGAAATAGATACAGAGAGATAGGATACAATTTGGCTGAATTCCATTAAAACAAAACACAGGTTTTCCTTCACCACCGGGTAACCTGTGTAGGAAAACCTGTGTTGATCACGAGATGAATTATAAACACAAATTAAGCACATGACAATGAGTAGGTGCTTGCTTGGGTTTGAACACGCAAAAATATTTGGTCATTTGTACCAGTATGGCGGTTCTTCAGGAGTCTAATTACGTAAAGGCAAAAAGGAAAATGATGGTCATACCACTCGCACCGGCGGCCCAATCGCGTGGGCTTTAATCGAACGTGTCGGAAAAATAACGAGTGTCGAACGATTTGTACCACAATAATGCTTGTATTTTCAGATAGTCGAAAAAAAACGAAGTAGGCGGTAGCGTAATGCCATACTTCTCGAGTGTGGCTTACAGCCCGCCATACCGGTATGACCATCATTTTCCTTTTCCCAAATATTTTGTCATTATCATCTCCCGGTCTAACTCATGGTTTAGTGAGCGAGTTCGCTCGATCGACATTTGCTTAGAATAAATATTATTTCTAAATTCCGAACCCTTGTTCGCTTCACATCTTATTTAATACTGTAACAAGGTGACTTAAGAGTGCTTTATATTTTTGTTTTCATATTTGAATAAAGCATATTTTTCCTCGCTTAGTACCTACTCATCGACGTTTCATAAGGATTTCCTTTGCAAAATTTCATCCTATTAAACCTACCGGGTTAGGCTGACCGTTTTATAGCATTGAGTCAGTTTAAAATATTTATAAATGTGTATAATAATGATCGCACGACATATCATTTTAAACAATTAATTGTCGGTGAGATTCGAAAACGTCCTAACACTCAATCTATTAAACAATAGTAGTAACAGTAGCAGTAATAGTTGATAAACTTGACTGGGAACTACGACATAAATAAAAGAAAATATTAATTCCAATTAAAAAAATAGTGCAGTCAGTAATATTACAGTTAGTGATTTCAAAGTATTCGAATTTTATTAACAAAAATATATCCCTAAATATATGAAATATTCAAAGGCCCTTGACTTTCAACCGAATCACACCATTTCCTGAGAATTATTTGTATCAAAGGGCACACAGAAAAATGCGTTGAGCGTACACTTAATAAATCATTGAAGTTATTCATAAAAAGACTTTCGTCTCCCCAGCCGTGAACATATTGCAGGCTGCACGTGCGACACTTCATAAACTGCGGATATTGATCCCGAGGGGCGCTGCTCTTCATAAAAATATGTTTGCATCGTATAACACGGATCAAGATCAAACAGGTTTTAGCAAATACAAATTCAATATTACATTACATGCTATGTTTAGCTTCTGTTATATTATTTTTTAGATAATATTGTATTTACGGTTTTATCAAATTTAGTATTCAAATTAAAATGGCAACTATGTTTTAAAATCTCTAAATGCATTGATTCGCTTTGAATTAATGTATACTAGCGACTCGCACCGGGTGCTATACTGATATTAAACATACTACAGAATTTGTTTATTTACGACATCACATTAGAAACTTCTGAAATAATCAGTAAGTAATTCTTTACTATACTGTCCATATATTATATACAAACCTTTCTCTCGAATCACTCTATCCATTAAAAAAACTGCATCAAAATCCTTTGCGTAATTTTATAAACATACATAGGGACAGATATGTAATGATATGATGTTTTCCCTTTGTAAGTATGAGTAAGTTTTGGTTTTTTAGTACTCTTTAGAATGAAATTTATATATTACTTGAAACGTGCCACATATCTAAAAAATCCTTAAAATACCACCTGTAATACATCTTATTTTTTCCACGCAATAAAACTATTTTACAATTAGTAGCAGAAATTAACGCACACATTGATGATTTAAGTTCGCAAAATATGTTTGTAAAAAACAAAAGCAACCACACGAGACAGTAACTAAAGTCCAACTTCAACTGATATTACCTTATTTTAATTTTAAATATTTTTGTATATTATCACTTTGTCTTGAATGTTATCTGTATGTATATTTAAACTATACAGTATATATACATGTATAGTTAAATACGAATTAAACTTTGAAATAAAACACTGCACAATCGGCAAGCCAATAGAATTTGCAATTTTCTCGTTAGATTAAAAATCAGCTTTATAACGTCATAAACTAGACGGGGGCGTTAAGATAAGAGTTCTCCGCCGGCTAAATAAAAAATGAGCCACAATCGTAATGGCAGCGAGCTCCTTTGATCTCGGTTTCATGGCTTACTGGGGATTTTAAGCTTAGAGAGCGGCAATTTGGATATAAAATACCTAATGCGGACCGATACGCTTTAGGGACATTAGCGGATTGGCTGCGGAGTACGAATGTATTACGTATATCTGAATGAAGACCTTTATGTTGTGTAATGCGTGCTAGCCTATTAAAAAGTCACGGGTTATCGATTACCGTGAAAGCCATTTATATGATAGGAGTTTAAATATTACTGTATGAATGAAATGAGCTACTGATAAAAATATAGCGTTTTAAAACTCAATACTCTCAGGTATAAACGCTTGAAGTTTCCCCCGTAATAAAAGTCTACGTCTACAAGCGAGACACCATAAAATTCAAGTTTATTGAAGCGTCTCGAAAGAACAAGAGAAAAGTCAAAAGCGTGTACAATTAAAAACCTCCCCCGAGACGCACCTCAAGCCGAGCGGTCAATATTACTCTCGGAGACCCTCAATTTTCACCACTCCCCAGCGCTAATAATAATAATTAGGAATGAGTGGTTCAATAATTAAAAACGGAAAAGAGAACTTGCAAAAGACGGCCACCAAAGGAAATTTGACCTCCCTTTCTCACGAACGGAACCCTCTATTTTAAACAATCAGTCTCTCTCATCACCGCGCATAAATTTCTTTCATTAAAGAGATCCACTTTTAAATTAATAAAAATTGAAATAAACGCACACCTTAATGCGGAGAGAGCTACTTACATTTTTATTTTATACATCTTTGTTATTCGCATTACGAATACATATCATTTAATATTATCAATTGAAAGGCCTTTAAAACGCAATATAATATAAATGTATAGGAAGATGTTTTTAATTTTATACGTTCCTAAACATTCATCGACCAAAATCATTTTTATTTTACACTTTTCTTTTATACTCACAAAGCCTTTATAATAAATTTATTCAGCGGTGTGCTAATTGTAATTGAAAAGGGTAATTTATATTCCAAATAATATTCACATTCCTTAATAATAAGGCAAATTTAAAACCATTAGATTATATAAGGGGTAACCATGCGGTGCATCAAAGGGAACCTCTCGAGTTAATAACGAAAGGTAAGGCGGAGATCTTTTTACGCTTTCATACAAAAATAATTTCCCACCTGAAGGAGGGCAGGGGTGCTATTGTGTCGTTTTACCAACGATGTTTGACTAACAAGGCTCCTCTAGTTTGACACGAAACAATAGTGACACTACTTCCTTACATATAGCGTTTATGTTTTCTTTTTTATCAACATCTCTTGTACAATATTCTGCGTATGTAAAAACGACAAGTATTTATGTTTAAAACAAAATTACAATCATATTATTAAGTGTGGAACTCTACAAATTTTAAAACATGAACATTAGCTATAAATACAAGTACTTAGTCTAGACCCCATTATTTTTTATCGAAGGCTCTAAAGCGGGGTCAATCAATCGATTAGCAGATGTCGCCTCTGACTACTGATGCAGTAAATTGCTCCCTTATTGCGAGGGAGATAATAAGGACGATCTCGTATACCTTCGATTCCTAGATACTAACGCTAATTTAACTTAAAGCTTTAAATATTATAAATAGTATTCATGTGGTATTTTAAATACTTTTGTTATCATTATATCTGGACTGGAAATAAATATTTAAAAATAATTTGCGTCTATTTAAATTAAATCTCCATAATAATTATAGAATTTTTATCTTTATAGATTGAAAAGAATTAAAATGTTAAAACGTTAAATTTAATGAAGAACTTAATAGATAATTAGACAGCAAAAAAAACTCCTAAAAAAGATCCCCGACATCCCTTAGATTTTAAGTAAAGCTGACACGCGAAAACCAAGGAGCAAGGCCGTTCAGAGCCCTCATTAAATTTTTCGCTTATTAAAAATTCCCCGCGCCCTGTCCGTCAGTATCAGGGAACTTTTTTATACTGAGTCGTAACAAAAGTTGTGTTCTACCGATCTCCCCTTGGTCCTTTAGCTCGATAATTTGAGTGAGATTTTCTCGCAATTTAAGATAAACAAAGAGAGCGCTTACCCTTAATTGGAAAGCAGAGCGTTATTCACGAAGGAACGTGACAAATAGACACCTCTTAACTTCTTTTCCACTTTCCCGTTTAGGGCTATATTGGTTTTTTGTACACTCGCCGGCCAGAAGCTTTTATTTGTTTTAAGAAATGTTAATGAGTTACCTTCTTTTAGACTTGCAAAATTTCTTTTGTCTTCGAACGATTTCTAAATATCGTCAAAACTTTGTAAATAAGTATCGACATACTTATTTTCAAATACAGTCTTAGTAAACTACAGACACTCCATTCGAAATATATTAATATAATTATTAAATTATCAAAATAAAATTTATAAAAAGAAAACGAAAATTATTTTTATTTTAAAAATAAATTAATAAGCTCCTATTTTATACTTGTTGTGTATGACTACATGTAGTATAGTGATATATTATTCTAATAAAAGTGACGTCACAAATTTGTTAAATTATTGCCTACATATTACAGAAAAGACCGACGTCATCTAAGGCCCCGAGGCGCAAGCCTAGAGCAATATTTGCTATCCGACAAATCGTTTAATTAATTGACTGTTCTTGTAATGTGAACTGACTTGGAAAATAAAATCTGTTTGATGTTTTTTTGTTAGAACTGCTGCCTTCTTGGATACCACCAAAGTTATCATTTTGGTAAATAAAAATTCTAATTCATTTACATACTTATTGAAAGATAAAATAAAAAATACTCGCATCAACAGCTTGAAAATGAACATACAAGTAAGAAGCTTACGGGTTTATATTTAGTTTTGGAGCTTTTTTGTAATTGCTTACGATCTTTAATATTACAAATCCATATACTCTACAATTGTGTAATAAGCTCTTACACGTAACATGTATTTACAATTTTTATAATCAAGCTTTAAAATGTTAATTCAACTTCTAGATTTTTTTTATTCAGAAAATTATATCTCTTATTATATATATTTATCATAATTTGGAGTGTATCATTTCAACGAGTATTGTTATTATAAATCAATTTATCGATCGTCAGAAATATAATTAGTAGGTAGGTATATATTTAAAAAGCCTAAAGTATCAAACGCCATTTAACTTAAAAACTAACGAACCAATCAAAATCATTTTCGGTATTTATTTCCGGAACATCAATTCACTAATAGCAAATTGGCTGACAATTCAACCAAATTCGGTTTCCGTAAAGATGATTAACGATTCTAGGTATTGTAAAGTTTTATAAAACATTAGCTAGGATTTATATGAAACAAAAAATAATTATTAAAAATACGATCTTATATGTAAACTTTGTTTAGATTAGCAATAATTTCTATTTCCGTTTTAATACGCATTTAGGCTTAACAGACTTAGGTCTAGTACTTTAGACGCCATTGTTACGACGAATATTGTTTAGCCTATCAAAAAATATTTTCCTACAGGAAAATCAGATTTTGTTTTAAAAATACTTATAAAAGTGGAAATATTTATTTCAGATAATTCCTGCAACGAATTTATACAAACATATTCATTAACTATTTTCATACTTTTTTATAAATACATTTTCAATTACAAGCTTCCAATTCGTATGTTTGAACGGCGATTCTATTTCATAAGAAGAAACTCGAAATTCACCGCAAAACACGATAGTGAAATATCAAACGACATTAACAATTATGAAATTTAGAGATTACACATTACAAAATGGCGTATCACAAGTCAATTATCATCATTCCAGGAATGAGATACTTATAGAGTTTAGAAAACTCAAAACGTTTGCATTGTCACAGTCTGCCATATTACCTGGATCAGTGACAAGAAAGCCGGTTAATTTTTGTCGGTACAATCGGAATTGCGAATCAACAGGAAAATGTTGCTAGCATTCCTGTCACCATTCCACGCGGTCATGATTTGTTGAGTAATTATTTTTAAATTTCGTTTGTATGTATTTAATTAAAATTATAGTCATGATTGAATATATTATTTCATAGCTAGTAAGTATATTTATATTCTTTTATTACAAATTTGTCACGGCCACTGCCGCTATTTTTAGCAACGTATTCCTACTTTCTTTTATTATAAAAAAGCAAGCGTTGAAGGTTCTTTCTTTGAGAAAACAATGAAGTAACAATTGTAGTTATTGCTTGTATTGTATATAGTTTACGTAATATGTTATCGCTACTACAAACTAGTAAAAAATGTGTTAGATATAATTGAAGCCTATCATGAGTTCACATAGCTAACAAAAAAGGTCCTATGTAAAAATCGTGTACGTAACTATAGAATATAAAATTAATTATTTCCAAACATTTGACTTAATTTTTCCAGGCAACATTTTGTGCTTGTAGTAGTATCAAACTAACAACTAATGTCATATTCATACTTATGATTTCGTCCTATCTTCAGTAGGGGATATGTATGCATATGACAATAAGACACGGCGAAGTTTCTTGCCCCCACTGTTGATGTTGCTTCCGTTACCCCGCTTCGTTAGCTCCCTGTTATTTGAATATGAGACGGAGTTTACAGTTCGATGTTCCGTTCGCGACCCCTAAGCATCTAAGTTTTACATGCTCTCTGTTTGAATATTGAATGGAAATAGTTCATCCTTTCCCCTACTCGTAATAAGTTACATGCTGCCAACAGTTTGTCATAAATCTAAGTCTCGTAGCATTTGTAATATGGGAATTCGAAATCACGAATAAATACTACAAGAGTGATTTAATTAATACGATAGATTTATCTTAGACTCTTTTATACTAGTGAGTATTTCGTGACGTCAATCGGTGGACTTTTCTTGCCCATCGTTTATGAGGACTGTGAGCGACGCAATGTACCCATTGACACATTAGTATTACTTAGAATCAATACCAATTCGGTCGAGTAATGAAATAGAGAGCCATGCTCCCATTCATGAGCTCTTTTCGTAGAACGAAGCGACCTTGCGCTTGTGAATAAGGCCGACGGAAAGCGACCACGTCTCAAATTGCACATTGTTTCACACTTTTCACTTTACAGATACTAGATTATTAAGAATAAACAAGTTGAATAAAATTGTGTGAATAGATTTTTAGATTATATATACAATGTAGACAGTTAAATGATCCACTTGATACCAGTGGCTACTTGCACCTAAAACATTGACATCGTAAAAAATCTAAGACTTTCTTTACATCGTCGAGCTGCTCCAAATATTTAGCAAAGAAATTATTGAATGAGATGAGGGGCCAATGAAAAACCAATTGCTGATTCAAAACCAAACAAGCACCACTTAATTTTCATGTGCTTAATTATAGTTTATAATTCGGTGAACAAATACATCGTGAGTAAACCTGCAAATGTCTAATTTTAATAAAATACTGTCATATGTATACCCTCCATTCTACATTGGAGTACCATGGTAAAATTACCTCCAATCCTTTTCTAAGCCTTTGAATAGCAGTGGGCGTTTAGAGGCTGTTACTTTACTTTTTTTTAAATAGAGATAAACTCCTACTCCAAAATTCTACATATTTATTATGAAAACTCAAGAATAATTAGTATCTCATAATAATATTAATAAATTACAATATTATACGATTTACGCAAGGCGGCTCGCAGAAACTGGATGCGAGTAGTCGAAGATCGATCACAGTGGCATTCTATTGGAGAGGCCTATGGCCAGCAGTGGACGAAAAAGGACTGTTGATGATGATGATAAATAATATTAATAGCAATCAAAAACATGTTAAGAACCTATATTCGAAAATCGAACTCACGTCCTTTGAAAACTATTTCGAAATTAGCATTTGCTGCTCTATACCGACAATATATCTGTATGTTTTCTTAAAGCTAGTAGATTCACTAAACAAAGGGTTAAATACTTCGTATCATTTTCATTTGGTAAGGAGATCCGTAATTGCGAAGTTCTATAAGTGCATTGTCTGCGTCTAAAGTACTAGACTTAAGTCGGTTAAACCTAAATGCGTATTAAATTAAACCGGCGATTAGTTTCTGGTCTATCAGACACTCGGAACAGAAAACAATTTACAAGTGACATCTTGCTATTTTGTTGATGTACACACCTACAGAACTCATAATGCATATTATTTAAGCTCTCATAAATCTTTAATATTTCTGAAATTATGTTACACTTGACATTATATATATTGTCACGATAAAGTGCCGACTTCAACTTCAAAAAACATTAGATTCAAATAAAATATTTGATTATTATTCAAACACTTTTGACCACTACCACTGGTACTAGATTAGACCAATAGTAATTACTCTTTTTTATTAACTATACATACCTACATCATTATTAATAGTATACAATTTTTATACATACCACATGAAAATCTCTGATAGTAAATACACGCTTGTTGGTCCTGAACATCATCTCGTATAGAATAAAATACCTCATTTATAGGCTTTTTAATGCAGGCACTTGACATTAACTAATTAATACGAATAAAAAAAAATTTAACCGTCGAAAATGGAATTACCATTAAAAGTGGATGAATGTAAATTGCGCAAACGATATCGAAATGATTTTGACCTATTTGTGCGATACGAAGCAACTTTGATGTCTCACTCCTAATGTAGTTGAATCTTAACAGATCAATTACCCCCATTGACTTAATATTCCGACAAAGAGAAGACCTGTTGAAATATTCAGCAGTGAAGGCGCACGGGCTTTGTTTTTGAGTGCGCACTCGAGGGGGATTTTTTTATGAGAAGACGTCTGCATTATCGTAAACATTCAGATATATGTTCAGAGCGAACGTATGAAATATTTAATATGTTTTGAGTATGGATTTTTTATCAAATTTTACGATTTCAGTGCCGCTCGACGGATTGAAGTGATTTTATATTTGTTCAGTTCCGAAATTCTCGAAAAATTATATTTTAACAGGCCATATCTTCTAGACGAGCCATAGAAAATAAAAAATTAAAATTGTCAATAAAATATAACCAATTTGTAAATAATATTCAACAAATTTACAGTGTTGTATTGAAATCATGTACTCTAAGATAATAAATTTCCTCTAAACTAATTAGTTGGAGTCGAGATGGCCCAGTGGTTAGAACGCGTGCATCTTAACCGATGATTGCGGGTTCAAATCCAGGCAAGCACCGCTGACTCACGTGCTTAATTTGTCTTTATAATTCATGTCGAGCTCAACGGTGAAGGAAAATATCGTGAGGAAACCTGCATGTGACAAATTTCATAGAAATTCTGCCACATGTGTATTCCACCAACCCGCATTGGAACAGCGTGGTGGAATATGTTCCAAACCTTCTCCTCAAAGGGCGAGGATGCCTTTAGCCCAGCAGTGGGAATTTACAGGCTGTTGTTGAAATTGATTAACTAAATAAAAGTTTTATCGAATTAGGTCTAATAATCCTAAGTAGAACCCGGTCAGTTGTCTTCAACATAAGTCGATTTTGCGACGTCTACACTTGAGGTGATTCCGAGCAAACCATTGGGTATTCGATTGCCTTATAAATTACTATAATGCCCTTTCCGCCCTTTCGAATAAAATGTTTTTGAAGTCATAAAAACTACCCTCTTATATTGTAGTAAGAATGTATGATGAAGTAGTGTTATTGTAATTTATATAAAAATATTTATGAAGAAATAATACAAATTAAAAGTATTCATTACCTACAAGATTATACCTACAGACGCTAAAAAGCGTGATATTAATACTTGTTGACTTCAAGACATGATATATTACATATATGTATAATTGTATTTAACTAACGTGACTGTAATTTTAAACTGCTGAGTTGCTTGCCAGTTCTTCTAATAGAAGCTACCACCGTTTCATTTATTATATTTGTAAAAGACGATTCAAAATTGCTTGTAAAAGCCTACTTGAATAAAGTAGATTTTGATGTCAATTTTAAATACTGAGCACACACTTTCTCCGTATTGGAAAAGTAAAAGCATAGTTCACCAACCCAGGGCCAGTTGTTTGAAGGCAAGGCATAACTTTTGAACAGCACTGCTTCCATGGAATTTAAATTTTGGGTTGCAGTCCAATAGCCTCCATACTAGATTAATCCTGCTTCCTAATCGTACTAATATTAAAATTTTGCGTATAGATGGAAGTTTGTTATTCAATCAAAACAGAAAGACTGAACGGATCAGGTTAAAAAGATAGTCTGAAATAGTACGTAGATTTTTTTAACCCGGAAAAATGTACGATATCCGTGGAATAGATTAGTTTTTGTTTTTCACAGAGAAAGGGTATTATTTTGCAGTGATAGTGTAAGATTCAAAAAAGACATATGCTATTTTTATATCGTAATAAAGTCTAGTTTCATATGGGATAGCATAGAACCCGATAGGCATCACTTGATAATTGATGTTTCTTAATCATTTAAATATGTTCTACAACAAAGAGAGAGAACAGATTTTGGAAGATTTAATTACAAACTATATGCATTATGTCTAAAGTGTATAACCCTATTGCAAGTTATAAAACAGACTGACACGTCTTAAAAAACAGAAGCGTTGCTGTTTGGCTGTAAAATAATAGATAATGACTGGACTGGTGGTACTTATCCTGACAAGCTTGTACAAAATTCTACCAGTAATAAGAAGCTATTAGAACATCAGTTTACTGAGATAAGTGGTTTTAAACACGATAAGATAGTTTAAACTGTCCGACTACACTTGATACCTGCGTTATTCACAGCCGTATATTATTTTCCTAGAAAATAAAACATTTAGAGACAGACATTTTAAATATCAAACTAATACATACTTTATTCAAGTAATCTCTAAACAACTGTTGAACGATAAAGATTGAATATTTATTTTGAATTTTTTCCAATTACTTTTTATGTATTATATAATTTTCAGACTAACAAAATAATGACCTGAGTCGATGCTCATTTTCACCAGTAGCAACAAATAAAGAGTAGTTTGTCCCTCGCTACAAATCATAGTATGTCAAATATCGTGAATTTTTAAGTTTTCCTATTTTAACCTTAACTTAAACAAGGATAAATTAATAGTCAAGATGATAGATAGAATAGTGCCCCAGATAAACAAGATGAAATTTGCTTCATCGTCACACCATCGACTCTAAAAACCACAACAACAATTATGATATGACTCACCTCTACCGCTTCTACCGACGAATCTCAAATCATTAAATTTAGCAACTTGGTTCTTCATCACTGCCGTACAATTCCTCAATTCAGCCGAGCAGTTTTCATCATTGCCGGCCCGCACAGTCACCAAAGTACCATCACCAACATCGCCAAGAGCTACCACCTTAAATGCCACTGGTAGCGTTTTATTTGATCGCCAGTGTGGTGGCAATACTGTGCAAACCTAAAACAAAAATATACCTAGAGAAGTCAGAAAGGCACGCAGAAGACAGTAATTATGTTTTGTTTCTTCACAACAGATTACAAGCTTATTATTTATATCGAAACAAAACGAACAAATTCCGACCGAATAACCGTGTCCGCTATCACCAACTAAACAGTTACGTCACTGGTTGTATGCAAGTACTCTCATAAAAAAAAATAGGTATACTATTTTGACTTTCATGTTACTTCTCAAAAATCTCTATTATATAATAAGAATAGCTCTTGTTGCAATTAGCAATTCTGCTCTTGTAAATAGTTAATAATGTAGATGTAGCTTTCAATAGTGCATAATATGAGTTATGCTGATCATATTTACATAGGCGTGCCCCTCCAAGTAAAATTATTATCGGAGTCAGTTATCAGTGAATGACACTCGTCATGGTTGCCTAGTATTTATTTTAATTTGTTTTGATTTCTATTACGTACATACATTAAGCACCGAAAGTGAATTAATAGTAGAGGCAAAAATGATGTAAGAAGTATTTTTTAAATAAAAATATATATCAATTAAAAATTAGTAAAGCAAAATAAAAAAAGTAGTTCCTTAGTAGATCCCGTTTTGTCTTATTCTCTCATGATTATTTAAATCCGAAGAATCGCTTTATATTTTATTTACAAATTTTAAAATAACTTACTACATGAGGGCAGCCGGTTTTGACTAGCTCGCCAGGATGATCAGCTAGCAGACCCTCCAGCGTTCTCTCAGCCAGTAGCTCTGCCGTCAGCGGTTGACTTGGCAAAGCGTTACCATAACTAGAAGACGGCGCCTCATGGCCCAACCCATTTGTAGTCGAACTCACTTCACTCGATAGATGCATCGTCCACAGATTATATCGTATACATTTAAAACTTATTGTTAAATAAAAGTAGTCTATAAGTATTCACAATATCCGTCACATAACTTCTGGTGGACATCGATAGATGTTATACGTTACGTCACAGTTTTCGAAACGCATTAATTTATAGATTGAGGCCGTCGTCATTTTACCTGGAAAGAAATTTTAAATTAATAGGGCTTAGCGACTTATAGGTCAACTGAAAAATAGTTTTATGTTTTCAGTCAGTCATACTGAGTCACTTTCTTTTGCCACACAACATTATTCGTATAATTTAAATTTTATTACTAATTTGTGTAACATTCAATAGTTTCTTTCTTTTTTCAAAATAAAGGATTGCTACAGTCAAATGATTTTTAAGTATTTTTCATTCATTTTGTGATGAACATCATCGTCGAATAATAAAATAAGATTTCCAGTATTTTTTATTTATTTCATGATCAATAGAGACTGAATGTTAGAAAACATTGTTTTGTTTTTTTATTAGGAAACTAAAAATGAAATATTAAGACACAAAAGAATGAAGTGCATTCTTTGTTTATTGTATATTAAGTTTACAATCATGGTTACTTCACAAATTACATCACTAATTGGCATTGCTTGAAAAAGGTTATACACTGATTATAATTGCTGCTGCCAAAATAAATTAGTAAGATTCCGAAGTCCCATTGTAATAAAACGCTTTGGCTTATTGAAAATCGTATAACGTGAAAAGTTCTCGTGCAAAAGAGTGAGAGAGTGAGCACAATCAACTACAAGGGCGAGACATATTCGAGGTGTTTAGTCGAGTGAATAAAACAAAAATATGATTGTTTTCCTTACATGTTATACAAGCTTACATCAAAACATGATACCTTTTAATGCACATTCCAAATATTTATACCTGAAATGATTAAAGAGAGTAATTAAGAATTGAATTTTCTGTAGTTCGGGTGTTGGTTGTCATGTATTAGGCAAAAAAGTAGACTATGTCGTTTCTTGGGAGTTCGTGTTTACTAATTTCATGAGATTCGGTTCAACGGTTTGGTTGCAAACGACAGACAGACAGATTTACTTTCACATTTATAATATTAATATAGATGACGAAATAATGAAGGGAATTGCAGTAGGGCTTTCTAAATTCAAGCTGTTTTCATATACATATATATAGAATATTTTTGAAATATGAACTACCGTTACGAGCCTTATTACGTAATATAATTTTGGTGTCATAAAATTAATTATTGAATAAATTATGAGTTTCGTTAAAGAACCTCGTCTTAACGCACGCTTGGCTAACCTACAAGAACTTATGGCAAGACATATTACGAGGTTCAACCCTCTTTGATCTTTTAATACAAACTCTGGTAAAATTCATTCATAAACTGCTAAGTTTTTTTTACGGTATACTATAGATTCATAACAGCGTTTTTATTTATTCCTATTTATTATAATTTTAGCGATTTTGAATACCAAACAGATTAAGAGCCGAGACGGCCTAGAGAGCGAACATTTATGTATGTCTTAATTAAAATCCATCTGTTCGCCACAGAGTTTTCATGTGTCGCTTGAATTTCTTTCACATTTCAAAATATGGAAATATTAGAGCAGCATAGAATAAAAGAAAAAGAAATCCTTTTCGAGACTATAACTTTTAGAAATTACTTTACATTTTACTAACGTTTATTCCAATAAAAACTTTGATCAAATAAAAATTTGAGCTTCACTCAATCTCACATGATTATTTTCAAGACCTGAATTATACAAAATTTTACTCCTTTTTAGAAAAATCTGCATCGAAAGATTTACAGTCTATTGAAGATAATTAAAGAAATAACAATATCTATACTAAGTTTATAAATGTGAAAGTAACTCTGTCTGTCTTTTTTTATGGTATAGGTTGGCGGAGGTCACCTGATGGTAAGTGATCACCATCGCCCATAGACAATGAAGCTGTTAGAAATATTAACTATTCCTTGCATCGTCAATGTGCCATCAACCTTGGGAACTAAGATGTTATGTCCCTTGTGCCTATAGTTACACTGGCTCACTGACCCTTCAAACCGGAACACAACAATACTGAGTACTGTTATTTGGCGATAGAATAACTGATGAGTGGGTGGCACCTTCCCAGACGGGCTTATTTGGTATGAATTAAACTTAAACTCCAAGGATGGACATTGGATATGGGCTACTTTTTTGCCTAACACGTGACAAGCAATCCATAAAACTCGAGCGAATCCACAGGGAACAACTAGTTTACAATATTACAATCTTTTATCCAGTGAAACCTGGCAACTAACCAACCAATTACTATAAAATGTATCTCGTGAACCGTCGCGGCACCCTATCACACATCGAATAGCTTGTTACACGTTTGCGAAACGCGATATGTCGAACGGGATGTTAAACTTAATTTCTACAAGGGTGAACCCCTTACAATGTGCCTTTTTACTGCCTTTCCCGTGTTTACTTTGATTTCGACTCGATAAAGCCTTCTTGTGATATTTTTGTCAATAACGTATAGATGTGTTTGAGGAATGAGCGAATTTTTGTTTGTCATGTAAATATCGAATAGTAAATGTTTACAAAAGCACATAATTACGTTAAATGCAACATCACTGCCTTACTAAATTACTGTTTCTTTATATACTTTTTCATTTAACAAGTCATAATCGAGTTTTGATTATTATTATATTTAAATTGAAATGTTACAAATGTATGTATCGAATTTTCCTTATAATCAATCTTATTAACGTTATTTATTATTGTTGTTTGTGTTTTTTTTAGTTATTGCAATTATACTCATCTTCTAAACCATCAATTAGTAGCATTAAACACAAGAAAAAAAGTAATATTGTAAGCAAATATCGCGACTAATTAATTAAATTGCAAAAACAAGTCGCGTCTTTAAATTACAAATTCGAAATACAGCGCCCATGAACACTGCAGAGATTCACAGTGGATTTAGCTCATGAATAGAGCAACAATAAAATCTTAGCTTAAAAACATACCATAGGGCGAAGGTCGTAAATAATAAAGCATGTAGGGGCCTCCAAGTGGGTAATGCTCGTTACTCGGCCCTGCACCCTTCCACAAAGGAACCGGGAAATGGGGTAAAGATACATTACATCCACCATTTATGTTTCACTGCTCGCTATTGTCCGATATTATTTTCATAAGAAGCATTTTTTTTTTGTTTTCAATCTTTAAATTTTCCGAATATTTATACACTACAAGTATTCATAATTATCTTCTATTTTGTATTTAATAATTTCCATCGGGGATATCTAATTTTAAGATCGATCGAATGCTTGGTAAATTGACTTTTAATTAATATGTAAACTAGGTGTACCGTGTAACTTTATATAAGCGTGTTTGATTAATTTATTAAATTGATTTAAAAAGTACTTAATCACTAAACGCGTCGCATATGTTCTTGGAAATGAAAACCCATCGCCGACGCCTATTACCGACCCCATAGAAGACAACATGAAGGGAATCAATACCGGCACAAATTCCTGAGGGCGTCCCTAGAGACCTTTCGGACATGGATAATGATCGTCTAGCGACGGTTACAAATAGGTTAGCAAATGTAATATCCGTCCGGACCCTACGTGAGATATTCAAATAGAGGCTAAGATGGTGAACACGGACATCCTGATTTGACTACAACGTTGACTTTTCGTAAGATTTAGCTGAAGCCGTAAAGATGATAAACCGAACATTTGAATATAAACTACCGCCTTTGACGTTATTAAAATTAAACATAATAATTAATTCGCTTACAAGTACCGTGTCATATGTATATTTGTATTTGCGTAATAGACTTTTCTTATGTTTTTTTTTTTACAAAGCACCGACGCTTACAGACAAAGCCTTTTAGTCTTGTCATGTGGAAAGAGGCTGTACGGATATGTATGAATGTGATATACATAATACAGTACAATACACATAAAAAGTCAGAGAGGGTCGACCCTTGCAATATTGGTGACAATAAACAACATCGCACAATCAAGCACTTAAACAAGAACCGCGCGGAATGCGAGTGACGTCATTTATTAAAAAATCCATCCAAGCCTTCCAAATAAAAATGTACGACTTGGCTTTTATTTTTGGTATTTCTACCTTACTTCCCGCTTTTGTTAGATTGTACAGATTAAAAACGAGCACTGCAGATTTGATTTGACAGATTACGATAAGTGGTCACTACTTATATTGATAAGGCGAGACCAACGTTGGAATCTAAGATGATATGTCCCTTGTGCCTGTAATTATCTCACTCACCCTTCAAACCGGAACACGACATTATAAAATATTACTGATTAACGGTAGACTATGTGATGTGTGGTACCTAAACAAGGCTTCCAAAAAGTCCTACCACCAATTTGCATTTAGCATAAATGATATCAGTTGTATTACTACATTTTCTTTGAAATGTTATGTAATGTATTATGAAAAGTACTTTTTAAATTAGATTCGTCAGGCAGATACTGTTCCTGCTTAATGTTTTTATGGATTATATACTGTTATCAAATTGTTACTCTTAAATATGTGAGAACATTCTCAATGTGTAACGTCCAACATTGTTTTATAATTTCTAGAGCATTTGTCACACGTCAGTTTGTTACATAGATCATTGTTTTGTCCTGTATTTATTAAACATACATATAAGATACAGATAGGATTATAAAAATATCTTTTTTTATAAATTAAATAGTACTATTGTACAAGGACGGAAAAATATAGATTAACTATCCACAGTAAGATATTTTTTTTTCATTGCTTTTTAATAAATACTTTTTTAACATACAACCCACCTAGTGTTAATAATACCAGGAACACATAAAACTACGTTATACTAAAATATTTAATAAATGTGTCAAATACAAAGATTCTAAAATGTTTGAAATTCGAAGCTCGTGAATACAACAAGATGTCTGCAAACATTGCCACCCTCTCCCGGAATTAACGGAGGTATTAATGAGTTCTTAGCACAACGCTAAGTTATTTGACGTGTATTTTAATAAAATTATCGGATTCGTTTAACGGCTAATGTTTTATTAAATTTTTATCTTTAGATAAAACGATAATTTAAATTATTGTTTTACATTTTTTATAAACAAGTTGACATAAAAACTCTATACGGCATTACAATAAAAAAAAACTACAATTATGAAATGATTAAAATGTTCGTAACAAAATGTTTTCTATTTCTACTAGGAGTAATAAGGTTTTCTATTTTACAATTTCTAAAGATGAGTGTAGGTAGTATCATTTTCACTTTTTAATTTTTTTTTAAATTGGCTTAATTTAATTATGTAAATTTTATAATCCAAATAAATAAAGACAAAATAAAATAAAAGTTCTAAATACCGAAATACATTTATCTATTTTAACTGAAAATAATAAGTGTCGTTCTAAATATATGTTTTGAATAAGAATTGTGACACAGAGGGTTGAAGCTACGTTTGCGTACAAAGTTATTTTATTATATACCTTGATATAAAAAATAAGTAATGTTTATAGTCCATATTATATTAAAAAAAAAAGAAATTAAAAAAAGTAACAAAAAACCCGTTCATTTAACTACTACCTATTATTCGTTTAACTGAAATATATTCTAAGCAGTATTATAATACTCTTAGTTTTCCCGTATAACCCTGTCAATTAGAATTTTTATATACAAAATTTCTTATAATTTCGTTTTAAATAATTATCGAACAAAAATTTATTAATCTTTATAAAATGCGTTACGACACTATACTTATTTACTACATAAAAAAAGATAAATTGAAAAACTCATAATTTGAATCGAACAGAATTGCTCAGTTCATTCTCCGTGTAGGAAGTTGTCACCTTGTCATAGAGTCCAATGAGTTAAACGTAAGGCGTCAATTAGGTGCAGGTGAAAGTTAGGGGAGCGTCTAATGGGAGTTCGCACTTACTTTTTAACAAGTCCCTCACCAAGGTTACGGAGGTATAATGGTGTGCCGCTTCGTAATTCGGCTTTATTAATTTTAATGGAACGAGTTCTATTTTCAAATTCGAATATTTTATTTTGACATGTAACATAATAAAAAAAATTAAAATCATTTTCCTTAGCTTTTTTCTTAATTAAATATCAAATGATAGATTTCATTAGGAACGGTTTTTAATAAGGCTCGCTTCATACCGTGCGTAATTGAAATAGCTTACAAAACATTTACAATAGATGGTTCGAAATAATAATTAAAAAGGCTTTCTTAGACGAATAATATGTATACTAAAATAATATAATGTAACCTTTTCGAATGAATTATGCTTTAACATTTACATAATATTTGATTTACTACAAAAGATATTTATTTTAAATAATATGTTATATGTATAAATCTCTCAAAAACAACCAAAAAATGACAATTGTCGTATGTAAAATTATTTTGAACGCGTAACAACTATATAGTTAGACAAACAAAACTTTAATTAATCTGGTTCGCGAGCGCTTTACCCGATGTTATCACAATATGTGCCTATCTCGCAGTTTAATCGCGGCGTAGTGTGCGCGGAGGCTAATGAGCCTGCGGTTTGAGAAAACAACACGCATCTCCACCCGCCCAAGTTTGCGGACTTACGCAAACTTTCCATTAATTAAATTTATAACTTTCAACGCTAAATAACTACAATTCATACACACGTCTTAAGAAAATTTACTTACTCTTTAAACTTAAAAAAAAATAATAAAGTCCTATCTCTATTGGCACTATCACTAAACACTTGAGCCCGCACACAAAAAAAGTTTCAAGTAACCGCGAGAGGCGCGCGTCCGCCACCGAAACGTGGTCGACATTAAAACCTTAGCGGGAAAGAAACGGTCCCCTTATTACGTCTCGAAAGAAATTCACTCGCACACAGGGGCACGGAAAGAAGTCCACTCACACAGAGAAGTGTTGCAGCGACGCGACACGGGGGGAAAATTGTGAATGTGTGCGACCCTTGGTACAAATAAGTATTAAAAGAGATAGTTAGGTGCGGGACAAGTACGCGAAGTGTGTACATTCTACGTACCAACATTATGTGCCGCTGGGGTCGCTACGGAAAATTCTAGAGAAATTTTCTAAGAATTTAAAAAGGTATACAGTGCTATAGAGCTCGTCTTCGCGTATCTTTATACTACATCATAAATAAAAGGTGTTATTTTAACAAGGAAATGTTCCATGTAGGTTCCTATTTGTTACGGTGATATTTTACCAAATGTATTATTATATTTATTAATATTAAGGAATAAAATAAAAATTAATCGATACAATAAATTGAAACTATTTCATGATAAAAATTCACCAATTTTAAAACCTATTAGAAATATCTTATCAGAATTTTTATTTTTATAAGAAGAAAGTTATGCAGTTTTTTAAATTGAGGTAACGTTCGAAAAAATATCAATATAAAGTTATAGCTGTCAACCGCGGCTTCGCTTGCGTAGCCTATGTCCTTTCCCAGGCTCCGGACTATTTGTATACCAAATTCTATTTAAATCGGCCCAGCATATTGGACGTGAAAGCGAGACCAATAGACAGACAAACAGAGTTACTTTTTCATCTATTATATTAATATGGATATAGAAAAAATAATAGTAGGAAAAAAATCTCATTTCCAAGAACTTCTGTTCTCCCTATATATGTAACGAGTGTGTTTTATATGCCATACTTAAGTACATATTTATGTCTTCATAAATTAATATTAAAAGTAACAATACAGAAAAAAACAATTTTGTTTTTCTTGATTTTTGTTATTAATCAATTGATGTTTTATTGATGTCATATTTATTCGTCATTGATTATGTTTTAGCTTGATGCTAATAAAGTTCAATATTGTTATGGTATTTTAATTTGTTTTCATAATATGTATAATATAAATATACTGAAATAAAATACTGTTTCAGGTTCAAAATGTGTTCTATATTTGAAAAATAATTCATAATATGCAATTTCTTTTTGTAATTTATCGAGTTGAAAAGACAATGATATAAATAAAACCAAAATTATACGATTTATTTTTTATACATTTTTATTATAAACGGGCAAATATAAAAGAAGAAAATGATTAGATTTTCTTCTGTTTTTGCAAATAATACTAAATCGAGTTGAGAGTTAAAATCTAGATTTATTAAATGAAATAGATTTGATTTTTGTAATAATTATTATAAATATGAAAATCATGGAATTCGTGTAGGTACTTTAATTATATTTTTTTGTATTTAATTATATTTGGAACATTTTTTTCAATATTAGATCATAAAAACATATGTAGCGTTAATATGGCAACGCTAAAGACCTTTAGCGCCTTTTAGAAAGCCGACAATGAAAATTTATATCGTCGTAAAATTTAAGTACGGACTTTAATAACTAAAGCCTCAAGCCGGCGTCATATCGTGGACAAAAGGAAACCTCTTTGCCCACACCAGTCGTCTTACACCCACACACCTGTAACCGCATAGCCGCACGTATTTACGGTTACTCACACATTCACAACACACAACTACGAGGTCGAAACCCACACGCCCACCCGCCAAACACGCCCAACGTCTTCGGTTTTCTTATAAACCACGTTGTGTTCGACGTCTCACTCTGTCCCAGTGAACTATGCAAGGTCTCTCGTTCTAACGCAATGACGAGCTTCACATAAAGCGGCGCCACATTCCCGCCTTTTTTCCCACTCCATTTTGACAGCTCGTGGCTCCATATCTGGCCGAAAACTAAGACTATGTTCACAATAACAACTTATATTACACCTTCACTTATCGTGGTATACTTATCTATGAATTTCCTAAATAATTGACAGTATAATAGATCCTAAGCTAAAATATATATATAACCTCATGAGATAGATACCAAGTCAATTGATGAAATCATTTAGAAGTTAAAAAAATTACAATTATTGTTTACTGTAGAAAATCTTATATTTATGTTATATATGTATTCAATCTTTTCACGTGAACAAGCTAAAACATTATTTAAGCTTGTGACTTAAGCTTACTGTATGCAAACACATACGTTAAATGTATTCCTTATTAAAAACAAGAGTCCATGCAATTGACCCAGATAGGGAATAGAGCAGTGTGTGCGTTGTCTTAGCGACTAAGTGGCTCAAGACGCGTTAGAGGGCGCGGGTGCGGGTGCGGGCGCTGGGCGGGGCTGCGGGGATGCGGCGCTCCGCTATCGGCACACCGAAACACACATTTTTCCCGCCGCAAACCTCGCGCCGAAGGTTAGCCGCGACCCGCAGACCTCGTTGGGTAAGACAGAGACGTCGAATCTTGCTTCCTAGCTTTTCCACGCCTGCGCGATCTTCAAGACGAGCGCGCCAATTTTGACAGTTGTCGGATTTTCATTTCAGATGAAGTCGTTGCTGCGTCATACAAGCTCTATATATACATGAATTGTTTTTGCTACTACAACAAAAAATAGTCATAAACAGCAGAAAATAATGCTATTATATTTATTTCTTGGATTAACATTTTTGAATTGCTATAGTTATATGAGTGTAGACACTCATTTTATATTTAGATATATAAAATATATTTGTAAAAGATTTATATGAGTGATTAATACCCTAGCGTATTTTCATTCGCCGATACGAAATAATTATGGGTTTCGGATAGACGATACCCGATACTAATAATATCGGTTTGATTTTTACAAACGCATTTCGAGTTTAACAAATTTTTGAATAGCTTTCCGTGAGCGTACATACAAACCTTATCACGGAACAGACCGCGAGAGTCCGACGGAATGTCGATACATAGTATATCCGATTTGATAATCCATATCGTTGCGTACAAAGTGAAAGGCAAGTATATAATTCATACATTTGACGTATCGAATCGATATTATCACATCGAAGTCCGATAACACTATCGTATCGATGTTTCTCGTTCGAAATCGTACGTCGATATCGATATCGTATCGGATACTGTGGAAAGGATAAACTTACCTACATTAAAATAATTAAGTAGCGTACTTTATTGTTATAGTATTATATGAATTCCTTAACTTAGGTCAAGGTATGGGAGTCCCAAGGAGCCGCGTATGGAATACAACATAATAGTTATACGCTAAAGATCCTCGTGACGGGCCGCCGCAACAGCGGTCCCGCGGCTAACCTGCAAATTGTCAGCCGCGACCACGTGATTAGCTCACCGAACTCACCCAAACTCACCCAGTCTCACCCGTATTGCTCGCCCGTTTTGTTTTGATATACCACCTCACCCCACCCTGTGGCCACGCCATGCAAGTTACGGGTCACTGTTACGACCACTTTGAGGTCAACACTATCAACTCTCAAGTTGGATGTGACTCGTCCGTGTTTCAGGTTTTGTAATGTTTCGTTTTGAATGAATAATAAATTTTAAACGGATTTGCGGTATTGTAATACCACTGCTTTTAACGGATTTTGATGCCGAATTGTTAATTAATTAATTAAAATTACACTAGAAATTATTGTGTACCTATTTACGACTACGTTTAATACTTTTGTTAAGAAGTTAGGATCACAAAATAAATGCTTTTTATTTAAAAAAAATGTAGGTTCACTCCAAAGTGAAATCAAGACTATAATGATATTTACAGAGCGACTAATTAAACAATACTTTGTCTTGTTTTATCAAATGTCTAAACGATGTCCTAACCATGTAAATCAGAGTTTTACACCTCCTATGAACAATGTAGTTAAGTAGTATTTTAGTTTCATATTTTGTATACATATACATATATGTACCTATGCAGCTTTATTTTCCACTGACCAACCTGGGAAAGATTTATATCACTATCCAGAGATGAAAATTGTCCTGCAAAGGTCCTCATGATTCCATTCCCTAGTCTCTGTTTGAGGTTAATAGACTTTGACACCACTAGAGTTATTACCGCAATAATTGACGTACATAATTTACTTTTCATGCAAAACCGAAGTATACTATTTGAACATTAGCGTGTTTTTATATAAATCAAGTCCATAATCCGTCATTCGGCTAATCTTACTACCGCTTACTTATATTAATGTGCGTAGACCAAGTTTTTAAGGGAAACGGAGAGTTAACGACATCAAGTTCATTGCTAGCTACGCAGGGGCAGCATAAGAAAGGGTCTAGTGACTAGTTTACTTTTGGCGAATATGGGTGCGAGGGTCCATCAGCAGACTCATGTGCCCTATCAAAGTGGTGAAAGCGTGGAATCGGTGAAGCGGTGGAATCATTGACTGTTATAGAGAGGAATGTTAAACGCAAACACTTTTTGGAGCTAACTCAACAACAATAGCCTGTAAATTCCCATTGCTGGGCTAAAGGCCTCCTCTACCTTTGAGGAGAAGGTTTGGAACATATTCCACCACGCTGTTCCAATGCGGGTTGATGGAATGCACATGTGGCAGAATTTCTAAGAAATTTGTCACATGCAGGTTTCCTCACGATGTTTTCCTTCACCGCTGAGCACGAGATAATTTATAAAGACAAATTAAGCACATGAAACAGCGGTGCTTGCCTGGATTTGAACCCGCAATCATCGGTTAAGATGCACGCGTTCTAACCACTGGGCCATCTCGACTCGACTGGAGCTAGCTCGAAGCCTTCGAAGCCTGGATGAGAACCTCAGTCATCTTCTGACTTACATATGGGATGGTTGTTTTGGAGAGTATGAACGTATGCGAGGCAACACCGATGTATCTCCACTGTAACGCGAGCCGCAATACCACCCAGCAAACTCTAGAATAGTACCCGCATGGAACGTGGAGAAGCAGAACTAGACCACGATGTGGTATGAGACGTCTCCCTACGTATATGTCTCGATGTTGCTTCTAAAGTGCGTTCTGCCGAGCCAAGCAACCGAGCACAATACGGGAGGGATCAAGAATGCGTTACATCGACACGTTCCCACCATTTCATAGCTAAAAAAGTTTTGGATTTGCCGTCCAATCGAAGTGTAGAAATTCTTAATATACCTCGTGTATTATATTTTATTTTGCGTACTTGCGTAATCGCCGTCATGGCCTAAATTGATTATGAGGACATCATCAAGGCCTCAAGTAATTCCAATGTGACCATCAGTGAAGCAATGTTTTTATAATTGTTCTAACTACATCTTACGAAACGTGTGTATAGCTTGTACACACTTTTCTTGTCGAGATTTCCCACTGAAGATTGCGGATTCAAACCCTACACCACCATAATTTTCATGTACTTTTTGTTTACTATTATACTAACCATCTTTTACATCGGCAATGCACCACGAACGTTGGAAACTGATAAATTTATAAAAATACTTGTGCCTGTTACTGTTTACTCACCCTTCAAAATGGAACACAACATACTACCTACCTACTACGTACTGCAGTTTGTAGCGGTAGTATTTCTGATGAGTGGGTGGTATCTATATATATTATTTTATATTATAAACGTGTTCTAGAGTGGAGACCACGTCTCGGCAAACGTAGTGTAGGACGTCCTCGGGCATGGTGGTGTGACGACTTACGCAAGACGACTGGCAGGAGCTGGATGCGAGTAGCCCAAGAACGATCTCAGTGGCGTGCAATTGGAGAGGCCTATGTCCAGTATTGGACGGAAATTGGCTGATGGATGGGTTGATGGATGGATGGTTGGTATCTACCCAGCAAGCCTTTCACTGAGCCCTATCATCGGTAATGCCAAGTATAACAATTCCTATATCAATGAGTCATAATATTCATATAAATAATTATCTTGTAGTCCGCGTGTGATTTCGTAACACAAGAGCTAACCTCCCTCACACGCGAGGGAAGTGCCGACGTTACTGAATAAATAACTTGACACTTGTTCGCAAATAAACAATTTAAAATGTCAAGAAAAGGGAAAGGGCACGACCCAACCCTTTTCCTTGCCTTGCTGACATTATGTTTTCTGACAAATAATTTTAAAACTGTTTACGACGCTTTTTGTGGTTGATGTTTTAAATTGTTTTATTCTCCGTCGTTGAAATGTTCGAAATAAAATAGTATTGATTTACGCTGACATTACTTTGAAATTATTTTCGTTAAAAAATATATATATATGAATCTGATGCATTTTTACAACACAATAATTATTAGAATATTATTTGTGTTAGTTATTGTTTTTGTTTTATCGTAGTAATTATTTAACCGCACTCCTTATAAAAATAATACTAATTGCTGCCGTAACGTTCAATAAGTGCGTGTTTCAGCAAGTTCACTGAGCTAGTTATAATCGAGCGCTGTACCGTACTGCAGCTGTGTCTGAGAAATGAATAGGGATGAAAACAAATTTATCGATAAAATAATATATATATTTTTAAAGCGCTACAGATATTAAATAAATACATTTTATTTTTGAACGGATACATAAGTAAGTCCAGATGGCTTTATATGTTCGAACGCGGGCAAGTACTTAGGAGTTACCATGTGTGTAAGATAGTCCTCCTCATTATTTAACATATAATGAATATATCTTATATCACAAAGTCGTTCATACTTTTACTACTATATATTTTTTTGAAAACTAAGCATTTCTTATATGACAAATAAATATATCCTTTAATCTTATTTTTTATACCATTAATTAACGTTAAAGTAATTCGCGCATATTTGCGGTAAAGACAACAAAATATGCGATATTATCAAGTAATACAATATTTTTGTCAGGTTTGCTTTTAAGCACTCATTAAATTATCCATACTATAAATAAATCGTGAATTTTTAACCCAAATTGTCTAAATTAAACTAGTTGTTCCCAGCGACTCGTTGATCACGACACGTACCTTTTATCCTGTAAGTCTCTTAATTTATATGCCTACCCTTATCCTAATTCCACGCTAACAGTATGTAAAATTCCATTTCGATCGTTACCAAAGGTAAAGGTAGAAATGAGGTAACAAATAAACAGGCCGAATTACTTTCACATTATATTTATTTTCCTTATCTTGATGAGATTTGTGTATTATAAAAATTTGATCCTCACCAAACCTCAGTATAGATAATTTTAAGACAATACATAAATAATATCATACTGAACAAAAATAATTATTCGATTGTAAACCAATGTGATTATGAAACAAAATAAATTTGCTTTTTAGTATACAATTGAATGTGCCAAATGTTACCTATATATAATAGGATGTGACCTTAAAAAGCTGTACACTGTGAAGTTACATCGATTGCATAGCAAACAGTTCTACTTAATTTTTTAACAAAACTCCTGAAAATTTTCGCGATTGCCGAGAGAACGATTAGTTTACATATTATTTTAGCGTCATATATTGGCCAGTTTCAACAAAATGGTTACTATAATAATCTTCTCCGTAAAAAAAATATCAATAAAGCACATTCGAAGTTAACTAATTTCGAAATATATGTCTTTGTTTATAAGTCATTCAAATGCATATTTCCTCAAATAATACAAACGGAGGGATGTATTTTATTTTAATGATCATGGTATTTTTATATTAAAAAAAAATCCTCGATATCGATAGAGGCGCTGCTCTACGTAGCAACCCTTCCACTGCTCACCATATGCCGGCTTTGAACGCGCCCTTAAATTACAGAACTTCCCGCTCATAATAGAGAGATATGCCTTTAATATCTGCCTGAAACTGCTTTCGCGCTGTTTACTTTTTGCCTTTGTTCTTATATTAGAAATTGTGTTGCAGTTGTACCTTCGTTATCTTGAGCTATGGTTATTTGTACGCATCCGCATTAATCTAAAGCTTAATCAGCACCTACGTTTATTTCAAACGCAATGTAATTACGTTTTATTACAGTCCCCGCTGTTAATAATTATGTGTGAAAAATGCTTTAACAATTTAACCTACTAAAATCTTGCCTAGAATAATTTATGATCTTTTGTATATTTTTTGAATATAGAATGAATAATTGGGTAAACACTAACATTTTATTTTGACAGTCAATTTGATTTTATTTGATTAAGAAAGATCTTATTTTTTCTTTAAATCAAACTTTGTAGTTTATTGCTATTGTGTGATTAAATTATTTTATATTTTAACTTTTATTATTTTATTCCGCTTACATTTTGAACAAGACGCGTACGCGGTATTTCATAAAAAAAAAAAAACAGAGTACGAGGCAATAAATAGAAAGACGAACCCCACTCTTTAGATTTAATCTGTTTAGAGTTTGCCGTAAAACGTCGCCGATAAAATAAACAGCATCGTGCAAAAATCTTCTTGTCTTATCGCCACCGAGCAAGATTACACATAAAAATGTTAAATGATCCCGAACGAGTATTGAAAAAATTCAGGGGAAATGGCGGGAGAAATTGGCCCCGCTTCTCTTTGATACGAATTTTATGAGCATTTGTGATATAATTACACCATGACTGTTTTGTAGTCGGTAGTTTTTTGAATATTTTAAATGTTATTTTGAAACAATATGTAGGATTTCTTAATGTTACACAGCATTTTAATTTTGGTATAAATGTATAACCTATTTTTATATTATTTTTAATATTTCCACCATTTTAAAAAGTTTTTTAAAATTCTATCATATTATGTAAAGTAACAGCCTGTCAATTTTCCACAGCTGGGCTAAGTGAGAGCCTTTGTGAGGCGAAGGTTTGAATATGAGGATTGCATGTGGCATCCACCACGTGTAGATTTCCCGGCTATGTTTTCCTGGCGAGCACGAGAATAATTATAAATATAAAATTAAGCCCTTGGAATCAACGGTGCTTGCCCCGAACGTTTGAACTCGATGTCCATCTTGTTACCTTTCTGGTGGTGTGGGTATAAAGAAACGATATTAGGTTATAAAATTTTTAATGCACAGTAACATAGTATTATAAACAACCACTTACTTATTTTGCTAGTTACTTATGTTACTTCTTATAATGACTATTATATAAAAATTATGCCAGCTAGACTCAGCGTGGGTCACTTGGGATAAAAGGCAAGCTTGAAAATTCAATGTAATTCAATGCAATTCAATATAAGGTTGAAAATTAGGCGCCACTGACGATTAAATTAGTTGTTGTGGTTTGAAAGAATACACCGTTCGCCAGACCGGTGTAAACAAAATTTATGATATAATTAAAAGGGGGTACATCACCAAAGTTTCCAGCTACACGTGGATACCGACACAATGGCTTAGGGAACAGGCCTACCGTCCTTGGAGTTGCACCAGCCGCTATCTGGGCACACTCAACCAGGAACCTGGAGCTGTTCACTCTTAATATTTCCATTCAAGAAGTCCACGTGGTGGGTAAATCCGATTAAAAAAAAAAACCTCCTTCTGGAGGTTCAAAGTCCTGCTTACACAAATTGACGATCTCAACTCCGGAGAACCATTTCAAAGGGTCAAATTTCTTACGAGTCGGTAAACATGATATAAAGTTCTGTCAAACTTCAAAACTTCATTGTTAATATAAATTCGATATATTCAGTAAGTATATCGAATTAGAAGTTTGAATTCGGTGTGAAGCCGATAGTTTCAAAATTCAAAAAGCACGAAATCGAAAGTTCACGAACCTTTGAAAGGTTAGCGAGTGTGACCAGTATCACTACCAAAATACCCTTAATGAAAAAGGAATTATATCCATAATTAATTCAGGGAAATAATTTTGGAATAATTATTAAAATTAAGAAAAGTCAAAAATGAGGCAAAGTAAATTTATCATAACTAGACTCCGACACCTACATCGAAGAACTGACCGTTAAACTGGAAGACAGCTATTAAATTAATCTGAAACGATGTGAAATGACCTCTAATCAAATTCAGCAAACGAATTAGATGATTAAAATCTTATTTTAATAATTGTTTTAATGCACCTTTAAAATAAATGTAACTTATTTTATTAATTAAAATTTTAGAAAATGCCAAGTTGAAGCGTTATACTAGCAACACTGACATAAATTAAGTGGGAAATGGGTCAATGGCACGGAATTTAGCGAATTGACACTTTTTTGACGTTTTATATAATTATAAAAAAAAGTTAAAATTATGAAAATAATTTTTAATGTAACAGTACCTCCCCTCCCGGAAGAATTTTGCGAGGATAAACGAGAAAAATTCGAGCTGGCCCTCCAGCTCAGAACCTCGAACAACACAAATAATTAATTTGAATAACATTTCAAATGAGAAATATAAAATGACAAAAAAAGTGGAAAATCCAACTTAAGAAAACTACTACTCACCACAACTCATTTATTCGGCTACAACCAAATAAAACAAAAAGAGCTCCCACGATATGTGCAGGACAAACGCCACCTAAGCTTAAGCTCAACAAAAGTTTCGCTGCATGCAATACCAGACGCATGAACAAAACTAATATCTGCCCTAACACAGATAATATAAAAATAATGCTTCTCATAAGCATCTTAAAAAAAAATTACTAGTAGTCTATGCCACTAAATAGAGAATATAATTAACCTCTATAAAATAGTATCACGACACCAAAATTCGCGAAAATAATATGACTAATTAACTATTCGAACCCACGAGAAGTTAACAGTCTTAACACACTACACAAAAAATATATACAAACCAACAGACATAACAAACCCTAATAAAACCAACCGTCAGGACTGATGGTACTCACACATAAGACTCTCCACTGACCAGACAAACAACAACACTTGTTAGGTAATATGGGATGGGAAAGGAATATTAGGAAACCAAACAGATACCACGCCAACACAGAAGTGGACACTGGAAGGTGACAAAATGTCAAGGAATAGTATTAAGGCTTATTTTTACAGAGTCACAAACCGCTCTGAGTCGTAAGGCTTATTTTTACAGAGTTACAATCCGCTCTGAGTATTAAGGCTTATTTAAGGAGTTACCAACCGCTCCATAAGGATTTTAGGGTGAGGAAAAGGAATAAAAGGATGCCAAACAGATACAACACCACCATAAAGTTGATACTGAATGGTCACCAAACGTGAAGGAATAGTTTTAAGGCTTATTTTTACAGAGTCACAAACCGCTCTGAGTCGTAAGGCTTATTTTTACAGAGTTACAATCCGCTCTGAGTCGTAAGGCTTATTTTTACAGAGTTACAATCCGCTCTGAGTATTAAGGCTTATTTAAGGAGTTACCAACCGCTCCATAAGGATTTTAGGGTGAGGAAAAGGAATAAAGGATGCCAAACAGATACAACACCAAAACAAAGTTGATACTGGACGGTCACCAAACGTGAAGGAATAGTTTTAAGGCTTATTTTTACAGAGTCACCAACCGCTCTGAGTCGTAAGGCTTATTTTGACAGAGTTACAATCCGCTCTGAGTATTTAGGCTTATTTAAGGAGTTACCAACCGCTCCATAAGGATAATAGGATGAGGAAAAGGGATAAAAGGATGCCTAACGAACACAAACGAAACCTAAAGACACTGCTATCCATATCATAATAAACCAACTGTCAGGACTGATGTTTCATACCTCTCCTCTCTGCTGTCCAGACCTTCACACTTTGCAATACCTAACGACACTATCATACCTTAATAAACCAACTGTCAGGACTGATGTTACACCCCTCTCCTCTCTGCTGTCCGGACGTTCACACTTTGCAATACCTAACGACACTATCATACCTTAATAAACCAACTGTCAGGACTGATGTTACACCCCTCTCCTCTCTGCTGTCCGGACGTTCGTTAATAAATAAGTTTACTTTTTAAGGTTTCTAATATGCCAACTACCTAAATGTTTGCCACTATTAAAATCTTCTAATTCGTAAACCAATGGGCTTAGTTTACGTACCACCCGACACTTTTCGAATTTCGGAGCTAGCTTAGCTGTAAAAAATTTTGTAGCGTCACTAAGAGGAAAGGTTTTCTTCCAAACAATGTCTCCAACGTTGAACTCTAAATGTCGCCGAGATTTATTGTAATAAATTCTGCTTCTATGATGGGCCTTAGAGAGTGCTGTCTTAACCTTAGAAAAAATACCTTCTAACGCACCTAATCCACTACCATAAGCCTCCAAAGAAGGAGTACCCTGTTTAGAAGGACAACCTCTGTTATAAAGGCTTCCGCAAGAGACGGGTTCCCTACCGTGTACCAAGAAAAACGGAGAAAAGCGGGTGGCTTCGTTGACCGCAGAATTCATTGCAAACACTACCTTAGGCACGAAAGAATCCCAAGAGCGATGATCCTCTTTAACAAGCGTAGAAATGGCCGTTATGATAGTACGGTTATACCGCTCCACAGTATTTACTTGGGGGCAATATTTAGGTGTAAAGTGAATTTCTGGAATCTGATATTTTTTGAACAAGGATTTCATCTCGCTACCCGTGAATTGAGTACCGTTATCTACAATCACTGTACGCGGGATACCATGTACCAAAAATACACCTTCCTCCAGTCGAGACACAATAGACTTAGCGACAGCCCTACGCAAAGGAAAAGCAAGACAATACTTACTGAAACAGCAAACTATCACCAGTAAAAATGTATAACCAGCTCTGGAACGTGGTAGTGGACCAACTAGATCTATGCTGATGGTTTCAAAAGGACGGGAACAATTCTTTTCACTACCCATTAACCCAGGAACCGAGGTCTGTGGATGCTTGTGTGCAGAACAAACATCACAATTACTAACAAATTTAATAACGTCCTGATACATATTCGGCCAATAGTAACGAAGAGATAAACGTTTATACGTTTTAAAAATACCGAAGTGGGGGGAAGTCTCACTACAATGATTGGACTTTAGCAGATGTTCACGTTGCTTCAAAGGTACAACTTCCTTCCAATCAAATTCACTTGTAAACCCGAATTTGTTTTTGGAATATTTAAAGAGCTTATCGCCCTCAACGACGTAGTTAGGGCAAGAACGAGGAAATTGGTTACACTTCGTATAAAGTCTGTTAAACCAGGGATCTGATAGGTCAGACTTTATTTCAGAAACCACCGGAACCGAGCGTGACAAAGCATCCGGAACTACGTTGTCTTTACCCTTGCGGTGTTCGATGATAAAATCAAACGGAGATAACCTGCACCCCCATCGTGCTAAACGACCGGTAGGATTGGACAAATTAAAAAACCACTTCAAACTAGAATGATCAGTTATGATCTTGAATTGCGGGCCCCCCTCCAGATAAGCACGAAAGTGTTCAACCGCGAAAACGACAGCGAGGGCTTCTCGTTCCGTAGCGGAATAATTTCGTTCAGCTCTGATAAGCGAACGGCTAGCAAAAGCAACGGGATGCTCTTGACCGTCATCATTCAATTGGGTAAGAGTTCCAGCAATCCCATAGCTAGAAGCATCGCAATGGACAGAGAACGGCTTTGAAAAGTCGGGGCATGCCAAAACAGGAGCCGACACCAAACAGGATTTAAGTTCTAAAAAAGCTTTTTCAGCTTCCTCTGACCAGGAAAACGCAGGAGCATCTTTACGGGTACTAGTCAAAGCATTTAAAGGAGCTGCGATTGAACTAAAGTCTTTAATGAACCTGCGATAGTAGGATGCAGTACCTAAAAACATTTTAACTTCCTTGCGATTAGTGGGAGTAGGATATTCAACTATAGCTTTAATTTGAGCGGGATCTGTATGTAAGCCCCTTTGATCCACAATGTAGCCAAGATATTTAAGTTCTTTTCTAAAGAAGTGAGATTTATCCAAATTAATAGTCAGACTAGCTGACTTAAGCCGATCCAGGACCTTATCAAGTAAAGAAATATGTTCTTCAAAGGTAGAACTAACAATAATTATATCATCAAGATATACAAAAACTCGATTACCAAATTCTGGGCCAAATAACTTATCCATCAAACGTTGTTGGGTAGCTGGTGCACCTTTCAGACCAAAGCACATAACAGCAAACTGGAAAAGACCTCGTCCAGGGACAGTGAACGCAGTTTTTTCTCGAGATTTTGGATCTAGAGGAATTTGCCAAAACGCAGCTTTAAGGTCAATAGAAGACAAATACTTAGCTTCCTTAAGCTGGTCTAAAATCTGTGAAATATAGGGAAGTGGATATGCATCTCCTTTGCTAATTGCATTGAGTTTGCGACTATCAAGGTAGAATCGAAACTCTCCATTAGATTTAGGAGCCAATAGCACTGGATTATTCCAAGCGCTTGTACTAGGTTCCACCACACCTAATTCTAACATTTCGTCAAGCTGACGATTTAATTCTTTTAAACGTTCGGGAGACAAGCAATAATAACGTTGCTTAATGGGTGCCGTATCACCCGTATCGATCGAATGTGTTATAACATCCGTTCGACCTAAGCCCTTCCTTTCGAAGGAAACCTCCTCAAACTTACCAATCACCTCCTTCGCAATTACGCTTTGCGAAGAAGATAAATCTTCAAGGGGATGTAAGAACTTCACTCCCGAAACTACATTCGTTTCGGATGAATCAAAGCTTACATTAAAAAATAAGTTTGGTGCTAAACCAAACCTACACCAAAAATTAACCCCAAAAATTAAGGGTGTTGTCACACTAGGGACAACATAAAATTTGATTACTTTAGTCTTAGACTACAGCGTAATCGGTAAAAATAAATAACCTGACACACGGGATCGTGCATCATTAGCCGTAGCTATATAAGAAATATCAGATGTGTCATACATCTGGACACCCTGACCGACAAAATATTGACCTAAATTTGACCCTAAGATAGATATAGATGAACCGGAATCTAATAAACCACAAAACTGTTCATCAAAAATAGAAACCGACAAATAAGGACGAATGTCATCCGGAGGACGCGACATAGCCGCTACACTATGAGTAAAGAAAAGTGAGATTCGTTTTAAATACTTCCGCCAATCGTCAGGATCAAAGTTAGCGGAACGACTTGACGGAAGGCTTCTCCGTTTTTTGGATCAGCAGATTTAAAATTAAGACAGGACTTAACGGTGATGCCCTTAGTACCACAACGAAAATAGACTATATCCTTAGACTTACAAGTACCCAAATCATGTCCCTTAACCCTACAACGAAAACAAAACAAACCAGGTTTACTCTTGCCGCGAATCATCTCGACTTTAAAAGATTTACTATTAAATTTTAAATTTAAACGAGTAATAGACTTATCAGACGAACAAGAAATTTTAGAAATAGGTAAAGAATTAACCAAAGCAGGTGAATGATCAGTAGATTGATCGTTAGCAGCTTCTTCAAAGGTTTTCCTAAAAGATCGAAACAAACTATCCACTTTCGAAAGACAATCCTTAAGTTTCACATTCAATTCTTCCTTTTTATAAAATAAATTAACATCCACTTCAATCCTACTAAATCGATGGAAAAGGTGATGTGCTATAGCTCTTAACCGGTTAAAACTTTTAAATTGAGGCTTAGATGACAAGGTGAGTAAGACTTCATCCAGTTTAGAATCAATAATTTCAAACTCGCTGGCTGGATCCAAAGATGTTTCTAAAATCTCATCAGCAGGAATTGAATTCACTAAGTCCCGAATCTGAATCCTCAACTCTTCAACTGAACCTTTAGGTTTAGCATCCCTTATCTCAACTTCATAAATAAGTTCATCCTTCCTAAGTAAGTGATAAGCTATAGCCTTTCCATGATGTAAAAAAATATTTCCCTAAAAAAAAATATTTTAAGTGTAAGCTATGAATGTGACAACTGGTTTTATATAGATATAAAACAAAATTAAAAAACTATTTAAAAAAAAGTTCAGTAAAAAAAAAATGTATTGAACCAGTGTAAAAATTTGCAGAACCCTAAAAGTTGTAATACTAAAGAACCACACAAACAATATGAATAAGGTTCAAAAACAAATAAATTTGAATCAAAGTTCAGATAAAACTAAATGTGCAAAAGTCCAAAGTGCAATTTAAATTAATTGTCATATTAAATGCTGATAATAAAAAGTTAAGTCGAGCTGGCTTCACAATATAATAATATGTAAGTCACTTAATACTAAACCTGTTTAAAATATAATTGCATCATTAATTTAAATTAATCCTCTTAAAGTAATAGTTATTATATAATTAAAGTAATATCACAGTATGATAATTTACTTAAAATTTACTTCCAATGCAATTTGAAATGTTGTAAAGTTAATTTGAAACACATAATAAAGGACATAATTATTAAAATAGTACTTGTTAAATCTTTATAATAATTTTTATACAATAACAATATTAAACATTGATTTTCAAACGCCTTATTTCAATATAGCAAATACAGACATACTGACTATCCCAAGTCACGCCCCACGTTGGGCGCCACTGTTACCTTTCTGGTGGTGTGGGTATAAAGAAACGATATTAGGTTATAAAATTTTTAATGCACAGTAACATAGTATTATAAACAACCACTTACTTATTTTGCTAGTTACTTATGTTACTTCTTATAATGACTATTATATAAAAATTATGCCAGCTAGACTCAGCGTGGGTCACTTGGGATAAAAGGCAAGCTTGAAAATTCAATGTAATTCAATGCAATTCAATATAAGGTTGAAAATTAGGCGCCACTGACGATTAAATTAGTTGTTGTGGTTTGAAAGAATACACCGTTCGCCAGACCGGTGTAAACAAAATTTATGATATAATTAAAAGGGGGTACATCACCAAAGTTTCCAGCTACACGTGGATACCGACAATGGCTTAGGGAACAGGCCTACCGTCCTTGGAGTTGCACCAGCCGCTATCTGGGCACACTCAACCAGGAACCTGGAGCTGTTCACTCTTAATATTTCCATTCAAGAAGTCCACGTGGTGGGTAAATCCGATTAAAAAAAAAAACCTCCTTCTGGAGGTTCAAAGTCCTGCTTACACAAATTGACGATCTCAACTCCGGAGAACCATTTCAAAGGGTCAAATTTCTTACGAGTCGGTAAACATGATATAAAGTTCTGTCAAACTTCAAAACTTCATTGTTAATATAAATTCGATATATTCAGTAAGTATATCGAATTAGAAGTTTGAATTCGGTGTGAAGCCGATAGTTTCAAAATTCAAAAAGCACGAAATCGAAAGTTCACGAACCTTTGAAAGGTTAGCGAGTGTGACCAGTATCACTACCAAAATACCCTTAATGAAAAAGGAATTATATCCATAATTAATTCAGGGAAATAATTTTGGAATAATTATTAAAATTAAGAAAAGTCAAAAATGAGGCAAAGTAAATTTATCATAACTAGACTCCGACACCTACATCGAAGAACTGACCGTTAAACTGGAAGACAGCTATTAAATTAATCTGAAACGATGTGAAATGACCTCTAATCAAATTCAGCAAACGAATTAGATGATTAAAATCTTATTTTAATAATTGTTTTAATGCACCTTTAAAATAAATGTAACTTATTTTATTAATTAAAATTTTAGAAAATGCCAAGTTGAAGCGTTATACTAGCAACACTGACATAAATTAAGTGGGAAATGGGTCAATGGCACGGAATTTAGCGAATTGACACTTTTTTGACGTTTTATATAATTATAAAAAAAAGTTAAAATTATGAAAATAATTTTTAATGTAACAATCTTACTTATTACAGGTAATATAAATAGGGTAAATTCATATTTTAAAATATACATTAGTAGTTAATTTATTAATAGACGTGAAAATATGGCATTAAATAAAACTTGTAGCAATTTTTCAAGATAGTATTGCGAGTGGCACCTCTGTCGTACACTTGTCTTTTCGAAATCTAATCTCGTCGCTTTCGATCTTTGTCTAAAACACCCATCATCGCACCCCACGCGTATTATAATGCTATTAGTGTTGTTATTTCTGACACTACCGTTATACGAGTCTTGCTTCTATACTGGAAAATACAATTGTACCGTTTTCAAAGTATGTTTATTGTAACTTAAAAAAATAGTTTTAAATGTATGAAAGTGTTTTAGCACCCAGGATTCTTTTTAATTTATTTCCCAGAATTGTCACAATCTTACAAATATGTTTTAATGAAAACAAATCAAATCAAAATATAGTTTATTCGAGGAGGCTTTTACAGGCACTTTTGGATCATCATTTAACAACTATATTAAGTGAAACTACCACCGGTTCGGAAAGCAGCTTCTAATGAGTAGAACCGGCAAGAAACTTAGTAATAGCTCTTTTTCAACATTTAAAAAAGGCGTGTTAGTTAAATACAATTATATATGTATGTAATATATCCTGTCTGGAAAAACAAGTTCTAATTCCACGCTTTTTTTCCTAAAAGAAGTCTTTAATTTCAAATTATTCTAATCATGTTCTGTACATGGAAAATATTGGAATTTCTGATCTGATCCGATTCCGCTAGCGGATATACCTGTAATAATAATAAATTTTACAACATTATCGTATAGTATAAATAAAAAGTGTCATGTTCGAGCGTTTGGTGAGCCGATTGGCTTCGATTATTGCCCCGCGGAGACTAATATCCCTTCCTTTCTTTCGCAAATGTTTTTGGGAAATGTTATTTTTTGGCGTCGGTCGCAGATGGCGACTGGTCCACGTGAAATTGCCGGCTATAGAAATGTCTCCGATGGCACAGTTGGGATTCAGTAAGTGGGGTCACTTACGTTAAGTAGATTCTTAGCGGGGCACGTGTCCGTAGTCAGCAGGTGCGTTTCGGATGATCGCTCGGAATTGTGATTGAAATTGCGCCTTTTCCTGGGTCAATATTAAGGGGACAATGACATTTTCCTTTTTATGTACACCGGTCCATCTGGAGACGGAGATATAGAGATAGTAATGACATTCAATGAAAATGTTGAATATGTCTATTAAAAAGTTTTATTTAACTAGCGTTTGCTTAGATCTTTACTAAGATTGATTGTTACACGTTGAGTGAGTACCAAATGCAATACATTTTACGATGATAAGAGTTTTATAATATACTAGCGATCGTCCCAGCTTCGTATGGGTGCAATGCTACAGAATTTGTTTACTTATGACATCACATTAGAAACTTCTAAAATTGTCAACGTTTCTTTACTATATTGTCCATGTCTATTCTATTTAAAAGAAACCGCACCATAATTCGTTGCGTAATTTTAAAGATCTAAGCGTACATAGGGACAGACAGCGGTAAGCGACTTTGTATTATACTATGAGTGTAATGATGATGATAATGACATTTATGATGAGTTTACAACCAGGAACTCTTTAAGGGATACCAGCTCAGATACGAAATTTGGTGTAGGTACGCTTTTGTAGCGCATTAATTTTTTTTATCTTTTCTAAAGTATTTATTTCTTTCATGTTCACGATACGTAGATATAATTTTGTAAAGGCAACAGAACTACTCATTTCCAAGTCACACAATTTGTCGTTACGATGCTCTCAGAGATTAATGAATCGTATAAAACACAAGTTCTATGAAGCGAAAAGCGCATCAAAATCTCCTTTTTAAATTATGCAACATTTGTATGGAAATACAAAACATCACCCCTGGCCCGGCTTCTTAAAAATACATCCCGTTTTATTTGTTGCGTTGGTTTGACGCCCGCTCAAGATTTGATTGCTTTTTCATGTAGATCATAATTTTATGGAAATACTTATGTAGCTACACGACAGAGATAGTATATATGTATTTTATAGTTATATATACTCGATTAAGTACATAACTAGTGTTTAGTTTTTATTGTTTGATAATAAAAAAATCTATATTACTATGAAAAATGGGAACGTTACTCTATCTATCTATATGTTGCTCTAAAGAGCAACATATAGATAGATAGGTTTAACGGCCAAACCAAAATGGTTCACCAAAATGAATTTGGTGAAATTTGATATGAAGTAAGCTGGATTTTTTGATGCATAAAACTTGACCCTATAACACTAGCGAAGACGAAAGCTATGACGAATATTTTATAAGACGATAGTTATCAAAATGATACTTATCAAACAATTTTTTATTTTGACTTCTGAACATTATCTATACTTACGCTTTGTTCTCATACCAGCACACCTGAACCTGACTAACATGATTAGTTTCCAATTCTTTCACAGCGCTTGACAAATAAAGAAGAAGATAAACTCCAGCAACTAATATACAAAATGTAGTATCTAAACCATCTTCATGAAACAATACATGTATGAGTAATCTTTCATAGTAATCGGTTACAACATCTAAAACGTGTAAATTATCAACTAAGGCTAAGACCTCCTCTCACTTTGAGGAGGTCAGAAGCATATTCCGCAATAATGCCTGGAGCGTCGGTTGCTGGATTCACACGTGGAAAAAAACTGCCGAAATTAAACACTTGCAAGTTTCCTCATGATGTTTTGCTGCGTATGATGAAAATTCAGTGATGCTTGTCTGAGTTTGAATCAATCATCGGTCAAGATGTACTTATTCCAATCACTGAACCGTTTAGGCTTTCAATCAGTTACAACGATGTCAAATACATATACTTATTAATCAATCTACTATTGTATGCATACATCTGTTAGGGTACTTTTCAATTTATATTACTAATAATTACACAAAAACTAAATAATTGTACTATATCTGCATTGAAATTGTCCTAATCTATCGTTCTTTTAGTAATAACCTCTTCTATTCTAATAATGATTAAAACTTAAACAAAATGCTTAATTTCAAGACATGGAATATCGTATTACTGTAGTATTTACTGTAGGCAATAAATATTGTAATGTTTTAACATCAAATTGCTTTAAACCACTTTGCAATAGGACTTTGTGCAAGTACGTGAGTACCAGTCACTCATCAAATATCCTAACGCCGAACAGTTTTCAAAATTATAATGTTGTCTTAATATTTCGCGATTATTACACATTTAAATAAAACTAGTTATAACGGATTTTAATCGCGTATATTAAATATTTTGGACATCCCGACGTTTCGAGCACTTTACAGCTTTACTACTTTACTTTACTTTACGCTAAAATCCGTTATAACTAGTGTTACATTAAAAATTATTTTCATAATTTTAACTTTTTTTTTATAATTATATAAAACGTCAAAAAAAGTGTCAATTCGCTAAATTCCGTGCCATTGACCCATTTCCCACTTAATTTATGTCGGTGTTGCTAGTATACCGCTTCAACTTGGCATTTTCTAAAATTTTAATTAATAAAATAAATTACATTTATTTTAAAGGTGCATTAAAACAATTATTAAAATAAGATTTTAATCATCTAATTCGTTTGTTGAATTTTATTAGAGGTCATTTCACATCGTTTCAGATTAATTTATTAGCTGTCTTCCAGTTTAAAGGTTAGTTCTTCGATGTAGGTGTCGGAGTCTAGTTATGATAAATTTACTTTGCCTCATTTTTGACTTTCCTTAATTTTAATAATTATTCCATAATTATTTCCTTGATTTAATTATGGATATAATTCCTTTTTCATTAAGGGTATTTTTGTAGTGATACTGGTCACACTCGCTAACCTTTCAAAGGTTCGTGAACTTTCGATTTCGTTCTTTTTGAATTTTGGAACTATCGGCTTCACACCGAATCCAAACTTTTAATTCGATATACTAAATATATCGGTGAGTTGTCTTAATAATTGAGTTTCTTAATTTGTGGTTGTTTAGTATTCAGTGCTTTAATAGCAGTTATCTTTTCAGAATTTATATTAACAATGAAGTTTTGAAGTTTGACAGAACTTTATATCATGTTTACCGACTCGTAAAAATTGTAAGTCTTTAATTCTTGTTTTTGATTAAATGCATTGGTTTACAATTTGAAAAGTCGTAGTCATGTGTAAATTGTGGTTTCCAGTGACCCTTTGAAATGGTTCTCCGGAGTTGAGATCGTCAATTTGTGTAAGCAGGACTTTGAACCTCCAGAAGGTAAATTCGTGCTTACATCCCTCGTTAAAGGTATTTATCATTTGCTTATTTGCTTAACTTATTGAACCTGTATATTTCGTATTACAGGAGGTTTTTTTTTTTAATCGGATTTACCAACCACGTGGACTTCTTGAATGGAAGTATTAAGAGTGAAAGGCTCCAGGTTCCTGGTTGAGTGTGCCCAGATAGCGGCTGGTGCAACTCCAAGGACGGCAGGCCTGTTCCCTAAGCCGTTGTCGGTATCCACGTGTAGCTGGAAACTTTGGTGATGTACCCCCTTTTAATTATATTATAAATTTTGTTTACACCGGTCTGGCGAACGGTGTATTCTTTCAAACCACATCAACTAATTTAATCGTCAGTGGCGCCTAATTTTCAACCTTATATTGAATTGCATTGAATTACATTGAATTTTCAAGCTTGCCTTTTATCCCAAGTGACCCACGCTGAGTCTAGCTGGCATAATTTTATATAATAGTCATTATAAGAAGTAACATAAGTAACTAGTAAATTAAGTAATTGGTTGTTTATAATACTATGTTACTGGGCATTAAAAATTTTATAACCGAATATTGTTTCCTTACACCCCACCACCAGAAAGGTAACAGTGGCACCACAACGGTAGGGGCGTGACTTGGGATAGTCAGTATGTCTGTATTTGCTATATTGAAATAAGGCGTTTGAAAATCAATGTTTAATATTGTTATTGTATAAAAACTATTATAAAGATTTTACAAGTACTATTTTAATAATTATGTCCTTTATTATATGTTTCAAATTAACTTTACAACATTTCATATTGCATTGGTAGTAAATTTTAAGTAAATTATCATACTGTGATATTACTTTAATTATATAATAATTATTACTTTAAGAGGATTAATTTAAATTATTGATGCAATTATAATTTAAACAGGTTTAGTATTAAGTGACTTACATATTATTATATTGTGAAGCCAGCTCGACTTAACTTTTTATTATCAGCATTTAATATGACAATTAATTCTACTTGCCCTTTGGACTTTAGCACATTTAGTTCTATATGAACTTTGATTTAAATTTATTTGTTTTTGAACCTTATTCATATTGTTTGTGTGGTTCTTTAGTATTACAACTTTTAGGGTTCTGCAAATTTTTTATACTGGTTCAATACAATTTTTTTTTTACTGAACTTTTTTTTAAATAGTTTTTTAATTTTGTTTTATATCTATATAAAACCAGTTGTCACATTCATAGCTTACACTTTGAATATTTTTTTTTTTGGGAAATATTTTTTTTTACATCATGGAAAGGCCTATAGCTTATCACTTACTTAGGAAGGATGAACTTATTTATGAAGTTGAGATAAGGGATGCTAAACCTAAAGGTTCAGTGGAAGAGTTGAGGATTCAGATTCGGGACTTAGTGAATTCAATTCCTGCTGATGAGATTTTAGAAACATCTTTGGATCCAGCCAGCGAGTTTGAAATTATTGATTCTAAACTGGATGAAGTCTTACTCACCTTGTCATCTAAGCCTCAATTTAAAAGTTTTAACCGGTTAAGAGCTATAGCACATCACCTTTTCCATCGATTTAGTAGGATTGAAGTGGATGTTAATTTATTTTATAAAAAGGAAGAATTGAATGTGAAACTTAAGGATTGTCTTTCGAAAGTGGATAGTTTGTTTCAATCTTTTAGGAAAACTTTTGAAGAAGCTGCTAACGATCAATCTACTGATCATTCACCTGCTTTGGTTAATCCTTTACCTATTTCTGAAATTTCTTGTTCGTCTGATAAGTCTATTGCTCGTTTAAATTTAAAATTTAATGGCAAATCATGTGTCCGTTTCTTTATTCTTAGGCTTGAAGAACTTTGTCTAGCTCGAGGTATTTCTGATGACATTTTATTTCAGTCAGCTGTTGAACTTTTTTCGGATGAAGTTTTAACATGGTACCGCAGTGTTTGTTCGGAAGTCGCAGACTGGCAGAGTTTAAAGAAGAAGCTGATTGAAGATTTTTCACCTTTGGACTATGATGAGCAGCTGTTATCTGAGATTCGTCGTCGAACGCAGGGTCAGTCAGAATCTTGTTTAATTTTTATTGCGGTCATGATTAATTATTTTTCGAGACTTTCATATTCACTGCCAGAAAGGGATAAATTAAAGATTATACGTAAAAACCTACGTCCGTGTTTTACGCAAGCGCTAGCGCTGGAGAATATTGAGAACTTGCAGCAACTTCGGGATAAATGTAAAATTTTAGAATTTACTTTTAAACAAGTAAAAGATTTTAAGGATCCACCAAAGATTGATGCTGATACTTTAGCTCCAGATTTAGGTTTCAAATATAGTAAATCTTTTAAAGTCGAGTTGATACGCGGCAAGAATAAACCTGGTTTGTTTTGTTTTCGTTGTAGGGTTAAGGGACATGATTTGGGTACTTGTAAGTCTAAGGATATAGTCTGTTTTCGTTGTGGTACTAAGGGCATCACCGTTAAGTCCTGTCTTAATTGTAAATCAGCTGATCCAATAAACGGATAAGCCTTCCGTCAAGTCATTCCGCTAACTTTGATCCTGACGATTGGCGGAAGTATTTAAAACGAATCTCACTTTTCTTTACTCATAGTGTAGCGGCTATGCAGCGTCCTCCGGATGACATTCGTCCTTATTTGTCGGTTTCTATTTTTTGATGAACAGTTTTGTGGTTTATTAGATTCCGGTTCATCTATATCAATCGTAGGGTCTAATTTGGGTCAATATTTTGTCGGTCAGGGTGTTCAGATGTATGACACATCTGATATTACTTATATAGCTACGGCTAATGATGCACGATCCCGTGTGTCAGGTTATATATTTTTACCGATTACGCTGAAGTCTAAGACTAAGGTAATCAAATTTTATGTTGTCCCTAGTGTGACAACACCCTTAATTTTTGGGGTTAATTTTTGGCGTAGGTTTGGTTTAGCACCAAACTTATTTTTTTTGATGTAAGCTTTGATTCATCCGAAACGAATGTAGTTTCGGGAGTGAAGTTCTTACATCCCCTTGAAGATTTATCTTCTTCGCAAAGCGTAATTGCGAAGGAGGTGATTGGTAAGTTTGAGGGGGTTTCCTTCGAAAGGAAGGGCTTAGGTCGAACGGATGTTATGACACATTCGATCGATACGGGTGATACGGCACCCATCAAGCAACGTTAGTATTGCTTGTCTCTTGAACGTCCGGACAGCAGAGAGGAGAGAGGTGTGAAACATCAGTCCTGACAGTTGGTTTATTAAGGTATGATAGTGTCGTTAGGTATTGCAAAGTGTGTACGTCCGGACAGCAGAGAGGAGAGGTGGGAAACATCAGTCCTGACAGTTGGTTTATTAAGGTATGATAGTGTCGTTAGGTATTGCAAAGTGTGAACGTCCGGACAGCAGAGAGGAGAGGTATGAAACATCAGTCCTGACAGTTGGTTTATTATGATATGGATAGCAGTGTCTTTAGGTTTCGGTTGTGTTCGTTAGGTATCCTTTTATCCCTTTTCCTCATCCTATTATCCTTATGGAGCGGTTGGTAACTCCTTAAATAAGCCCTAATACTCAGAGCGGATTGTAACTCTGTAAAAATAAGCCTTACGACTCAGAGCGGTTTGTGACTCTGTAAAAATAAGCCTTAAAACTATTCCTTCACGTTTGGTGACCGTCCAGTATCAACTTTATGATGGTGTTGTATCTGTTTGGCATCCTTTATTCCTTTTCCTCATCCTAAAATCCTTATGGAGCGGTTGGTAACTCCTTAAATAAGCCTAAATACTCAGAGCGGATTGTAACTCTGTAAAAATAAGCCTTACGACTCAGAGCGGTTTGTGACTCTGTAAAAATAAGCCTTAATACTATTCCTTGACATTTTGTCACCTTCCAGTGTCCACTTCTGTGTTTGCGTGGTATCTGTTTGGTTTCCTAATATTCCTTTCCCATCCCATATTACCTAACAAGTGTTGTTGTTCGTCTGGTCAGTAGAGAGTCTTATATGTGAGTACCATCAGTCCTGACGGTTGATTTTATTAAGGGTTTGTTATGTCTGTTGGTGTGTATACTATTTTTTTTGTGTAGTGTGTTAAGACTGTTAACTTCTCGTGGGTTCGAATAGTTAATTAGTCATATTATTTTCGCGAATTTTGGTGTCGTGATACTATTTTATAGAGGTTAATTATATTCTCTATTTAGTGGCATAGACTACTAGTAATTTTTTTAAAATTGCTTATGAGAAGCATTATTTTTATATTATCTGTGTTAGGACAGATATTAGTTTTGTTCATGCGTCTGGTATTGCATGCAGCGAAGCTTTTGTTGAGCTTAAGCTTAGGTGGAGTTTGTCCTGCACATATTGTGGGAGCTCTGTTTGTTTTATTTGGTTGTAGCCGAATAAATGAGTTGTGGTGTTTTCTTAAGTTGGATTTTCCACTTTTTTTGTCATTTTATATTTCACATTTGAAATGTTATTTCAATTAATTATTTGTGTGGTTCGAGGTTCTGAGCTGGAGGGCCAGCTCGAATTTTTCTCGTTTATCCTCGCAAAATTCTTCCGGGAGGGGAGGTACTGTTACATTAAAAATTATTTTCATAATTTTAACTTTTTTTTTATAATTATATAAAACGTCAAAAAAAGTGTCAATTCGCTAAATTCCGTGCCATTGACCCATTTCCCACTTAATTTATGTCGGTGTTGCTAGTATACCGCTTCAACTTGGCATTTTCTAAAATTTTAATTAATAAAATAAATTACATTTATTTTAAAGGTGCATTAAAACAATTATTAAAATAAGATTTTAATCATCTAATTCGTTTGTTGAATTTTATTAGAGGTCATTTCACATCGTTTCAGATTAATTTATTAGCTGTCTTCCAGTTTAAAGGTTAGTTCTTCGATGTAGGTGTCGGAGTCTAGTTATGATAAATTTACTTTGCCTCATTTTTGACTTTCCTTAATTTTAATAATTATTCCATAATTATTTCCTTGATTTAATTATGGATATAATTCCTTTTTCATTAAGGGTATTTTTGTAGTGATACTGGTCACACTCGCTAACCTTTCAAAGGTTCGTGAACTTTCGATTTCGTTCTTTTTGAATTTTGGAACTATCGGCTTCACACCGAATCCAAACTTTTAATTCGATATACTAAATATATCGGTGAGTTGTCTTAATAATTGAGTTTCTTAATTTGTGGTTGTTTAGTATTCAGTGCTTTAATAGCAGTTATCTTTTCAGAATTTATATTAACAATGAAGTTTTGAAGTTTGACAGAACTTTATATCATGTTTACCGACTCGTAAAAATTGTAAGTCTTTAATTCTTGTTTTTGATTAAATGCATTGGTTTACAATTTGAAAAGTCGTAGTCATGTGTAAATTGTGGTTTCCAGTGACCCTTTGAAATGGTTCTCCGGAGTTGAGATCGTCAATTTGTGTAAGCAGGACTTTGAACCTCCAGAAGGTAAATTCGTGCTTACATCCCTCGTTAAAGGTATTTATCATTTGCTTATTTGCTTAACTTATTGAACCTGTATATTTCGTATTACAGGAGGTTTTTTTTTTTAATCGGATTTACCAACCACGTGGACTTCTTGAATGGAAGTATTAAGAGTGAAAGGCTCCAGGTTCCTGGTTGAGTGTGCCCAGATAGCGGCTGGTGCAACTCCAAGGACGGCAGGCCTGTTCCCTAAGCCGTTGTCGGTATCCACGTGTAGCTGGAAACTTTGGTGATGTACCCCCTTTTAATTATATTATAAATTTTGTTTACACCGGTCTGGCGAACGGTGTATTCTTTCAAACCACATCAACTAATTTAATCGTCAGTGGCGCCTAATTTTCAACCTTATATTGAATTGCATTGAATTACATTGAATTTTCAAGCTTGCCTTTTATCCCAAGTGACCCACGCTGAGTCTAGCTGGCATAATTTTATATAATAGTCATTATAAGAAGTAACATAAGTAACTAGTAAATTAAGTAATTGGTTGTTTATAATACTATGTTACTGGGCATTAAAAATTTTATAACCGAATATTGTTTCCTTACACCCCACCACCAGAAAGGTAACACTAGTTTTATTTAAAAAAGTAATCAAGATTGTTGTGTTCCAGTTCAAAAAGTAAGAGAGTCAAAGTAACTTCCGAGGACATTGGTGATGTACGGAACCATTAATGTTTCATAATGTCCCTATGTCTATGGGTGGTGGCGATCACTTACCATTAGATGGCCCAATTGCTCGACCATCTACCAAAATTATTAAATAAAAATCTTGTACTACCACCACTGATGAGGAATGTGAAGTAGGTAAAACGATTTCTTTGTAAACCTGTAGGTAACGTTTTATACATTACCTACAGGTTTACAAAGATACACTGATAACCGGAAGTTGAAATGGAAATGACTATAATATTACTGACATTGTAGACAAGCTTATGCGATACAATTATTTATTTTGAATAAGCTGCATTAAGAGATAATATTAAAAATATTGACGACCTCTATATAGTATGGGTTCGCCACTCCGAGGTACCGGTTTCGATACCCGGTTGAGTCAATGTAGAAAAAGTTCATTAGTTTTATTTAGTATGTTATCTTGGATCTGGCTGTTTGGTACCTTCGTTTCCGATTTTGTATAATAGAAGTGCTTTCGCTACTTACATTGGGATCCGAATAATGTATATTATGTTGTCCAATTTATTATATGCATTTTTGAAATAATCTTTATACTATTTTGATTCCCTCGAGTTTACCGTCTAGAGTCGTAAATAAAAAAATGTAGACAAAAATAGTGTTGAAAGTGTTATAATAATCGCGTGTAAACGGCAGCGGTGAAGCACGTTCAGTCAGCAAACATTTGCACTGGTGATTGCTGCGATGTTTATGTTGTCATGGCGGGTGCGTTTGGAAACCTTTACTAGAAAATTTAGCGGTTATATATTCCTAGTCGCAATTTAGTTTTCCGTTTCCATTCATAAATATTTTTTTCACTTTGTATACACGTTTTATATACAAATGTTTTTTTTGTTTTTGTAAAAATTATTAGGTGGGTATATTCTTTTAAAAGTTAATATTGACTATTTTTGCAAGTTCTTAAAAAAAAAAAAAAACGTTGTTTTTGTTTTCGTCTATCAATCGTTTTGGTAATCCTTAATAAATAGACAAAAATACTATTTCATACTTTTTAATATGCCTATAATAGGTGTTTTATTTTCCCTCAGACTGACAGCATCGTTGTTCCAATTTGTGGCTCATAATCTAAGGTTCAAACAACAGAAGGTCAAGCCAGTAGAATGTTATTAGATATTCTATAGAACAGTTCTCAATACTAATAAAGTAACGTTGAATAAATAGACCATGACCAAGACTAGAAGCGCAATACCAAGATTAAGACCAATGAATGGTTACATCTCGTTTCGTTCTTGCATATTGACAACACTAGTTAGTTTATCTTAAATAATGCATAACACGATATTCATATAGTTAAATGTGAGAATGAGATGAGTCGTGGTGTCAATAAAAACATCGGTAGCCTGTACATATACAGCTAATTTGATTCTCTATGATTCTTGTTTATAAAATGATGTTGAAATTCTGGGCAATTTACTGCTCAACTAACAAGTCAACTTTGACTTGCAATTAATATATTTTTTTATTATTATTTATTTTACGGTATAGGTTGGCGGACGAGCATATGGGCCACCTGATGGTAAGTGGTCACCATCACCCATAAACAATGACGCTGTAAGAAATATTAACTATTCCTTACATCGCCAATACGCCACCAACCTTGGGAATTGATGAAGGAAAAATGTTATGTCCTTTGTGCCTGTAGTTACACTGGCTCACTTACCCTTCAAACTGGAACACAACAATACTGAGTACTGTTATTTGGCGGTAGAATAACTGATGAGTGGGTGGTACCTACCCAGACGGGCTAGCACAAAGCCCTACCACCGAGTAAAGGTTAAAGGTTTGTGAAGCTTAATTAACTCTAGTTCATACATTATTTCAGGTTTGAACCGCAGTCATATAAACTTTGTTTTACAGAGACACACAATGCACATTTCGTAGTGATTCAACGAAAACTCTTGAATCGTGAATTCCGCGTGTAATGTATGCCATGGATAACAGACATCACGAAAGTTTGAAGAGTAAATCTATTGAAATTATAAAACGTTCATTGCTGAGCTGATAGCTCTTTAATGAAAAAAATAATACGATAATCAGCTTTATTCATTTTTGAGTAAGAGGAACGTGCACCAATTTCTTCCGAAGGATAAATAAACATTGACATATGTATTTTTTTCCTTTGAATGGACCAAGGCGTGTCCTCAAGGTTTTACAAAAACTTTAAATTATAATAAAATTATTTGTAATTAACAATCATAACAATGGTAGCTTAGTAAAATGACAATTCAAAAGGACCTACTTGTTAGAGCCTAATCGAAAAAGTATATTTAAAAAAATGAAAAAAAAATATAAGTATTTACTGCAAAAAAAATTATAAAAACTTTTCAATCTTTAAACATGCCAAAAAGGTGTAGGTTGCTTCACGTCCAATTTTAGTGAAATCGGCATTTATAGCAGTCTAACCTTATATCCCTCAAAGAATGGTTGGTAAATTTTCAATACTCACTTTATTAGGGGTGAGAGCGGAAGGAGGGTGAACGAAACGGCCTTTATTAGATTTTCTAGAAACGTGAGTATACAGCCAATTGCATAGGCTGCGACCGACACCTTGATATTGGAAATTTCTAAGAGCTCAATTTATAAACTCATGACTCGTTATAAAATGTAACAGCCCCAAGAAATATACGAAACATAATTCAAGTGAGAGCAAGGTTTTATGAACAAAACAATAGCTGAACAAAAAAAATGATAAGTTATTATCAGCAAAATTTATTTTTCGCGATCGAAGTAAAATTTCAAGGTTGTATACAGGACGAAGTTTTTATACATATGAACTGAAATTGACAATTTATTTATTTTTTTGCTGTAGAAGATTCCTTTTCTGATGCAGGTATTGAGTCGTCCTAGTCTTTATATAATTATCTATTTGATTATATTATTTCTAATACTTTTCCTTTAAAGAACAGTCTACATCTTACATTTTACGAAAAAAAAAACAATTACTTATTTAAAAACACAACTCGTTTTGGCCCATGTTTGTGTAAGTGCAATATTATAATTGTTTTTAATTAAGCAATGTGTATAATGTGTTAGGAACTTGAAATTTTAAATGCTCAGATTTCAATGAAGATGCACGAAAATTAAATTTCATTTCATGATAAATCATGTAAATAATCTAGTGAAATCCATGTTAAAACTTATATGTGTCGCCAATCATGAGTAGGTTCTAGGTACCTACTAAGATATTATGTCCTTTGCGCCAATAATTATTTTGGCTTAATTCTTTATTTAAATATTATTACATTAATAATATATTTCGAATCTTCTGTATAAGCAAATTTATTGGATACTTATCCTAGCCGTGCGACCTGCACAGACCAGTACAGAAAACATAATGGGCCAGAGTACAACACACGCAATTTTTACAGAACATCGCTTATTCTTATACTACATTCGTATTTACAATTCATCTCGTGCTCAACGAAGGCAAACATTGTAAGGTAACTTACATGGGGTGAGTTAAAGCGTGGACTACGTTCAGGGCTTTGCTCGGCAGTCACTTATATTTAAATTACACTCAAATACAATTAAAGTTGTTCCAATCGAAACACTGCACGATATCAAAGTGTAGTACAAAAATAACTCATACGCTATTATAATTTTTATTATAAACTTTTTCGTGTGTCAATTTGACGTGAGGATGACGAGAATCAAGGTACTCACCTTAGGCTCTTTTGATAAACGCGTTCAGTAATGTAGTATATACTTATGCGCCTCCAGCAACTGTAAGGTAGCAGTAACTACCCAATGAGCCAATGCAATGTTATACTAATTCCTTTTATGCAACATAGACCCTAAGTCGACCTAAAATAAACGGAAAGCAAGAAATAAACATTTACGGTCCCTTAGGTATTGATCTTCATAGTGTTACTCTTCTTTACAGTTAAATTAAAAATATTTAGATGAAAACTTAAAGGTTACCTCAATCATTTAACGGGATTATCTATTTTAATTTTATAAATGTCAAAGTAACTCTGTCTGTCTGTATGTCGCTCTTTCACGACCAAACCAATGAACCGAATTTTACGAGTGTGAAGTCTATACAATATGTATATGTAAATAATTGTTTAATTTAATCTTTATCGAAACTATGTGCGGTTTTTGTATGCTTTATTTAAATTTAAATACAAATACGGACGTAGAAACAATTAGTGTATCTTAATCGAAGGTTACGGGTTCAAATTCAGAGAAACACCACTGACTTTTCATGTGCTTAATTTCTGTTTGTAATTATTTATCTCGTGTTCGATTGTGAAGGAAAACATCGTAAGGATACCTTGATGTGTTGAATAAACCTCTACCCCAAGTGCCACCAACCCACATTGGATAATAATAACAGAATAAATTTGAAGTTCTCAAAAGGAGAAGCGCTTTTGCCTATGAGTTGGGCATTAAGACAACTAATAAAAGTATATAAAAAAATTAACAGGCTGGAAATATTATCTGTACTTTATTATATTACGCATTTTATTCTATCTAAAATTAAATCTTTATTTTTAGAATAGTTAACATGAATATTTTTTAGTATAATGAATATGAACCTTAATTAAATTATGATCATAAACTATATATTATCAGGTCTGAAACAAATAATAAACCTTACGGAGCACTGATTTAAATGGTATAAATATGCAATATGGATTTTTACATTCTTAACAATATCATTTGATATTAAAACGCCATCTATGCAGCTTACATTGACATAAAATAAAGGTTTATTCTACGCATCCAAACATTGTAGATTTAAAGCTTGTGCGTTAGATGGCGTTAGTAAATTTTGGTAGAAAAAAAATTAAATACCAAAAAATATAATTACATAATGAAAATTCGAATATCATTAAACATTTTCATAATTTCAATTAGTTAAACTAATCATGTTTCATTTACAAATGTATAATTAGGTTATATATTATCTGTTTGAATGCTTTAACTTATACCCAATCAAGGCCAAGTCGACTATGGAAAACAAATGTCAAACAAAATTTTAGGTTAAGGATGATGTGTCAACCTATTTGAGTTTTACAAGAAGTAAATAAGATCTAATTTTAACGTAAAGTGGTAATAATTGAATGCATTTTAGTTAACTATACAAATTACAATGGCGGTTGTGATTGAAACTACACTGGGAGACATAACCGTCGATTTGTATTTAGATCAAAGACCTGTAACATGTTTAAACTTTTTAAAGCTTTGCAAGATGAAATATTACAATTACAACCTGTTTCATACGATACGAAGCGGCTTTATTGCCCAAACAGGAGACCCAAGTGGCGAAGGATCTGGCGGGCAGTCAATATGGGGTATATTAGAAGGGCCTCAAAAAAGATTTTTTTCAGGTGAAAAAATGCCTAAAATTAGACACACTGGAGCTGGCTTATTATCTATGGTAGGCACTGATGACATGATGATAGGTTCCCAATTTTTTATCACTCTTGCACCAGATTTAGATTCATTAGATGGAACTCACTGTGTCATAGGAGAAGTGACGGAAGGGCATGAAGTTCTAACAAAACTCAATGAAGTGATTTGTGATGAGTCTCACCGTCCATATAGAGATGTAAGAATTACTCATACAGTTGTATTAGAAGATCCTTTCAACGACCCGTCTGGCTTAAGAGCTCCATCAAGATCGCCGTCGCCAAGTGCAGAACGTTTAAAAGGCGGAAGAATAGCCCCTGATGAAGAAATTGATGAAACGCAAGGAAAAAGTGCTGAGGAAATACAAGAAATGATTGAGGAAAAGGAAGCCAAAGCTCGAGCAACAATATTAGAAATTGTTGGTGATTTGCCTGACGCTGAAATTGCACCTCCGGAGAATGTATTGTTTGTTTGTAAACTGAATCCTGTAACAACTGATGAAGATCTAGAAATTATATTTAGTCGTTTTGGTACAATCGTAAGTTGTGAAGTTATAAGAGATAAAAAAACAGGAAATTCATTACAATATGCTTTTATAGAATTTGAAAATAAAAAAGCCTGTGAAGATGCTTATTTCAAAATGGATAATGTCTTAATCGATGATAGACGGATTCATGTTGACTTTTCGCAATCTGTGTCTAAAATGAGATGGTTAGGTAAGGGAAGAGGTGTACAATATTTTGACGACACAAATATGCCTCAACCTAAAAATGAAGTAAAACATAGAGAAAGATATACAGAAAAAAGATCCAGAAATGAGGATCATGAAAGACATCATGATAAAAGAGAGAATAATAGAGATAGGGACCGAAGGTATGATAGAGATAGGAACAATCATAAGCAGCATAGAGAGAGAAGTAGGAGTAGATCTAGACAGGATTATTCTCGGGATAGGGCTTCAGATAGAGGAAATGATAGATATTCCAAAGAAAATGCACAAAGTAGAGAAAATAAATATAGAGACTCAAATAAATATGATAATCATAAAAATAATCACTCTAGTTCTCATGAATCAAGATTATCATCTAATTACAATGATAGGAGGGAAAGTAGCAAATCACCAAGACGGTATAATGACAAATCAGACTATAGAAAACATAGTGATAAGATATATGACAAAAACTCAACCAGTAGTCACAATTCCCACAGGATGGACCATGGACACTCAAATAATGAAGAAAAGCACAAACATACAAACCGAGAATATAGGAATGAAAAAAATAAAGTTGATAAAGACCAATCAAAAACACCATCACCTGCAGTTAAAAACAAAAAAGATAATAAGAGCGACAAGAAAGTAACTAAAAAGCACAGTACAAAGAAGCGTAAGCATTCCACATCATCATCTGATTCATCAGACTCTAGTTCATCTAGTAGTGAATCTAGTTCTTCGAGTGATGATGATAAGAAGAAAAAGAAGTTAAGGAAGAAAAGGAGAAAGCGTTCAACATCAAGCAGCAGCAGTGAATCAAGCAGTAATAGTAGTTCATCAAGTAGCTCAGATTCAAGTGATACTAGCTCAAGTTCTGATAGTAAACATTCTAAAAAAAAACGTAAGAATAATACCAAAAAGACAGGGAGAAAGACTAAAAAGAAATAATAGTATCTTTTAATCCTGCTATTTAAATTTTGTATTATAATTCAGTACAATAAAATAGCTTTAAACCTATTTTTTTCTGTTGTGCTTTCATCCTACCTATTTCGTATTTTTAAATATATTTTTTAGTCGTATTTGTATAAGCAAAAATGCATATAGTTGGCTTTATGTCATTATCATTTGTGTTCTAAACAAAGTAAATCAATTACAAATACTATTTATTGTTTGACATTTAATAAAAACCTTCATTTAAATTTCATTTTTATTACGATTATATTCAAATTCCAGGTACATTTAAACTTATTTATTTGTGTGTATTTTCAAATTAAAATATGACTGATCTATACTTACTGAATTTTATTTTAATTTTAATACTGAAATATAATTTTATTTATTTCAAACTTTTAGTATTTATTTCATTTATTACTTATATAATTATTGACTCATTCGTTTCATAATAATATATCTTATATCTACTCTTGTCGCAATAACTATGTTTTATAGTTAAGAGAGCAATATCACAAAGAGCGTGTGAAAAATTGCCTCCATAACTTACCTAATAGCTCCCGAAGCTTGGAATTGAAATATATTTTCGCTATATAAAGTGTTACGTACAATATTACAATCTTTAACGGGTTTTATTATTAAAATTTTGGTACCTACATACTTTTATATTACTTTGAAGTTCGCGTGAATAGCAAAAAGTATAAGTTTAAAAGCATCCATCATATGCTTCAAACAAATCAGCCCAGAGTTTGATAATGACATTAGATTACTACTTCGTTTATCTAGGTTATAATGCTGCAGATACTTGGTTCATCTATTGCTGAAGGAATCATTTTGTCAAGGCTTTCTTTGTAGCACCCTAGATATTGAAAGTTAAAACCTAGGCCTAGCCTTTTTTTTTGTTTTACGAGGAGGAAAGGCATTTAAGGGTCCGTGCCAGGGCTGAAGGCCCTGTCCTAGCCACTAAAACCATCCTCGGGTTTCTACCATGCCGCCGAGTGGTGAGGCAACGGGATCGCCCAGGGCATGCAACCGCGACCCTACCAGCGGCAGCCGCCGTGAGGCGCCTGAATGACTACCGTGGAAAGCGCGTCAGTGCGCGCCTTCCACCTCATCCTCCACGTGCTCATGTGATGAACTCCCCCGAGTCCGCCACTGGAGGCTGGGCGTCAACGGAGCTGACGCCCTGCGGCGGAAAAGATGGTAGGCTCTGCCGCCGGTGTAAAACACCTGGGAGGCTCGAGTAGCGAGCCCTCCCACTCCCTCCTAGCCAACGAGTTCACTCACGTGGTCCGCCCTGACGCCGACTAGGAACGTACCAGGCGCAGCCACGCGGCATCACGAGTAGGTGACTAACATGTAACCCCCCTAGGAGTAAAGCCATTTAAAAAACATTTCACATCGATGTGACGCGATATCATTGATTGAGAGCTTGAATAATCTAACGCTGTTATCGGTACATTGGAAACAAAATTGAAGTGGATATAAGAATTGAAGTGGTATATTGTTGTATTACAAATAACGATACATTCATCGAGAACTATTTTTAGTATAAAGTATGACAGAGCTATCAGTAGTTTGCATGGAATACGTTGATCTAATTCTCTATGGATTCTTCAATTGGAAAAATGGGTACCACTTTTCTGTAAATATATAGATATAATATACCTAGATATGCTATCGTGGACTTTTCCGTAGAAAGTATCTAAAAAATTTCGATTTTTTTAGATACTTTCTTCGATGGTCTCTCATAATTTTGATACTTAGTTATCAAAAATAGTTAAGTATGTATAGGTAATACCTAAATGTGGGATTAAGTTTAATCGATAGGCTTAACTTTAATCGTTATCGATATGACGCATCATAATAGAACCAAATGCTCGCCTAAACATTTAACAGCGACTGACTCATTTCTCTGACTACGTTAATAGTATAAAAACTGAAAGTATATCTACTGTAGGTATCCGAATAAAGCAAAATAGTCTTATATGTCTTACACTAGACTTTAATGAATTGTGAATGTACTTAAGTTTTGTTTGAATGTAGATTGGTGGAACACCTGATCATAAGTCACAACCGCACATAGGCATTGAATTGTAAATCATTCCTAACATGCCCACCAACTTCGTGAACTCAGATATTATGACCCTTACAGTTACACTCGATTACTCAACCTTCAAAACGGAACACAACAATACTATAAATATTGCTATGTGGTTGTAGAACTGATGATTGGATGAGTGCGAGAGATTACTAAGTTACTTTATTTCTTGGTTAAGTTTTAATAACTTTTAGCAAATTATCCACGAGAATAGCTTATATTACCTATGTACTCGTTCTACAGATCGGAATCAATAAAATTAGAGGACGGATTAAGTACATGCAATTTAAAAGACTACTCAGTAGTAGCAGTCAGTTAATATTAATTCATAAATTATTTAAATCATAATATTAAAAGAGATATGTATACTTTCTGACTTAGCTTCATTAATTTTCCACGAGGGATCTACTAATTCTATTGGATTATTTACCTTTAAGCCTATACTTAGTTTAAAAATAGAAAAAGGCAATTAAAAATCGTACATTATGTTTATTTATTTATTTATTTCACACACAAGTTTTTGTTTACATTATTAAATGCCAGCCCTGAATTCCAAACTAGCTTTCGCTGTGTTTTGGAAGTCAGTTCCTTCCCAGATTTTAGGTTACAAATTGTTTCCTATTATAAATGTAAAAGTAAATGGAAAATATAAAAAAAAAAAACAGTAATAATGATAACAATCAAAACACAAAAGAAATTATTATGTGTGTTGCATATTTCAAAATATAATAGCACATTACGGACGTATCGATCAAAGATACGTACCTAAATCTTTATATACCTAAGCAACAACTCTTATTGCCCCGTTTATTTTTCTACACTTGTTCATTCATACACACACCCATTTGGTGTTGAAGTACCGATCTGAAATACCTACCTACCAATCCCATGCGTGCTTTAGTATAAAACATTCAAGGTTAAAAGTAATGGTTAAACGATAAAAATTGTAGATCATGTAACTATCTATATCCATATACAATTTTCTCCTATGAATCATCGATATTGAGATATTGAAATTTTTAAATATATCGAAAAATGATAAAATACCCGCCCATGTACGATAGGTAGGTGGCAACACATATAGAATGACGAGTAAATAATAAATAATTTGGGCATGTATTTACAGCACCCGCCCATAGCCTACAGCTGTATATAAACAAAAAATAAATTACAAATATGTGTGTGAAACATACTACCAAATATTGATGAACTATGTTTATACGTAGACAATGCAACCACAAACTCAATGATCTCGAAGAATTCTTTACATAACATGATTTTTTTCAGTTTCTGATACACTTAAAACATTTAAAATGACCTATACCAAACATATTTTTTTCATAAAATAATACACATTGGTGTTTATATATTAACATACTAGGAACATTAACACACCAAATTGATAGCTATGGAAACTCATGAAATTACTGGCACAAGCGACAGTTAAACCAATGCCAAAGATTTTCCTTGAGAAAGTTTTTAGAATTATTTTGTGTTATATTTCAACTAAACAACAATATACAAGATTATATGACTTACCAGAATTAGATTATTAGTAGAGTTTTAAATGTTCTAATTAATCTTATAAACTAAATTCTATATGCCTATGAAATGAAAGGAAATCATAAAACATGTCAAAGATTCAAATGGTATCACCTGATAACAGGATGTCGTTGACTCGCCGGCGGGAACATTCTATTGGGCCAGTTAGCTTTTGTATGAGAATTAAAGTGACAAGAAGATGAGACTTGTTAACTTTTATTGTATACCTTTGGTCCAGACCAACTCGGCTATGTCGGCAAATTCAGAAGAAATTTACTAAGTGTTATCATCTGCTTTATTACTAAATCAATAGCCAAATTAGGACTTTGTGTTGTTTTGTTTTAGTTTAAATAACATACGACAATATTATTAACTGTATGAGTGTATTTTTTAAAATATGATTAAATATATAATTCATGCTATATGGCTGTGCATATTTGTAATTAAACAATGCAATTATAACCTATTATAATTAACAACATAAGAACCATGTAGGTAACAAGCTACATATAATATTTAATTTTTAAAATACACAATAATATTTAATTTTTTCATATAATTTCATGGCTTATATACATATGGTATTTTGGAGGAGTAAAACTTTAACCATATCTTCAATCTAATAAGTATCTAATTGAATACTTATTTTAATGATAATTATGAAGTGTCTGTGTGAAGTACCACCCGGTTTATTCTTCTGAGCGATAAGACGCATTTTATGGTTTGCCTGTGTAGCCTACTAGATATGGACGTCACTAAGCCAGGGCTGCATTGCTACGAGATAAAATTCCTATAATATTTTTAAATTCAACATTCCAGGATATTTGAATAATAGTTTGTTTGTTCTCCATATTCTTCTTATTTTGCTACGAAGTAAAAAGATCAGGGCTTCAGCACAAGTATTCGAAAGTAAAAGTATAAAATGGTACACATTTTATTTTGCCTACTGAAATACATAACTGTAGCTAAAACAGTATTTTAAATAACAAGTAGAACTATTACTTTAAAATAATTATTTAGAATCACGTAAATAGCTTAAATAAACACATAATGCTTGCCCTTTCTTTATAAACACTATAGTTAGAAATCTGTAAAATTATATTCAATCGATACTTCTAGATACATCCCTGTGCGGTCCATTGCGCATGTCGCGAATGTATCGACAGGAACTCCGCTTTTCTTTCCAGTCCGCCCCGGTATACGGCATTCGTCCTCCGAGTGTGGGCCCCACATCGTCGTCAGGAAGTCTTTGTTGCGAAAACGTTAATAAATTCTGTTGGACATAAAGTAAAAGCTTAAATATGTTACTGATCTCGCTCACCGCGGTCTTCGCGGTCCTTGTAGTCAACAACGCAGAGCCAGTCCCGAATACCAAAGGTAATATGCAGTTTTATTTTAGGCAGATAAGGCTTGCTTCTGGCTTGTTGATTTTGTTTTGATGTGCCGTATCGATTAGGGAGATGGCCGGGTTGTTCTATATTTAGCAACAGGTGGCCCCAGTGCTCCGTTATATTTCTGCGTAGGAAGTTCTTCCATTTTCAACTATGACCTTTTCAGTTACAATGCAATGGCGGATTTTTATATAAATATTTTAGTGCGATATAATTTTATCATTGTTGAATACTAAATTATAATTCGGAATAAATATGGCGTACTTTTGTCAATAGTTTTATTTATTTAATTAAAAAAAATAAGCTAGGTATTAAACAAAAATAAAGTAAAGCATATTATAAAGTTTATTCTTTAAAACACATTAAAATCATACTTATATTTTTATTATTTACAATAAACTTGTAATTATAATCTGTACATGATGCTTTAGCATGAATTCTAAGACCATACAGCTATAATAAAATTGATATTGCTACTTCATACAAATATCACAATAGCCGATGAAACATTTTAGATGATGGTCCAATTGCTGAACTGCCAGAGAACTGGGACCAAACAAAAGACGATACACAGTCGTTATTTCTTAACAAGAGCGACAAAAATGACCTCGAACCTTATCCTCTCGCTCTAAGTGAAGAAGGTAATCACAAATCACACCAAACCTGCAAAATACAAAAACATGAATTGCGAATTTCATTTAGTAACATTAAAAATTGCAATAATAATTTAAAAAGAAAATTGAAATATGCCGAATCAGTTTACACAAATCTTCACTCCGGCTTTACATTTTTTTATTAAAGTATATAAATAAGTTTTATAGAAAGGAAAAATGAGATTAAAACTTCTTTTTAGGTAATTCTGAAGGATATGAACAAGCCGTCGAGCAACGATATGAATCTCCTCAATCTAACGGGGAGCTGGACAACCTTATTATGAGACCAGAGTTATATGGCGAGCCTCCTGCTATGGAGGGTCTCTCGGGTGGGTACGAGTCCCGACGTCGTAAGCGAGGTAGTGGAAAGGTGGGGGGAGCAGGTGCCGCTACAAAGGTTGCTACGAAATCTGGCTCAGGAAAGAAAAATCTTAAGTAAGTCCAGTATTTTTTTGAACCCTGAATGCATTCAACTAAATGTTAATTTCATATAGACCATACCCGTATCTTTCTAATGTATGTATGCTTTCAGAGTAAATGATGCACCCATGCCAGTAGATTTCGTTATGCAAGAGAATGATAATAACCGCCGTAAACGTGGTAGTGGGACAAAGGTTGGTGGTGCAGCAGCTTCAGCCAAAACTGCCACCAAAAATTCTGGAGGAAACAAAAAAAATTTTAGGTAACTTGTTTCTACATTTATTTGTAAATAATATATTTTACTCGTAGTATCTGTATTTAAATTTTCTCTTTTTTTATACATAGGTCTGTATCAGAGCGTCGTAAGAGAGACTCTGGTCTAAGCGCCGCCGATGTTAGAGCTCTACTTAACTTTTGGGAAGCTCAAGAAAGAAGAAAACAAGACTTACATGCCGCGAGCCGAAACGCTGAAATTCCGTATTACGGTAATGTCAATACATTAGATCTAGGTCAGCCTGAAGTTGACGAAGTTGGAGATATATGGTTACGCGATGATGGAGCAATTGATCCGCGAGAAAGAGATTACCCCCGCCAGTCTTACTTCTCCGAACAAAATCGTGTTGGCTTGCCGATGGGTTTGCCTGAAATATACCCAGTTGACCCGAACGAACTAATGCAAAGGTACGAAGAGGCGCGCCGTAAGAGAATGTATGTGAATAAGATGAAACGCTTTATGGTCGCTCGAAAGCGTTCGGATATGCACCAGAATAATTATCGGCCCCGTGATGATCTTTACACTCTGGCTGAACTTCTGCGTTCTGCACCTCGTGTTCAAGAACAAGATATACCTGTCTATCGCCGACTGATACTGTAAACATTTATCTGAAATCTAGATCCATTTAAACAGTCTGGATATTAAAATCACTTTTAAAAATAGTAAAGGCAGACAACTGCTTCGTTCTACATTTAATCTTCTCAATCTGGTTTAATACGCACACTTCTATCCGTTAGCTGGCAGATGGATACCCACTAACATTTACGAAAAGGATTGGAACGAGAGATCGTCATGCATTTATTTCGCAGTGTCTAGGATATAGTATCATAGTATAGTTTTAGAATCAAAACATAGATAATGTATATGTATTTTTGTTATCGTTTAAAGAATAAATGGCCTAACAAAAAAAATATTATTCATTCGAAAGTAGATATACCTACCTATATGTTATTAGGTACTACTTTCTATCGAATGTTGTAACGTGTGTACTTTTTCTACCTCGGTTTACCGCATATCTGATTATTATTTATACTCGTTTTTAACAAAAAAAAAGGAAATGAAATTAATTCAAATATATATATTCCAAATATTAACTAATATATACTGCATAGTGAAGTGAAACTTCACATTTAATCGTGCGAAATGTCTAGATTTAGTTTTGATGTATACATGGTATTCACTTGCTGTATTAAATTAGCATTATAATAAAAAAGTTGTTTGATTTCAATTCCCTCATGTCTTTAAACATTATTAGAGATACTACACCACCATACATATTATATAATATCTACGGTTGAAATAAGAGGTAGGATACATTGTCAGGTATTTTAAGACAACTTACTTTTTGCTATTCATTCTCTTATTACAACAACAAAGTGTGGTAGATCTAAATAAATAGTAGACGACAAATGAGTTTCAACTTGCTTGTACTATTTATAAATAAGTAAATGACATTTTTGCGCGGTTTATTGTTTAAAAATAAAATTGAGATTTATGCATGTCAATAATTTTCATGATTGCTAATGTCACATTAAGCAAATCTATTTGAAAATTGACTAGATATTCTTAAGATGATATGAGTAAAGATAACAATTCTAGAATAAGTAGAACTGAAGAAGGGATATCTCTACAGGCCACTGGAATAATTTCACCCGAAAATATTGAAGATGGCCAAGCCTCTCCGGGGTCAAAGTACGAATTATTTTTTTGGTTATTAAACTACTATAAAATGTTTTTTTACCGTTTAGGCAAAGACATTATTCAATCGGTTATGTTTTATTTTTACTCTGATCGGGTATTACCAGAACATATTATAGATTTGATTAATGCTCAAAAACAAATTATATCACAACGTGAATTACATTCAGCTTCATATAGCAGATATAATATAATCAAAAGTGGGACGCTTGATTCTGTATCATCGAACAATCCATAGAAACAATTGTATCCGTTGCAGAATGCAATGAGAACAATGAAGTATCAAATATTTAAGTCGTATATTCTTTCCAGTGAAGATGACATCAACCTGCAATGTACATCAGCCAATATGTATAAAAATTCAAACGAATTTAATAAAGATCCCATGTTCGTTATTGTGGACTCTAGTTGCGTAAGTAATCCTAGTTCCACGGAAATATTGATAAACAAAATAAATACTCTTAAAGAAGTTACTCATAAGAAAAATTTAAAAAATAATGTCATCCCTATTGATATACCTTGCACTAGCAAGGACCAATCTGATATCCTACCAATTCAATTATACAATTGTGAATCTAGAGAAGAGCTACAAATGGTTGACATCAATTTACAAAGTGATAATGAAATACCCATAGTCGATAATGATACTGAAAATGAACCGGAATCAATAGTCCTAGCTTATCTTCGCAACAAAGACACACTTCGTGATAATGATGAAATTTTTACGACTAGAAAAAAATCATCATTGCTTGAAAATGTACCGAAAATGGAGACAATAGTTGAGGGTGAACAGTTTTCTTCGTTTTCGGATTCACCGACGAATAAATCTTTGGATACTGCTGAACCTACCACCGAAGATAAAAAGTAGATAAATAATGACTAATTTCAAAAAAACATTTGTTTGTCTTTTATTTTAATAAAAATTCAGTTATCATTTTTCTTTTATTTATTGAATTTTTAAAACCGTACCTATCTCTTTATGTTTTGTTATTGTGATGCATTTATATAATTTACACATAAAATTAATTTAATCTGTACGTTATTATCTTCTTAACAATATTAATCATGTCAATATATCTATGTTACTAATAACACGGAATTTCCTGATTGATTAATTATTATTTATAGTAACTAAAATGCAAGATATAACACCTTTCTCATGACTTAAGTTGACTCAATAACACAATCGTAGGTAAAGTACTAATATCATTACTATATAAAGTAGGTAGGTATTTAGGATGCAGAAAACAACACTATATTTATGTATCGAATAGTTGAAGGCTATTTCTATACATACATTTAAATGAATTCTTTACATACACAGAATTGTCTGAAAATTCACTGGATGTTCATATTCCATCATACCCCGGATCTCCTCGATCTCTTAATGTTGGATCTGGTACATCTTATACTTCTGACATTCAAGACGGTTGTATAAAAGATGCTATTGAGTTTCTCCATCAAGATAAAGAGTTTTTAGTAGCAGCTGAAATCGGAAATGATAATTTACTAGCAATTTATATTAGGTAATTATGAAATAAACACAATTTAACGCGAATTAAATGAAAAAAATGTAAAAATAGAACCTATTAATTTTTAATCTTAAAATATTAATATCTTACTTGGTGGTAGGGCTTTGTGCAAGCCCGTCTGGGTAGGTACCACCCACTCATCAGTTATTCTACCGCCAAATAACAGTACTCAATATTGTTGTGTTCCGGTTTGAAGGGTGAGTGAGCCAGTATAACTACAGGCACAAGGGACATAACATCTTAGTTCCCAAGGTTGGTGGCACATTGACGATGTAAGGAATAGTTAATATTTCTTACAGCGTCATTGTCTATGGGTGATGGTGACTACTTACCATCAGGTGGCCCCTATGCCCGTCCGCTAAGCTATGCCATAATTTAAAAAAATAAAAAAAATCCCAAAGTAAACTTAGGTCTTCTAAGCGTTATATAAATTTGTTTTCATTATTTCAAAACTTTAATTTTACTGTCAGTAAATATATTGTATTATAGAGCTGAGATGGGCCAGTGATTAGAACGCGTGCATCTTAACCGATGATTTCGGGTTCAAACCTAGGCAAGCACCACTATATAGATGTGCTTAATTTGTGTTTATAATTCATCACGTGCTCGGCGGTGAAGGAAAATATCGTGAGAAATCCTCCATGCGTCTAATTCCACCGAAATTCTGCCACATGTGCATTCGACCAACCGGCATTGGAACAGCGTGGTGGAATATGTCACAAACCCTCTCCTTAATGGGAGAGGAGGCCTTAGCCCAGCAGTAGTAAATTTAGAGACTGTTATTGTTACTGTAAATATATTGACCTTTTTCAGAAGAGGATTCGCAATTCAACAAGTTGATCATCTTGGAAGAAATGCGCTTCATTTAGCAGTTTGTTCCGGCAATCTGCGGGCTATTAAGTTACTCTTAGATTCTGGTGTAGACCCAAACGTAAAAGATAACGTTGGAATGACTCCTCTCTCCCTATCGTTAATGAGAAGGTAAAATAGGTCCTGACCTGTTTAACTGTTACCTAAACATCTAAAGATCTAGGGGCCACGAGCTGATTTATAACGTTTAGGCAAATTAATTACTTTTGCACGATTTATAACGCAAAGCATCAGAAAATAGTAAATGATCGAAAATGATCACCCCGCTTCGGCAACTATTTTTTATTATTATACTCTGGTTGGTTCCCAGAATCAAAGTTGCGTACCGTTGTAATAATAATTTCAGTCAAGTCAAGTCAGATTCATTGTATTTTAATTGTTTGTAAAAAATTATTGAATGTAAAAAACATTCGCAAAAATCAAAAGTCAAAACCTGGAAACATTATTATTTCGATAAAAATGAAGATAAAACAATATGTCCCTTAGTTACGAAAGGCAATCTTAGTCAGTTTCATCACTACATGGTATTAAATAAAGTCGCTTTCTCCGTCCGTATGTCTCTTTGTATGCTTAAATCTTTAAAACTACGCATAGGATTTTGATGCGGATTTTTTTAATAACACATGGACAATACAGTAAAGAAACACTGATAATTTTAGAAGTTTAATAATACATATCTATACAGTTTTTCGCTTTATTTTAAAACTTATTTTACTTATCTTACGTATAGGTACTGAAATGTGTGAACTCTTTTCACAGACCCTCTTTGTTGGTTGCTTCTTTTTTATTTGACCATGGAGCGAGAATTATGCAACGGTCTAATCCTATGGACACTGGATTATTCATTCGTAAGTAGGTAACTTTATAAAGCTAGTAGATACACAAGCCTAGTTGCAAAAATAATGTTTCAGCTAGTCCAAAAAATA